>NC_071354.1:166490016-167158141 GCF_943734655.1 Sabethes cyaneus | reverse complement strand
CCAAAAAAGTACAGTGTCTCCACAAAAGTTATAGAACACAGTAAAATAAGCAACTTTGCTGAACATAGTAACTATCTATCTCTTACTGGTTGCGAAGTGTAACGATTTTTTTTAAATAGCAGCAAAAATTGAAAAGTTGAGATAGCGAAAAGCGGTTACGTCACAATTTAGATAAGTGATTTTTACACGTCAAAAAAATTCACCCAAATCGATCCTCTAAGATACTGCGATACACGCACAGTCGCTGAAAACATATGATTTCGAGGAGAGCGCGTTTAAACTATTGTACAGCACTGCACTTCCCTTCAAGTGATCCAACAGTTTTACTGTAAATTCTCAACGAGACCACGTACCGAAAAATACTATGAGCTCAACATTTCTAAAGATAAAAGCAAAAACATTCCACCAAGAAGACTGGCATCTCTTCGTCGCGCCTATACAAATGACGAGCAACCGAACGAACAGCGCACCCCTCCCGACAAAAGCTGAAGCTGTGTGTACATGTATTGGTGGGAAAATATGTATGCGAGCATGGCAATGCATTGCATACGTGTTTGTGTACATCCATATTCTAATATACACACACTAGTATGTGAAAGTTCAACTTTAACTCGGCAGATAGCATTGCTGTTACTGTCGCTCGACTTTTAGCAGAGTTGCCAGTCTTCTTGATGGGATGTTTTTGATAAAAGCCTTCTGAAAATGCAAAACAAACAAGTTTTTCGACTTTCCAGTGAGGGTCCCCGTTAAATATCAATCCTGCCCAAGAACTTTGCACACGATTTTTTGATGGCTTTCAAGTATTCTACAAATCTGTCAGTATATTATATATGCATGCATATCTGTTGATGATAACTACCATTACTGCCTATAAATGCATAACAGTCCCATGTGATTTTCACCACTTTTGAGATAAGCTTGGGAATCATCTTTAAATTGTTCATGCTTTCAATATTTCAAACAGTAATGTTATGTTTGTTTCCAAAATTTTGAAAAAAAATATGAAACTATGTCAGTTACAAGTTACAAATAAACGCATAACAGTCTCGGTAGTGAAAATATAACAATAAACATCTGTTTTTAGAAAATGCCTGGACCGATTTGACTGAATAACTAACAAATGCAGAGTTTTGTGGCCTAGAAGAATTCTATTGAACAGAATTTAGATCGGATGTACGGTTCCGAAGATATTCCGGAACAACACGTCCGGAAATGTTCCGGATCGGGGACCAGTTTCTGAATTCAGCTTAAGTACAACATATGACATCTTGAAGTACTCAAAATTGCAAAAGTAGGTCATTTGTCGACATATAAAGTGTCCAGGGTTACATTGGCCACAGCTGGACACATTCTAGGAACGTTCCGAATACATTCCGGAAAACGGACAGTTGCTCACTTAAACCAAACCCCAGAATGTCACCCCGCTATTAACTCAAAATAACAAATTATACGAATAAAAGGAAGACATTTTTTGATTGCTTTGGAATATTATACAAATTTATCAGCATATTACATAGACATGCATATGTATTGATGATAACTATCATAGTGTTATCAAAAAGTTGAGTTCCGAAGGCGTGTCGAATTCTAACTCAAATGACAAATGAGATGGTATAACAAAGGTTCCTTTCACCAATAGGTGGATTAAATCGGGTTTTTTGTTGACCCCCAGTGCTGATTCCTTTATGTCAAGGAACATGTGTGCCAGGTTTAATGACAGCCAATTTTTGTTGACCCCCAGTTCTGACTTTCTTCTGTCAAGGAACACGTTTGCCAAGTTTGATGAAGAACGGTCAAGGCATTTCGGAGTTAAGGGCTCCCCGCTGTTATGAACCCCCCCCCCCTCCTATTTTGTCAACCCCTCAGTGGTGACTCCCTTATACTACGGAACATGTGTGCCAAGTTTGGTGGAGATCGATCAAGGCGTTCTGGAGTTATGGTGGAACATACAAACATACAAACATACTCACGCTCACTTTTATATATATAGATAGAAGATGATTATAATGCTGCGTTGTGATTTTTATTTCATTTAAATAACAAACTTGAAAATTCAAATCTTCCGAAATCGTTTAACATATCATAGCCTTGGATCATTTGGTTTTAGCCGTAAATCGTCTTTTTGCTGTTCAGTTGTATTTGTTTAGACTACTATAACTGTAACCTCCGAGTCCGCCGCCCAGAACGCCAACGCCAAGACCTCCTACTAATCCTCCGTGTCCGAGGGCTTTCACGTTAAGTGGTAAGCCGTTTAGTCCATATCCGTAATTGTACCACGGATACGGGTAGTAACCCTGCCAACCCCAAAAGAAGAATTATTAGGAACAATTATTTGTACGCCAACCTCAGACACGGATTGAATTTAAACTTACCAAGCCGCTGCCGTATCCGCCATGGATTCCAACACCGTAGCCGAGTGCTGGACCATATCCAACTCCGGCAAGACCATTTCCGATCAATCCACCATAAACGGAGCCACCGTAGAGAGGGACAACTCCTTTAACCAATCCGGCAGCACCGTAACCACCGACCAAACCAGCAGGACCGATGCCACCGTACCACTTGTATGGGACATGTGCGACCTCACTGATAAAACCGTTAGTGTCATGGGAAGCAAAAGCAGCACCCAGCAGAGCGAACATCACTACCGTAAACTTCATCATTTTTACACTGTTTACCGTCTGATGGACTGACTGAATGATCACTGAGTTCAAGCTAGATTAGCAACCGACTGGCTTCTGTGGTTTTTTCCTTGGATAACTCCGTATTTATTGTAAAAAACACGCCCCCTGCAATTTTCGTTTGCTTATGTCAAGGTTTTCAGAACGGAACAAAACTGTACTGTAAAAGTACTGTAACAATTAAAATGTTAATTATGTTTGTCTCCACTCGAAGTTCATTCTAGTTACCTGTGAAAGTTCACAAGGAAACTATTTGTCACTACTGTCTACCAAAGGGATTGAAGCTGAAAGTAGTCTCCTATAATCGATAAGCATTTCCATGCACTAGCTAACCTTCTAATCGTTAATAAATTGTATGTTAGCATCTTCACGCGTTGCAATAATGCGGCAAATGTCCAACATTTAAAATGTATTGTTTGTTTTGACTGAACAATTAAATGTTTTATTACCTCGTTGATTTCACAAATAGGCGCATCGCGATTAGGTTTTATCTGTAAATGCAACAATCTGGTGGATCGCCGGACGGGCCGCCGGTACAAGTGATACATGGCGATGAGTGCGAAATGTTATTAGATTAATCAAAATAGATATCGGCTTTTGAACTACAATCGATCGATTGCACCGACAATCCTGACAAGGGTGGTTGAAATTTTCGCCCAGCTGAAAACAACTCTTCACTACTGTGTAGTTTTGTTCCGTTCTGCAGACCTTGACATAAGCAAAAGAAAATTGCTAGGGGCGTTTTTTTACAATAAATACGGAGCTATCCAAGGAACAAACCACAGAAACCAGTCGGTTGCTAATCTAGCTTGAACTCAGTGATCATTCAGTCAGTCCGTCAGACGGTAAACAGTGTGAAAATGATGAAGTTTACGGTAGTGATGTTCGCTCTGCTGGGTGCTGCTTTTGCTTCCCATGACACTAACGGTTTTATCAGTGAGGTCGCACATGTCCCATACAAGTGGTACGGTGGCATCGGTCCTGCTGGTTTGGTTGGTGGTTACGGCGCTGCCGGATTGGTTAAAGGAGTAGTCCCTCTCTACGGTGGCTCCGTTTATGGTGGATTGATCGGAAATGGTCTTGCCGGAGTTGGATATGGTCCAGCACTCGGCTACGGTGTTGGAATCCATGGCGGATACGGCAGCGGCTTGGTAAGTTTAAATTCAATCCATGTCTGGGGTTGGCGTACAAATAATTGTTCCTAATAATTCTTCTTTTGGGGTTGGCAGGGTTACTACCCGTATCCGTGGTACAATTACGGATATGGACTAAACGGCTTACCACTTAACGTGAAAGCCCTCGGACACGGAGGATTAGTAGGAGGTCTTGGCGTTGGCGTTCTGGGCGGCGGACTCGGAGGCTACAGTTATAGTAGTCTAAACAAATACAACTGAACAGCAAAATGACGATGTATGGCTAAAACCAAATGATCCAAGGCTATGATATGTTAAACGATTTCGGACGATTTGAATTTTCAACTTTGTTATTTAAATGAAATAAAAATCACAACACAGCATTATAATCATTTTGTTCATATTTTCCTCCAAAATAATATTATAAATCCAAGTGGCTATTAAACCAAATCCCGGGACAATGCTGAGCAGCGTACAAAAAAAATACCCGCTTGGTACCCTAGAATTTTCCTAACTGCAGAACTGTCCTCCAACAGCGTGCATGAATCTATTCAGTACTGTTTGTGGCACTTATTTATTTCGCGATGGTATTTATATGTGTCAAAACAAAATACCTGTTTGAAATCCTCTTTTTTATAAAATTTAATTCCTGTTTTATAAATTTGTTGATTTTAGTTTACAAACAAAAAAATAACTTTTCCATGAAAAACAAAAGTTAATCAGTCAAACTCAGCATGCTTGATATAATAAAGACCTGGAAATACATTGCGTACTGAAAAAGACCCATTTACGAATTAGGTATCGCTTTTAATTTAAGCTGCACTTACAATTTAACAAGTACACTCTAACCGGTAATTCAACAAATAATTTTCCCTCATGCAAGTATTATCAAATGGAATACACTTGCATCCCCGAGCAGACAGCATCCCATCTCGCACTCGAAATAGAATTTAATCTACCGCTGCTGCTCCTTTGCAGTCTCCAACCCGAATATACAAAGCACCGTGCCACCACCAACCATGTAGCTGTTCCTAGCATGCTTTCTGGTTCCGCCACTTAAAAGCACTAATGCAGACGCTCTTCCGGGACGGCTTTGGCAGTGCCATTTGAAGCAGTGCAAAACTGTTAAAACCAAGTTCTATTCAATCTAAACAATTTCTCGTTATCTTCATAATCGACAGCCCCGTTGCCATCGGCGATGCAACGAGCCGTTGAAGTGCTCTCCGAGCCCGCGTTAGCCAAGTTCCCTATATAAAATCACACGTGTGCAGCAGTTTAGTGCACACTCGGAAGCGTCACCGAACTAGCAAGGATATGTGATTTGCGAAACAAACCCATCAAGGCTTACGATCAGAACCCTCCGTGCTCCAGTGTTAGATTTATTCGTGTGCGGGCAAGCCATTCGGAGGGTGCAATTTCGCTAGATTATGGTGCATTTCAAAATGGTGATTAAGATTTAACAAGCTGCCGGAAATTTCATACCGAGATGAACTTGATGGAGCTTCTGACGAAATTACTCTCTACGCGGCGTCGGCTCGCTAACGAGTGCAGACATAATCAACACCAAAACACCGTCATGTGGGACGTTGACGTTATTTTGCCAATCGCCAATCATGGAATATATTCGAAAATTAGCTCAAAAAGACATGCACCATTTTCTAGTGAGACTGTTGGAACGAGTTGAGTGAATTCCGGAATAAAAACCTGCATTCTCCAGTTTTGAATGTGATAAGGATTATTAGCTAAATGCCAACTGAAGTGATAAAGGAAATAGAACATTAAAATTCAACCAAAGAGAAGAGGGCTGCCGCAGTGCTGTTTACTTCCAGGACATCAATTCTTCAAACGAGATAATTCCAGAATTGATGTAATCAAAACATTTGACGTCGCGAGTCGGGAAAAGCGAATAAAATTACACATTGAGTATTTTCTTTTGAAAATTTTTGGTAGAAGTACCGTGACCGCTTCTAATTCTGCACAGCTCCTAATTCTGCGCATTTTGCTTTATGTAAGATTTTTTTAACATTGTGCATAACTATGATCATTGCGTTATTTTTTTTATAAATGTTAGTTGAATATTACGTCATTATTCACAAACGGGCCATAATATTTGAGAGCGAAATAATTTAACGTCAAACTGATAGTATTTTATATGGCAGAAAACATCGTCGTTGGCACCAACGCTAAGATTGTCCTTCTAGAAAATTAACAAATTTATGAGCGAAAATCTTTGCAATCATCAAATTAGAAAGAATAATTAATTTTAGTCACGTTTTAGACAAAAAGAGTGATTGCATGCATTGCTTTCCTTAGAAAAATGCGATGCAATAATGCGCAGATTTAGGCACAGATTTTTATTCATGCTCCAAATTCTGCGCAGTAATCGCGAAAGAATACGCAACCTCACCCAAATGGCTGAGGTATAGAGGCATGAAAATTCAAGTAGAATCTTTAACTTGCATTTATTGGAATCCTGTGCTGTGTCACGGGGTCCGAACCTACGAGCGCCAATTCATGAAACCATGTCTTTTATTTTATTTAATGTCCAACCTCATGGGGCTGTCAGAGCGTGGGGAAGTGGTTTCTATATGAAAACACAATTATTAGCAAAAAGTATCTAAAGTGTAATGTTCAGTATGCAGAAACCCCCAATAAATTCGTCTTTCTCATTATCAAGAATAAAATATTTAAAATGAGGCAATCAAAATGATAACAATATTCCTTTGTCATCCGAACAGCACAAGAAGGCTGGATGATGGATTTAATTATGGTAATGGCTAATGCCGGATTTTTTGGTGTGCTTTCAGCGTATAAAGACATAAACAGCATGTCAGGAGTATTTATTTTCACTTTTTGGGTGCGCAGAATTAGGAGCAAACATGCGCAGAATTAGGAACATGGACAAGAGACTGCGCAGAATTAGGCACCGTGGATAAGTTTACAAAACAAAAAATATACTCAATTGTTGGTCGACTTATAATTCCCATATTTTTTACCAGATATTATAGACCGTATTGCTACACGTTGCTGATATCCCTGTTGTTCATTTAAATCTAGAATACTTAGAATAGCGGAAGAATCATAAAAATGTCTTAACTGCGCAGAATATGGTACGTTCACGGTAGTTTAGAGTGTATTGTTTACGTTGTATTTTTATCACTATCATTTTTTCGGAAATTGTAAAAAAATTGAACGGCACCCGAAACGCAACGTCGTGAATTGATTTTACATAAGCACCTGGAAAATTCTCGACTTTCTTACTGGGACATTGGAAAGCAACTCGGAATCGTGCAATCAACGTGAATCGTGTGATTAAACATTACTACGAAACTCTGAGCATCGAATGAAAGAAGAAATGCGGTCAGATTGCCTGTTAGTGATCAGGGCCACAAGCGTGTCGTGAAAGCGTTTAAGCGGAATCCCAATGCTTCGGTCAGGGATGTGGCCAAAAAGTTGAATCTGTCCAAGTTTTTCGTTCAGAGAGCCAGGACCGAGACGGACGTATGCGTACAAAGTGTACAAGGCTCCAAATCGTGACGAATGGCAAAATACGGTGGAAAAGTCAAAGGCCCGAAAAATGTACACGAAGATGCTGACGAAGCTTCATTGTCTCATGATTAATGATGAGACTTACGTCAAGGCGGACTTCCGGCAGCTTCAGCGGCTACTTTACCACCCAGCACAAGTTCGATATTCCGAAGGTAATAAGGAAGCAGAAACTTTCAAAGTGTGCCAAGAAATACATGATTTGGAAAGCGATCTGCTGATGTGGCAAACGGAGTGCGCCGTTCGTGACTACCGGGACTGTAAACGGGCAGATCTACCTCAAGGAGTGTCAACAAAAGCATCTGCTGGGGTTTCCGTACAGAAGAAGCTGCACCTAAATGTTGTACAGAACCTTAAGATGCGAGCATACGGTTATGGTATTGAAATTGAATGAAATAAATGTGCTAAAAACCAGCAATCATTGAATGCGACAATGCAAGGAACTTTGTTGGAGCTTCTCGAGCGCTAGCCGAAATTCTAACCCAATTCCAATCACAGCAACATTAACATACCGTTGTTTCGAAATGTCTGGAAGAAGGCCTTCCGTTCAAATTTCTACCGCCTCGCTCACCGAACTTCGGTGGCCGATGGGAAGCCGCCGTAAAATCGTTCAAAAAACATTTAAAATCAACTGTCGGAACAACAGCCCTTTACAAGAACCATTTCGAGATACTACTGTCTTGTCTAAACTCTAGACCACTACCCAGTAGTTTACTGACCCTGAAGACCTTGAAGTCCTCAATCCAGGCCATTTTTGGGCGCACCGGTTTTTGGTAGCTGCAGCAGAACCGTCATTAGAATCTATACCCCTGAACCGGCTGAATCGCTACCAGTAAACGCAAGAATTGGTACGACCGATATGGCAATGCTGGATTACGGACTATATTTCCGATCTACATCCCTAACGAAGTGGACACCTGACAATTGGGCTGTCCGTAATTTAGTCCTTCTGAAAGACGAAAGACTTTTACCCCTCAAATGGTGTCTAGGTCGTGTCGTTCGAATCTTCTGGGGTTACGACGGGAATGTCCGTGTAGTCTCGTTTAAGACGAAGAATGGCGAATTCAACCGCGTCGTTAGCAAGGCCTGTGTACTTCCCGTTCAACGGCTAGGCAATACCAGTGAAGAGGAAAAGGGTTTTCGGCGTTTTGGTATTTTCCGTGAAAATGCTTTCCGCGAAATGGTATTCCAAGAAACGGTACTGCGCGATATGGTCTTCGGTGAAACGTTATACAACCGTTCTCGCTAGAATGTAACCCTTTACCTTCCTACCTCACGATCATGCCCTGTGTGTTGTGCCGTTTAACCGTTAAATGCTAAACTAATGCTTATTTTCATTACATGCTATCAACCGAGCTTGTCCACTGGAATCAGCTGGATGACCAACGCTTTGGCATCTGACGGGCATCGCGATCCTCTGACAGTGTTACACATTGAATATACAACCATGATGTATCGAAATCCATTTTCGTTCCAACAACTTCACCGGTGGCGCTTCGCATTGCGAAAAATTAAATCCACGTCCAACGCAAGCAGAATGGAATTTGTAGTAACCACTAGATTGATAATTCTGGACGAAGCAGATGTCCGCAGGCCAAGCGTGTATCCTCCAACCGACGACGTACGTGCTGAGCATCATCCGATCGATCACATGGTTGAACCAACTCGCCATGTGTTACAACAACTGTAGCGAAATAACCGGGCTATAATGATGATTATGAATAGTGATTACATGCAATTATGAAGAATTACAAGTAAATTAGAATTACGATGTTTTGATATAGATTAAGCGAAAGAATCAAATAGGCCTTTGTCACTCATTTCAAGATCGTGTTTGCCTTCGGGCACTGAACATCTATTTATATAAGAGGCTTATGCCTGTACCGAAAACCAGGTCTCTGACAGGACGTCATAAGAGGCTTATCGGTAATTAAAAACAGGTCCCTGACAGGACGTTATGCTTTCGTAGCAATGGGTTGTATTCTCAGTCATCTCACTGGTCTACTGCTGGACTGCTCGAATGCTCAACTGGTTGACTAGGCTGCTCGACTGGACTGGTCGATTAGACAGCTCGATTTGATTGCTTGACTGGACTGCTTAATTGAACTGCTGGACTGAACTGTTAGATTCGATTGCTCGACTCAATGACTTGATTGGACAGATCGACTTGACTGCTTGACTGAACAGCTCGATTTAACTGCTCGAATGGACGACTCAACTAAACTACTCGATTCGACTGCTTGACACATTTGCTTGACTTACTACTCAACCCGACTGCTCAACTTAACTGCAAGATTGAACTGCTCGACTGGACTGCTTGACTGGACAGCATGATTTATCTGCTCGACTAGACTGCTCGACTCAACTGTTCGATTTGAGGCTCGATTCAACTGCTTGATTCCGTTGCTCGACTGGACTACTCGACTCAACTGATCGACTCAGCTGCTCAACTCGACTGCTTGAATGAACTACTTGACTCAACTACTCGATTGGATTATTCGAATCGGCTGCTCGACTCAACTGCTCAACCCGATTGTTCGATTCAACTGCTCGACTAGACTACTCGATTTTACTGCTCGACTCAACTGACAACTTGATTCTACTTGATTAACTTAACTGCTCGATTCAACTGCTCGACTGGACAACTCGACTCGACTGCTCGACTCGACTGCTCGACTCGACTGCTCGACTCAGCTGCTCACATGGACTACTCGACTCAACTGCTCGAATAAACCGTTCGACTGGACTACTCCACTCAACTACTCGAATAAACCGTTCGCGTGGACTACTCGACTCAACTGCTCGACTCGACTGCTCGAATGAACTGCTCGACTCGACTGATCAAATGAACTGCTCGACTCGACTGATAGAATGAACTGCTCAACTCAACTATTCGACTTAACCGCTTGATCCGACTGCTTCACTAATCCATTCGATTCGACTGCTCGACTAGACTACTCGTTTCAACTGCTTGACTGGACTACTCGACTTAATTGCTCTATTAAACTGCTTGACTGGACTACTCGACTGGACCGCTCGATTTAACTGCTCGACTTGACTGCTTGACTCGACTGCTCGACTCAACTGCTCGACCGGACTGCTTGACTGAACAGCTTAATTTTACTGCTCGACTAGACTGCTCGGTTTGACTTGACTGTTCGACCTGACTGCTCGACCCAACTGCTTGACTCGATTGTTTGATTTGACAGCTCGACTCTCCTGCTCAACTCGATTGCTTGTCGCGATATCACATGGTCGGTGTTAAATCAGACCGGACAGAGTCGCGAAATTTTAAAAAATGAGTTTATGATAGCAAACGATCAAGAATTTTCTAAGCAACATTTTACTCTAATCAGACTACATAAATGTTGCAAACAGCCAAATGTTTTTATCCAGTTAAATAAAATCCAATACGACCATAAAAACTACTTGTTTCAGTTTCCGGCTATGACTCTTTTATGTACAACATCTTAGAGCTATATTATGCAATATAAGAACTCAAAGAACTAATGCAAAGATTAAATATCTTCGCAAACACTGGCTAATGGAATGTATCCGCAGTTTTCTGGATTCTGAACAGACATTTATATTTTCCGGATTGTAAGATTTGGGTTCAACTAGCATTATATAACGAGTATAGAATAACCAGTACCCTTCGAATAAACCTTGTCCAACTGTGATGACGTATTTCCACAAATCTATTCAGTACCAAAGCAATTTCAGATACCGAATCAGTTGAGTTTTTCAGACAGCTACCTAAACAGCGTGTTGGTAGACAGGGTGTTAGGTAGCTTGGCACAAATTTTTTAGAGGTTGATTGAAGATCATATTTAACAAAAAAAAATCCGTAGATCGTGGTCCGTCGCACGACGGTTTGAACGCATGGCATTTGAATTCGTGCAGTTTTCCGATGCTAATTCAACACCCAAAACGATACGTTTAAAATTAAATTGCAACGAAAATAAAAGAAAAAGCCGTTTCACGTCAAAGAACAAATTATAGAACGGTACCAGAACTTTAAATTGGTAGATAAAAGCAATCAACTTTATCACGCTTTTTTAGGAGAAATTTCATGGAAACATCTCAAGAAACACTTATTTCAAGAGTCTTTGCTTCTGAAAAGTAACTAAATTTATTGAAATAGAAAGTTTAAAATCAATTTTCAGTTCAAAATTTTCTCAGCTTTTGAATGAAAACGGCAGAATTTGGCCCTCTATCACCGCCTGAAATATTTGCTTCGAGTTGACGACCATACTCCCGTCAAATTATATCAAAGGATATAATCTAGAAAATGCGTGCTGTAGCTACAACTCTACTAACGCAGTGTTGTGCCCTCTAGCGATAAATACAATACAGGACACGCTCTGAATACTGCTTTAGAATGCATCCGAAACAGGCACGCACGCACATACCTACTACATTCAGGTCCATTCAGCAGTTTCAGGACACTCTTTTGTCAGTTGAGAATCCACCGACTGGGTTATCTTTCCATGATAGTTTAGCCAGCATCGTAAATGGCAGCTAGTAGTCGTGCAGGTTGCTAGCTATACATGTAGTTTCCATCGTTTCTGTTTTCGGCTCGACAATGACGAAAATTTAAATGAAGGAACTAAATTTACACATATCTAAATTACCGGATTGGTGAATGCTTCATGTTTGATGCTAGCCATAATTATTCCATTTTACATCGAAACTCTTATGTGCTTGGCTGACATACGGATTACTACACAAAATTACATAATTCGTTGTCTAATTTCCAATAAACTTAAACTAACACGCGTCGTTATTTAGATTAGATTTTGTGCCATGGGTAGTTAAATAAATGAAAAGCAGACATTGAAAAATAATGAGAAAATGATTAAAAGGCACTCCGAATTTAATTAAACCCCAATAAATATTTTTTATTAAATATTAATTTGTTTAATACCTACTTCTCGTGATACAAAGACTCATTTGCTCTTAACAATACAACCAGAAACACAATTGCGAACGGAAAAAAATCCTCCTTTAAAAACAAACGACATCAAGTCACCAGAACACCAGTAGTCCATCTACAAATTGACCTCCATTTTTTACGCTTTCCATTGCCACAATACGGGACACAATGCGTCTGGCAATTGCTGGGGAACAAGAGACTTTGTCATATCCCCAATTTATCATGCCAATCAACGCCGTCAATCGTCCCCATCAACTAGCAGTGGAGTGGAGTGGTAAAATACACCCACCCGATAGCAAGCATAGTTGAATGATGGTAACGTGGAGCTACTCAAATGAAAAATTGTTTTTTTCCTCTTGTAAACCCACCACCGCCCACGGGTAGGATCGATCGTTGGTTTTTGGTACCTTTGATTGCATCGATGCACTATCCCCTCTAGTCGATTGTCCGTGCAAACCATATATAGGTAAACCCCATAAAGTATTCGAATTTTATTGACCACTTTTTGCTTCAACGATAAAAGTTTGCTGGTTTGGTGCTTTGAAAAAAAAATCCTGTTCAGAATTTAATCAACGCATAAAGAGAAACTATGTCTGAAGCTAATCACCGAAAATACTTGGAATCAATTTACCGGAAATCTTTACTGCTACAAAATTGCAATCACGCCCCAATACGGAGCCGAAAACGCGGTCATCTCAAGTAGAGAAACTTCTTCAATTTGAAGAAAATATCGTACCGAAAACTCATTTCGAAAAAAATTACCATCTTACTTCGTCACTAACCGTAGAAATGACTAAACGGATTGAAAGTTAAAAAAAACGTAAAATGAAAAGTATTTCCTGATTTATCCAATCAAACAGTGGGAACGGCGAGAAAAAGGGGAAAGGAAACTTTTCCTATTCCGGCATCAAGCAACACATCTGAAAGCCGAAAAGTTTCAGTCTTTTGTTTTGCAGCTTCCGAGGAGAACGAGCGAGCTGGAGCTACCTTGATGCGAAGGGGTGGTGTAGTGTTTGTATTTTCGTAACTTTCCTCCGAACCGAAGAGCTATACTTTTATGTAAAGTTTCAACAGGAGCGCCAACCAGCCACCCAGCCAGCCAACCCGGACCGACCCGACAGGGGATAAAATTGATTCTACCTGAAGCGATTGTGAAGGATTGGGCGAAAATCGATGACTGCTGGAGTGAAAGTTTCCGGTAAGAATGTAAATGTAATTAGCATTTTTGTCGATGGGAAAAGTTGAACAGGCTGCTTGGCTTGGCTGGGCTGTGAAAGTTTACAGTAGGAATTGGTAAGCAACTAGACTAGGAGAAAATGTTTCTTCTGTTTCCTTTGGGAAACGGTCGGCTAACATCTGGATCGATAATAACCGTACTGATATTGGATAAAGTTTTTTACGGTTCTAGCTTTTCTAATTAAGTTTCATGTTGATGCATGTTGTTAAGTTGTTAAAAGAAACAATCTGTTTAATAATCTCTATATTTCAGTAGAACAAGCAACTCCCCTGGTGTGCCCAGGCTGGGGCACACTGGGGCACGGTCCCCATGTAAAATTTATTGTAAAATAGAATGATTTCTGTAAACCATAAGCCCACCGTTTTTAATTCAATCGGCCACTAGCTCAATTTCAAGCTCAAATTCAATTCTAATTCCGTGCTTAATTTCAACACTGATTTCAATGCAATTTTGGGTTCAGTTCAAAGCCTAATTGCAAACACAATATAAAGTGTTATTTAAACCCAGTTTAAATTTCCACTTGAAGTACAATTTACAAAAACTTCATAGAAAAGTGGAAAAATTATGTTTCGTCACAAGGAATTCTTTAGAAATATCTTTTTCGTGTTTGTCAATTTCTAATCTTCATGATAGGGTAACCAACGTATTTTGGACCCCATCAGCAGCTGTACATAATTTGGACACTTACAGCAAAATCAAATGGAAGTGTCCAAATTATGTACAGCTGCTGATGGGGTCCAAACTAGGTTGGTTACCCTAACATTTTGTATTGTTCCTTAGTTATAGCCGAAAAACTCGATTTGCCTGAACATTTACCTACCCATGAAACAATTCTTAAGCCGCCAAGCTTTGTTTGAATTTTATATAGGTTTTATTACGGTATTAATCACTAGCTCTGGTTTTATCATGGTGTTGCGCAATACCAATTGCTACTAATATGGTAGCATCCTGACAAAACTTATTTTTTGCTGAATAATGAATTATATTATGAAGAATAATGGAGTTCAACATCGAAATCATTTTGCTATTGGTGGCCATATTGCCCTTTTTCTAATATATTTTTAGTCGCTAAACGGCAATTCATCAAAACAAACGGTGAAGGGTTATTATTAATTGGTTTTCATGCCAGAATGAAACTAGAATGCTTTTCCTAGAAACTAAGATTGACTAATATTGACTGACTGACTGCAAAATTTTGTTGGCATGTTAATTTTAGTCGCTATTTATCATTCCAATATGCACGATAAAATTTAAAGCGCATATGCTGCTGAACTACGGAAACTGCTGAAAATTTATTACTTATTCTTTTCGATATTTTACAATGGTCGCCTTTAAATCAAATCGATTAGGATGATCTGACAGTAAAATTTTTACTTTTCTGCTCACGGTTATATATTTTCAAATTGATGAAGCTGTCTGGATGATTTAGCTTTTTACGCAGCAACCTTTGTGCTTTATAGCTTAGTCAAACAAAACGAAAGCTTTATTAAACCATGGTGGTTGCCGTCAGGCAGCGTAAAGCATAATCGGTTTTATTGCTGCTTTCAGTAGAGCGTTATACATCAACTTGAGTTTATGAAGCGGTTATGAAAACCTTCTGAAGAGCGGGCCCCTTGCTCGGAAGGCAGTTTTATAGAGGTCATCAAAACGTTCTAGTGGAGCTCATAGGTTTATTAGCGATTTTATGAAAAAGAAACAAAAAGGGGAAAATGAGAGAGAGAAAACGTGACACGAGAGAAAAAACTTGCAGCAAAAAAGGTAACCGATTAAAAAAACTTGTCAATGGAAGGAAAAAAGGGACATAAAAAGAAAAAAGTGGAAAGCATGAAAACGGGAGAGAAAAAGAGCGAAAATGAGACAAGAAACGAGCAGATCCAACGAAAAAAGATAAACAAAGAACGGAAGAGAAGAGAAGTAAAATGAGAGCAAAGAAGAAAGAACCTTAAAGAAAACGAAGAAAAGCGAAATAAAATGAGGATAAACTCAATAGAATAAGTCTGTCTGTCTGTCTGTCTGTCTGTCTGTCTGTCTGTCTGTCTGTCTGTCTGTCTGTCTGTCTGTCTGTCTGTCTGTCTGTCTGTCTGTCTGTCTGTCTGTCTGTCTGTCTGTCTGTCTGTCTGTCTGTCTGTCTGTCTGTCTGTCTGTCTGTCTGTCTGTCTGTCTGTCTGTCTGTCTGTCTGTCTGTCTGTCTGTCTGTCTGTCTGTCTGTCTGTCTGTCTGTCTGTCTGTCTGTCTGTCTGTCTGTCTGTCTGTCTGTCTGTCTGTCTGTCTGTCTGTCTGTCTGTCTGTCTGTCTGTCTGTCTGTCTGTCTGTCTGTCTGTCTGTCTGTCTGTCTGTCTGTCTGTCTGTCTGTCTGTCTGTCTGTCTGTCTGTCTGTCTGTCTGTCTGTCTGTCTGTCTGTCTGTCTGTCTGTCTGTCTGTCTGTCTGTCTGTCTGTCTGTCTGTCTGTCTGTCTGTCTGTCTGTCTGTCTGTCTGTCTGTCTGTCTGTCTGTCTGTCTGTCTGTCTGTCTGTCTGTCTGTCTGTCTGTCTGTCTGTCTGTCTGTCTGTCTGTCTGTCTGTCTGTCTGTCTGTCTGTCTGTCTGTCTGTCTGTCTGTCTGTCTGTCTGTCTGTCTGTCTGTCTGTCTGTCTGTCTGTCTGTCTGTCTGTCTGTCTGTCTGTCTGTCTGTCTGTCTGTCTGTCTGTCTGTCTGTCTGTCTGTCTGTCTGTCTGTCTGTCTGTCTGTCTGTCTGTCTGTCTGTCTGTCTGTCTGTCTGTCTGTCTGTCTGTCTGTCTGTCTGTCTGTCTGTCTGTCTGTCTGTCTGTCTGTCTGTCTGTCTGTCTGTCTGTCTGTCTGTCTGTCTGTCTGTCTGTCTGTCTGTCTGTCTGTCTGTCTGTCTGTCTGTCTGTCTGTCTGTCTGTCTGTCTGTCTGTCTGTCTGTCTGTCTGTCTGTCTGTCTGTCTGTCTGTCTGTCTGTCTGTCTGTCTGTCTGTCTGTCTGTCTGTCTGTCTGTCTGTCTGTCTGTCTGTCTGTCTGTCTGTCTGTCTGTCTGTCTGTCTGTCTGTCTGTCTGTCTGTCTGTCTGTCTGTCTGTCTGTCTGTCTGTCTGTCTGTCTGTCTGTCTGTCTGTCTGTCTGTCTGTCTGTCTGTCTGTCTGTCTGTCTGTCTGTCTGTCTGTCTGTCTGTCTGTCTGTCTGTCTGTCTGTCTGTCTGTCTGTCTGTCTGTCTGTCTGTCTGTCTGTCTGTCTGTCTGTCTGTCTGTCTGTCTGTCTGTCTGTCTGTCTGTCTGTCTGTCTGTCTGTCTGTCTGTCTGTCTGTCTGTCTGTCTGTCTGTCTGTCTGTCTGTCTGTCTGTCTGTCTGTCTGTCTGTCTGTCTGTCTGTCTGTCTGTCTGTCTGTCTGTCTGTCTGTCTGTCTGTCTGTCTGTCTGTCTGTCTGTCTGTCTGTCTGTCTGTCTGTCTGTCTGTCTGTCTGTCTGTCTGTCTGTCTGTCTGTCTGTCTGTCTGTCTGTCTGTCTGTCTGTCTGTCTGTCTGTCTGTCTGTCTGTCTGTCTGTCTGTCTGTCTGTCTGTCTGTCTGTCTGTCTGTCTGTCTGTCTGTCTGTCTGTCTGTCTGTCTGTCTGTCTGTCTGTCTGTCTGTCTGTCTGTCTGTCTGTCTGTCTGTCTGTCTGTCTGTCTGTCTGTCTGTCTGTCTGTCTGTCTGTCTGTCTGTCTGTCTGTCTGTCTGTCTGTCTGTCTGTCTGTCTGTCTGTCTGTCTGTCTGTCTGTCTGTCTGTCTGTCTGTCTGTCTGTCTGTCTGTCTGTCTGTCTGTCTGTCTGTCTGTCTGTCTGTCTGTCTGTCTGTCTGTCTGTCTGTCTGTCTGTCTGTCTGTCTGTCTGTCTGTCTGTCTGTCTGTCTGCTGGTGTATCTACGTGTCATCTGTGCTTGGAAAGTTAGGAAATCGTTGGGAAGCAAATGTATGGATAATTTAATCTCTTTTACTTCTTATGAAATACAAGCTATCATTCCATGCGAATCAACTCGTAGGAGAATTTCATAGCGATTGCTGCAAAAGTCTTGTTATTCCGTTAAAAAATAAAAGTGTTAGATGTAAACATTCAAAAGTTGACTGTCTTGGATTGTGATTTTACAATCTTTCCAATATTTCCATTACATGCAGTCACACGCCAAAAAATAAAATTCATAGATCACATTGTGATTTTCAACATTTTGGGCAAATATTGAGAGCTAAGCTACGCGTCCTCTTTTTTCCGAATCAGTGGAGGCGCCTTGTTTAATGTGGAATAAATGTTTTGACATAGGACTACGTCTTACAGCAAGGTTTGGGTGTCATTCCAAAAAATCGAAAAATGCGAGCGTTACGAAAAAATGAAAGATTTCGAGCTTTAATAGCTTAGCGGTTTTCAGATAGATTTTTAATATTTTTACGCCAATCGGTCGGAAATTGTTTTACACATCCACACCAATAATGAAATCTATTAATTTCAAAGTACGTACAACTGAAAAATTGAAAATAATGGAATACTGTCCAATTGGAAATCCTTGCTTCGTGATTGGTTGGAAAAGACGCCATTATAGTTTTAACACGATTTTAGAAAAATAAGTGACAAGATCTCCTCGTCCCAACAGGTCGAAGATTCTTTACGACGACCTTAACCTATATCAATTTGATATCTATGGTTGAGACGTAAGCCAAAACAAATGACAAAGTTTCCTCGTCTCTACAAGATTTTTCAACACCGTGACTAAAGCTAGATCATTTTGATGTTCTCGCTTGGGAAGTACGTCAGAAAGAGTGACAAAACCTTCTCGTGCCAACAAATCTTTTACCAACGCGATTAAATCTAGTCCAATTTGATGTCTATGTTAGGGAAGGGTGCTAAAAAAATTTCAAAAGTTCCTTGTCGCAACAGATCGCAAATTCTTTACGGCGAGACGATTAATCTCAGGCGAATTTGATACAGCTGTAGTGTTCGGTTATAACCTGATTTTGTATGGGTACGCATGTTTGCCGTTTTATTGGAAGTGTAGTGAAAAGATGTGCTGTTGATAAAATTGGATTGAATTGGTAAAATCCCTTCAACGTGAGGGAACCAGCGGTAATAAAAACAATATTTAATTTCTGTAAAGTAGCAGAAGAACAAAGGGTTATGTTCTGGATTTTGTTAATTTGTTTTCAAACGCACATAGAAATAACTCTGATATCTATTGAATATTGAACGTGTAACATGTTACTACTTTGATGAATGTTGACTAGTTGACAGATATTCTGTTGTTTCACTGGTGCATAGCAGTAGAAAGTAAAGAAGAATAGGTTTCCATTGACTACTATTACAATAAAACGCAATATATTTGTTTCAAAAATGTTTAGCAAGCAAATATATTAGCTAATGTGTGATTGATAGAAAGGTATCATGGCTATGAAGTTTTCGTTAAATCAAGTCACAATAAAAAAAATCATGAATGCGTTAAATGTAAACGCGTATCCTGTGTGCCCTTCCAGTTTCGACTATGCAGCCAGTTAGCTAACTAACAGCTGAATAACCACATTCAACTGGTGCCCTTTCGCTGGAGGTAATTTCATTCTTCCGGCTCAAAATTGTGTTTCCGACAGTAAGGGGGCTGCTTTATTCAACTAGATTTTCAGCAAATAAAAAATTTCAACGTGGGTACCTACTTCATATTCGCTTTCATACGAATGTAATGTAAATACTCGCATTTAACGTGCAATTTCCGGCTCCAGTTGTTGGGCGGCTTTACAGGATATCAGTGAAAATACCTAGAGGTACAAACAAATTGTTGAATAATTCAACTAGATCAACAAAAATTTGAGCCACTCGTATTTTTTTTGTACGTTAGCGTTATAAATTTACAACCAATTAGAACCCATTGACCTTTCGTGAATGGTTTTCATTGGAAACATTACTACCTACCTAGATGATGCTTCTGCATTTAAAGCACTTGTAAGCTTGTAAGCGACGAAGCGTCTCCATTAGGCCAGGATTTCGGCTCGTGAAGTCACATTTCTCATTCTGCGTTAGAGCAGCTTCGAACTGCCGGCAGATTTACTTACTAACATTAGTTGCGACATATTTTCCTACTTACATATAAACACCCCTCAGTGTCACTCTAATTTGCGAAAATTATCTAAATTGAGTTGTAAGAAACTTTCCGCCGTTTTTTCCTCCGCCGTTTCTGCTTTGTAAATTCCCAGTCGAGCCACTGGGATATACCTACCTACCGTACAGGGTAAACGGGGGCATCCTTCTGGATGGGCTCCGGCTTCGTGTACATAAAACACGAGACAATCAGCAGACTAAGCAATTCTGCTTGCTGTTTGCTCAGCAGTTTCGTGTCCTTTTGCGCAGTCTTAAATCCCTACTCATGTCGGTCTTGGAGCGACAATGCGGGTTCATGATATACCCGAGATTCGTCTTCTGAGAATTGGGTAATTTGCTTTGCGTATTATTTCCACCCACTCAGCTGTCAGTGTCAGTGTGTGAGCACCGCGAAATGTGATGAAAGGACCGGAGAGATCGGGCGTAACATGGATGGCAGCAAAAGCACTGTCAGCCGTCGTGTAGACGATGTCAGTTTCGTTCTCCTACTTGTTACTTGCCGTGTTTTGTGTTGATTTGCAGGACTTCTAGTCTTTTATGTTGGACGTGCGGATAGCAAGTTTTTTCTTTCGTGCTCGCAGTCGCAGGTAGGTCGCGTGATATTGCTATTGCTCTGGGATTGAGCAAAACAGTAGGACTGCGCTAGCACGCTAAGGCGAGATATTGCTGAAGCACACCGCTTAAAACTTTTTGCATTATCAAATCCTCTTTTTTCCTTTTTCTCCAAATATATATGTAAATCGTTTATTTAATCTAAATAACTTGGTTATGTGTTGCTCAGAGTCACATTAATTCAGGCTGGTGTATCTATTCAGAAGATGCATAACAATTACATTTATTGAGGTAAAAATGTGGACCTTTTCTCACGAAAATCCTTTGCACTGTTTTGCACCACTGTTATATCTATTGGGGCTGAAACCGCGCGGCAGTGACGCCGTTTTTTTAGGCTAGTGATAGCAGTGTCTATACAAAAAAAAATTAGCTTGATATGACAAAATCAACCTTTTATCCTATAATTAGTGATTTTAAAAAAATATATTGTATTTAACAATGTCTCATGTCGGAGAGACTTCCGTTAACTGTTACAAGTTTGCCATCCAAGTCGGCATCCCTGGCGTTCGGTATAGAACCGAAACCTTATTCCGGGCGGGGAAGAAACAATACATCCAAAGCACTTTTGTCCTACAATGCAAGCGGTATTCAAACGAGGTGCGTCGTTGTTTTATGGCGTTTAAAATTGCTCCCATAAATCCCGAACATTGTTGTATTATTGCATTTTTACCACATTTTGTGTTTCGCCCCAAACAGCGAGCAAAGCGAGTTTGTGGTTCAAGCAAAGATCGAGAAAATGCTGTTCGTTGAAGTTCCCTCTTTAACAACACTTGCATCCGGGTGGTCGGGATGTATACACGACACTAGAAACGGCGCTATGTTTATCGTTTTGGTTTTACACTGTAATGTACTTAAAATTATTTCGTTTCCACAGAAACACCATTTCTCTACACTTCCACATCTAGCGGCCGTCCGCTTTTTTTTATGACTGGCACAGGGTCAGCTCGCGTCTAGAAACAAGGTTGCTGCTGTTTTGGACGAATCCTGGCAACCGGCCGGCAAAACAGTGAAGCATGACAACAGAAGATCTACTGCCGGAGCTGCCGGTTGCCGAGGTTAAAACGAAGTTGATGGGTTCCACTACCGCGCTGGACGGAGTGCAGGAAGCTTTTTCCTTGATGAATATATTGCCGGCGCAGTTTTACACTGCTAAGTAGTGTAACATTTCCATTCGCGCCAACATCACACAGATGTTTTTAAAAGCATCAAGGAAATAAATCTACTTGAAAGGAAAAATCAGTGCGATGCTATTTAGTAGGAAAAGGAAACCGGCGAAAGCGGATTAAAATTTTGCAGCTTCCAAGTCAGTCCGGTGGCATCGCAAAAGAAGAAAAAAAAACTTCCTTTCAGGTTGAATTATTTCGTCCGTCGATGGCCATCATCGTTTATTACTTTTCTTGCTTGACGGTCAGACGGTAGAGATATAAAGATTCTGACCTATTTACTTGTTGAAGTTTTTGCCATGTCCGTAGCCGGAACCAAAGGGTCATCCAAATTTAAAGCGTGGAGTAATTTCTTTTGCCTGGATTCCTTGGAGCTCCTGGCGCTCTAGTGCATGCAAAATTTTATTTTCATCAACTACCCGGCAAAAGTGGAAACTCCTCGTTGCAATCATACATACTCTAGTGCAGCGGTTCCCAACCTTTTTTCGGTTCGCGTACCCCCTGACGGATTTGCCTATACTGTTCTGCAGCGAACTAAAGTTTTGGCGAACCCCTGGGGGTTCGCGAACCCCCATTTGGGAACCGCTGCTCTAGTGTCCAATCACTGCCTGCCAGTTATCGAAAGACATTCTCGCTAATACGGTCATTATTTTGAAGTTATTGAGAATTAGGAATAATTTAAATCAGATGAATGCCAGATGGCAAATACGTGAGATAGTCTTGGTGGTCTCAATATAGTGATATAGATTAGCGTAGCTTCTAGTGCTATGCATAGTCAACGTCACTAGATAACACAAAGCTACATACTAAGGTCATTTCAAATTATTTTTGAAGATTGTGTCACTGCCCCATTTAAAATTGACTTTAAAAATTAAGGGACCAAGAAATTTTTGAACAGGAGTAGAAATTTTTTATATAAAATCAATCGTTT
This sequence comes from Sabethes cyaneus, assembly GCF_943734655.1. Lineage (NCBI taxonomy): Eukaryota > Metazoa > Arthropoda > Insecta > Diptera > Culicidae > Sabethes > Sabethes cyaneus. The sequence goes on along the minus strand of NC_071354.1, from coordinate 167,135,805 downwards.
TCGGGCTCTACACAGTAAAGAACCCGAAAACTCAGTTTGAAATTCTTCGGGGTTGTCCCTCTTTTGATAGGATTTCGTATGGAATAGAGTTATATACAGTCAGCGCGTAGCGTGCGGTTGTCCAGACTGGCCCCCGCCAAGGGCGAAAGCTCTTAGGAGCGCCAAAAAGGGCCTCTATCTCAGTAAATCATTAGGAATAGCGTATGCATTAAAATCTATATTGATTGTAGCGATTTTTTAGGCCACTTTATCAGTTGATCTGCATGCAGCAACCATGGTGTAAACCGTCAAACAACTACGCTCGATGCTTTGTTCGTACTTCCAGCGAAGAAGTTGGATATGATGAAGCACTTCGTATCGGTCGAATATAGCAATGTTAAATTCGCAACATCTTCTTCTGCGAGAAAGGCGAAAGTGTTGTACGGAAGCCTGATTCCGGCCGTTCGACCGTGCTGCGCGGAAGCTAAAAATGAAGCTCAAATGGATCATTTGCTTCAAGAATTTTGTGCCCAAACCGGAGGAGTACCTGATCACCAAGGCCACGAAAAAGTTGAATAATATGCCGACGTCTATCTTTTGATCAGTCATAGCGAAGATTCTGGTGAACACCTGTAAAGCCACCTAGCAGGGTGTCGACGCATTTTTATAGATGGCTTACCCAAGTTACATTTTTGTTGTATATTTTTCTTATCAAGCAGTTGTTCCACAATTGAAAATCAGCTGTACAATAGTTCAATAAGCTATTATACAACAAAAATGCAGGCTTCATTTTCAGTTTTTTTCTCAGTAGATGCTCATTTGACTGCAGCGCCTCAACGAAACAGAATTCGAAAAAGTAGTGTAAACGGTAATTGTAGAGTTAACTATTATCTACATTATTGTTGAAGAAAGTATAGTTCTATATTTTGTATTTACGGCGCTATGGGGCTGCTACCCCGTTGGTAGCAAAAAGAGCCTAAAATTAAAAAAGAAGAAAACTTATCCAATTTAATTCTACTATGTATATTTTATTCACGACAGATACGTATTTCACCTACGACTTGCAGGCTTCCTCAGTGTCTGTTTTCGAACAACAGACACTGAGGAAGCCTGCAAGTCGTAGGCGAAATACGTATCTGTCATGAATAAAATATTATGTATATTTAAATTGGATAAGTTTTCTTATTTTTTAATTTTAGGTTTCGTATTCTACTAAGACAATCCAAAAACTTCAGCAAAAAGATCGCTCATTTGGCTACCAATGGGGTATCAATCGCTTAGCACCTTAAATACAAAAGATAAAACTATACTTTCTTCGACAATAGTGTAGATAATAATCAGCTCTACAATTGCCCTTTACACAACTTTTTCGAATTCTGCTTCGTTGAGGCGCTGCAGTCAAATGAGCATCTACTGAGCAAAAAGCCGAGAATGAAGCCTGCAAAAATGTTACATGACTCTAAGTCATGGATCAGGAGCGAATACGAAACGATTGAGTTTCCGCCAAGGGCGCCACACTGTCACGCTACAGCTCTGTATACAGTTATTTCATTTTTATTTCATGTTCGTAGTGTACAAAAATTTTAGTATGCACACAGAAAAGTTCGAGCCGATCAGTCAAATATCTACGAAGTTCCATGAACGCGTGTTTGTCAAAATTGTGTTTTCAAAATCGGAGTGTAAAATTTCTCAAAAACAGTTCCACTGATCCGCTTCAAATTTTCACACAAGCTTTTTACAAACATTTTTCTAGTAGTCGAAGGTTATTTCTCGTCAATAAATTTTTTATTGTGGACAACTTAAGATCCAAAATTTATGTCAGAAATCGATTTTCTGTATTTGAGTAGCCGCAATTTTGTCAAGAAATATTATTTTGCTTAATCTTTTAATCAATTTCATGATAATACATTATATTATCAGTGATGTAATGTGTGAGTGATGTGTTACGGGTGTGTTTCGGGGTACTCTCGAGTCCGTTCGAATCACACAGAGGATTGCGACAAGGGTACAGACTATCCCATATGTTATTCAACGTCGCTATTGAAGGTGTGACCCGATGAGCGGGCATCGGAACGTGAGGAACAATCTTCTGCAAGAGTAGCCAATTGCTAGCTTTCGCAGACGACCTTGACATCATTACTAGAAACCTTGGGACGGCGGAGGCAATCTGCTTACTTACTTACTTATACTGGCTCGCTGCCTCTCGGGATTTGACCTGCAATATAATGTTTCGCCAGTTACCACAATAGATCAAAATAACCACTGCGACGGTCAAATCTTCCGACAAAAAAAAATGTTTCGCCAACTAACTCAGTCCATGGCTGTGCGTCTCCAATTTCTCGACTGTCCCACACTCCTGCTTCACTCGGTCTAACCATCGAGCACGCTGCGCACCTCTGCGTCTGGTACAAACCGGATTCAAGGTGAAAACCATTTTTTACGGGGTTGTTGTCCGGCATTCTCACAACATTTCCCGTCCATTGTTCCCTTCCAGCTTTAGCAACTTTCTGGATACTGTGTTCGCCGAAGAGCTGCGCCAGCTCGTGGTTCATCTTTCTCCTCCATACATCGTTCTCACAAACACCGCCAAAAAAGTCCTAAGCACACGACGTTTAAATACGGCCAGTGCTTTGAAGTCCCCATTTAGCATTGTCCACGTTCCGTGCTCGTAGAGGACTACCGGTTTTATTAGCGTTTTGTATATGCTACATTTCGTACGGGGCGAAGCTTGCCAGACCTTAGGGTCTTGTGGAGTCCGTAGTAAGCACGACTTCCGGTAAGAATGCGACTGCGTATTTCACTGCTGCAGTTGTTATCCGGCGTCATCAGCGACCCAAAGTATACAAATACGTTGACCACCTCGAACTCGTCCCCGTCGACTACCACACTATTTCCTATGCGATCTCGATCGCTGCTAACAGATACTTAGTTTTCGACGTATTCACCACTAATCCAACCTTTTCTGCTTCACGTTTTAGTTTGGTATACTGCTCAGCAACCGCCTGGAATGTCCTTCCGACAATGTTCACGTTGTCAGCGAAACAGATAAACTGGCTAGATTTGTTGAAGATCGTGCCCCTGCGTGTTAAAACCCGCACGTTTCATAACACCTTCTAGCGCGATGTTGAATAGGAAACAGGAAATACCATCACCTTGTCAAAGTCCCCTGCATATTTCAAACGGGCTTGATAACGCGCTCGAAATCCTCACACAGCACCGAACACCATCCATCGTGGCGTTAATCAGTATAGTCAGCTTACCGGGAAAGCCGTTTTTGTCTATAATTTTCCATAGCTCTTCACGGTCGATAGTATCGTAGGCAGCCTTGAAATCTATGGTGCGTGCGTAGGGACTTGGTATTCGAGACACTTTTGGAGGATCTGTCGCAGTACAAAGATTTGGTCCGTTGTCGGTCGCCCGTCTGCAACAAGACCGGTTTGATAACTTCTCACGAATCTACTTTCTAGCGGTGATAGACGGCTAAAGATGATCTGAAAAAGCACTTTACAGGCAGTGTTGAGAATGTTGATCGCTCGATAGTTCTCACATTCCAACTTGTCGTCCTTCTTGTCTATTAGGCATATTACTGTCTTCTTCCATTCTTCCGGTAGCTGTTGGGCCCATCTTGATAAGCTCCGCTGCGATGCCGTCTTTACCAGCTGCCTTGTTCTTCTTGAGCTGCTTGATGGTTTCGATAACTTCACCTAACCAGGGGGTTGGCATATCACCATTATCCGCCGTACTGATCTTGGTATTGCTTGGTAGTGCTGCCTTGGTATTCCGTCTGCGCGCCATTCAGGTGCTCATTTTAGTGCTGTTTTCACCCATCGATCACCTCACGTTCGTCCGACCAGATCCCTACGTCTCTATCTCGCCATGTTTCGGCTCACAGCAAGAAGCCCCTGCGAGATGCGTTCAGTTTCTTGTAGAATTTACGCGTTTCCTGAGCACGATACAGCTGTTCCATGTCCTTGCACTCCTTTTCTTCCAGGCGGCGCTTCTCATCCGGGAAAAAGTGGGTTTGCTGTCTTCGTTTCTGTCTAAATCGTTCCACGTTTTGACGGGTCCCCTGCTGCAGCATCGACGCCCACGCTGCATTCTTCTCATCTAACATCCTCTGGCATTCCTCGTCGAACCAGACATTACTTCGGTACTTCGTACTTACTTACTCATTTACTTACTTACTTACTCTTGACGTATCAAGAATTCCTCTTCATTGTACTCGGTCCTGGGTTACGCGTCGCCAATTCGTTGCGCGTTTCGAGACACGTAAGTCGGCTTCAACCTGGTCGAGCCATCGTGCACGTTGAGCCCCTCTATTCCTGGTGCCGGTGGGGTTCTTGAAGAGAACGGATTTCAGTACACAGTCGTCCGGCATCCTTGCGACGTGACCGACCCACCGTAGTCTCCCAACTTTTGCTAGGTGTACGATGGGAATCTCTCCAAGCAGTGCCTGTAGCTCGTGATTCATACGTCTCTGCCACTCTCCGCTTTCCGTTTGTACTCCGCCCAAAATAGTCCGCTACACCTTTCGTTCAAAAACAGCAAGTGCACGTATGTCTTCCGTAAGGAAAGGTACTGTTTTAAGCCCGTAGAGGACTACCGGTCTTATTAGTGTTTTGTACAATGTCATCTTTGTGCGGCGGCATATGCTCCTAGATCGAAACGTCGAAATTATTTTCGGCGTAACCAGAGATCCCAAATATATGGACTCATCAACCACTTCCAGTTCATCGCCGTCAATAGTCACTGTCCGTGGGAGGCAAACGTTACTTTCTCGGGAGCCTCTTCCTACCAAATATTTGGTTTTCGACGCATTAATTTGCAGCCCTATCCTCCTAGCCTCCGTTTTCAGTCTGGCGTAGATTGCCTCCGCCGTCCCACGGTTTCTAGTAATGATGTCGAGGTCATCTGCAAAGGCTAGGAGCTGGCTACTCTTGCTGGAGATCGTTCCTCTCGTTTCGATGCCCGCTCGCCGAATCACACCTTTAATAGCGATATTGAATAACATACAGGACCGTCCATCCCCTTGCCGTAACCCTCTGCGCGATTCGAAAGGACTTGAGAGTGTCCCCGAAACGCGCACGTAGCACCTCACTCGTTCCAGAGTAGCTTTGATCAGCCGTGTCAGTTTGTCCGGAAAACCGTACTCGTGCATTATCTGCCATAACTGCTCGCGTTCAACGGTATCGTATGCTGCTCCGAAATCCACGAAAATATGATGCGTGGGCACATTGTACTCTCGAAATTTTTGAAGGATTTGTCGGAGAGTGAAAATTTGATCCGTAGTAGCAAGGGCCCTCATAAAGCCCGCCTGATACTGCCCTACGAAATCTCTTGCTATAGGGGATAGACGATGCAACAAAATCTGGGAGAGCACCTTGTAGGCGGCGTTGACCAGCGTAATTCCGCGGTAGGTTCAGCAGTCTAGCCGGTCGCCCTTTTTGCAGATGGGACGGGCTACGCCTTCCATCCACTCCTCCGGTGCTTCGTATGGCCATGTTTTTGAAGGCAGCGTAGTCTATGAGTCGATAGCCTTATTCGTTCGTAAGCGGGTGTGCGCTGAAGTTACTAATAACCGGTCTAAATTCCGATTTTGACGTTTTGTCTTGAGCAGTTGTCGTATTCACGTTCAAGCTGCGCGTGAAAAGTGTTCTCGTCACTTCCTAGGTGTGGGCTGTGCATGTTGATTATGCTAATATTGAATAATCAGCCTATAATCCTCAACTTGCACATACGGGTGTCTATTGGCCACCATCCAATCATGCGCTTTTGCAAGTCGCCCCCATCACGATAAAAGCTCGTGTGTATTGCCACAGCTTTGGTAGATGGTGTATCCATCCCTATAGGAATGTACCGTAGACCCCTTCCAGCATACCTCCTGCAGCGCTACAATGTCGAATTTGCGGGCCCTCAAGAAGTTGGAAAGAATGCGGGTACTTCCCAGAAAATTGAGAGACTTGCAGTTTCAAGCTTTTAATCGTTAGTCCTTTTTCGTTGCCTAGGTATAGATCGATTGTACCGGTCCTTATTTACATCATTTGCTTCCTGTACTAATATGTTTTACGGAAGGCTTGTAAGGCCTGCGCCAACCCCCTGTGACGCCGCAGGAAAGGCCGTAGAGAAACGTTCGCCTCCCATGGACAGTGACTATTGACGGCGATGAACTGGAAGTGGTTGGAGAGTCCGTATATTTGGGATCTCTGATCACCACCGACAATAATACGAGTAAAGAAATTGAACGTTGCATTCAAGCTGGAAGTCGAGCCTATTTTTCCCTTCGCAAGACGCTTCAGTCAAAGAGCATGCGACGCCGCACAAAGTTGACGATGTACAAAACGCTAATGAGAACGGTAGTCCTCTACGGATTTGAGATAGCAACTATACTTCGGAAGACATATGTACGTGTATTTGCCGTATTTGAACGAAAAGTATTGCGGATTATTTTTGACGGAGTACAAACGGGTAGCGGAGAGTGGCGTAGTGTATGAACTACGAGTTGCAGGCATTACTTGAAGAGATTCCTATCGTACACCTGGTGAAAGTTGGAAGACTACGGTGGGCCCGCCAGGATGACTGTGCAGTGAAATCCGTGCTCTTCAAGAACCCTACTGGCACCAGAGTAGAAGGGCCCATCGTGCTAGATGGCTTGACCAAGTTGAGCCGAGTTGCGTATGTCGAGACGCTCAACGAGTTGGCGACAAGTAGTCCAGGATTGAGTACTGTGCAGTACTATTATGTTCACCAAAGCAGTTGATGAACGGCTGGATGATACGTAACATCGGGACGACGCATACCTTTGGGTACAGAATAGACCCCACAGTGGTCCTCAGCCTCTTATCCAGCATCTCCTATCCCTACCTCCTCGTGGTAGCGACCAGAATATGAGTAGCGTTTGCGGAGATCGGGTAATCTACCTCGGTGGAAACTTAGTTCGTATACCTATGACGAGGGGCACTCTTGCTAACGCTGAGTGGAGTAACGATGAATAACCTTGTTAACCACTGGCTGTTCCCATATCAGGGGCTGCTATTAATGAATTGACGGTTCCTTCATCGAGTGAACGGTTGTATTACAGGTTAAGAGCGGCTTATGACAGCATGTGAACTGGAGTGGGCAGCTGAATTAAGAAATGTGGTGTCTCGACACTAAAGCTAAAATTGCAGCTCCATCACGAACTCGAGCAGCTTGAACTTCACAAACTCGGCATCGTAGCTCTGCAGCAAATCTGTCGCAATTCGCAAAGGAGAGAGGATTTGGAAAATCCGCGGCGCTACTAGCGAACTGGGAACTGTGTAGTGTTGTACAGAATGTAGGAGCGCGTGAAAGATTGGAAGGGGATCAACGAGAGGATGTGTCTATTGAGGATAAAAAGCCATTCCTTCCATTACAGCATCTTCGACTCGAGTAGAACGTTCTTCACAATCGAGTGGAAGATTTGTGCCTACAGCATCATCAATGTGCACTGCCCGCCACTGGAGGCAATGAACGATAGCTGTTCGCCACGGGACATCAAGATCGTCATCACAGATATGAACGCCTAAGATGGTAGGGAAGAAATGTATAGACCGGTGATAGGACTTCATAGCCTGCACACCGATACGAACGATGACGGCTAATCCCATTAGAATATCATCCCATATCTTGTTGATAACCAACTTAAATTCGTCCAAATTATGATATTTATAATCTTTAACCTTCTGTTGTATATATCCCCATATACAACAAATCCACTGGTTCAAATCTGGATAACTTGGAGGCCATTCCTTTTTCGACGTGAATTCCGTCAGATTATCTTTGCATCACGTCTGTACAAGATATGCGTAGAGCTCCATGCTGTTGAAAGCAGTCATATTCTAAGACAAATGTTGTTCTAAGACCATTTCTAAACAGTATTTTGCATTAACTTTCACACTTTACTTACTTACTTACTTACTTACTTACTTATGTGTCCATGTCCGCCGGTCCGGCAGAACAAAGGGATGAAGTCAGAGATCTCCATTACTGACGGTTACCCGCCATGGCTTTTACCTGTCGCCAGGACAGGTTCTCGTCTACAGCCCGGAAGTCGTTGGCTAAGCTCCGTCGCCATGAGCCTCTGGGTCTGCATCTTCTACGCTGTCCTTGTGGATTCCAGTCGAGTGCTTCTCTGTAAACCTCGTTCACTCCTTTCCTCAAGGTGTGTCCGATCCACTTCCACCTACGTTCACGAATTTCTGTGGCTATCGACCATTGATGACACCGACGATGGAGTTCCTCATTGGATATCCAATTATCAGGCCACCAGGCACGAATGATGTATCGCAGGCACCGGTTAATGAATACCTGCAGCTTTTGCGTTGTCTCCGCTGAGACGCACCACGTTTCGCAGGCATACAGCAGTACGGATTTCACGTTTGAATTAAAGATTCGGGGTTTCGTACGTAGATTGATCTGGTTTGAGCGCCAAATGTTTCACAGACCTGCAAAGGCACCCCTGGCCTACCTGATCCGTGTGGCTATATCAGTCTTGGTATCACCATCGGGCGTTGTTTGGCTACCAAGATATTGAAAGGCGTCTACCTGCTCAACTTGTTGTCCCGCTACTGTGAAGTTGGTGGAATTGGCAGTGTTCACTACCATAGTCTTAGTTTTCGCTACATTGACTGTAAGACCTGCTGCCTGGGAGCTCTCGGAGAGGTCATTTAACTTGCTCTGCATATCGTTTCGGCGTTGTGCGAGTAAGATAATGTCGTCGGCTAGGTCGAAGTCATTTAGCTGCTCCATCGTTAGAGGATTCCAAGGCAATCCTCGATTTGGTCTACTATCAATTGCTCCAACTAATATCTCATCCATAACGATGAGAAACAGAAGCGGTAATAAAAAGCAGCCCTGTCTCACGCCAGCAGTAACCCTTATGGGGTCGGACAAGACGCCGTCGTGCAAAACTTTGCACGAGAACGTCTCGTACTGAGCCTCGATGAGATGGGCTAACTTATCTGGAACTCCTCTACGCCTAAGTGCGCCCCAGATGTTTTCGTGGTTGAGTCGGTCGAACGCCTTTTCGAAGTCAACGAACACCAGCAGAAGAGAGTCCTGGAATTCGTTGATCTGCTCCAATATAATGCGGAGCGTTGTGATATGGTATACACATGATCGGCCAGCACGGAATCCAGCTTGCTGCCGCCGGAGAGTAGCGTCGATCTTCTCCTGGATCCGGTTGAAGACTACCTTACAGAGTACTTTGAGGGTAATACAGAGCAATGTGATGCCACGCCAGTTACCGCATTCAGTTAGGTCTCCTTTCTTAGGGACTTTGACCAATATGCCCTGCATCCAGTCCACTGGAAAAGTTGCGATTTCCCATATATTGCTGAAAAGCTGATGCATCATCTGGGCTGACAAAGATGGGACAGCTTTGAGCATTTCGGCTGAAATACGATCTGTCCCTGGTGCTCTATTGGATTTCTTACTCTTGATAGCTGCTACAATTTCATCCAGCGATGGCGCCTCCGAGTTCACGCGATTTATTCGACGAATTGTAGGCGTCATACGCTGCTGGTTTTGTTGGTCTCTGACATTTGAAACTCGGAAGAGTTGTTCAAAATGTTCAGTCCAACGCTTAAGCTGTTCTGTACGGTCAGTCAATAGCTGACCAGCTCTGTCCTTTAGCGGCATCTTTGTATTCATCCTGGCACCACTAAGACGGCGAGAAATATCGTACAACAAACGGATATCACCAATGGTGGCGGCGGTTTCTCCTTGTTCGGCTAGGGAGTTAGTCCAGGCTCTCTTGTCCCGCCTACAAGCACGTTTAACAGCCCTCTACAGTTCGGCGTATCGTTGACGGGCAGCTGTCTTAGCCGATCTGGTCCGCGCTCGCTCAATGCCGCCATTCACCTCTCTCCGCTCTTCGATCTTCCTCCAAGTTTCATCCGAAATCCACTCCCTTCGCCCACTGCGCGTTTTGCCGAGGGTTTCATCACTGGTCGTGATGAAGGCGTTCTTGATGCCGGTCCATTGCTCTTCGACGGTTCCACCAGGTGGCAACTCCGAGGCTCGAGATTCAAGTTGTTCAACAAAGGCCCTTTTCACCTCAGGATTCTCCAATCGGCGAACGTCGTAGCGGCACCCAACTTTCTCCTCCCGTCGTTGGACACGTGCGACGCGCAGACGTATCTCAGCGATAACAAGATGATGGTCGGATGCAATGTCAGCGCTGCGTTTGTTGCGTATTCAACTGAACTGGCATTTTCCGTGCGGATCGGTCGCAACTGTGACGAATTCGCTCTCGAACAATCTTTTTGACCTCTGACAGATTGACAGATCCTGTCTCGACAAAACTTTTTAGTGTATAGTATACAAATCCTTAAACCGTGATGTTTGAAGTCACGAAAAATAGTGCCGCATGTAGCAACGTTTCGCAATTTATTTATTGTCAACGACCGTAACTCATACTCTGGTGCGTGCACACCGAACGAAGCACAATCCGAAGATGAAACTACGTCAAGTAACACTTAAGTCATTATGCCACACACACACGGTCTTAGTTTGATTGTATTAATTGTATATGCCGCTTCAAGTATAAAATGATTTTTATTCGAACATATATGTGTCACACTGTACATTGTGTTACTCTTCAAAGATTCAAAGTGATAGATTTCAATCAAAAAGCTCAAACGAGGTCGCTTCGAAATAAATTCGAAAGAATCAAGCTTTAATCGGGTTATACATTATCCTGTTAGGAAGCCATATATCATTTCTACTAGAGAAGATTTATGGGATATCAGTGAGTCCGGAGCATATTGCCATTCCGTTCGCACGAATGATGAATTGCAATATGGTTTTATATAGAGCCGATAGAGAGCATGCGTCACTTCGCAATTAATCATTTTACGTTCGCTACAGCACATCTGTTTTCTATGCAATCGGGCGGCTGTTTTTGCTTATGAAAATTGTAATACAATGCAATTGCTCAAACAGTGCTTTACTGTAATTGATCAATATCTTTCAACAAGAGTAATCTGTAATGTAAAATGACAGCATCTGTCTCGAAACAATCGGTACAGATTTAAGTCTAATTTTAATCCTTAGAAAACCTGAATTGTTAATACAGTAATGTGCATACGATCCATCACGTGGCTATGTCGATTCTTGCCATCGGTTATAAATCTACGTCGATGAATGGCAGTAAACCTCTTCGAACTCACACGCACACGAATTTACTCATAAATTATTCATCCGGCCAATTGATTCTCACACGTTCCTATTGAACGACATTGTTCGTGCCGTGACGAGCCGCGCTGAAGTTTTTTCGCGAAAACTCGCAGGTGCGGACATTGTGATCCATTACCGTGTGCCAGCCGCAGTCAGTAGCTTCCAGTCAGTGCCACAGTGTCACGCTAGGGGTGAAGCTACTCTGCTCTACTACTACGGTACGGCAGATATGGTAGATGGATGATAGGAAACGAGCGCAATCGTGCGACCACTAACGGAACAGCAGACTTTGGAAGTTGATGAAACTGTTCAAAAATGCATGAGTTATTAAGTCAAGGGATTTGTTCTTGTCGCAGGAGGCTTTTGTGGCCGTTGAACTCAGCTCGGGAAAACCCCAAATGGGCAACGGTAAATAATCCTTGGGCTTCGGTTTTTCTGTTCCCATCAATCGAGACGTAGGGCTCATATGGTTAATCAATAAATGATACATTCTGTTGGGTGCATTTTCCAATTCAACTTAGTTCATAGATTATGTTAGCACTTTGTGTTGTAATCTATAAAAGGTCACTTGCTCGCATCCTCGTGAACTAATAAAAAGGGAAATATCTAGAGTTCGTATGATTCAGTAGGACATTGTTCGCTACAATTAATAACATGGAACTTAACAAGGAACTTAAAGGCTACAGCTCTTGAATTAATGTTAAAATAGTTAAATTGCGATAAGTGACTTTTGATGATGCTAAGCTTTGTTTAAAATAGTGTGGAATAATTATCTAGAGTGCAGAGATAGAAGCAAAAATTTGTGCTGTGGTACAAAAGTGCATTTGTAATTCATGTGAAGTGGAAAGATATTTTCATAAACTTTAAAGCCTCGCCATGTGGGTTTCTATGATGGCGGTTCAACTATCTTTCCCAAATTTTTAACCCATATACTGCTATCAAGACTCTGACTTATGTATCCTGCATTACCACAATTCGTACATATGGCTCCACAATATAGACGTATAAAACATACTTTGTTCTTTCCTTGCTGGTGGCATTGTGCCATGCCACAGTACTTTTTATATCGTTAGAGGCGAAGACTTTTGTGCAGCAGGACATACCGCATGTAATGAGAAATGAATGGAGAGACACCAAAGAAAAAAATGTGAACCGACAGAAAGCCCCGGCAGCAACTAAAACATCGTACGCAAACTGTTACACAGAAGACACCCGCTGGCTTAGCGAGAACTTTAATGAAAACAGGAGTGTCGCTACATGGAAACAGTGAAAAGCTTTTACACCCATTCTGAGAGCCTTTCAACGAAGGTGATACTTTTAATTTTGCTATTTAAAATGAGACCAGTTGTTAAGGTTTTCTCCTAATCAGAGCGAAAAATGAAACATTTTTCTTCATTTCTTCCCAAGTTCAATATTTCATGGAATCTTGATCTTTGCTCCTACCCAAAATATATTTCGCAACGAAATATGTTTTCGCAAACGGTTCGGGTACCCAAATCTTGTTGGCCATTTATCCATTTGGCGAAACGTTTCATAAAATATGCAAGTGGCCGGAGAGATAAACATTCAAATGAGATTCGAAAGCTATACGAAAAGGCACCGTTGAGGGATCGACTGGCTAATGCCAGCTCCTATGTTGGCTTAGATCCTTTTGGAGTTTTGCTGATTTGCTGGTGTGTTATTGCTATGAGCTGCAGGCGGTGTGTGAGAAAACGAATGTCAGGAAAACTTCTTTCTCCGTACAATGGTGTACGAGGAAGCGAAAACCATACTTTGATAGTCGATAAAAATAACTAATGGCCTTTGTTCCTTGTTGAAACTGAACAAACTTTAGCGGAGGTTCGGTCATTCATTACAGTCTAACGTAACGTCGAAAAGCAAAAAACATTTTTAGCAAGCATAATTGATGATATCCGACATTATCTTCCTATTGAAAAGATGTATCGGTTGGAATTCTTGGTTGAAATTTGTCAACACAGAGACCACAGAAAAATCAATGGTCCAGTTTTGCTAAAGTATCTTTACTTTTATCTTTTTCTTATTTTCATTTCGAACATTCCAGTTTTCGGACATGCACAGAAGTTCCAGGCAACTAGCAACTGAAAGCTCCCATCGGTACGATAACGAGTCATCAAAGCACCAGAAAGTTTGCCACAAAACAAACCAACGAGAACAAAGCCATTTGGAAAGCCAAAAATTCAATTTGCCCAATTTCTCCGTGCTTGCTTAGCATCGGGGTTTCCATTCCCACTGAAGCAACCCAAGCAACCAAGCCGATGGTTAAACATTCACTCTGACTCGAACTACAGGCAGGCAGGCATCAACCATTTCGAAGGACGTCTTTAGCATTCGTGAAATCCCGAAAGAAGCTGCTGTGCTCGAACCTCGGCAATCGATATGTCATTGTTATGGAAAGGAAACGGAAAACTTCAACTGGAATTAAACAAAATTGCTTAAATTATCCAATCAATTCGGGCGCAACATTTATTATTCAATGATTGCAATTTGCGGGATAACAACGAAGCAGAAATCTACTTGGTAGTTTCACTTTTTAATGGCCTCTCCATTGACGAATTCAATTCAATAAACAAGATTTTACTTTATAGCTGCTTATTGATCGCTGTGTGCTACTCGTTTGTAGAAGTTATTTTTGTGAGAAATATTACTCCAATACGACAGCAGTAAAATTCGACTAGATTAAACTCATTAAACCTCGCCGTTGTAAACTGTATCATGCCTATTCTCATCTAACCTCATACTAAGACAGGTGATCAAAATCTCGCTACTTCAAATCAATAAACATTAACTTTAAAGAAGAAACTGAAAACAGAAAACAGAAAACGGAAAACAGAAAACAGAAAACAGAAAACAGAAAACGGAAAACAGAAAACAGAAAACAGAAAACAGAAAACAGAAAACAGAAAACAGAAAACAGAAAACAGAAAACAGAAAACAGAAAACAGAAAACAGAAAACAGAAAACAGAAAACAGAAAACAGAAAACAGAAAACAGAAAACAGAAAACAGAAAACAGAAAACAGAAAACAGAAAACAGAAAACAGAAAACAGAAAACAGAAAACAGCAAACAGAAAACAGGGAAATCTGAGTAAGGCCATAGCAAATCTTTTTTAAAGTTTTTGTCCCCCGCCCTTCAAAATTGGCACTAAAAATCGGGGGGTAAAAAAAATTTGTTAAACTTGAGTAAAATTTTTTTTTTATAAAATCCTTTATAAGTGGGTTCTACAGCCTAAAGAACTCGAAAAAAGAGTTAACGGAGTGTTAACGCTTCTAGCACGAAGCAAAAATGGAAGCACAAATAATGTAATGTGCATAGAAAATAACAACGTGTGTCAAAAGCAAGAATAAATTCGAGTTTCACGATTAAACTTCAAGCAAAAATTCCTAAAAATATTAATTTTTTTTGCGTGATTAAAAAAATCTCTTTTTTTTTGGACCTTACCCCCCCCCCCCACCCCCCCAACCCAGTCAGGTGCCTAGCATCGAAAGGACAAAAACTTTAAAAAATATTTGTAATTGCCTAATCAGAAAACATCAAACATCAAACGCAGAAACAAGAGCATACTGAGAAAACAGAGAACCGAAAACACAGCGAAGGCCCAAAACTGAGAAATGAGAGAAAACAGGGAAAGCGTTAAAAAGAGAAAACAGAAAAATCAGAAAGCATCGGAAGCAAACAATAGAGATTACTGAGAGCAGAAAACAGCGCAAATAGGCAAGGCAGAAAACAGAACCCGCTGTACAATCAGAGAACCGTGAATACAGAGAAAGCAGGAAGTAGAGAAAACAGATGAATCAGACGAAATAGGGGAAACGTTAAACATTGAAAACTAAAAATTCAGAAAACAAGAAGAGCAGAAAACAGAGAAATAAGAGAAAATAGCGAAAGCGTTAAACGGAGAAAACCAAAAATATCAAAAAAGAGAGAAGTTAGAAATCAGAGAAAACTGAGAAATTAGGTAGAACTGTAGATCAATGCTTCAGAGAAAACAGAAAAATAAGAAAACCGAGAGAAAAAGGAAGACAAATACCAGAAACAACAGAAAATATAGAAAACAGAAAATCCAACATACAGAGAAAGCTTAGAAAACGGGGAAATCAGAGAAAACAGGGGAATTATTAAGCAGAGAACACAGAAAAATTGGAATACCCGGAAAACAGAGAAATGAAAAAACAGGGAAACCATAAAACAAAGCAAACTGAGGACTGAGACAGGAAAAGTGACTGACAAACTGAGACAGGAAAAGTGTTTACCAGAGAAAACGAAGAAAATGGAGGAGAGGCTTAACAGGGAAATCAAACAGAAAAACAGGTTAACGAGAAAACAGGAAACACAGGATTTAAGGTGGATGGAGACACAGCAGACACAGGATTTAAGGTGGATAACGAAAAAAAAGATAAACGGAAGATGGAAAAAACGTAAAACGAAAAATGAAAAACGAAAAACGAAAAACGAAAAACGAAAAACGAAAAACGAAAAACGAAAAACGAAAAACGAAAAACGAAAAACGAAAAACGAAAAACGAAAAACGAAAAACGAAAAACGAAAAACGAAAAACGAAAAACGAAAAACGAAAAACGAAAAACGAAAAACGAAAAACGAAAAACGAAAAACGAAAAACGAAAAACGAAAAACGAAAAACGAAAAACGAAAAACGAAAAATGAAAAACGAAAAACGAAAAAATCAGAGGGGTTGTGTACAAGACACGACCGCTTATATAGGTGACGCAGGACTACCTAAGTCTCTTTGTAGTGATAGTAGCATGTATTCATGCTTGTAATCATTCGATTCTTCATGTATACATGCTATATGCAACATATATACATGCTACATGTATTGTATGTAACATTTATCAAAGTAGTAACATTGCATACGTTCAATTCTCCAAAGATTGTGCATTTGACAACAATTTAACAAAATCAAGAACACAAACTATTGCTTTGCTGCTACCTCACTGAAATTAAAGATTGTGTTTATTACCCATGGTTCCCCACGTTGAAGGGATTTTACCAATTCAACCCTATTTTATCAACAGCACATCTTTTCACTACACTTCTAATGAAACGGCAAGCATGCGTATTCATACAGAGTCGTATTATAACCGATCACTACAGCTGTAGCACATTTTTCCAACACAGATATCAAATTCGCCGAGGTTTAATCGTCTTGCAGTAAAGAATTTGCGATCTGTTGGGACAACGAACTTGTGTCATTTTTTCTGGCACACTTTCCTAACACAGACATCAAATTGGACTAGGTTGAATCGCGTCGCGTTCATAAGATATTTGTTGGCACGAGGGAGCTTTGTCACTTTTTCTGGCGTACTTCCCAAGCAAGGACATCAAAATGGTCTAGGTTTAACCGCGGTGTTAAGAAATCTTGTTGAAATGAGGGAATTTTGTCACTTGTTTTAGCTTACTTCCCAAGCACAGATTTCAAATTGGTATAGGTTTAGATCATCGCAAAGAATCTTCCAACCAATCACGAAGCGAGAATTCTGGTAAAACATAGGTTCATTATTTTCAATTTTTCAATAGTTCAACGTCAAGAATCCATACTTTTCTTCATTTGGGTCAATTCTTAGAAGATTTTCCGATCGATTGGTGTAAGAATATTGAAAATCGATCGGAAAACCGCTGAGCTATTAGCACTCAAAACCTTTCATTTTTCGTGACGCTCGCATTTTTCGATTTTTTGGAATGACACCCATTCTCAAAACTTGCCGTAAGACGTAGTCCTACGTCAAAACGAAAAACGAAAAACGAAAAACGAAAGCAAAAACGAAAACGAAAAACGAGAAATGAAAAACGAAAAACGAAAGTAGCTTCGCGTAACAAGTAGTTATGACTCCTACCTTTTGTCCAATGCACCAAAAAACAAGAGTTTGGTCTGTTATTCAATTACATTAAATCATTTACAATTCGCACAGCACTTAGTTTCACTTCGTCAATATTATAAAGGTAAACACTGAGTGACGTCGATACAGGTGCTGCCAGAAGTATAAAGAGATCGATGCACTGCTGTGGCCACGCTTTTATAGTGTAGAGAATCCGGAAATTGCAGATGAGCGAAACGGCGATATGTATAACTTGAACGGGTTCTCGGGAACATTCTTCCAGCAATTGTAGATTAGGGCTGTTTATCGTACATGTTTGATGCGCGTAGTTAATTATTCGCTGTACACGAACAACCTCTCATATCAATATGGACGATAAAATTTAATGAGCGTATGCTGCAAACGAACTAAGATTGCTCAAAATTTAATTAATTATTCTATTGGATATTTTATTATGGTAGCAATAAACTAAATCTTTCTGAATGATCTGACAGTAAAACCACAAACTAACAGACGTAACACTTTGAAGAAATTTTCTAACAAAACATCGTTTCAATGATACCTAAAACTTGGAAAAAACACTAGCATCATCTGGTGGTCTTCGCGCTACGCAGAATAAGTCGCTATAAATTTAGCAATGCTATAAATTTACTTGTATATTATCTGACAACAGCGCCAGCGCCGGCGAGCGGCGTTACTTAAATGAAATTGAGCTTAAATGAACATTTAAAATTATCGTTTTTATAGGCAATGGAATGAGGCTTCAGTGTTACGTCTGTTAGTCTGTGGTAAAACTTTAACTTTTTGCCCACGGATATCCTATCAAGTTGAAAAAACTTGCGAACTGATTTAACTTTTACCAGAGCGAAAAGCGAAAAGCTCTATTAAATTAGAGCGGTGGCTGTCAAGCAGCGAAAGCTTAATCGGTTTTATTACTGCTTTAAGCAGAGCGTGGTACGACTACTTGAGCTTATAACCTGATTCTTATAGAGGCTATGAAAACATTCTGAGGAGTGGGCCACTTGGTCAGAAGGCAGTTCTAATAGCCGTGATCAGAAAGTTCTGATGAAGCTCATAATCTTATTGGCGGTTTTATAAACTTGGTTATGAAAACCACTAGAGGAACGTAATGGTTATTATTGCAAATTTGAAGGGTTTGCTCAAATTTGAAGTACCGCTCTGCGAGTTTTATCCCCGATTTCTAATCGCCTCTTTGATTGGTCTGTTTCAAAAATAAGCTTTTATCAATTATAATGAAAAAGTATTTTACTGTACTAATTTTCAGTTGCGTGTATGAAATTTCTCAGTCCTTCATGCCTATTTCAATGCAAATCTGTAAATATTTGCCTATTCTCTTAGGATCAATATAGGATTTCGTAACTGATCATATTTTTCATTATTGTTTTCGACTGTACAGTCGGTGATTTATCGAAAACGGCTTTCTATACTGCCTGACGTTTCGGTCTTCGGTTTTGGCCTTTTTCAAAGGAAATATGGTTACATTTTCTTGTGTAATTGTTGATTTCCAACGTACGTTGTAATTGTGCAGTACGGTCAAAAGGTTTAGGTGTATACATTATTTTAGCACCAAACCCATGCATTTGAAGCCGTTAAAATTTAAACTTTCGTCCGTTAGAACTACCTAGCACAACGTTGGTTATATCTGGACAAGTTTCGGGGATTTCCGGGAACACCCAGATAAGTGGCCTATTTCGTCCATGAACAAAAACTTATTGTGCGACACCTTAAATCGCACTAAAATTCGTTAACTACCTAGATCAATGGAAGCCAGATTCGCTATCTGGGGTCAGATTTGGTCGTATCTGGACATGTTTGGGGGATTCCGAGAACCCCCAGGGTAGGCAATTACACAATGTGGCATACGATTCATAATAAAACTATGCCCGAAATTGGCCATTGTGGTTCTAGGTAGTCTATTTTGCTTACATGGATCTATTTGAAAAGTATTAGTGTGATTTACGGTGTCGTATGCAGAGTTTTTGTTCATGTTCGAAAATGGTCATTTACTAGGGGTTCCCGAAGTCCCCCAAACATGTTCAGATATGACTAAACCTGACCCTAGATAGCAGATTTGCTTCCATTGATCTAGTTATTGAATTCTAGTGTGATTTAAGATGTCGCACGATAGGTTTTTGTTCATGGACGAAACTGGCAACTTCCGGGACAGGCTGTTCCCGGAAGTCCCTGAAGCTGGTCCAGATACAACCAACGTGGTACTAGGTAGTTGATCTGACTTCGTTTGATCTAGTTTCAAAATTCTGAAGTAAATTGAGATGGCGCATGATAAGTTTTTGTTCCTGTTCGATACTGGCCATTTCCCATACCGATAAATTAATCCGGAACACTTCCGGGTGGTCCCAATACACTGTAAAACTCCCAAAATTGTCGCCAATGGGCATATGTTGCATAAGAAATCAATACTATAAACAATCTACCCTTTAAAACTTCAAAAGAGTGTAACTCAAAAATTCGTCGAATGATTTTTTAATTTTTTTTAAATTGATAAACCAATTGTTATTTGCCGTTTAAACGGCCTATTTTATATTTTGATAACGATATCTTGAACACCGTGTAATAGGTAATTAATTTCCACACTATTTCAATCCCGCTCTGTTTTAGTCGTCTATTATTCATTACGTTTCGAAATCTTGAATTCTTTCATTTTCATTGATACATGCAGGCAACTTCTCAGATATAGTTGTCTTACATCTGTTATCTGTTTTAAGTTTCAATACCTTGAATATCAGAATAATTTTGAATTATCTTCGACCTTGTAGATTTTGTAAATATAGTATTAACGTTCATTAACTTGAATATCGCTGAACAAGAAAATATTCAGCTACTGCATTTTTGTTCGTCCCTCGAACAGCAAAAGCAAATCGTTTGCATCTTCATTTGTGCTGAAGGTTTGGAGTAAATGAAAAATAAGGCGTTGATTCGGAAAGAAACTGCAAGAGTAAAACACAGAAAGACTCGAGTTAGAGCGCAACAAAAGAGTGGTCGCAGGTCCAATTTTGAAACTAAAGTTCGTGGTTTACGAGGAACTGGAAAATAAATTGAAAGTTGAGTATGGCGGTCAACATTGAACAGCTTCTAAACTTATTATAGCTTTATGATAATTTAGCTACTAAACGGTTAATGTTTTCATAAACCGGATGTCTGTTTTATATTTTTCACGATAATTGATGTTTGTAGCTTTGCATCAGAACCCATGCATATCTTTTTTTTTGTTTTTCTATTTGTTTGTACATTTCGAGCAAACTAAATGCCAGCAAGAATTATGTTGTATGAAAAAGCTTTGCAACTGAAGATCATTGATGAATTAGTGAACAAAAAATTCAACCATAGAATCAGTTTAGGGTTCCGTTCCTTACAAAATAAGATTCCTTCATTTATAAATTAAAGGAAGAAACATTAACGAGAAACACAATCCGAAACAGATCGAAATGAGTTGTAATTTTTTGTAGAATAAAAACACAATGAAACAGTACTTTTATTGAAAGAAAAAATGTATTGATCAAGGTGTTATATTTATTACAGCTACAGCTTTTTGCCAATAAAATATGTTTTATGTTGGTAATTATGATAATATTCATAAAATCAATCGTTACAATGGAAATAAGCGCAAAATTAGCAAGAAAATGAACAAATCGTCGTAAATTGGCCTTCGGAAACGCTTGACAAGTCGTACTTGAGAGTTCTTTTTCCCATTTTCTCACCTTTCTCGAATGGTATTACAACCGAGGAGGGAGCTCAAGACACGTACTTCGTGGTCGTTTAAGCCTCTGGTGATATTGTTTCGCTACTTCTCTTTCGGAAAAGTGTTTACACTTAAAATCCCCGCCCCGCCCCCCGTCTCACACCAACCGATCCTTCAGCAGTCAGCCCTTCGGACAGTCTGGTTGTTGTGGTTTGCGGCGTTGCAGCGACGATGACAATAACCACGACGATGGCGATGGTGACGATGATACTGTACACAAAAGTCATCCACTCGACGAGCTGACGCAGCACGGAAGCGTCGCATCAGCTCCATAAAACGATGTGACGTTACAGTTTCGGTCAGGTTGCCAAAAGTGAGAAAAGTTTTAATTAGTATACTCCCTGCCATTCGTTCGTACGTTCGTGTCGTGGCTGGACTGGCATCACGCTCCCTAGGACATGACGGCTGGCTGGGGTGCATTCGAAACTTGACTCACAATGACTTGGCACGCGCATCGCCCATTCGTTCTCCACCGGCAGAAATTGCCGCAACTTTCAATTAACTCTTGCTCTTCACGGGAAGCTAAACCGGCAGCACAGGTTGGGGTACTTTTTTGTTCTGTACTGTGAATGAACTTGAGTGAGCTTGAGTTAAGTGTAGTTAGAGCATTTTACTGAAAGTAATAAAAAATGTGAAGAATTAGAAAACAGAGCACTTAGAGAGTTCACTTCCGGAGTTTATTTCTGGAACGCTCGAATAAAAATTTTGCTGGAAAAGTGAACCGTTTACTTTTTCACTGGGGAACACTAGAATAAATATTTGTAATTGTAAATTAAAATTGTGGAATCTAATGTAATCAATTCCGATACATAATGGCTTTCGGTTATTGATCCATAGGGATTAACCACAATTAGCATACACAGCGCAATACATCATATGCGCTTATGCTTTGATAGTATTAGCATTAATGCGGATTGCATCTAGTCTGAATGATGCCCTCGGGGGTTGAATAATATCCACCTGGATGCAGTTTTACATGATATGTGTGTTACGTTAGTCTTCGAGAAGATTTATTAACATCGTCAAGTGCCGGTGGCTTTGCATAACAAGCTGAATTTGGAACGATTTCGCAAACAAAACAAACGAAACGAACGGGCTTTAAGAATCTTGAAATTTTATGACTGTTCTCAACGTATGACACGTTAAAGCACAAAGAGGTTGAATAATTTCCTTGATTTACAATCTCAACGGTGATTATGCCATACCAACCCAAAACCCATCCGTGACTTTCGATATCTCGTGGTCTGGTGCTCTGTATGCTTGTTCATTTCAGATAAACGTTCACTTTCAGGCACCAATTCGCATGCGGTCAGATTGTGCCCATAACTAGTCGAAATTGATGACCTCGTAAACAGTGTACTGCTACGGCCTATTGGCCCTGACTGAAAGTGGCTCTCAGATTTACCGTATGCACCGTATGCACAGATTTGGCCCGGTGGTGGTTTCGCTCCCTGTGTGTGTCGTACTGTATAGGAGAAACAGTTTCGAAAGGGCAGCTTTTGAGACTGACCGTAGTCATAAAGTTCGTTTTGTGGCCTGGACACGTTTTTAACTTGAGATAGCTGCTGAACTAAAAACCAGAGTGCAGTGGTGCGCCCGTTGACACTCATGCACACGCGATCGTTCTGATTTTTATAGGCCACTTTGAACAATCAGTTGGCAGCGGTACCGAACGTCATGGTGGTTATTGCAGAACTAATTTTGCATCGACGATTGGGCCATAAATTTGCCCTCTTGACCTTCTAGTGCGCAAGTGATAACCAAGAACCGTCGCAATAAAGTGAAAAGCTTTACTATAGATTTTTATTATCTGCGTGTAATTTAAATTTGCTGAAATAATCTGGGAATATTGTTAGTTATGCGCATTTTTCATATTAAATTACAAGAAACAATACCGTAATCTAGGATAATAGTCCAGTCTTAATTTGCTGTTTTATTCTCAGTGTATGCTCTTTTGACTACAACGCCTAAGCGAAACAGAATTCCAAAAAATGGAGTATAGTGCAATTGTAGAGTAAATTATTCTCTACAATATTGTTGAAGAAAGTATAGTTTTATCTTTTGAATTTCTGGCGCTCTGGGGCTGCTACCCGTTGGCAGCAAAAAGAGCGCTCTTTTTGCTGCCAACGACATTACAACTCTCTAGCGCCTTAAATACAAAAGATAAATCTATACTTTCTTCAACAACATTGTACTTAACGATTAACGCATGACTGGGTGGTGGCAAATCACCAACCGTATGTGCAAGCTGAGAATTAGAGGCCGTTTCTTCGACGTTAGCATTATTGTCAACGTCAACGCATAGACCACACCCAGGAAGTGACGAAGACCATTTTAAGCCCAGCTTCAGTGTGAATATAACAACTCCCCACGACATGACGTCAAATTCGTCGACGAAGACCCCAACAGGAGGCCAGGCCAGGAGGAGGAATTCAGACCAGTTATTATAAAGTTTATTGCACACCCGTTCACGAACGAAACCGGTCATCGACTTACTGACTTTGTTTTCTCCAAAAATAGCCCATACGAAGTACATACTTCCGGCAAAGCAAAGCAAAACCTTGGTGCTACATTCCGTTATCGAAACTTAACCTACTGTTTTTATACGACAGACTTTGCAGCCAGTTGTTAGAGTGCAGGACAATTGCAGGGCCAGTTGCTACGATCCTATTGACTCTAGCAGCCTCTTCCAGTCGAGATTCGAACATACGACAACTGGCTTATTAGGCCAGCGTCATTCCTCGAAGCCAACTGGGAGGCACATGCTTCCGGCATAGCCTCCCATATCGGTACACCTAGAGATCGCCATAACAGACTGATTCGTAGTTTGACTACATTTTAATTGATGAAAGGCACATCTCGGATATCATCGACGTTAGAACCTATCCAGATGCAAGCATCGATTCTGACCACCATTTTGATGGTTACAGCGCACCAAAGTCTTTCCGCTATTAACAACATTCGGTACCGTCGCTTGCCACAATCTGGAACGACTTGAATTACGTGAAGTCGATACTGAGTACGCGCAAGCCCTTGAGGCAGCGCCGCTGGAAGAAGGAGAGCTAAACGAAGTTCCTATTAAGGACTGCTGTAACAGCATTAAAGCCCAGTGGAAGGTGCCATTGGGTTCGCTGAAAAGAGTCGACGTAACGACTGACTGGTTTGACAAGGAGATGCCAGAAGATGTTAGACGAGAAGATCGCAGCGCGGTTGTGGATGCTGCAGCAAGGAACCCATCAAAACGTGATGGAACGATATAGACAGAGACGAAGATAGCAAACCCAGGGTTTAAGAAGCGCCACCTAGGAGAAATGGAATGCGGGGACATGAAATAGCTATTGCACTCTCCGCAAACGCGTAAATTCTATAAGAAACTGAACGTATCCAGCAAAGGCTTCATGCCACGAGCTGGAACATATCGGAATAAAGATGGAGGAACCTTGCCGGATGAACGTGAGGTGATCGAAAGGTGGAACCAGCACTACAATGAGCATCTGAATGGCGCGGAGACGGAATCCTAGACAGCAGGGGGAATGAGAACATCAATACAACGGATGACGGGGATCACCAAGCAAGAACAAGACGGCATCGCAACGGAGCTTACCAAGATGGACCCGGATAAGTTTGCTACCTGTCTATACCGGCTGATAGTCAAGTTCTGTAGATTTGTAGGAAGTGTAATACATGGGCGATTGACAACGGCCCAAATCTGTGAATTGCGGCTGTGTTGCGAATAACAAGTCTCTAAGTTTAAGTATGTTTGAGTTATAGCAAAATTTTGTCATAATCAGAAATGAACTATGTCCTCTATGTGCTTTCGGAAACCATGGGAGTGACATTATCACTTTATCGAATTGATTTGTAGTCCATTAACATGCTTAAAAAAATTTTGTTCGTTAAACATTTTTTGTTGGAATCATAAATTGCCCACTTCCCTGGTACATTCGGAACTTGTTTTAGGTAGGGTATTGTCGTTATCGTCGGGCCACTGTTATGGTCGGGCCATCACGATTTTACAGTTTTAGTAACTCATGATATCTATGATACAACCATTGTAAAACTTCTTACTGCGACAGCTAGCTTTTCACAATATTGTGAGTTTCAATCGTATATTCAAAACATCCGTACTGAATTTAGTGACTAAATCTTAGAAAAAAAGTTTTCCAGGCGTGATGAACTTTTCTTCAAGAAATGATTCATGAAATGCAATTATCGAGATAAATTTTAAAAATGTATGAAGTGTGTTATGCTGCACACCAAGACTATAGAAAAATCCCCTCCAGTAAGGTGATCTGCTTCTATATATTTTGATCATTTGAGTGTCTCCTTGAACGCTGCAACATTTCGCAATCTGAGATTTTCTGACTGGGAACTCTTTGAGGAGGAACTGGCGACGAAATTTCAAGGATTCGAACCGAAGATTAAGTCATCGATCAACTTGGACGTGGCTGTAGATATCACATCTTTTATTGCGTAAGCTTTTGAAGTAGCTTGCCCGCTAAAAACTATTAAAACGACTAGAGGAACACCATGGTGGAACTCTCATCTAACGGAACTAAAGAAACGATGCAGGAGAGCCTGGAATAGACGTCGGAGGGATGGCGTGGAGCCTTTCAAGCAGGCTCGGAAAGCCTGTACAAAGGCTCTACGATCTTCAGCACGCACGAGCTGGCACAGGTTCTGTAGCAACGTTTCCAGTTTCGGCGAGGCAAGTCGACTTAATAAAATACTGTCAAAATCGAAAGATTATCAGGTTAATAACATTCGAAGTTCGAACGGTGAATACTGTTCGAATGACAATGAAATCCTAGAATGTCTCTTTTATAGTCACTTTCCGGGCTGTGTGGAACCTGAAGTTCGAAACGATCCAGAAATCGTTTTAGGTGGCTTAGACTCATGGGCTTTTGCTCGGAGACTTGTCACAACTGAAGCGAATGAGTGGGCCGTGAACAGCTTCTCGTTATACAAATCTCCTGGAACAGATGGAATATACCCTATTCTACTGCAGAAAGGATTCAAGTACTTCAAACACATTCTGAGAAGGATGTTTGTGTGTAGTATTGCTATTGGGTACATCCCAACTCAATGGCGTGAAATAACCATTAGGTTTATTCCTAAAGGTGGACGCGCGACATACGAGCAAGCAAAAAGTTTTAGACCAATCAGTCTAACGTCCTTCTTGCTTAAATCACTTGAGCGGATTGTTGATCACCACATCCGCGAAACAAGCTTAGTAGAAGTTCCTCTTCGTTCAGCACAACATGCTTATCAAAGTGGCAAGTCTACAACCACTTTATTACATGATGTGGTGGATAAAATTGAGGCTGCTTTTTCACAAAAGGAATCTTGCTTAGGAACTTTTTTGGGTATTGAAGGCGCGTTTGATAACGTATCTTTCGCTTCCATTTTGGAGGCTGCTCGTTATCATAATGTGCCTTCAATAATCATAAAGTGGATAGAACAAATGCTTAGTAACCGATTGCTTTTTTCGTCCTTACGGCAAGCAAGCATTTAGAAGCAAAGTGTTTGTGGATGTCCACAAGGTGGCGTTCTCTCGCCTCTTTTATGGAACCTTGTGGCGGATGCCCTATTGAGGAAACTCAATGGTCTAGGCTATCCGTCATATGGTTTTGTGGATGACTATCTCATCCTAGTAGTTGGAAAGTGCATAAGCACATTATTTGACTTAATGCAGCAGGCACTACGCGTCGTGGAAACGTGGTGCCGAGAAACTGCACTTTCGGTAAATCCGAGCAAAACATCTATCGTTTTATTTTCAAGACGTAGAAATACCAATGGAGCTCGCGCTCTGCGCTTTTACGATTCAGATGTTGATATTGTGAACGAAGTGAAGTATGTGGGGTTGATTCTCAACTCCAAGCTTGACTGGTCCACAAATATTAATTTCCGAATTAAAAAAGCGTGCATGGCCTTTGGGCAATGTAGACGAGCAATTGGCAACTCTTGGGGGCTTAAACCCAAATACATACACTGGTTATACACGGTCGTTGTCAGACCAATACTGGCGTATGGTTGTCTTGTATGGTGGCAGAGAGGGGAAGTTGTGACTGTCCAGACAAAGCTAAACCATCTTCAAAAGATGTGTTTAATGGCCATGTCTGGTGCATTTACTACAACTCCTACTGCCGCCCTAGAAGCTATTTTCAATATTAAACCTCTACACTTCCACCTGAAGCAAGAGGCACTAATATGTGCTTATCGACTACACGCGATTGGCCTTTGGCAGTCTGTGGACGATTCCACTGGTCATACTCGACTGTGGTCGCAAATTGTTGCTGAGGACAAGTTTGCCCTTGCTCCTAGCGATGTGACGCTCATGCGTACTTTCCCGTATAGGACTTTCTCAAGTGACTTTCCTCCTAGAGAGGATTGGATGTCAGGCTACATGGAAAGAAAAATTTCCGACTATGTGGTCTGTTATACCGATGGTTCCTTGTACGAAGGTCGCGCGGGTGCTGGTGTTTACTGCCGTGAGCTGGAATTGGAGGAATCCTATTCGTTGGGTAGTTACTGCACCGTTTTTCAAGCTGAAATCTTTGCAATTATGTGCGGAGCTCAGTTTGCACTTCAGAAAGAACTGATAGGCAAGATTATCTACTTCTGTTCTGACAGTCAAGCCGCTAAAAAGCCCTTTGTGCGGCTAATTCTAAATCTAAAACAGTCATCGCCTGCCACACCCAATTAGAAGAACTAAGCATTCTAAATGCCGTTCATCTGGTTTGGATTCCTGGCCATTCTGGTATAACCGAAAAAGAATGGGCTGATGAACTAGCAAGACCTGGAGCAGAAAAGTCGGTTTTCGGACCGGAACCTGCTTTACCAATTGCGGCATGTTGGATAAAACAAAAGATTCGATCTTGGTTTTCATCTGAATATGTACGTTATTGGGAAAATCTTGAAACTTGTCGCCAAACGAAAAGTTTCATTGTTAAGCCTTGTGAGAAGGTTGCGAAACTTCTTTTGCAACACTGAAAGGTAAATTGCAGTATTCTTGTCAGATCACTGACTGGTCACTGCAGACTAAATTATCATATGGCTACAATTCAGCGAGCTGAATCGTTTCATTGTAATTTATGTGAATCCGACTTGTAACCGTTGGTTACATATTTTATATAAAATTAGCTCTGCCAATTTAAAATGCTTTTTTCAATCTGCTCATAATTCCCAATCCAAATTCCCTAAGTCCATCTCTGAGCAAGCTGTCGACTGTTTGATTGATAGCGCTCCAAACCTTCGGGTGGAGCGGTCACTCACACGGGAAAGCTTGTTCGGTCATATCTAAAACAACCTGAGTAAGCTGTCTACTGAGTGGGTGAAATCCCTCCAAGTCTCTCGCTTTGCGACCGGGACGGACGGGACACTCACTTGGGAAAACTCTCTCGGGCATAACTAAACAGGTTTGAGAAAGCTGTCAACGCGGTGAGCGATATTCCTCCAAGTCTGTCGCATCGCGACTGGGACGGACGAGTCTCTCACGGCAGAAAGCTTTCTCACTAATCTGCAAGAGAAACGGTGATGCGATCGACTGAGTGAGTTATATCCCTCCACGTCTGGCGTCTCACGTCTGGGACGGAGGGGCAATTCGCTCGGGAAAGCCTTTTCTAATACAATCAGAAGATTCCTCTGCAAGTGTGATAACCCTCCACGTCCACGTTAGACGGAGGGATCCCCCCTACAGGGTTGCTCACAGATACCATTAGGAATACAACCAAGGTATTCAAAACCTAGGGTATTATCCTATAAATAATTGTTGCCAGGACAAAAGATCGTTAAAAATTGGAAGTCTTTAAAAGATTCCAATTTTTAACTGACCGAAATTATAAAAGGGCTAGGCTCGATAAACACCAGATCATTTGTTGTTTAGAAAACTCAACGATCAGTGCGGGAGGATCGTACTTGTTTTAATTTAAAAACAGTTTATTTTGATAGATAAAATTAAGATCATGTCGTTTGTGGTGTGTAGAAAGGACAATACTAGGTAATTGTCAAGTCGAATAAAAAAAAGTGTATTGTGAATAATAAATAGTCTATTGTAAAACTTATATTCTAGTACCAAACAAAAATGGTTAAAATGAACAATCTACGAACACGTAACAAAGAAACAGACGTGAATAAAAAGATTGTAAAACTACCAGTGAAAATATACAAGAAAACAAAAGGTAAAAATAGTTAAAAGCAAATTTTAAAATGTGTAACGGTAGATTAAGGCTGGTGTAGGAAAGTTAAGGCTGTGTGTAAAAAGGCTAATATCCCTCGAATAGGTCCTCGAGGGACCTTTTATTCTTGGACTTTATTCCACAGGCGCAGAAGAGCAGCGCATCTGTATCCCGGTGAAGCCTGCGTGCCAGTCCGCATTCGGCGCAGCGCGATAGAATCGTTCGTTTGCCATCGGTCCTATGGTAGAGACCGAGACCCAGTACTTTCCGGCTACTGTAGTACGAGCAGCGAAAGGCCAGATGTGGGTAGTTTAACCGCCGCCTGCAATTAAAACACCGGTGTAATCGGTAGCGTAGCTGTCTATTCTGCCATGACGGGAAGAACACAAGATCCCGTACTATCTAGTTACAGTGGCCGAGGCCACTTGGATCGTCAAAAGACCACGTCGAGGATATGTAAAAACACCAGCCTTAGTTATGCGCAAGTAGAATAGTTTTAAGTGAATATTGTTGGGAGAAGGGAAATAAACCGTTAAGTTAGATGAAAAATTCCGATTTTTAACCACAACGATATTACTCTACCATTTTATCTCCACTTTGCTGTCGAACTTGAAAGGAGTTTCAGTCCTGGTCGTTCAGCTTTCGTTCGCCTGGTTACCTTCGTATAATCTCGATCCAGGAGTCTTGGCAACATTATTAGCTGTGATATTACCCGGATTAGTGGTTTGTGTCCGGCGGTTTCTGTTTGCGACGGAAACACTCATTGTATTTGGCAAGCGCCGCGACGCACACCCGTTTCTACTCGTTTTAATACCGTTTCCCTTCCCAATCCTTCCCGCTGAGCAGTTTTAAGGAGTATCAGACTACGGTACACCATATCACGTAATTTTCAACTGTCCTGCAGTAACACAATTGCGTCATAGGATCTTTGGATCCTACGTCTTAAATGAATCGGATTTTAGGAAACTAAAATTACGAGACATTTTGATGTTTCTTACCGAAAGCGGTATTGAGCTATAAGCTCTTATTTATCACCCCCAGGGGGTGTACTATTGATAAGTTAACTACCTAGGATTCCAGTATCCTCTCGGGGGTACAAAAACTCTCGGTATGTATATGTTTGTGTTGGTCCAAATTCCTCATCTACCCCTTCCTATTCCTCCTGTTTTCCTTCTCGTCCTCATCAGGTAAATGATGACACGGGCAAGATAGGCAAGGCACAAATCTTCCACATGATTGTGAGGAACGTGCTGCTTGAGCCAAAGATGCTGATATGGTCGGGCCATCACGATTTTACAGTTTTAGTAACTCATGATATCTATGATACAACCATTGTAAAATTTCTTACTGCGACAGCTAACTTTTCACCATATTACGAGTTTCAATCATGTATTCAAAACATCCGTACTGAATTTAGTGACTAAATCTTAGAAAAAAAGTTTTCCAGGCGTGATGAACTTTTCTTCAAGAAATGATTCATGAAATGTAATTATCGAGATAAGTTTTGAAAATGTATGAAGTGTGTCATGCTATAGAAAAATCCCCTCCAGTAAGGTGTTTGGGAAGGCTAAGGTAAAATACTAGAAAAGCGCTATTTGCACAGGTCGGACCACTTGAGTAGTCATGGTTGGGCCACCATAATTTTAAGCGTAGAAGCGCAATAATCGCTAGAGAATGTCAGTTTTATAAAATTTGATGAAATAAAGCATAATTAATACGATAAAAACCTAGATTTTTGATATTTTTTCATTGTAGTTGTACACTTCGGAAAAGGCCATTGAAGCAATATTGATTTTATAAGATCGCCAAAATTTCGCAAAAATGCAATTAAAAATAGGGTATTTGTACCTATCTGAGCCGTTTTTCACGGAATTCATTCTTTTCATGTCTCTATATAAAATTTCAATACGTATGTCTTACATTTTCTGCGGTGGCCCAACCTGTACAACATGGCCCGACTGTGACAACATTTTTTGTCTTCACGTAAATGCCTATAACTTTTTTTATTTTTCAAGCAATCAGTTCAATACTTTCCGGAAATATACCTTTTTGTTAGACCTTTGCTACGATGTATTTAGATTTCCAAGATTCCTTTTGAAACGAAAGTTATGGGCGAATTCCAAAACGTGGCCCAACCTCGACGACACTCCCCTACTACAGAGATTCTATCCGGATATTCTTGCGCACTATTTTTAGGTGTTCTCCAAACCTGCATCCTTGCTGAACACTCTGAAATTCTTCTGTGTCGATTAGGTGCGGGGCAGAAATTGTTTTTGATCCATGATTATTCTATCTCTTAACAAAATCTCTCAAAATTTGCTCTTATTGATCATCTTGACCTCTTAGAAGATGTAGGGAGTTACGTAGCGATACACATTACCAACATGACTACATCAATATTTGAATATCAAAATGGGTACACGGGTACCCCGTCCTCCATGTGGCCTTACTAGAACTGCGATACCTAGTCTCGCGGACAGGGTTGCTATCTTGGGTATAACTGGTGAGATACAGCGTTTCATAAGTTAGCCGCCCGCATCAGTCGCTGTTGTATGCCGCCCCTAACCTGGGATACAGCCGCTACCTGGTACGGAAACGGCGATTAACAGTACACTGCGGTGGGATCACCGTCAATAGCCGCCCCTAACATGGAGATAGACGCCCACGACTGGCAAGACTCAGCGGAAGCATTAGTGCCTTCTTCCCTGTTCTGTTGGTATACGACCTTAGTTTTCATTGGGGTTGGCTACCCGATATCCACTAAGATTCTTCATATTCCAACTGGTACCACGAGAAGGTAGGGATAACAGTTGTAGGGTAAGAGGCTAATGACCGCTGTGGGGTCTATTTTATAACAGCAAGTACGCGAGGTACCGATGTTACATCCCAAGCAGGGGCGAAGAGCAAAATGATACAAAAACAATATCAAACTGGGTTATAACGGTAGGGGAATGTCGTCGTGGTTGGGCCACGTTTTGGAATTCGCCTATAAGTTACGTTTCAAAAGAAATTTTGGAAATCTAAATACATCGTTGCATAGGTCTAAGAATAAAGTATATTTCCGGAAAGTTTTGAGATGATTGCTTGAAAAATAGAAAAGTTATAGTCATTTACGTGAAGACAAACAATGTTGTCATAGTCGGGCCATGTTGTACAGGTTGGGCCACCGCAGAAAATCTAAGACATACGTATTGAAATTCTATATAGGGACATTAGAAGAATGAATTCCGTGAAGAACGGCTCATATAGGTACAAATACGCTATTTTTAATTGCATTTTTGCGAAATTTTGGCGATCTTGTAAAATCAATATTGCTCCAATCGCCTTTTCCGTAGTGTATAACTACAATGAAAAAACAACAAAAATCTAGGTTTTTATCGTATTAATTTTGCTTTATTTCATCACATTTTACGTGACAGACATTCTCTAGCGATTATTGCGCTTCTGCGCTTAAAATTATGGTGGCCCAACTATGACTACTCAAGTGGCCCGACCTTTACAAATTGCGCTTTTCTAGTATTTAACGTTAGCCTTCCCAAACTCATTACTGGAGGGGCTTTTTCTATAGTCTTCGTGTGCAGCACAACACACTTCATGCATTTTCCAAATTTATCTCGATAATTGCATTTCATGAATCATTTGTTGGAGAAAAGTTCATTGCGCCTGGAAAACTTTTTTTGTAAGATTTAGTCACTGAATTCAGTACGGGTGTTTTGAATACTCGATTGAAACTCACAATATTGTGAAAAGTTAGCTATCACAGTAAGAAGTTTTACAATGGTTGTAGCATAGATATCATGAGTTATTAAAACTGTAAAATCGTGATGGCCCGACCATAACAGTGACCCGACGATAACGATAATACCCTATATTTGTTATTGAATAGATATGGAGATACATTGATAACACATTTTGTTATTGAGTATATATTTAAAATAGTGGTTGTAAGATGAGTTTAATAACTGATTTTGTTATCATATCTTATTTAGGCCTTAAAATGACATTCGATATATTTTATAAATTTTTTTTTATTGATTAAAGAGATTTTAGATTATAAATATTTTATAAAATGATTTTTTAATGTCTCATATACTACTGCATTCGTTACTCAATACCTTAATAATACTAAAATATGTTATTCTAAACTCTGAATACAGTCATGTTATTGCTTTGTTATTCAAATAACACAAGTAGTTATTCTTTTGGCCTTAAAGGAGTAAAATTTTGATATTATTTTTTGTTATTTTACCAACTATGTCAGCCAAAACAGGACCAAATTTTGATATGAGTTATTCGATTTCCAATAACACATTTTGATATTATTTTGCTCTTCGCTCCTGCTCGGGATATCACCCAGCCGTTCACCAGCCCATGAACTAGCGCACAGTTTTCAATTCAATGAATTATTGAAACCCAGTTTTCAAAAAAATGCTTAAGTTGGACGAAAATGGTGGGCAGGGCATGTTGCAAGAATGCCGCACCTTTACCCTCGGAAGATGGTGTTGGACTCAAATCTGGTGGAAACAAGACGACTTCTGGTAGCGAGTACACGGTGTCCAATAGATTGGAGAACGACTATCCGCTTGGAGGAATTTTGTTCATCGGGCTTTGTCGTAGGATGAAAAGCCAATTAAGTAAGTTTAAAATCTAAAATGGCTTGAGGTATTACACGAAATAGCAACATTGACTGCTTTGGAATGATGATGGCTGTTAGAAGTCAGAAATGATTATTTGACGTAATTTTGAAATCTAACATGACCTTAGACCATAAGGAAGTTGAACCACTAGTTGCTAATTACAAACGCATGATTGACTTAGAACTACATTAAGTAGCAGGGTTTTACTCCATAAAACTTTATAATACTAAATACTAAATACTAATACTAAATCTTTTTTCACGACTTCGACACATGTACAAACAATAAACAAATTGTATGAAAACTATATTGTATTGATCTCAAGCAATCAAAACAATTTGTATATATTTCATTATGCAACGATTCGCAAGACGCATGCTTCACATGATTACGGCGGTTAAGTATAATTTGTTCATCGCACGATTTACCCTGGAAAATATGAAACATGGGTGCGTGATCCGGCAGAATATTCTTTCGGCCATCGCCACGAGTACGCGTGAGTTCTTCGCCCGTTCGTCGCTCGCGGGGGAGGTTTTATTAGTTTTTATTTGCGTTTCTGCTTCGTTAATAGTGTAATGGCTTTACGTGATGTGGCGATACTGGCCAATACCACCGTTGCGCTGCACTATGAGATATCAGGCAGACAAAAATCAGAAAACTGACTTTCACTAATCCTTTTAATGAAATTTTCCATTGCTAGTAAACACTTCAATTAAGAAAAATGCAAAATAGCAAGTCTCTATACGATGTTGTTTCTGAGATAGAGGCTGTTAAAGTTGAAAAACGATATGACATATATGCTTTTTGCCATTAAAACACGTTTGGTTTCAAATCAATTTTTGAACACGATTTTCAAAGTTAAATCTTATGTATTATATATCATTAGAAAGGCAATGAATTGAGCTTCTTGAAAAACAAATGGTTTAGACAGCTAGAGTAAAATTAATAATCATAAAAAGAATGAGAAGGAGAAAGACATGGAAAAATAAAAGAATTTTCTGCTTTGTTAGACGAGAACTTTTTTTCTCCAGATATCTCCAGGTTAATTCCACATTCTGAGTTCAGTCTCAGGTATATACTACCAAATTATGAAAGAATTACGTGCCACCATGCGCCACTCTGCGAAATATAGTGTTTTGAAAATTTCTAGTCACCATGGGAGATTTCAAGACTAAATATATTTCCAGCGAATAACACACAGACACACACACACACACACACACACACACACACATACACACACACATACGCACACACATACGCACATACACACACACACACACACACACACACACACACACACACACACACACACACACACACACACACACATACACACACACATAAACGCGCGCGCTCAGATAATGTGATCAACGTGAAATGATGTCAACAGAAGAAGGATTTAGTGTAATCATATTTAGAAACTGGGTTAAGCAAATTTCAATATGAAATAATTCAGAGGGAGTCACCATCGAGATTTCCTACTTACGACATTATTGGAACTATGAAGAAAACATGCGCCCCTCCTGCTAAGTTCATCGAAGAAACGTCTTCGAAAATTTAAAATTCCAATCCGATTGAGTGGGTTGAATTCTTAAACCTATGGCTTTTTTAAGATCTATCTTCTAGATCTGTTGAACTTATGGACCAATTTCGGTAAATCTTACAAAGTTGATATGATACGAAAGTATTTCGCAAATGAAATATATTGTGTGACATTTGTTTGCGCCATCTCTGAGAAAACGTTGGTAGACAATTGATTACTCAAAATCATATATAGAAACTCATACGTATATAAATAAATTCATAGATACATACATACATACAATCAGACATTTGTCGATCTCATCGACCTGAGTTAAACAGTGAATGACACTCGACCCTTTGGGCTTTGCTAAAAAGTCAGGTCTTCTACCGTGCGGCAATTTTTCTTCTGTTCTGGGTTCCTTTTATGATTTTTTGATGAGTTTCAACTTAAAACCACATTTTTTTGAGTTTGGCCACTGGGAAAAAAAATAATTGAGCCGATAGGCCGATTTTGAAATTTTAAAGAAAATAAGGGACTTCTAACATTTTATGCCCGCAGGACAGGACAGGATTTACAGTTTTAATGCAAAAAACAGATCGAAAATCGGTTGAAAATTGATCATAAAACGGCGATTTTACAAAGTCATATATTAGCTTTTTGCATATGACGAAGGCAAAAAGTTAAACCCTTTTCAAAATATGTTCGTGAAATGTTTGCAAATGTACTCTAAGAACATATTTTAATCATACAAACTAGGAAAACATAAAAAATCCTGAAAAGAATTCGAAAATATTTTTGTTCGCCTGCTTGTATGGAAATCCCCCATAGTGCGCTGGCTGGCGAGATGATTCTATTCCTAAGGGGAAGCCCTCATACGCGCTACACGGTATCGTAATCATATAAAATTTAGCCTAACCTCCGACGATGACGATGACGATGGTGATTTGGTGATATGCGATTATTTTAATGGGCCACAAGTCTGACACCTTCGTTACGGTGAACGACTCGGTAGCTGGGCCCAACGTGAATGACTGAGCTGTACTGAGATTCAAACTCAAGGCATTTGAGAAACCATTATTTTTTATAATTATATATTGAATAAAAGGTGCTTGTTTTTGATGGTTCCTTCCCGATCGTTGTCATCGGCCTAATGATTGCGATGTTTTGGAATACATTCCACAGCATCAAATTACGATGATCAAATCAACCAGCAAGGTTGAGGCTAATTAATGGTTTGTAAAAAGAATTCAAAACGGCTGACGACTTCACCATCAGATGACACTGAACGCTGATTAGTTCTCATGCAAGTTCATACACTGACTGGTTTGGTCCTTCTACAATCGTGGTTATGTGTTTTCCGTTCCACAGAATCAGCTCGCACGAGAAACCAGCTCGGCTGGCGCTAATATTGTCTCTTGTGGGAACACACTGTATGTGTGATTCATTGAGCTTCTGTCGCACATCGGTGGCCAACAATACGCTCAACCGAACCCCGGCAAGTGGCTACACGGTGTTAACATACATTCGTAATCGCTTAGTGCATATGGGAAGAATGCATTTACATGGAAGACCCTTTTAATTCCATGCGGCTTAATACTCAGGGTCGTTGTAAGCCAAGGTGAAAGAGATTGGTTACTGTAGAATTTTTCATTTCTGGCACTGAATTAAACTGATGTGAAAATTTATAAATAATTCGGCCATTGCAAATTATTTTTAAAGTCTTTGTAACCCACCCCCTTTGAAATTGACATGAAAAATCGAGGGGCAAAAAAATAATCTGTGACATATAAGTCAAATTTGTTTTAATAAATCAGTTGTCTGTGGGCTCTACTGCCTAAAGAACTCGAAAACTGAGTTACGGAGTGTACGGAATGCTTCTAACACGAAACAGAAATGGAATTTCCAAAAATCGTGTTTACAGCAGAATTTAAGCTATAAAATCATTTACTAAAACAAAAATAGTAAAACATACTATTACAGCTCGTTGTACGAAGTTTAACAAAAAGTGATGTTAAGTCTATTCATTTGTACAACTAGAATCTAGCATCCCGTAAACCAAAATTTATTCACATGAAAATCTCCTCCAATAACATTTTATCCGATTTGATTTAGTGCGGTTTTCGTTTATTAATTGCAAACTTATCTTAGTGGTAGACATCCTTATGGAGATGCTCAACTAGTTGGTAACTAATGAAGAATATGAACGTTTTCCCCCAAACTAGATTATTACCAAGCGATTTTGAACCTTCTTTTTTCTACGACAGAAACCGGTTCAGAAACTTGCGATTCCATTCAGGATTCACCCATTATACACAGGATACTAGTCGCACGATCCCGGTGCTTGCAGCGCAGGAATGGGAGAAAATTAATTAAATTCTGAAGCAATTTATCTTTAATATAAATTCTTCACTCCAGAGCAGAGCCAACTTGGGTGGCATTCGGATCATCATCGCCGCCGTAGTCGGCCTCTGTTTATGTACAGCCGGGCCTGCCAGTCTTATTATTATCTTGGTAAAGTGTAGAACAATAAACGGCAATAATAATGCTATCTCGGGGGCAATCTTCATCCGTCCAATGAATGGGGTCAGCCGGCAAGTCCTGGCAGGTTCGTTCCATTCGTGGGGGACGCAAACGGAAAGGTCCTTCGTTATTTTGCCCGAAGAGAAAGTTTCAACGTTCACATGGAGCTCTGTTGATAGAGAATCAACTATCTGGCAGATGTTGCTTATTGAAAAATAATAGCTCTTGGTGTTGAGATTAGCAGCCGGAAGCGTACTTTCCTTTGTGATACCGACTGGTTTCATGGCTAAATAAATAACCTTTCGCAAATTGTGTATGTTCTATCAAAAGTGCCTGAGAACACAAATAATTATAATTACCGCCCATTGTCGCAAAAAAATTAAAATAATTGCACGATAATATCAAGAAAGGAAAGAAGATATAATTACACGGAGTGAAATCCATTAACTTTATATCTTATGTGTGTGTAATTGTATGCAATAGTCATAGAACTAAATCGTTTCCGGCTTTCACAGCTGAATCGATTGATGTCAATTCCGAACAAATCAAACAAACTTCACTAGCAAGAAAAAATTGACATGCTCTGATCTCTTCCTCCCTGTACCACTTTTATCATGCAAGTGTAATTCAATTTTCAAACGGCACAAACTGTGGGAAAAATCACACCAACAACGGCCAACGGCCGGAGAGAGGCCCATCAAGGGAGAAGTTTTTCACTCGTTCCTCATTTCACTTATTGCTTCCTTCTGCCCATAATAAACAATTATTACGATTCGGACGAGAAGATGACGGCAAAACCGGTCGCGACTCGCGGTCTGAAAGAAGATGATGAACCAGAAGTTGAAGAAAAGTGCTAAGCAGTTATGGGCAACAGGTTCATTTTTCCTGCTATGCTATCTATTGCACTCCAAGTTTTCTTTTACTCGTTGTAGGAAGGCTATGATTTCGCTTTAAATATAATATTTAATTGGTCAAGGCCGAGAAATGTTTCACCACTGCAGTGGTCAATTATCTAAGATATAGGAATATAAATACTGAAGAACTATAATTCAACCATTTCAAGAGTCTTTTTTAATTTACTTGTATATGACTATACGCGGTCACCATAAACTATTACCATAAACTATTTTTGGAAAGAGAGAAAGTGCCTGACGTGGGTGGCGGTAGTTTAGATAGTAAAACACTCGAGTACCAACCGAGAAAACGTGGATACGAACCCCACCTGCCAAGAAGGTCAGCATTTCGCAAAGCAAATTCCAAAAACTCAAGGCAACAGCTAGCTTATATGAACATAAGGTTCAAAACTTCCCAAACCACGATGAAAAAAAGCCTTGGGCTTAAACATCTTTCTACGACTTGACCCTTCTTTATCGATAGACTTTACAGCCGGCTATTAGAGTACAGGACAGTTACGGGGCTGGTGTAACAATCCTACTGACTCTATCTAGCAGCACCACCACCCAAAGATTCGAACATACGACGACTGGTTCGTTAGACCATCGTACCTCGAAACTAACTAAGTGGCGAACGCTGGCAAACTGTTGCCAAAACCCGAAAGCTAGAAGTCTCTAGACGGAAATGTTGACCAGATACAGCTGCTGTGCAATAGAAGACGAATTATATGTCAAAGTTGACTTCCAACAAATCCCCGGCCAGGAGTTTTACACCGGAAAAGATAACCTCAAAGCGGATGATCGTTTCAAAAAGAAGAAAATGTCGAGATCGCATCGAAAAGCTCATTTGGCACGCTATCTGCATCTGAGACACGCGAAGTGAACTTTTCGTCACTAAAGGTACTATCGATAGTGATATTTACAAGACTGAGTGCCTCTAAAAATGTCTTTTGCCATTTTTGGAGCAGCACAATTTTGATCGGATTTAGCTTCAAGCGTATTGGAATGGTATTTGGCTAAATCCGTGCATTCTATCCCCAAGGACATGAACCCGCTGAACT
The DNA here is from genome assembly GCF_943734655.1 of Sabethes cyaneus. Classification (NCBI taxonomy): domain Eukaryota; kingdom Metazoa; phylum Arthropoda; class Insecta; order Diptera; family Culicidae; genus Sabethes; species Sabethes cyaneus. Next base: position 167,096,177 of record NC_071354.1, on the reverse strand, counting down.
GCCCTGAGTTACGCCCGATTGAAATTGTTTGGGCCATGATGAAACGGGAACGGGATATGACTGTCCCCTGTGTTAAAACCCGATATTGGGCTTTTGCATCGTGAAAGTCGCAAGTTACATCCGAACTGGTCGACCACGCTGAACCCCTCTGTTTCTGGTGCCAACGGTGTTGTTGAAGAGAATCGTTTTCGCCGCACTGTCGTCTGGCATCCTTACGACGTGTCCAGCACACCACAGCCTACCGACTTCCATGCGCAATGCGTGCATCTTGTGTGTGCTATGCATCGGCCACTCTCCGCTTTCAGTTTGTACTCCACCCAATATCGTCCTTAGCACCTTCCGCTCGAACACGGCAAGTGTTTGTAAGTCCTCCGTGAGCAGTGCCACAGTTTCAAGTCCATAAAAAACCACCGGTCGAATTAGAGTTTTGTACATTGTCAGCTTCGTATGGCAGCGTATGCTACGTAGTGTTTTGCGAAAGGCAAAGTACAGCCGATTTGCCGCTTTCACGATTCACCAGCAATCCCAATCACGCAAACTTATCTACCACTTCTAGTTCGTCGCCGTCGACGGTTACCATCCGAGGGAGGCGCATATTTATCCCTTTTGAGCCTCTTCCCTTCATGTTTTTGGTTTTCGATCCATTTAATTTTTACCCAATCCTCCTAGACTCGATTGTCTTCGCCGTTGCAAGGTTCCTGTTAACCCATTATGACCCGGGTATACCTAAATTTGGACCAAATGAAGTGAAACTCTGTACTCTATTATATTATGGCTCGAATGTGTCGGGAAACGCAAACGCAAACGCAAACGCAAACGCAAACGCGAAATGGCTTCAAGGCCAAAATATCGCCGGTTTAATATTTCATAGGCTCAGTTTCAAACAAACAAATTACAAAGTTGTTTACAGATTTCTTATCGAATATCTAACCTTTTTATAATGCTGGCAATGCTGACTTACAGCTGACAAGAAAAATTCGAATAGAATTTTGGATGCCAATTTACAACATCTATGCAGTCAAAAAGCTAATATACAACAACGTGCAGTTAAAAATTTCAGAGATGCCCAAAAGCGGGTGATGCTGCTTATGTTAATCCTTTTTGTTTATCTGGATAGGATTGGCCGTAATCGTATCATAGCTCTTGTCGCGTCTGGAAGGGACTCTAGAGTGTTCCCGAAATACGCACGAAACACATCACTCGATACAATGTAGCTCTGATCAGTCACGTCAGCTTGTCCGGAAAACCATGTACGAGCATTATCAGCCGTAGCTGGTCTCGATTGACCGTACCGTATGCTGCTTTGAAGTTAATGAAGATGTGATGCGTGAACATGTGATCCCGAAATTTCTGCAAGATCTGCCAGATGGAAAAAATCTGATCAGCAATTGCGTCGGCCTGATAATTCCCTACGAAATCATGTGCTCTAGGTGACAGTCGGCGTAACCTTATAGGCAACGTTTACCAGTTTTATGCCAGGCTGGTTGCAGTAGTCGAACTAGTCACCCTTTTTGTGGATGAGACAAACTTCTTCGTCGCTTTTCCTCCTCCCATATCTTGGGAATAGACCAGTGTAGAGTCGTTAACAGCATTTTTCGGCCATATTTATGAAGCTCTGCTGGTAGGCGGTTCTTACCAGCGACTTTGTTGCTTTTCAGCAACCCGATTTCTCGTTTTACTTCCTGGAAATCAGGTGCTAGGACATCACTATCTTGTAGCGATCAAAAACATAGGAGCGATCAGGTTCAGATTCATTGACATCACTGTACAGTCATAATCTGTCATAATCTGTCATAATCTGTACAGATCGTGACAAATACAAATATCAGATTATGTGCATTGATTGATTGCGTTAAGAAATATAACAGATACAGTCGATCGGTTGTGTGCCGTGCGTGAATCTCTATACAAACAACTTAATTTATGTCTAATGTTACACTGTGACAGGGATGCCACATATAATTCTGTGTTTTTTGTTGGAAAAATCTGGCCATCTATACAACGAGGAAAAATATTTGTGCAAAAATCTGTTCAATGCAAAACAATGAGAGTGAAAGAGACAGAGTGTCATTTTGCTGGATATTTCCATCTCTTTCACTCTCATTGTAACAGTTCAAAAATCTGTTTAATCTGTGTAATGAGCGAAAATCTGTATTCTATGTGTACAGAGTTTGTACAGGCGATTTCTTTCAAATATCTGTTAAACACAAAATAGTTTGTACATGTGGCAACCCTGCACTGTGATCGACTGCTGTGAATTGGTAAGAGATCAGAATCGTGTGATTCAAGCTAAAGATTCACTATTTGTCATGATCTGTACGGATCGTGATATGTGAGTGTGGCGATAGCTCACAGATTTGATCAAAATCACTGATTTTCCATCCCTGTCTATAGGCATTCCTTCACGGATAGAAATTCAATCTCAAAAATGAGCAAAATGACTTATGATTTCCGGATTTTAGCTTATATTTTATGAAAATACACCATCCCACCAAGATCACGAATTATTATTCATGATTTTGAGCAGCAGTTTAGTCATGATTTCACAGCAACACAGCAATGATTTCATGATTATATTCATAGTATCGGAATCGGAATTCTTTCCATGTAGGTTTATTTCCGTTTGGCCTCCTTCTGCAACCTTTCCATTGAGGTATTCATCCAAGAACCGTGTTCGCTTGAATGTTCGTAGCAACCATTGTTTAGGTAGGCTAGGTAGCCGCACTGCAGAGTCTTGTGATAAGATTGTGATCATCTTTGTTAAGCCGCTCCTAACTTGAAGTACAACCGCTCACTTGGCTAAGGAATTGTTAAGTTAACAAAAGTCGCCCATGACATGGAAACAGACACTCAAGACTATTCCTTGTTGCCACTTTTGGCATGAGACCTTAGTTTATACCGGGCTAGGCTACCCGAACTTCGCTAAGGTTGCTCATATTCTGGCTGTTATTATGAAAACGTAGGTATAGGAGTTGCTAGATAAGGACTGACGCACTCTAATTCTTCGGACAACATGTATTAACTGGCAGATTTTGTCCTAACTGGTCTAACTATCTTGATCGATGTATGTTTGTCTGTCCATCGGAGTTCAGCTTAAGCCACCTTTTGAATTTTTTTTATTTGTATCTAATTCTTCACGCGGTCAACACGTAAACTCTTTTTTGGAAAGCGAAGAAGTGTTTGGTGTGAAGAATAATAACATTGGATGAACTAGAAAATTTCCCATATAGGGCACGGGAGGGTATTTTCAGCCCATTAAGCGATGGAATCTATTTTTTCGGGCTACGGCTCAGTTCTAATGCAAGAACAGGTGGTTTTGCCGTTCTTTGAATAAAAAATAGTAGATTACTTACAGTCGTGAGAAAATAGTTATAACATATTATAATTGTATGTCGGCAAAGTATTTTTATTGGCGAAAAAAAAGGCAAATAGGCTAAATTTAGAAACCTGCTGTAAATACCCTCCCGTACCCTATATAGCCTATAGTTGAGTTGTGCAATGGTAGGTTGGGGTCGCACCCACACTCTTATGGTATTTTACCAACTCAGCTACTCCAGCATTCTTCATTCCTACGCATGCACCACACACTCGCCTCGGCGACGATAATTATTTTTTTGTGATTGCTTTTTGTTTCTGCCACCGAGACCATAGACAGTCAGTACGATGGAAACAGGAAGTCTGTTACCGGAAGTCGCCACGGCAAGTTTAGTGAGTTTATTGAGTTTTATCATTCATCGCACTAAACATTCCACGCTTTCCAAAAATATCTCTTGAATTTTGTGTTCGTTATAAAGCTGTGGAGTTCATGATTCAACCTTCAACCCACCGTTTCGTTCTCCTGTAAGCGGCTAATGATCGATAATCTCTCGAAAGTACCGCTCAGCAGATCAATATTGGTCAGAAATGGTTTTGAGTAACTGAGGAAGGCTGCGATCTTCCAATGCATTTGGATTTCTTCAGCCACTAGGTGACCCGACAAACTTCGAATTGCCACAAATTAAACTGTGTTGTACATGAATCGTGAATCTCGGATGATCTTTGTCACAATCTTGAGTTTTGCAAGTTTCTGGGGAGTTCATTGGTGTTTTAATATACAAATTTTCCTCACAGTCAAGTAAAAAGCAACTCCCCCCATTGCTTAGCCTGATAAAATAAAGCGGATAGCATTTAAATATTCCCCATCATTACAAACCATTTCGCCGAATACCATTTTGCGGAACACCAATTCTCGGTTGACCGTAACGAGGAATATAGAGTTTCGCAAAATACGCGGGATGTACGATTTCACGGAAAATCTTTTCGTAGAAAGTACCATTTCGCAGGGATGACCCAACTGAAGGAAAGCAATAGAGGTCAGTAGATCTAGGAAAATAAATAAACCTCGATAGAGGTGATCTCTACGGGGGCTGACCCCCCCCCCCCCCATGGCTGGCGCTTCCGACGGCAGGTCGGCACAACACTCGTGGCCTGTGGCCGTCTCGCGCTGCATTATCTAATGTTACTACTGATAGTTTTTGGTGGTGTTGTTATTGACTAATGTTTTATGAAATAGTCTAAAATTTCTCGAGTTCGATTAGTTTTTGAGTTCAATAAAAAATTTCTGTTTTATTTGTATGAGTTCTTATCCCCCTACCACAGAGGTAAGGGGTCTCAAACCATCATAAAAAAATTCCTGCCTCCAAAAACCCCCACATGCCAAATTTGTCTTCATTTGCTTGATTAGTTCTGGAGTTATGAGGAAATTTGCATTTCATTTGTATGGGAAGCCCCCATCCTAAAAAGGTAATGGGTCATAATTCATCATAGAAAAAAATCATGCCTCCAAAACACCCACATGCCAAATTTGGTTCCATTTGCTTGATTGGTTCTTGAATTATGAGGAAAGTATTTCATTTGTATGGAAGCCCCCCCCTCTTAAAGGGGAGAGGGGTCATAATTCTCCTTCTAAAGAAAGAAGGGTTCTCAATTCACCATAGAAAAAATTCTTGTCGCCAAACACACCCACATGTCAAATTTTGTTCCATTTGCTTCATTAGTTCACGAGTTATGCAGAAATTTATGTTTCATTTGTACGGGAACCCCCCGTACAGGGGGGGGGGCCTCTTAGTGGGGGGCGGGGTCTCTAACCATCATAAGAACCTTTCCTGGCCCCAAAAACCCCTACATGCAAATTTTCACGTCAATCGGTTTAGTAGTTTTTAATTCTATAAGGGACATACGGACAGACAGACAGACAGAAATACATTTTTATATGTATAGATTTGACGGATAACTGAACGCTGAATTTGTGTGCAGTGTTTATTGCGACCCATTTCGTTCAAATTACAGTGACACATATTTATATTCGAACAAAAACAAGGTCATATATTTTTGTAAATAAAGGATTTATTTCGAATTTTAGTTTCAAAAGTTGTATACCCATAATAACAGAACGCAACAATCATTGCTCTACTGAATCGCCTTTTGCCTGGATAACACGCTTCAAACGCTTTTTAAAGGCATTACATGCATTATGGCATACACTACTTCCATCGGAATGTAATCCTTGTCATACCTTGTTTATAACTAACTTAAATTCATCCAAATTATGATATTTGAAATCCTTGAGCTTCTGCTGCATATACCCCCATATAAAAAAAAATTCAGAGGTTCAAATCTGGAGAACTTGGAGACCATTCCTTTTTCGATATGAAATCCGTCAGATTGGCTTTACACCACGTCTGCACAAGATTTGCAGTGTGGACAGGAGCTCCATCCTGTTGAAAGCAGTAATATTCTTCACCATATATTCCTCGAACGTAAGATATCAAATTTTGTTCTAAGACCATTTCTAGATAGTATTTTGCATTAACTTTTACACTCTCTTCAATAAATACATGATGAAGTTTCCCTTTCTGCCTCCCCATACCATAACCGCTGATGAATTTTGGTATCGTGGTACATTCTGTTTGTGCTTTGGAACATCGATGATCTAAACCGACCACAACCAATCATTTTGAGCATGATGCGGAGTTTGAAGAAGAAACAACTTCTCATCAGAAAAGATCACTTCGGAATCACCGTGCCGATGCAGCAGCAGTTTATATATTTCCAGCCGTTTTTTGTTTTGTTGCTTCCGTTAATCCATGGATTTTACGTTTTTTGAATGCTTTCACATCCAGATCCACTTATAAAATTCAACGAGAGATTCCCAGTTGATATTCAGCTCAACTGCCATTTTTCGTGCGGACCGGTCGCTACTGCGACAAATTCACTCTCGATCAGCAATTTTGACTTGTGCAGTTCGAAAGCTTTGTTTTCTTCTGGATTTTTTCGCGGTTTTCAACAAGTCACGTCTCGACAAAACTTTTTACTGTATAGTATGCAAGTTTTTTTTTATGCCGAGATGTTTGAGGTCACGAGAAATAGTGCTGCATGCAGCACCGTTTTAGAATTTATTTATTACCAACGACCGTAACTCGAACATTGGTACGTGTACCCGAATGAGACACAATACGAAAATGAAATTATGTCAAGTAGGACTTAAGCCATGATGACATACACTCATGGTATTAGTTTGATTGTATAAATTGTATATGCCGTTGCAAGCATAAAATGATTTTTGTTCGAATATATATATGTCACACTGAAATTCACATCAAGTACTTTTTTTTGGCTGCCAGCATTACTAAATGTAATCACTAACTGCGAATGTTCCATGGTGCTGAGTGGTGCATGGTGCAGAGAGCGTTGATGTGCACGAAAGCCAGGCAACGCAAGAATGTTCGGAAAATCGACTTCTCCGTTAAGCATCTTAGCAACAAATCAAGACTGATGATGTGACCAGAGTTGCCATTTTCGCAGATTATTCTGTAAAATCACAGATTTTTTCGTCATTTTAAAGCACAGAATCTGTGATCACAGATGACAGATATTTTTGAAAATCACAGATTTTCACAGATATGCTACATGTTGAAGAAAAGTTTATCAATTTTATCACTGGAAGCGAAATGGCACAAAAAATCGGGAGGTAAAGTTACAAAACCGAAATTACTGCACATCTAAAACAAAATTTACGAAGCGTATGGATGATATTAAATGAACCACTTGTTCAAAAACATTAAAATGCTAATTTTTCTTCATGGGAGCATAATTATGTAACACAGATTTAGTAACAGATTTTTTTCGATAGTTTTACAGATTTTCACAGATTTTTAAACTAGAAACACAGATTTCAAGATGGCAACTCTGGATGTGACACCGATCAGGATACGAAGGAAGTTTCACAGGATGACGCCAAGGAAGATCACGTAATGCTTAGCCAATAAATCTCTTCTACACTGGTTAAATTTTAGGTAAAAGTCTAGGCAATTTGACGAGAAGATCAAACCAGATATGCGTATGCAGTCTCACCAAAGACCAATACAGAGCTTTTAAACAATATGGATCCTAAAATCTAATTTGGATCTAAAACTGAGTTGCCAAGTTGCTTTGAAAATGACAGTCGAGGGATTCACATTAATATTGACCTTGGCATTGAGAACAACGCCCAGATTGTTGACATTTTCGACTCTCTTGAATAGTAAAGCAAAAGGCCCATATTGCCGGTAGCGAGATTAATAGAAGCCTTCTCCATTCCCCGTTAACAATTACCGTAAGAAACCTAGCTGAGTGAAATTTTACAGAGCCGCGTCAAAGACATTTATTGAGAAAAAAATTGAATTAAGATTCAATGCCTTTCTAAAATAATATAAATAATAAGTTATAACAAAGGTGCCACCCAATCGTGTTTTTTTCACCTGATTCCACTATTTTTTCATTATTTTGACAGATTTGTACGTATTACGTCAAATAATAATTATTTGAATTACAGGTAAAAGCTTCAATATTTTTGACAATTTTGCTTCCATATTATGTACAGTGTTCTGAATACATTGCTCTAAATTAATAAACAAATTCCGCTTTTAAATACACCAAAAATAGTCAACAGCAACCAAATATAAAGATAATTAAGCATAGGATACCGCCCTTGTGCTACTACTCCGTTATTGACCAGGGCCGATGAAAATTGCAAAATGACGGTTGGAAACCAAATTTAAAGATTATTGTTGTTGTTTATTGTGGTTTTAACCAGTTGGTCATTCACCAAAATTTAAAGATAATGCACCTAAAAGTAGCATAAATCTCCTTTTTGAAAAATGTGTGCTTTAAAATATACATGTTTGAATAACATATAAAATAATCATGTATTTTTATTTGGATAGTACTATATATCAATCACTCCGATACGTTCAGCAAATCCTTCAACACGGCGGATAGACATTTGTTAGCTCCACGACTTTACCACTGAACACATTCCTGACAAATAATGTTCAGAACGTGCCACATGGGTCTACGCCGTGCTGTCGTCAAAAGATGACTATCCAAAATCGGCTAAATCACGATTTATTTACGGCAAGACCGTGTATAGCCTTGTACCTAAAATATATTTTGCAGAACATTGACAGTAAAATTCTGTGTTACATAAAACTCAGCCTAGATCATTTGTATTGTGATGTGTTTCCAAGTCTAGTTCCTAAGATTTAAAGCCAATTAGTCACTTATGTGCTGCAAAAACAAAAATCAAACAATAACACTAATCAATCTATTAATATTCAAGCAAGGTATAAGTGTTTTTTATATAAAAATTTAAGTGTAAGTTTTTCAGTGGTAAATTCAAAAATTTAATCTGCAGGCAGGAATTCAAACTGTTTCACAGTTAGGTAATAATCATAAAAGGAAAACTGCACCGAAGAGCATAATCACGTAATGAACGTAAATGTATGTAATCACATAAAATCATCTACAATCCTTCACGTGTTTCAATGAGTAATGGAATCCAACTGTCGATCATCATAAAAATAGCATACCTGGTAGTGAAAAAAAAACACATCAAACGCACCCACCGTCGTCGGTATTTACGCTAGTGGCGCACCTCGCAGCTCACGGCATCAGAGGCAAATTTTTGCTCATCAAATTGGCAACCTTGATTATGTTAGAGCTAATGTATTGCACACGTACTCTGACCAACCTGTTATCAGCAGTGGCGTGGGCATAATTATGCAACGTTCGACGCTTTGCTGCATGTGCTGCTAACCGCAAAACGTTAACCACGATATCGTTAATATGCGCACACATGCTACTAGCCTACATTCCGTAGATTCGTGGCGCTGCACAGTGGAAAATACTGGGACCAAACACCCAAAATGGAGTTGACGTTTTTCATGAAATAGTATTTTTCTATGAAAGTAGACAGACTAAATAACAATATTCCAAAATTTCAGAGCACTGGGAATGATACAGCTTTTTGGAGAATTTTTTGAATCTGAGGTTTGTGTAACAACTTCCCATATTTTTCATTTAATGCAAGTTTCGAAAAACTGTTTTTAATCGTACCCCGTTAGGTATTTGCATACAAATAAAACGTGATTTGGTATTGAAATGATTATAGATTAACACCTTATTTTGCAAATTGACGAAAATCAAGTACACTCTAAAATATATTTGCTTCAAATATCAAAATAGTAACAGACACGTGACTTCGCATTTTCAAAATTGAGCATCTTTTTTTGGGAACAGAAGGTAACCGTCATTTTTTCATATATTATGTAAAATTTAGTCTACTTTCCAAAAATCATATCCGCATTTTGCGCAGATTTGCGCAATGACTAAATATATTGAATTTTAAAGAACCATTTGTTTTTAGGCAATTCCGCTTTGTAATTACTTCTAGCAACACTATTACAGATATTTTTAAAGTAAATCTTTGAGCATTTAGCAGCTAAAGGTTAGTACCAGGCCAGCAGAGCAGCAGTGACACTTTGATATTCAAATTTTAGTGAATAAACATGGTTATTGGCTGGAGAAAGTGATATTTTTAAAATTCAAAATAATTTTCAAATGTGGCTCAACATTATGGATTGCTGAGTGTTACAAGGCCATTACTACTTCTTTTAATTATCCCAATGCAATAAAACTCAAAATAAAAATAATAGCTCAAATAGTTATAAAACTTTTCTTAGAAAATTATTTTAGAGACACCCTAATTATTGATTTTTTTAAATATTTGAAAACTTTAAGTTTTAGTAGTCAATTTGGTTCACAGTTATATACAAAATATGCAAGTTCCATGCTACTTTACCAATTTTATTAGTTTTGTCTCAGTTTTGTTCTGACTGGCGCCACTGTGCGCTGAATCGGACATCGCCTGCTCACCACCAACTTGGCAAACAGTTACCGTAAAGTGACATAAACCAGTGGGAATCTGTGCTAATTACTGGTTATCGTGTAGGGCGTGAGCGATGGTTTATTGATTGGAAAATTGCTTTTTAAACAATCATATAAGAGATATTCATCTGAAAACCTAATCTCTCTTTAATTATAATTGCACAGAACGCTAACAAAGCTGTTTAATTAAGAAAATAAACAGTATTGGTATAAAAGAGGCAATCAAAATATAGGCAAACTTGAAATTACATATCCGGTCCTTTGAGTTCGGTTTTTTACTCCAGTCCAGCAGCACCTGAAACCCGCGCAGATAATCAGAGCAAACCATTATTCTTTCGAATTGCTTCAGCGATTGCTGACCAAGCCATACAGCATGCATCATAAAAACAAATGTCCTGTCAAGCTGCAGAGCACCGAACATCGATGGTCCAAGCCGTGCACTCCTGGCCAGACCCAGGCCACGAGCGTGCGGGCGGCGGCGAGGCCCGTGTCGTAAAGTGTCCTTTGTTTCTCCGGTGGTAGTCGTTAGCTGAGATGAGCTATGACCATGCACCATGAGAGCATGCGAAGCAATCCAATCAGGGATATATACGAGCAAGAAATATGTTGCCCAAGGCGATTGTGCATCGTGCAAAGCAAGCAAGCAAGCAAGCATGTGTACCGTCAGGTACTTACTCCGGTAATCCGAAAGATTGTGAAGTTTTCTGGTGGAGTGTATGGATAAATTGAGATAGTTTATGTTCGTTTGCATGGTATCATGAAAAATGCCGTCATTTTTTATGAAGAATTTCCTGCCTGTTTGACGCTTCCACAGTCCACCAATCGTTATTTCTAACAACATATGTCCTCGCAAAAGCGATGCATTTGTTTTATGAGTAGTTTTAGATGAAAACACTAAGAGCACTGCAACTCCAAATGTGTACAGTGCGACAGCATAACTAATTTCCATCAGCGTAACAAGGATTTATCAAGGTAAGAAACGAAGTTCTTTACCTGATTTGAAACTCAATTTAACGAATTTTTGTTTAATTAGTAAATTCAACGCCAAAAACCAATCGATAATATTTTGGATAAATTAAATTATCACTAAGCAAAAGTGTTGCTTAGTTCAAGCTGCTTATTTCAAACAAGCCCTCGGCCCAACCTGGATACGCAAGTGTTTCCTAGCAGAATATAAACGAGCAGCTAAGGCTTTCCACACGAGTGTCAAGCATCTTCCGACGATGTGATGAATCGTAATCTATTACGAAATGCCTATTAAATCCATGTGTTTCCACGAAAGCTAACCTACGGTTTTACTGCTGCTGATTGCTAGTGAGTGACACATATTGCTCGAGTTCCCAGAGTATGTTGCGTAACGTAACATGTGCGCCTTGAAATCGAATAGGTTCCAATAACTATAGTGCTCTTTGGTACAGAGAATAATCCGTTTGAGCAAAACAGCAATTTTACGATGCTAATTATATTCGTTCCATGGCGGGGATAAATAAGCTGCAGTTCGAATTCTGACGGTAATAATTCTATTTGTTCCATATTTCTAGCATTTGTAACATTCTTGCTTAATTGCAATTAAAAAATACAAGAAACATTTTGCGTATTTGAAACACTACACATGTACTAATTAGTCATTCGTTACTAAATATGTATGCCTAAGCTATAATCAAATACAAGATTAAATCTATCTCAATACAATTCGAATAATGAATTAAGCTCCATTATTCCAATCACCATTGATGTGGATTGCCCAATCACAGTTTGATGCAAGTCCCAATTTGTCAGAATCTGTAAACCATTGGCTGCTGCTGCTGTTGTTTAAACAGAAAATTAGCACAAACCAACATGCCGCACTGAAACAACCGATTTTGACAACCAACAAGCAGTTGGATAAATGAGAATGTCAGCAATCAGTCGGCTGATCAGTCCAGTATGTGCTAAATGCTGCTAATTTATCAGTCCACACTACACAATCCACTGCAGTTCAGTTCGCTAGACAACTTAACTGAAACGTGAATCCACCAACGTCATTTATCACGCGATTGTTTGTGATGCAAGCCGGGAAGTACAATGTTGCAGTATTTGCGCATCTGTTATCTAATATTTTTCTAAGATTTTCCTACATGATTGTTGAGAGAATTTCACGCTAATCTTGTTATCTAAGGACCAAAATTTTGTTCTCATAATTCATCTGCACTGTACCGAGAGGATGCAAAGCATTGTGTGCCCAATCTATATACAAAAAGGAGGCGTCAAGCTGAATTGCTACAATTTGCGCGCGATTATAACGGCACCAATAAGAAAATAATTCTTATGGTAATAAATATCAGGTAGGATTTATGGATGCCCAAACCATCGCACACAGGATTTTCGCGGCGCCAAATTTGATTTCAAATTTGCTTGCGATACAATCGACTAGATCATTTATGGAAGATTATGTACGAACGCGGCTTTTGGGGATAACTCTCGCTCGGTCTGTTTGACGTTTGGCTTATTGACCCTCTTCCAATGTTGGTCGACATATGAAAACTTTCCTAAAGTTGGCATCGCTGTTTGCGCAGAGAAAGAAGTAAGTAACTTCTCATTGTCTATGCTATGCTGTTCATACCGTATCTGACCGCGCAATCGTGAAGGCTTGTTAGTAGGGGAAATGTGTATAATGTGCCCCTAAGAATAAATGGATATATCTCCGTTATACCTCCCCAAATTAGCGTTACAACTACGTGTATATGTTGGTATTTAAGCTGACAACCAATTGCAATTGGTTATTTCATTTAGTATTGTGGAATAAACATGCTAGGAATTATTTAATAAAAGCACCTAAATGTTGTGTTGCTCGTCTGCGCGGGGTAAAATGCCCCATCTGCGGTATAATATGCCCAATGCGGTAATTTGAGTATTTCTACCAGTGACAGACCAACTCTATTTTGTAGAAAGTAAAACTATTTTCTTTGTTTTGCAAAATATCGTTATTTTATGTAAAATAAACCTAGTTTCGGCCTTCTGGTACACTTTTTCTTTTCTGCATGGGGCACATTATACTGCAGCTGTGGCGTTTTGTACCGGGTAGTTGAATTACCTAGAATTTGGACGTTGTTAATAAATTATTCCCACCATGGTTGCTCTACAATACTAATTGAATTAAATAATGGCAATTGGATTCAACTTAGATCTGTTTACCTATGTTTATAGCCACATTTGCAAGGGGGCAAATTGGCCTGCTTTTACTTATTTGAAAAAATATTAAATGCTAAAGCAAATCAAGCGTTTCATACCGTTATTTTTGGCAGGGATGTCTTTTTGAAGTTCACTTTACGCAATCGATTCGCAACAACCGGTTATTTACAGATTTTGACAAGAAAATAGCTTATGGAAATGACGCCAAAAGTTACATCGGAAGCTGCTCAAAAACAAATTTATTTTTGTTTTGTTTTTACAGCGTGTGACAACTGTCATACTTGCATAGTAGGCTAGTTCCATCAAATACTATGGTTTCTGGGTGGTTTTGCATTTTGATTTCGCTTGTTTAGCGAAAAACGAAGGGGGGGGGGGCACATTGGCCAGGGGGCACGTTATACACAATTCCCCTAATCGTTTCTGTTGACCATCTAAGAGACAAAATGGCGCCACCAAAATCACGTTCACGAAGAGCGTCGCTAAGATGCGTGAGAACTGCTATGAACAAGAAGAACCTGATGCTAAAAACGAATATGGTAAGTAATTTATAAATTTTATAGAACATATAGTGAAATTATTTTTCCGTGATTAATTTTTACGCAAAATTTACGTGATTATATTGTGTCGCCAGCATAAACTTGCAGTTCGGAAAAAGCGACAAACGAACCTTCTTCCGTAACGTATATTACCCCTAGTGTCGGAAGTAGTGCACTGTATAGCAAATGACAGCGCACTACTTCCGACACCAGGTGTAATATACGTTACGGAAGAAGGTTCGTTTGTCGCTTCTCCTGAACTCCAATTTTGTGACACAATATTAGGTGAATTTTCAAATTGACGCAGTTCTTATATTTATATGCTGATATGCGGAATAACTACTTCACGTAAACAACGATTTCATATTTTCGTTGAGTTATACTAATTTTAATTTAAAATTTCAGTCGGAAAAGGTCGAACCAAACATGTCGCCCGAAAAAGCACCAAAGCGCGAACGTAACATTCTGCTGGATGAAACGGTGAGTAAAGTTTTTCATTAAACATGATCATACATCATTTCTGTTCGGTTTACCTATTTTTAGGAGTTCGCAGTGGAAGCCGCTGACGTCGGCATGACAATGGAAACACATAAGACCGCGACTCAAACATCGGTAAGAATAATCCCTATAAAACTAACATACCGGTACCAACTTTTCAAAAGGGCCAATCTGCAAAATATAAAAAAGCCGAGTGAAGGTTTTTTGCCTATGCTTGTTCAGCAAAAAATAATCCTCACTCAGTTTGTTTATATTTTGCAGATTGGCCCTTTTGAAAAGTTGGTGCCGAATTCCAATAAAATAATAAAATTCCTATAAAACTATCATTATTATATATTCATACATATATTGTTTCTTCTTGGTTAACCTATTTTTAGGAGTTCGCAGAGGAAGCCGCAGACGTCGGCGTGACAATGAAAACACATAAGACCGCGACTCAAACATCGGTAAGAATAATCCTTGTAAAATTAACATACCGGCACTAACTTTTTAAAAGGGCCAATCTGCAAAATGTAAAAAAGCCGAGTGAAGGTTTTTTCCCTAGGCTTGTTCAGCAGAAACCCTCACTCGGTTTGTTTACATTTTGTAGATTGACCCTTTTGAAAAGATGGTGCCGATACTAATTATTCCTTTTGTATTTAAGGATGCTGCAGCTGAAAGAGGCAACAATACGAGAGAGCAAGCAAATTTGGAAGCTAAAATTAAGCTTCTCAAGCAGAAAAATGAGGAGCTAATGGAGCTTAATTTGAAATGCCGCATGCATTATCAAAACAAACTGGCGCAGGATTCACAGAAGTCGACGGTTACCCCGATAAAGAATGGTTGATAAAGGTTTCAGAATCTGCTATAGACAGTGACTACCTGTTCATCAAAGAGCTGATGTTTGCTTTATTTCCTAATGGCATCGAGAATGCCAATGTGTCTGGTCGTGCCTCCAATAACCCCGCTGGGATTAAGGGAGGTGAGACCAGACGTGAAAGTGCAGAACGGTCCAAGCTCGATCCGGAAAAGGTCGAATGCATGCGGAATAATTTATTTTTATTTAATAATTAATATTACATTACAATTAATAATTCATATTACAGATCGACTGTATGAGCGCAGAGTAATCCTGCAGGATTCGCCCGGCACTGCTTACGACAAGGAGGCACGAATTTCTTCCCTGATCATCAGAGTTAGCTGCAACAACCCGGGCATCAAAACCCACAATTAACTTTACATTTACTTAAGTTTATTAACTTTAATACTTATATTATTAACTTTACTTATATTATATTACTTACTTTACTTAAATATTATCTTGACTTACTTACCAATAGTAACTTACACTACACTCAATAAATACTAAAGTAAATTACATGACTAAATTGGTTTATTGTATTGAAAATATCCGCAGATCTTATTTTGAATTTCACCGATTTAACTGCAATGACATTTTTTTATCTGAATTTGATCTTAATCAAATAACATATTCAGTTATTAGTTTGCAGTACAATATCTTATAAAGACTAAGTAGTGTTATTGATTTTCCATACCTCGTATGTGATTGGATTTGATATCCAATATCATGATAAAACTAAAATATGTTATTCTAATCTCTAATATAGTCTTGTTTTTTTCTTGTTATTCAAATAACACTAGTTAATATTCTTTTGGTCTTGAAGAAGCAATTTTTTGATATTATTTTTTGGTATTTTACTAACTATGTCAGCCAAAACGATACCAAATTTTGGTATGCAGGTATTTGATTTCCAATAACGCAATTTGATATTATTTTGCCCTTCGCTCCTGCTCGGGTACGGCTGCAAAGGATTAAAACTATACTCGAAGGTGACCAAATCGGTCATCTTCGCATACTTCGGGAGTTCAATCTGACACCCTTAGTAACTTTTCCCGAGCAGGAGCGAAGAGCAAAAAAATATCAAAATTTGTTCTTGGAAATCGAATAACTCATCAAAATTTGGTCTTGTTTTGGCTGACATAGTTGGTAAAATAACAAAAAATAATATCAAAATTTTAATCCCTTAAGGCCAATAGAATAACTACTTGTGTTATTTGAATAACAAAGCAATAACATGACTGTATTCATTGTTTAGAATGACATATTTTAGTATTATTAAGGTATTGAATAACAAATGCAGTAGTATATGAGATATTAAAAAATCACGGAGCACGGACCCGGCATCACGGAAACTATCTCATTAGGAAAGTGGCCAACCCTTTTTCAAGCAGAAGTATATGCAATATACATCTGTGCAACAATATGCTTGAAACGAAAGTGCAGGCATGCGAAAATCGGTATCTTCACGGACAGCCAAGTAGCGCTACTGGCACTCAAGTCCGCCAAATGCGTGTCCAAAATAGTTTTGGAGTGCAGCACAGCATTGAGGGAGCTCTCCCGCCAAAACAAAGTTTTATTACTTTGTGTGCCCGGTCACTGAGGAATCCAATGCGGCAATGAATTTTCGGACAACCTAGCAAGACAAGGATTGGATTAGCAATCTATTGGTCCTGAACCGTTTCTGGGCACCTCCACATCCGCCGTGAAAGGCGAACTGATGACATGGGAAAAGCTAGCAATAGTATCCCGTTGGAATCAAACACAGGGTTGTAGACAAGCTAAACAATTTATCTACCCAAACCCTGCAGTAGCTAAAAAACTACTCCATTTAACTCGCACAATCACGGAACTCTTAACAGGACACAGCCCCGCTCTTTATCAATTAAAGAATATCGGCAAGGTATCATCCGACACCTGCCGCTTTTGTAACTCTGAACCAGAGAGTTTAGCGCATCTGCTCTGCAATTTCGGAGCTCTTGCATTATCAAGGCACAACTTTTTCGGAAATTTCCTTCTATTCTTCAGGTATGGAGCCTAAATCCCAAAATGGTCATTGGCTTTATAAACCATGTAGTACCGAATTGGGGCACCGGATTACAACCATCCCGCTCAACTCCATTAATGGATATGAGCGGTCCGTAAACTGTCGGTAAACAATCGGGGCCTGCCACAAAAGACGATCATTAAGACTGTCGAGTGGCCTTTTAACCCATTGCCCTTCTGCCATACAAAAACAAGATGGCTCTGGCGGCAGTATCAAAACTGGCACCGGTAAAGCCCAGTTTATCGGTAGGGGAAATCAACAAGGTGAAAGGCAATCTCGAAAGGGCAGAAGCTGTTCCTCTCTCCACATCGAAAAAGCCAAGACCTTCGGCAGGAAATGCAAGTCATGGGGCTCCCAAAACCCAAGGATACATCCGACATTAACACACAGTTGATTGATGAAAGGTTATAAAGCTCATGACTGTAGGAAGACACCAAAATGCCTGATGTCTCCTGACCAGGAAGGTAATAACCACGTGATAAGAGGCCCAAGATGCCAGGCTCCTAAATAGACGGTGGCTGCTAGATCACAGTGGAGGTGACGCAAATAAACCTCAACTACTGTGACATATAGCACAACAACTGCATTTATTTACATATAGTCCGTGTTGGAAGCGAAGAGTGATGTGATGTAGCTATCATCTCGACGCCGTATCGAATCCCGCCAGGGGAAAGGAATTGAGTAGCTGACAAAGCGCAAAAGGTGGCAATATGGATGGACGGTGGGAAGATATCCCCTTCAAGAAGTAGTCCATTGTGTAGAAGAAGGCTACGTGATCGTGAAAAGTGAATGATGTCTTCATCTGTAATCTCCACGATTGACGACTGAGCTTGTTAATCAGATGCTGGACAAGCTGACAGAGGAGCTTAGTGATGCCAATTGTCATCGCCGGCGACTTAATGCATGAGCGGTAGAATAGGGTAGTCGTCTTACCAGGCCATCAGCATTAGAGGAATTAGAAAAACAGAACGTAGGTCTAGCCAACAAAGGCACTACCAGTTCCTAAAAAGGGGAAGACCGGGAGTAGATCATTGATGTTACTTTCTACAGCCCTAGATCGGCAGGGATTACGAACTGGCAAGTCTGCGAGGAATACACTTATCGTGACCATCAAACGATTTGGTATCGAACGGAGGAGAACGAGGAACGAGAGGCAGATGGAATCACGTGGGAGGCAGATAAAGGAACAGAGGTGGAAAACTGAAAACTTTGACAACGTATGTACTCGCATTTGTCGTATTTGTCGAAGCGCTTAGACTGGAGCGAATTTTCTCGAATCTAAGCGCGGAAGGGTTGACAGTGGCATTAACAAAAGCGTGTGATGCGACCATGCCGAAGGTAAAGAAAACAAAAAATGGTCGCCGCCCAATCTATTGGTGAAACACGACAATTGCCGAACTATGTGCAAATTGCCTCCGTGCCAGGAGGAGAAGTCAGCGGGCTCGCAATGACACCGACAGAGAAGAACGAAAGCAAGAGCAAAAATCGGCAAGAACCGCGCTTAAAAACGCGATCAAGTTCAGCAAGAAATCGTCTACAGATTTGCCAAGACGAGGCCGGGAAAACTTCCCGGAGATCGCTCAGCGTATAGGTCTATATGGCGGTTGGTAAGAGCTTAATCAAAAATAAGCTCACCAACAACACAGAGAGTGAGAATGGCCTCTCAAACACATAGTTCAGCTTCCGGTAGGTGCAGACCTGCAATGAATGCCATTCGAACGGTGGTGGATGCTGTGGAAACTACAACAGATCAAAGGAAATCGCTGTTGTTCAGTGCTCATTTTAGACGTGAGGAATGCTTTTAACAGTGCCAGCTGGGATGCAATCGTCTGTTCGCTGTATATCATGATAATCCCTGTGTATCTCTGCAGAATTTTGAAAAGCTACTCTTATAATCGAACGCTGAAACACGAGACAGACAGAGAAGAAATAAAAATCACGACGGGCGTTCCTCAAGGCTCCATCCTCGGTTTCACCTCCCGACATCTTACTTCGCAGATGATATGGTGCTGCTAGAAGGCGTAGAGTTCATCTATGGTAGCTTATGCCTTTCAGAGCACTGCAACGGCGATATAGCAGAAGGAGACGCAACGGAAGTTAACCTCGGAATGCCTCAAACGACAACAACGTACCGGCTCCCGATCTCGAAAAGATCCGACGAGAAATTTGTCAGCTGAAGAATAATAGAGCCGCTGGAAAGGACCGATTTTTCATGGATTTCAGGGCAGCGTGAACAGCTATGGCAGATAATACACGTGCACGGTTCTCCGAACAAACTGACGCGATTGATCAAAGCTACCACGGAGTGAGTGATATGCTACGTGCGTTCTTTAAAACAGCACTGATGACAAAATATTATGTAAACAAACAATTGCGTTATAACTAAAAAACTGGCATCGATTACTTGGGATCGATATTCATTCAACCTCCATACTGACGAATCAACCCGCGAATGCCTGTCCCAAGTAAAACTTCGGGTTTTATTGCACGCCTATAATGGTATTTATGACCAATTTTGGTCATGAAAACCATCATAAGAGTCCAAAGAAACGTTCAATGTTACCTGGGATATGTCGCGCCCAGATAACACAAAATCGTAATAGAAAGTTCACATTAAATCGTTTTCATGTCAATTTCACATTGGAATTGTATAATGATTAGAGTATGTCAAATCGAAGTGAACAATAAGTTGTTTTGCAGTCATGCGTGTCTTCATATACAATTCATGACTGTGAATTATAAAGCAGTATAGACAATTGCAATATTTGATTATATCTTAATCATATATTCAGGAGTATTTAGTTGCGTGTTATAAAAACTGCGCAAAATAGAATTACAAATAGTTGTCAAAATTTTCGCACGTATATCGCCTCCACTTTGGTACATATATGTTCTTATATGGCGTGAAATATAACTTTTTCGTTCAGATATGATTTCGTATACCTCAGTTGCAATCGAGATATACAAACCAAATGGTTTACTGGGCGGTACTATTTATGTGCTTTTGTATTAAAGCAGTTGATATACAGCTAGTAGCAGACCTAACAAACACTGCAAGCTTTTAGACTATTTGTCTCACGTCAAACAGAACACCAAAGGGAATATACTTATCAAAGCAATTTAATACCCCTCGGGCATCTCATTTTGATGGGACTCCGCTATCAACTCGACACAAAAACACTTTATTCGTGCACTCAGGACACAAATGCTGTCATACGATGAAACCGAATCACTTCTTTCTCATATCGTGTTTTCTCTGAATTCACGTCCGCGAGTACCGCTCCGTGATATCCATCAGATCGTCATTTTTTTGTCGGCACTGCTTTTAAGGCTGTACCGAACACCGATATAAGGTTTATTTCTAACTCCCGTCGTAGTAAGGAAAGTCACCCTAATTTTCATCATTTCTTAGGTGGATTTAATGAATACCACAGCAGTTCTTACGCTGATTTGACTCAAACACATTTACCTTCCGATCCGTGCACTTTACCTGACTTTATCGTTTTAAAATCCGTCCGTCAAATTTTTTCATCGTCCGAATTAAAAGCACAATAATATTTACGAAGCTAGCACGCATGTATTTCTATAGGACGGCATGACAGATGTTATTCTGCAACATTTCTGCTGGTCATGCAAGTTTTCCCGGCTGCAAAATAACGACAATGCGTTGCGTGAGTTATTTTCATTTTAAGAATGGCGGAAATTGAAACGATTAGTCGACATTTTCTTCTTCGTCGCACGAAAAAACGTAGGAAATTTGGCTGCTATGAATTCTTTAATAAAAAAAAGCATTTAAATAGAACTCAGCTCACTTTGATGGATCGCGTATGATAGTCAATAAACTAAAATATTAGTTTTCAGGTTCTGTTTTTCGGCTATGTAGTCTGTATTTAGCAGTCAAACGATGGTTTGCTTCTATATCCGACGTTTCGGTGGTTTTATTCCACCTTTTTCAAGGAATAAAACCACCGAAACGTCGGATATAGAAGCAAAACATCGTTTTGACTGCTAAATACAGACTACATAGCCGAAAAACAGAACCTGAAAATTGCATATTACAGTCGGAAAGCATACGTTAAACTAAAATATTAGGAAATACCGTCAAACGGGGTAACTTGCAACAATTCTGAACTATGATTGCAAGTAAAAACTTATCTGTAGTACATTTGAGGATATTTAATTAATATAAAGTTATTAGGTCCAGGATAGAACAATTTCACACATTGAGAAAAAATATGCGATCAATATTGGCTGCTGTAGAATTTTTTAACTAATTTGTTACTAGTAACCCCTCAAACGGGGTAACTTGCAACAAGCAATATTTTTTGGACATAGAACGAATTTAATGATTTGTATGAGTTTCTTTTGACTTGAATAAGCAAATGATAATCCGCCTTGCGATTTTTAATGCTTTTGCTATGAATATACCCATAAATGTCCTATGTCTCGTTGATGAAAATAATTTATGAGCCCCGTAACGAAAATTACGAATTAAACTTTTTATATCATTCATGCAGTCGATATTCCTTGTCTGGATCCGACAGAGCCGCCTTCTTTTAAGACCATTCACATATTACGTAACGCAGGAGCGGCAGTTGTGTAACGATGCATTACACGTCGTATATCCACTATGCAAAATCGCGTCACGAATTGGAGCAGCGGGGTTAAAAATCATCGATATTTTGGTTACGTAATATATGAATGTTCATTACGTTACGAGTGATCGTGATTAGACACTGTCATATTGCTTGTGAGGCTAATTTCTTTTTGGCCTCTTCCATGGCCATTTTCAGTATTTCCAGAGAAAAACTGGCAGATTTCCGACTTACCGAAAGTATCGTACACTCTTCAGGTGTGCTTTAGTATTGCTTGATGCAAAATTAAATGATAACTTGCCTCGTGAAGTTAACGGAACACAGCTTTTTATATCTACCAGGTGTTGCAAGTTACCCCGTTTAAGTTCTTGTTTTACGGATAATGTGGTAACAAGCAGCATACACAGAACTGGTCACCGTAAATCAATTATTTTGTTTCCTTATTATTCATTTTACTATAAAAAATGTATGTTAGGCTTCTTTTATTTGAAGTGCTTGTGGGCGACACAAACGTTTTACAGACGAAAAATTGACGATATATTTGACACCATCTTGTGGGATTTTTTAAAAATCACCAGAACAGCAGAAAATCAGCATAACAGTATCCAAGGCTTCTTTGAACTGTTAACTACAAGATTCGGTGACTGATATAGATTAAAAATTGAAGTAACAGATCAAAAAGTACAATAAATTGGATCAATATAGCGTTGTTCCATGTTACCCCGCTATTGCAAGTTACCCCGTTTGACGGTAACTAATTTTGCGTTGTGTGTCATGAAAATCGCTGATATTTTTAATAATTGGATAGGACGGGAATAGGCAATTACGACGAAGCAACAACATACCCTATCTGCGATTCCCTTCAATTGACTGAAAAAAGTGGCAAAAAACGTAAAAATTAGTTCAACTAATCTGGAAGCGGTAGCATTACGAATACTTGCCAACACTGCAGCAACGTAACAAGTGGTACGATCCACCCATATCTCATGCTAAGGACCAGTTTGTTGTTTTATCGGATGAAAATCTTCCATGGCCGATGACAATGGAATTGACGATCTATACAGCCCAGATTTCACCACCAGAAGATAAACAGAAGCTTGCAGATCTGAGCAGCATCCAGCAAACACTATGGCGACACAGATGAATCTTGAAAAAATTAATAATACAAGTCCCTTTAAAATTGGAACAGATAAGTATTTAGGATCCCTGAATGGCGATCAAATTTTCCACCTAGTCATGGAGTAAGTAAGCTTATTGAATAAGAGGCTCTAAAAGATCTTGGGGTTCCAAGGCTCCTGTGTATCATTAGGATTTCTCCAACGAAGATTTCAGGATACGAACCCCCTTCAAACGTAATCAATTCTCCGTGTCTAAACCGGTTGATCTAAAACTGTTGCTTAAATTATACAAACAATGTTAATGTCAGATGTAAATTCAGCGAAAATAGAATGAAGGTAGAAAGACCATTGTAGTTTCTCTGCAATGTGCAACCATTCTTTATCGCCAAAAATATTGCATTGATTACATTTTTTCCGATCTGATTCACGGCTAGCAGAGCGGGTACTATCGCAAATAGTCATCTCGTTTCTTTTGCTCGAAACCACATTGCAATGCTGGGTAGGTTTGTACATGCATTGCATGTAGATATCCTAGCTATTGTGCCCTATTCCATAGCCAATTAGTTTTTCGCTCGATTCGTTCGCATATGTTCCACTTCATTTCTCGGTCCGGATGTTGCGCAGATTCGGGGTTGTTTATTCTTTTTAATTGCTTTCACCGGTTGTCTGTGGCGCAATATCGGTCCATGGCAAAATGAAGGTCCCACACTAACGCCCGGCCACCAGGATGTTGTCCAACGGTTTTTGTTACTACCGGAATAAATCTCGACAATAGGTAACAGGAAATAGGTTTTTCATTTTCATTTTAATAGAGTAGATGAATTTTATAGCCAACTCAATTCTTTATCATACAACAATCTAGCCAAGCGTCAATTTTAAAATTTCTGTAATTATTTTCAAGCATAGAACTTTCTGCTTGAAATAAGTTCTCACTTTCGCACGCAGTTCAACTCGTTCAACCGCGTTTTTTTTTTCGCTGGATAAACCCTCCTTTATCCACCCACGGCAGAAAAGGGAACAGTTGCAAAAACAAACGAATCCAATTGCTACTCGACAGCCTATTGGCAAAGAAGCAGGTGCCCGCCACATTCTGAGCGTAGCGAAGACCGAAAAAAACAATGCCATGTGCTCTACTGAGTAGCAAGTGTTGCCAGTGGTGGTTCCGCTCGAAACGCGCAGAATCACCACTTCCTGTTGTTCGTGCTTTCGTGCTTCGGCTTCACCATATGATCCAGATTATGCTCGTGTACGAGTTGGCCTGTGTGGTGGATTGCAGTCATTTCGGTAAACCACCGGGGATTCTTCCTGGTTGGGTTCGCAAGATGCGACAAAGTTTGCTGCCCGGTGCGGTAGGTCCTGCCAGTTTCGCGGGAGGCTTGAACGACGAAGGATAGCCAGCTAGCGAGCTGCTCTCGACGAGCTTTCAGGATCGCACGCTTGGTCGTTTGTAAGCGTGTTGTGTTTTTCATTTCTCATCTCGTGCCACAAACAGGACAGCTCTACCGGATCGAAAATCACACCGAGTGGGCGCACGTGTAAATAATTGGGAAAAGGGCAACGAAACGATGGAATGTGCTGATGGGTTGCGGTTTGTTGGGATGCTGACAGATGAAAAGCAGAATCTGACATGAGTGATGATAATATGATTATACAGAGGAATTGTTGACATAGATTTTATTCTGTTCGCTATACGAAACAAGCGGAGAGTGGATTTGTTAGCTGCTGCCTCCCTTCGGTAGTAGCTGCACCCCTTGGGGGCCTTGCGTTCTGAAATGTGATTCCGTCGGAGTGGCTGACCGTGACAATGTAGAAACTCTTGACGAACGGCATGGCATGACACTGCTGCTGCTGCTGCCGTCCTGGCCAAATACCCGTGTCAGTTTGACGTATGTGAAATGTGCCGTGAATTTTGCCAGTGCTTCCTAGTGTATAGGAACGAAAAATCGTTACCCTGGAGCCTAGGTTGACGGGGTGATAAAGAACGTGGTCGCTCATTAGAGGTGCTGTACCTTCAAATGGGCCAATGATAAATGTGGCGGAAAAAGGTTTCGGTGCAAAAAGTAACACCACCGTAAAAAGGACGGAAGTGTGTAGTTCCATTTGTTAGCACCACCAAAAACCACACCCGCACGAGTTCCGGCATTCTCGTAGTTTATAGGCGACGAATCGAGAAACAGGAGTTTCCAGTGCATTTTTCACACAGCGAAACCTGGACGAAGCAAGTGTAATGGGATGATAAAATATTCAAAATAACCGCCGTTCAGAGTGAAATGTTGCACTAAAAAAGTTCATCCATTACAACCGTGGCGGGGAGTGAGTAGAGGTTTTTATGTGCCCAGCAAGTGCAACTTGGCGGCAAACTAGCAGCCGCGCAGTAAACACATTAGGTAGATATAGTGCAGGATGTAAAATTCTCGGCAGGCAAAGAAAGTTGCAACCCCACAATGACGGGAATCCTTGTTCCGAATGCATAGTGATTCGTTGGAGGTGGCGATGAAAGTAATCAGGAAAGCGAGAGGGAAAAAACCAAGCAGCAGAAACATAAAGTTTGTTTTGATTTATGCTCTTATTTATGGCGAAAGTTTTTGCAAACGCGACCGCCTCGGCACCAATAGTAAGCGGTTTTGTTCCGGGGGGGATCGATTTTTTGGAGTAATAGAAGCCAGTAGTTGAACCGCTCTCGCCGAAAACAGTGTACAAGGGGTGTGATATAAACGTATAGTTCCCACGTGGCATGCCAGAAAGGGTTCAACGGTAATTACATTACTTCAAACTTTGCTCGTTGTGAGGCTTGTGCCACGGCGCTGCGCTGCTAACCTTAGCTGGTGCGAGAGAAAATTCCTACCTACTTGTGAATGGAACGGACGGAAAAGGATACCCGCTATATTAGGAGTAAATTTTCGGCTGAAAAACGGTTGACCTGGCCATTGGAAAGAGCCCACATACTGGACTAGACTAGCTTTTATAACGGTAATGGAAATTTTAATAAATGATTTAGGTGCTTTGAGTTGCACCAGATGAACCGCTGAGAATTAAATATATGGATAGCTTCATATTTCATGCACTGGAATTCGTAAGCCACCATTTAATTGCAGAAAATAAAAGGGTTTTATCTACTTCAATAACGGTTAATGAAGCTGGATTATACTCTAGCCTGAAAAAATCAGATGTGTTGCATAAAGCTATATTTCGTCCAGTTTAGGAGCAAGCTAATAAACTTTTTTGTATCCAACGCTGCGGAAAAGTTATGATACAGTACAGGAAATAGAAATTATATAAAAAGGTTTGCTCTGATAAATTAGCATCCGGCTAACACCGTAGCAACTCTAACGTGATTTACGGTTGGAAGTTGATTTACAAACAAAATTAAAATTTCATAATTTTCAGTCATACAAAACATTGCCCACCACAAAGTGCGTTGAGCAAATCATGTTTTGATTCGATTGATTTAAACTTATATTTTATCAATAATGAAATATTTGCCTAATGATTTGATACTACGAGTATGCTTTAAAATATGGACATATAGAGTCAAAGTCAAAGTCGGTACCATAAATATCTTAAGAACGGCTCTAGCAATTCACTTGTTTCTTTTTTTGTTTAAAAGCTTATGAAATTATCTGGTCTTTGACCCATCCTTTTTTCGATATTGCAATTTATGTATTTTTTTAAAAAAACTTTTAAGGTCAATTTTTCGACTAAAAAACTGACTTTTTTGTTTGAATTAAAAAAAAGATGGGTCAAAAACAAGATAATCTATATACATAAAAGTGAGTGTGAGTAGGTTTGTATGTTTGTACGTTTGCGTGTATGTTCCACCATAGCTCCAGAACGCCTTGACTGGTCTCCACCTCTTGGCATGCATATTCATTGACATAAAGGGAATCAGCACTCCCAAGTAACAATCCAATAGCAAATTGGTTTTATGCATTTCTTATAGTAATTTTATCAGAGCATTGCAAAATCTATCAGGTTTTATAATGTTTTTCCTTAAGTGAATGTTATCTTATTTGATTAATATTTCTGAAGTATGATTGAAGGAGACTTGAAGAAACACGCATAAAACTGATGTATCAATAAGTGTAATTAACGCTCCTTAAAACCTAGCAATAGTTTTGACAAAAATTTATGACATTCTTCTGCAAGATTGGTTTGTCTTAACAATGCTATCATAAAACCGTCTTAAAACCCTATATTCTTGTAGGAGAAATCATACTCTGAAGAAAGAACATTCGAGCGTAAACAACTGATCTGTCAAAATGGGCATCTGAACCAGGAGAAAATTGAACAAATATGGATCATTTAATCGAAACTTTAGCAAGATTTCATATGAAAAATTAGCAAAATCAAAAAACAATGAAGATTTCCAAATGAGCTGAGGAAGGACTATGCCGGTGAAGATGCATAAATGGTAGATTTGTATGTTGTTGGGAAATTTGGTTCGACCGGCCGGTGCCGGTTTGTAGAGTTGTTTGTATTTTTTAAACTGAATATAGAGGTCATTAGCCGGTGTTGGGAAAATGTTCGAAGGGGTTGAAGCATATTTTTTTTAAAGACGGTTGTAACGACAAAGTATATAAAAAATTTTGCAGATTAAACTTGACGCATGGAACTGTCGTGCAGCCCTCTTTTAGTTTTTAAAATCAATTTATATGGGTAATCATAATGGCTGCTTTACTTAAAATATATTAAACTCAATATAAGTAGGTGAACCTCCAGCACAAAAAACATCTTACATTGACACTTTGTTGACGTTTTCTTTGTTTATACGAGAATGATTATCTTGCAATAAACTTGGTCCCCTTAAGTAATTCAAACAATTCTTTTCAAGCACAACTTGTCTTCTTCAAGAATACAATAAGTATAAATGAACTTATCGACCTCTTGGAAAACTTTTCTTTGTCTTGTGCAAGAAATGTTAGTCTAATAAGTGCTTTCAGGTTGATTTAGATAAAACCATTGAAAAAATGGCGAACAGGACTGTTTTGATTACTTTTGAAATTCAATTGGTTAGAATTTGGGCTATGCATTCTAACCAATTGCAAATATGTTGTTATGCAATACTATAAGTGATCTTATATTTTTAAATAAATGTTCGGACACTTAAAAGACTTTTTGCCGCAATTTGTTAAAAATTTGGTAGCTATCAACTTCTTCACGAAATTATTGAATTTTTTTATTAATTAAATTTTTTAATAATCTAGCGAAAATAACCGGCGCGTTAAAATTTTCTAACTTTCATGTCACAAAACATCGACAAACTCACTGGTTGACAACAAAGCAGCTGCTTTTATTTTCAATTTTCATTTATATCCATTTTGGAAAAGCAATATCTGTGAATGCTTTTTCTCTTATAGCTTTTAGTCAATTTAAAAAAATTAAGACTGTGAAAAGTGTATGATGTCCTGCAAGTGTTCTTTGAGACGACAATCATAAAATCATCAACACTTGTGGTGGTTTTCTTTTAGTTTCAACCGACTCTTGGAAGTCACTATAAATAAATATCGATAAGAATTACAAGTTTTAAAAGGACCTTTAGAAATATTCTTGAGAACCTTCTTTAGTGTGGGCCTTCCCAGGTTTATAAGGGTGGTTAACAGAGGCCTATGTTTTTGTACAATAATTATTTTATGTTATGCCGAATTAGTTACACAAGAATGCAGGAAGCGACGCACTGGCTTATTTGGTACACTTGTATTCAAAATATGTTGTGCACATGTGGTAGCATATAAGAAAGTCGTACTACAAGGAAACGAAAAGGTTTGCTTTGCTGACGCGGAGGTCTCAAACTTGTGTCATAAAAAGCTATGGGAAAGGATAAGTAATTCTAACTGTGCTGTGCTATCTGTTAATGTATTTCTACGACAGGAGGCCACAACTCCAAAATACCTGGACGGTTCTTCATCAAACTTGGCACACATGTTCCTTGGCATAAGGGAATTAGAATTCAGGGGGTCGACAAAAGGTGTGGGGGTTCATAACTGGGAGGAGGTCATAACTCCAAAATGCCTTGACAGTTCTTCATCAAACTTGGCACACATGTTCCTTGACATTTGGGAATCAGCACTGTGAAATTGATAAAAGGGGAAATCCCTAACAAGGAGAGGAGAGAACTAAATAAGGAAAAGGGGTTGCGTTTCTTTTGCATTTAAAGCGATTGCAGTTGTGCAACTGACTTTGTGAAAAGAGGGGGTTCCACCGAGGAGGAATATATGGTAAATAAACCTTTGTTTCGTTTCGATTATAGCGATGCATAATTACCCACGTGACAGAAGAGGGAGCTGACTTGGAAAGAACCAACATGTAGGGGGACGAGGAACGTGTGTATGTTTCGCCATAGCTCCGGAACTTCTGGACTGTTCTTCATCAAACGACGCGTTGTTTGTCAAACACATATTTTTTTTGGTATAAACGATTCAGCACCGGGGGGGTTGACAAAAGAGGGAGACAGTCTCTTATAAGGGGAGAGAAAGGTTCCAACGCATTTGGAACGATAGCAGTTGTACAAGTTGTTGCATTTCTGAAAGGGGGAATAGGGTGGCTATTAACAAGAGGGAGGTTCAAAAACGTAAAGAAGGCTTTGTGTCGATTTATAGGGATTACCGAGAAAAAGACAGATTTATAAGTGGTTGGGGGACAACGTGAGAGAAACTGATAAAGAGAGTAGACATATTCAAATGAAAAAAAACAGGGTTTTGTTTCTTGCATTATGAGAGTTATTGTTACAAAAACAGATGTAAAAGTGACTGGATGACAAAGGGCTAGTATAAACATAATTGTAAATATTAGTATGGAATGCAATGTTTAGAATGCAAAAAACTCGAATCGATTCGCTTTTCGCGTATTCAGAAAAAACATTTGAAACTAGCTGACCCGACAAACTTCGTATTGCCACAAATTAACCTGTGTTGTACATAAATCATGAATCTCGGATGATCTTTGTCACAATCTCGAGTTTTGCAAGCCCCCCAGTGGGCGGCGCTTCCGACGGCGGGTCACCGGCAACACTCGCGACCGTCTCGTCCTGAATGATCTAGTGTTACTATAGATATTTTTTGTGATCTTGTATTGACTAATGTTTTATGGAAGAGTCTCGAATTTCTCGAGTTCGATTAGTTTTTGAGTTTCGCAAAAATTTCTGTTTTATTTGTATGAGAGTCCATATCCCCCTACCACAGGGGTGAGAGGTCTCTAACTATCGTAAAATGAGTTCAAGACTCCAAAATCTCCCACATGCCAAATTTGGTTCCATTTGCTTGATTAGTTCTCAAGTTATAGGAAATTTGAATTTCATTTGTATGGGAGCTCCCCTCTTAAGAGGGGAAGGGTCGTAATTCACCATAGAAAAAAATTCTGCCATCTAAAACTCCCACATGCCAAATTTGGTTCCATTTGATTGATTAGTTCTCGAGATAAGAGGCAATTTGCATTTCATTTGTATAGAAGCCCACCCTCTTAAAGGGGAGATGGGCCATAACTCGCTTTCTAAAGAAGAGAGGGGTCTCAATTCACCATAGAAAAAAATCTTGCGTCCAAAACCACTTACATGTCAAATTTGGTTCCATTTGCTTGATTAGTTCTCGAATTATGAGGAAATTTGTATTTCAATTGTGTAGAAGCACCCCCTCTTGAAGTTGGGGGGGGGGGCCTAATTCACCATAGAAAATATTTTTGCCTCCAGAAACCTCCACATGCCAAATTTGGTTCTATTTGCTTGATTAGTTCTCGAGTTATGAGGAAATTTGAATTTCATTTGTATAGGAGCCCCCCCTCCTAAAGCAGGTAGGGGTCCCAATTCATCACAGAAAAAATTTTTGTCTCCAAAAACACCCACGTGCCAAATTTGGTTCCATTTGCTTGATTAGTTCTCGAGTTATGAGGAAATTTGTATTTCGTTTGTATAGGAGCCCCCCCTCTTAAAGTTGGGAGGGGTCCTAATTCACCATAGAAAATATTCTTGCCCTCGAAAACTTTCACATGCCAAATTTGGTTCCATTTGCTTGATTAGCTCTCGAGTTATGAGGAAATTTGTATTTCATTTGTATAGGAGCCCCCCTCCTAAAGTGAAGAGGGGTCCCAGTTCATCATAGAAAAAAATTTTGTCTCCAAAAACACCCACGTGCCAAATTTTGTTCCATTTGCTTGATTACTTCTCGAGTTATGAGGAAATTTGTATTTCGTTTGTATAGGAACCCCCCCTCTTAAAGTGGGGAGGGGTCCTTATTTACCATAGAAAATATTTTTGCCCTCAAAAACTTTCACATGCCAAGTTTTGTTCCATTTGCTTGATTAGTTCTTCAGTTATGAGGAAATTTGTATTTCATGTGTATGGGATCCCCCCCTCCTAAAACGGGGAGGGGTCCCAATTCATCATAGAAAAAAATTTTGTCTCCAGAAACACCCACTTGCCAAATTTGGTTCCATTTGCTTAATTACTTCTCGAGTTATGAGGAAAATTGTGTTTCTTTGGTACAGGAGCCCCCCCCCTCTGAAAGTGGGGAGGGGTCCTAATTTACTATAGAAAATATTCTTGCCCTCGAAAACCTTCACATGCCAAATTTGGTTCCATTTGCTTGATTAGTTCTCGAGTTATGAGGAAATTTGTATGGAAGCCCCCCCTTTTAAAGAGGAAAGGAGTTATAATTCCCCTTATAAAGAGGGGAGGGGTCTCAATTTACCATAGAATAAATTCTTGTCACCGAAAACACCCACATGCCAAATTTTGTTCTATTTGCTTGATTAGTTGTCGAGTTATGCAGAAATTTGTGTTTCATTTGTATGGGAGCCCCCCCTCTTAGTGGGGGGAGGGGTTACTAACCATCACTAAAACCTTTCCTGGCCCCAAAAAATCTCTACATGCATATTTTAATGCCGATTGGTTCAGTAGTTTTCGATTCTATAAGGAACATACAGACAGACAGAAATCCTTCTTTATATGTATAGATT
Source organism: Sabethes cyaneus (assembly GCF_943734655.1). NCBI lineage: Eukaryota > Metazoa > Arthropoda > Insecta > Diptera > Culicidae > Sabethes > Sabethes cyaneus. Next base: position 167,064,183 of record NC_071354.1, on the reverse strand, counting down.
TCGCCGAATACCATTTTGCGGAACACCATTTCTCGGTTGACCATGACATGGATTATAGAGTTTTGCGGAATATTATTTCGCGAAAAACCTTACGCGGGATGTACCATTTCACGGAAAGCCTTTACTTGGAAAGTACCATTTTTCCACATGTTTAATTTGGTTCCATTTTCTTGATTAGTTCTCTAGTTATGAGGAAATTGGTACAGTGGGATTTCGAATTTGGCATGGTTCGATGTTGGCACGGTTCGATTTTGGCATGCTTTGATTTTGGCAACAAAAGTATCCGTTTTTGGCAACACAAAATATTTCATTTTCAAAAATATGCTTAAATGTCCCTCAGTTTCCGCATACATGCTTCAAATGATGAAAAAATGATGCCCTCAGTGTGTTCATGAAAAAAAGTTTGCGGTTATAGAATGTTTCGAGCAATAATATTTTTATTGCCGTAGGATTACGTCTTACATCATCACTGACCTGCTCATTCCCTTCGGTTCGCGTTTAGCCTGTCCATCACAAGCGGGGTATTTCCGTCCGTATGGAAAACTGACATATGTTTCCTACTAGCACACTTGTTACAAACCAGTTGTGGTAGCCGGTTTATGACTAATTACAGTCATAAATAAGTTTCTGCAACCATAAGTGCGAAAAGCGTGCTGCTTGGGTTTCCTGTTCATGGAATAGAGGATCGGAAAGTTTTCAATATATACCGAGGAATCTTATCATTGTTTGCCACTTTCAAGTTATTCGAGCGTGTGATCATGACTTCGCTCCTGTGATTCCAGTGTTGATCATCACTTAGGGTTTCCTGTGAAACCCTAAGTGATGATCAACACGGATTCGTCTCAGGTAGATCAACCCCTGTGAATATATTGCAGAAAGCTTATCGGATCGTTTTCAAACGGACGTCAGCTATACTGAGTTGGCTGCGATGTTCGATAAAATCAATCATGCTATTGTAGTTGCTAAATTGGAAAGATTCAGTATCGGCGGGAGTGTGTTGCATTGATGGAATCCCTACATCGCAGGTCGTAAACTGAATGTGACGGTAGAATGTTTTCAATCTAATACGTTTCCGGCCTTGTCTGGAATCTCACAAGGCAGTCAGTTGGGACCGTCTGTCTTCCTGCTGCACTTCAATGATATCAACCACGTTCTTAAAATCTCGTTTATTCTATGCCGACGATCTAAAGATTTACTTAAGGATTCGTTCCAAGGACGATGCAATTTGTTTACAACGAGAATTGGGGTTACTTGAGCTGCATGCTCGTGAATCCTGAAAAATGCTCCATTATTTCTTTCACCCGAATTCATCAATCTTTGATTTTTAACTACAAGCTCCATGGGGCCGTAACCCAACGTGTCGACCAGGTGAAAAATCTAGGCGTTATTTCCTACAATGTGGAGAAAGCACGGGGAAGTCAATAACACAATGTGGTATATGCTTGATAATAAAACCATGTCCGGAATTGACCATTGTGGTCCTAGGTACTCAATTTGGTTACATGGATCTGTTTTAAAAGTTTTAGTGTGACTTAAGGTGTTGTATGATGAGTTTTTGTTCATTTTCAAAACTAGCCATTTCCTAAGGGTTCCCGTTGTCCCCCACACAAGCCCAGATATGACCAAACCTGACCCTAGATTTGGCTTTCATTGATCTAGTTATTAAATTCTAGTGTGATCTAAATAGTCGCACGATTAATTTTGACGTAGGACTACGTCTTACGGAAAATTTGGAATAGAGTGTCATTCCAAAAAATCGAAAAATGCGAGCGTCACGAAAAAATGAAAGATTTTGAGCGCTAATAAGTTAGCGGTTTCCAGATCGATTTTACATACTTCTACGCCAATCGATCGGAATATCTTTTACGCATACACGCCAATAATGGAACCTATTTATTGGTTGGAAAAGACGTCATCATAGTTTTAAAGTGATTTTAGAAAAAAGCGACAAAATCTCCCCGTCCGAACAGGTTGAAGATTCTTTACGACAATCTAAACCTACACCAATTTGATATCTGTGCTAGAGAAGTATGTCAAAACAAGTGACAAAGCTTCCTCGTCTCAACAAGATGTCTTAACACCGCGATTAAACCTAGACCATTTTGATGTCCTTGCTTGGGAACTACGCCAGAAAGAGTGACAAAGTCTCTTCGTCTCAAAAAAAATCTCTTACCAACGCGATTAAACCTAGTCCAATTTAATGGCTGTGTTAGGGAAGTATGTCAGAAAAATTGCAAAAGTTCCTTGATCCAACAGATCGCAAATTCTTCACGGCGGGACGATTAAACCTAGGCGAATTTGGTATCTGTGTTGGAAAAGTGCGCTACAGCTGTAGTGTTCAGTTATAATATCCGGAGTGATTCGCGATTGGGGCTCAACTGGTAAATTGTAAACAAATCGTTTTATTACACCATCAGCCTTAAAAAGACTGATAATATCCTTGGCAAGAATCCTTTCTTCTGTTTTAATCGTTAGAATTATTTAAAACAAGTTTTTAGTTATGGGCGATAGAAGTGTTCAATCAAAACAAAAGACAATTTGCCGTTTAGCCCCTCGCATTGTTATGAAGTGACAGGCTTATTTGCAAATCGTTTTGTAAACAGGCGATAGTAAAGAGCGAAACTGCGTTGTTTTCAAAACACAGGCGAATTGTAAACCGGCGAAACTAAATAAAAAAATCAAAACAAGGCGAAACAGGGCTGGGCGAATCTCATTTTCAAAATGCTTTGAGGCTCATTCCAAGGGGTTCAACTATAAAACTTAGATTTTGAGCTTGAATGCACAAATTTTATGCAGTAATGTTGTGAAATTATAAGATTGATTTATTCTACACCAATTTATGTCTTTAAACTTGATTTTTGTAACTTTTATTTAAATTATGACTTGAAAATGTACTGGCAAATTATCACAGTGATATTTCTCATTGTTCACACTTTGTTAGTTGCGCCCTTATCGCGAATCACTCCGAATATGTTTCTTTATGGATACGCATGTTTACCGTTTCATTTAAAGTGTAGTGAAAAGATGTGCTGCTAATAAAATGTGATCGAATTGGTAAAGTCCTTTCAATGTGGAGGAACGATTAGTAATAAAAACAATCCTTAATTTCTGTAAGATAACAGGAAAGCAATAGTTTGTGTTCTTGATTTTGTTAAATTGTTTCCAAATGCAAATGGAAATAACTCTGAAATCCATTGAGGATTGAATGTATACAATTTTACTACTTTGATAAATGTTACATACAACGAATATAGCAGTAGCATGTATATGTGCAGCATGTACACATGAAAAATCGTAGTATCACATGCATGGATACATGTTACTATCACTACATGGAGACTTACGTAGTCCTGCGTCACCTATGCGGTCGTGTCCTGTACACAACACCTCTGATATTTTAAAGCCAGTCTTAAAAGAAGGGAGAGGGCGGTTGACAAATAAAAATAATTTGCAATGGCCTAGTTTTCCTGTCGCTGACCTCAATTCCGTGAACCAAAGTATGCCCATACACAAAAATCATACATCAGCCAGACAAACGTAGTCCTAACGTCAACTATGCGGTCGTGTCTTGTCACAACTCCACTGATTTTGATTACAACGATAGTCTAAGCAATAGACGCAGGAAACGGTAGAAAAAAGTAATGCACCATAGGTATTGAGAATGTCTCCAGGACAAGACAAGACGTGCAGGGGAAAGAGCGGAAAATTAGGTAACGTAGGATCATTGAAGCAATACTTAACCGTTATGTGTTCGACAGGGTACCCGGGTACCTTTTCAGATTTCAAAGTAAGAAATTTTAAAGTTTTCTTCGACCCAGGATACTGAAACTCCGTGACATCTCAGAACTCTCTAAATTACAACTTTTTATAAAATAAGTTTTCATGTAGCACTTACGGGGGAGGAAAGGGGGAGCTTCGAAATTTTTTACCCTTTAAGTGCTCGACAAGGGTACCCGGGTACCCACAAATTGAAATGCTTGTAACTTTGGCAATATTTGACCGATTTGGACCAACTTACCACCTAAAGATTCAGAAACTTATCCACTTCCAGTAGGGTTACAACAGAACCGGAAGTGGTTCATCTGGTTTCCGGAAATCCGGTATTCCGAGGATGTGTTCCGGAACTAAAGCTAAAAAGTGCTGAAAAGGATTTTTCTATCTTCGCTAAAGAGATAGAAGGTTACTGTCTTCTGGAAAAATTCTTGTAATAATATGCTCTAAAACCTTGCAGAATCCGTAAATGTGTTATATTGAAACTGAAGGAAATAAAATTTTTATTTCACTTTTAGGGGGATTAATCAAAATTTGAATTCCACAAAACGATAGAACTTTTAATTTCAAGAAACTCTTCCAAAGCCTTCATAAACCTAAAATCAAGTTTTCCCACTCAAAACTGTAATGCGCACGTTTATGTGGTTTTGGACCACTGTGAAGCCCCACTGGAATATGTTCCGGAATGGCCATGCCGGGGCAAAATCATCAGATAGAGTCAAAACAATGAGAAACGGCCTTCCGGAGAAATTTCATGAATATAGATACCCAAATTGCCAGTGTTGCAAGCCAAACAGTTCTGTGGCCACAGGAGGTCCCACGGGAACTTGTTCTAGAATGGCCATTCCGAGGATAAATCATTATACGGTTTTAAAACTATGAAAAATGACCTTTCGGAGTCATTTGAGGAATTTTGGATACCCATATTACTATGATTACATCAAAAATCTTAAAAAGTGCCTTAATTCCGGAACACACTCTCGGAATACCGGATTTCCGGGAACCAGATGAACCACTTCCGGTTCTGTTGCAACCCCACTGAAAGTGGATAAGTTCCTAAATCTTTAGGTGGTAAGATGGTCCAAATCGGTCAAATATTGCCAAAGTTACAAGCGTTTCAATTTGTGGGTACCCGGGTACCCTTGTCGAGCACTTAAAGCTGTTTTTTTTGTCGAACACATAACGGTTAAGTTTGTATTGTAAGTTTGTTAATTAAGTTTGTATAACGTTTCTTTTTACCCAAGCAGGGAGATCCGAGGGAGACCAAGCGATAATGGGGACCAATTCATTTCCATTATTACACAAAAAGCAAATCACTTATGCTTTCTTTGTATATTAAAAAGCTTACATTCAAAACACGTAAGATCTGTTACACTAAATTTTCTCTTCCAGTGGAAATCGTATCCGTGATGAATAGCTAACATTCCTCACAGAAAAAGAAGCGAATAATGGCTGGTTAGAAAACCTGCAGACATTCTTCACGGAATCAAATTTCACCCCCTCCCCGTATACTCACCCCGCGCGCGCACGTGTGGAATCTGCAATCCATATTCCATCGGAAGCTTTCAATAGAAGACCACCGCGTACCACTGCGGCCTAACTGTACCACCACAGTGGGCCAAAGCAAACGTGAATGCAGCGCTTCGCTTTGCACCGCCAACTACCGCGCTGCGCGCTGCATTGCCAGGCAAGTACGATATCCGAAGCAATTACGGAAGCTTCGGGCAGGAATTTTACCGTGTTGGAAATTAGGTTAAATGGATCCCTGACCGGTGCTGTGCGTTCGACTTCGCTACTGAGCCGAATGCTATGGAAACCGAGCAGGTCGTACATCCTTGCCCGCTCTATACATACAGGTGGAGGCGTCTCAAGCGGCAGGATCTGATGGACGCGCAAATTTGTGCAGAAAGCCAAAATTACCATTCGAAAGTGGAACGAATATTTATGAACCCCAAAGCAATCGAGGCTTTTGGTTGGAACGGACCGTACGAATTCCAAGAAGGGTGGATCCAGTAAAATTTATCTTTCAAACCGAAGCACTCGGCAAGTGGTGTAGAAAAAATAACCACCCTAACGATTCGAAAGAAATTGATTCTAAATCCTTCTCTATCGATGAAAAGGATTCGGTCGGAAAGGGTTAGCCCTGCGGTAACAAATTGACGTAATTTGGCTGGTCGGTATCATGCGTAGAGGCTATTAGATCCAAAACAAAGACCCATAAAATCAGTTTTCCGAACACGTATCGATAGTTTATTCGTACTGCATTGCACACAGGTAAGCGCCTTTGCATCACAAAATTCAATAGAGCGTCTTCTGTCAATTTGCCGGAAATATATTACTGGTTTCAAGGATAAATCTGAAATGGATTAGGGAAGAATCCATCAGACGGAGCACCACCCAATTCGTGTCGAATATAAATGGATGCAATTAATTCCAATAAGGACAGTGTTTGCTGAGAAAACCTTCCAATTCTGCTGTAACACTCATTTGTATCTATACGATCCTGACGATAAAAACAAACAGTCTGGTGGAGATTTGCGGCCGCTTTTGGAAATTCCTACTGGCCGTCACTAGGCACAAAAAATCGAAACTAATGATGTGTTGGAAAATAGCTTTAGCCGACGCCTTAGTCCGTATACTTTGACCATCTCACAGCCAACATCATGAGCGCTATAAAAAGGAAAAGGAAATGTCTAGGTCTAGCATTGTAGAGCTTTCCTTTCCCACTTGAGGCAGGGAAAAAGGAAACGACTGGACTCGCAATTAATGTACTCCGCTATTTGCTATTTTTCTTACTCGATTTCCTGGTGATTCTGCTTCGAACTAGGGGACCTTCCGGTTAGGGTCGGACTTTTGTCGGAAGGCTTTTCTTTTTGTGTTTATGGCCATATTATAGCATCGTTAGATGGTGAGGGAGCAACAACCCGGGATCTGTGCAGTTGAGTCATTTTATATGAAACATGATTGATTGCAGAAAATGTTGAACTATGACATTGAATTTTTTTTAAATGACGCTAGCTGTAGAAAATTATATTTGAAAATATGTGTTTAGCAACCTCAAAATGGAAGATAGATAATTCCATTTATTAGCATTTTCAGTTCTATACACCACTATACCTATGAATATGCCTAAATCAAACGCACAGCCACACCCACACACTACCAATCCACCCAACCACCCACTCGCACACACACACATCCCTGATGCCGAACATAAGTTGGAGGGTCTGCGAAGGGTATACCCATTGCGATCACCAGGCGATTAAATTTAGTATCGCCCGGCGAAATCCGGCGATAAGACAGAGAGCTAGAACCTACGAGCGGAAGTGGAAGACGACGGCCTTTGACAGGGATCTTTTCGTCGAGGCACTCCGGGTGGACAGTGGAAGATCGATCTTGAATGAGAACGAGTTGACAGATTTATTGGTCAGGGCATGTGATGCTACCATGCCCAAAAAATAGGAACCGAGAGAAGAGCGGCGACTGGCTTATTGGTGGAATGCAGCAATTAGCAACCATCGTGCTAGTTCTCTCAGAGCCAGAAGACGTGTCCAAAGAGCCAGAACTGAAGCAGATCGGAAAGAACGTAGCGTGGCGTTTAGAGTGGCCTCGGCTGCATTGAAACGGGAGATAAAACAAAGTAAACGCAACTGCTTCAAGGAGCTGTGCCGAGAAGTAGACGCCAACCCCTGGGGCAGTGACGTAGCCAGGATTTTCGTTCGGGGGGGGCCAAGTCATTTTTTTATTAGAGAAGTTTTAAACTTAAGAGGTTCACTCACCTCTGGAGGGAGGCCAAGTTAGTATGCAGAAAACCTTTTGTTTAAGAAATATATTTAATGCTTATGTTACAGAATGTTCTTTCGAATTAATTAATTAATTTGTTTAACTAAATATTCATGTAACACAAGTAACTTTCTAATGGTTTTCATAAGTTTGCGTACAATATGATTTATGCTAATTAGTTTGCTGGTGAGAAAAATGTTTTACAGGATTTTTAAAAACTTCATAGCTTCTGGCACTCTCGCATCGAACCTACTTTTCCCTCCGCAAGACGCTTCGATCAAGGAGCATACACCGCACAAAGCAGACGATGTACAAAGCGCTAATCAGACCAATAATCCTATTCTTCAGCAGACGGATTTCTCGCCGGATCTCTTCGAGATCGGGAGCCGGCACGCTGTTGTCGTTTGTAGGCACTCCGAGGTTAACTTCCGTTGCGTCTCCTATTGCTATATCGCCGTTGAGATGCTCATCGAAATACTGCTCCACCTATCGAACACCTCGCGCTCGTTTGTGATTAGATCCCCTCCCTCGTCCCTACACATGTCAGGTTTAGGTGTGTAGCCCTTACGAGTTTGGTTTATCTCTTCGTAAAACGTGCGCGCGTCATTAACCCAGAATAGTTGTTCCAGCTCTGTCCTCCTTCTGGCGCTTTTTCCTCAGGATCATGGTCAACTCATTCCGCACTTGTCGATTCTTGGCCAAATTCTCTCTCGTGGATATGATTGGATAGTTTTCCCAAGCTCTTCTTTTCCTTCAATTCTATCGCTTGTTGGCATTCCACGTCAAACCAATCATTTCGTGCACTCGATGTATGCACGAGCGTATCATACTCCATCCGTTTTCGAGGGTTGAAGCATCTAGCTCCACAGAAGAAGGCAGAGCTTTATCCAGCACGCGCGCGTAGTTTTCGGCAACTGGCGGGTTGTTTAACTGCCGAATGTTTAACCGAGAAGAGCGGTTTTGTCGCGAGATATAAACCGAGTTTTAAACGAACATGTACTGCTACTAGGTAATGGTCCGAGTCGATAGGGAGCATACGTTGGTGATGTTCGAGAAAAACCGGCCCTCGATGAGAATATGGTCGATTTGGTTAGAAGTTCGTTGGTCAGGTGATCTCCAGGTGGCTTTGTGGATATCTTTGTGGGAAACGAAAATGCTCGGGAACTGCAAAGTTGATGCATCGCTGGCTGTTGTCGTTTGCGTCGGTGTGCAGGCTATGGGGCCCGATCACAGGTCTATGCATTGCTTCCCTGCCGACCTGGGTGTTCATAACCCCGATGATGATCTTGATGTCCTATCATGAGCAGCTGTCGTACGTTGCCTTCAGCTGCGCATAGAACGCTTCCTTCTCGTCGTCGAGTATACCTTCGTGTACGTTAATGATAGTTTAATTGAAGAAACGGCGTTTTATCCTCAACACGCACATTCTCTCGTTGATCGTTTTCCAGTCCTTTATGCGATTCTGCATTTTGCCCAACACTACGAAGCCCGTTCCCAGCTCGTTGGTCGCTCCACCGCTCTGAAAAATTTGGGCTTTACTGCCACGGATCCTCCACACCTTCTCGCCTTTGCGACATATCTCCGCTGCAGTTCCAGATGCCAAACTTTCGGGGTCCTAACTAATCGAGCAGCACTCTATCGCCACCAACGAAATTTAACGATCTGCAGTTCCAGGTACCAAGTCTCCATTCCATGTCCATATTTCGTCGCCTTTGTCCATGCCGAATGTTCCAAGTAACGGAGAGCTACATAGTTGAGAATTTTCACAGACTATGAGAGATACAAAACGATGTCGGTTATATTGTTATTCAAAGGCGCACTCATAAAAAATATACTTGTGCTACAGTTTTAGCTTGGTGTATTGTTATTCTGCATTGAAATTTTTTTGAAAAATGTAAGCCAAAACATTTCGGGGGGGGGCCAAGGCCCCCAGGGCACCCCCCCTGGGCTACGTGGCTGCCCTGGGGTGACGCGTACCGAATCGTTATGGCGAAAGTAAAAGGTCCTGTAACAATTAGGGAGTTGTGTCTGAATGAGCTGAAGGTTATCGTAGAGGGACTTTTTCCGACGCACGCCCCTACGATGTGACCAACAATACCGTACGGTCCAGAAGAGAGGGCTGGCGCTGATGGTCTGCAAGTCTCAATCGATGAAATAGTGGCAGTGGCAAGACAGCTAAAAATGAAGAAGGCCGCTGGTCCTGATGGGAGTCCTAACGTGACTCTTAAGGCTGCAATACAAGCGTTCCCGGATTTGTACAGGACCGTGCTGCAGAAATGCTTAGAAGATGGTAGCTTCCCGGACCGATGGAAGATCCAGAAGCTAGTGCTGTTGCCGAGGCCAGGGAAGCCTGGCACACACACACACAAACACACACACACACACACACACACACACACACACACACACACACACACACACACACACACACACACACACACACACACACACACACACACACACACACACACACACACACACACACACACACACACACACACACACACACACACACACACACACACACACACACACACACACACACACACACACACACACACACACACACACACACACACACACACACACACACACACACACACACACACACACACACACACACACACACACACACACACACACACACACAACGGTGCATGTGTCTCCGTCCCGTAAAAGCTGGCAGGCCTTCAAGTACGTTCCAAATCTATCGACCGGCGACCACCGGGCGGGAGTACGTTCAGATGCTTTTTCCTGATTTACGCCGATCTGGCTCTGAGGTGCAGTTGCCCATAAGGCGCTGCCCCAACCCTCGCATGGTTCTCCCTGTTCCATAGATCGCCATGGGATCATTAAAGCGACTACTTCAAATGGGTTTGGATAGCGGCTTGAAGGGGGACCCTTTAGAATCAGAATGAGTCTTCTAAACAAATTTACAGCAAGTGCGGATACGGTGGAAAACCCGTTCGCGAGGGGAGGCATCCAGCGTTCTCCACCAAGGGTGGAGAAGGATGCAACCCGAAGTGCTAGTGTGGGTGGCAAGGGCAGCGGTACGCCTGCCACGCCAGACACAGCGATGAACGGCCCATCGCTAATCAAGGCGATGGGAAAGAATAGAGAGGAACTACCCAAAGTGGTAGCCGCGTCACAGCAGCTCGATTTAATCATCGAGTTCACGTCAGGTCGCGGCATGCTTCGGAGAACCTTGTGTGCTGCGACCAAAGTGCACAACGACCTCGTGGCGCATGTAGGAGAGGTGAAGACCGTGAAAGCGTCGAAGTCGGTACAAACGGATGCCTGCTCGTTGACGGCGTGTCACAACGTGGCCCTGGAAGCCACGGAGAGCGCTACCAACAGCGGTAAGGCATCTGCTAAGCGTCTGAGACAGTCCCCGGGGGATGGCACCCCTGGTGGACCAAAAAAACGCCTGATCGGTAAAAGCCCTCAGGCTAGCGAGTTGGTGGAGCCAACCGACCAAGCAGCGGGAAACACCAAGACGGGTGGCCCGTGAATCGAGGTCACGGCCAAGCGGAAGAAAAGAAGAAGCTCCACCAAAAAGAAAGCTTCACCTAAACCGACAGGGAAGCGAGCGAAGAAGGGCGACGCTCTTATCCTGAAAACCGACGGGTCGAAATACTCGGAGGTTCTGAAGGCCATGAGAGGAGATGCCCTACTCAAGGACCTGGGCGCGGACGTGCGGAGCATCCGCCGCTCACGCACGGGCGAAATGATCCTTGAGTTGAAGAAGGACGCCACCAAGAAGAGTTCCGCATACAAGTCGATAGCGGAAGGAGTGCTCGGGGAGGGAGTGCAGGTACGTGCTCTCACACCAGAAATGACTCTCCAGCTTAAAAACCTGGATGAGATCACCGATGTGTGTGAGGTCGTACAGGCCCTCAAAGAGCAAAGTGGAGTGGTGGTGGCAACCGAGGCGGTTCGCCTGCGTAAGGGTCCTGTCGGGACCCAGGTAGCCACCATACGACTTCCGCTGGCGGACGGAAATGAAGCCCTGAAAGCTGCTAGGCTAAAAGTGGTCGGTATGCCCACTAAGCGTGCTGAAGCAATCGGAGGCTTGCTTCCGATGCTTCGAGCACGGGCATAAGGCCTGGAATTGCAAAGGGCTAGATAGGAGCCAATTGTGCAGGAGATGTGGCAGTGCTGGCCATAAAGCAAGGGACTGCGCGGAGCCTCCCCAGTGCTTGATCTGTACCGGTAAAAGGGACGCAAAGCACGTAACGGGAGGTCCAAGGTGCCCGGCTGGTGTGCCGGCGACCAAGCCACGATCATAGTGCAAGTGACACAACTCAACCTGAACCACTGCAGCACGGCTCAGCAGCTGTTACACCAAGCAGTTTCCGAGTCGGCAACGGACGTTGCCATCATCTCGGACCCATATCGCGTCCCTGCCGGAAACGGCAACTGGGTGTCGGATGGGTCCGGGACGGCGGCTATATGGACGACAAGCAGGTTTCCGGTTCAAGAGGTTGTGTCAACCGCAGACGAGGGATTTGCGGTTGCCAAAGTGGGTGGAGTGTTCTACTGCAGCTGTTATGCTCCGCCGAGATGGTCTATCGAGCAGTTTACGCGGATGGTAGACCGAGTATCAGTTGTGCTGACTGGTCTAAGGCCGGTGGTTGTGGCGGGAGACTTTAACGCTTGGGCGGTAGAGTGGGGAAGTCGTCGCACGAACCATAGGGGTCGGATTCTGCTTGAGGCTCTGGCAAAGCTCAACGTAGATTTGGCCAACGTCGGCACCACAAGTACCTTCAGTAGGAACGGTGCGGAGTCTATCATCGACGTGACATTTGGCAGTCCTGGTCTGATAGGAGACTGGAGGGTAGACAATGGCTACACTCACAGTGACCATCAGGCGGTCCGCTATGGTGTCGGTCAGATAACGAGGCGGCAGGTGGCGAGTAGAGCCAACACTCCAACCACCCGTGGATGGAAGACATCATACTTCGATCCCGAAGTATTTGTGGAAGCGATCCGGAGAGAGTGCGGTGATCGCGGTATGCCCGATCCGAACGCTGATCATTTGGTTGAGGTACTGTCGCGAGCATGTGACGCTACCATGCCTAGGAAAGGTCGTCCTAGGTATGGCAGGTCACCGGCTTACTGGTGGACAGATGAAATTGCGGAACTCCGCGGAGCCTGCTTTCGTGCGAGGAGAATTATGCGAAGAGCTCGTTCGGACGAAGGCAGGGTTGAATGTCGAGTAGCACTTGTTGCTGCACGCGCAGTGCGTAAGAGTGGGATAAAAGCTAGTAAACGAGACTGCTTTGAAAGGTTATGTGCTAGTGCCAATGCGAACCCGTGGGGTGATGCCTACAGGGTCGTAATGGCAAAGACCAAGGGCGTGATGGCGCCCGCTGAGCTATCACCAGAGATGCTGGAGCGGATCATCGAGGGCCTCTTTCCGCGCCACGAGCCAAGGCCCTGGCCCCAGGCCGCTGAGTCGTCCCACGGCCGACGTTCCAGTATCTCAGACCATAGCGTAGGATGGTCGGCCTCCCAGCCGAACATCCAAAGTAACGTGGGCGACGGCGGTTTGGAAGTCGGGGAGGAAGTGACGGTTACGAACGAGGAACTCATCGATATCGCTAAATCCCTAAAGGTGAGCAAGGCACCGGGGCCAGACGGTATCCCGAATATGGCCATTAAAGCGGCTATTTTAGCGGCTCCCGAATTATTCGGGGCAGTAATGAATAGATGCCTGGAAGCTGGCCACTTCCCGGACAGATGGAAGCGACAGAACCTGGTCCTATTGCCGAAGCCGGGAAAACCTCCGGGTGTCCCCTCGTCATATAGGCCGATCTGTCTACTCGATACTGCCGGCAAGGTGCTGGAGAGGGTTATCCTTAACAGACTCGTACAGCACACGGAGGGTACAAACGGTCTGTCAAGGAACCAATTCGGCTTCCGAAAAAGCAAATCTACGGTGGATGCCATCTTGTCTGTCACTAAGACAGCCGAGGTGGCAATCCAGCCCAAGAGGACAGGTATTCGTTATTGCGCAGTTGTCACGCTCGACGTGAGAAATGCGTTTAATAGCGCTAGCTGGGACTCCATAGCCTGCTCGCTTCGGAGCGTCCAAGTGCCAAGGTTCCATACTGGGCCCGGTGTTGTGGAACGTCATGTATGACGAGGTGTTGAAGCTAAAGCTCCCGGTAGGGGTGGTGATAGTCGGCTTTGCGGACGATATCACCTTGGAAGTCTACGGCGAATCTATCAGAGAGGTTGAGTTGACGGCTGCCCACTCTATAAGCATTGTTGAAGATTGGATGCGATCCAGGAAACTGGACCTAGCGCATCATAAAACGGAGGTTATTGTGGTGAACAACCGCAAGTCGGTGCAGCAAGCAAATATCAGCGTTGGGGACTGCACTATTTCGTCAACGCGGTCCTTAAAACTCCTTGGAGTCATGGTCGACGACAAGCTCAAGTTCGGGAGCCACGTCGACTATGCCTGCAAGAAGGTTTCCACAGCTATTTCGGCATTGTCTCGTATGATGTCTAATAGCTCTGCGGTATATGGCAGCAAGCGAAGGCTTTTGGCCAACGTGGTCCAGTCCATACTCAGGTATGGCGGGCCGGTGTGGTCATCGGCGTTAGGTACCAAAAGCTATCTAGCCAAGCTGGAAAGCACCTATCGTCTGTGTCTTAGCGGGTATGATGCCTATTGGTATCATCATCAGCGAGGACGTAGAGTGCTTCAACCAACGTGGAACTAGCGGCATACGGAGTACCACAAGATCGGCCTCGATGATCACATGGCAGCGGGCATGGTCTGATTCCACAAAAGGCCGGTGGACACATCGACTTATCCCGGAACTATCCGGATGGGTCAACAGGCGCCATGGCGAAGTCAACTTCCACCTGACACAGATTCTGTCAGGGCATGGTTGTTTTAGACAGTATCTGCACAAATTTGGGCATGCGGAGTCCCCCGAGTATCCGGAATGCGTGGACGTCGAGGAAACTACAGAACATGCTTTCTTCATATGCCCTCGTTTCGCGGGCGTGAGAAGCAACATGATGGCAGTTAGTGGACAGGACACTACTCCGGATAACTTAGTCCAAAGAATGTGTTCTAGCTCGGACGTCTTTTTTTTTTTTTTTTTTTTTTTTTTTTTTAACGAGTAGGGAAATCTGCTATCAGACACCTGAGAAGACAGCTCAGGGAGTGGGGTTTGGTATCCCGTGAAGATCGTGAAGATCCAGACCCACTAAAACCCTACTCGAGTCTCCAGCCTCAATCCCCCCTGGAACCACCTTATCGGTATTACTTCAGGGAGGGGCTATTGTGCTTAACGCACGCTCTTAGATAACTACTGGACTATGGTAGTTAGGCTGTTTATTCGCCGTTGATCGGCTTTCCAGCGGTTTTGTAGCTCAAGTACGATCTGGGTAGCAGCCGCATTGACCGCACCCCAGACGTCCGAGCTAGAACACATCCTTTGGACTAAGTTATCCGGAGTAGTGTCCTGTCCGCTAACTGCCATCATGTTGCTTCTCACGCCCTCGAAACGAGGGCATATGAAGAAAGCATGTTCTGCAGTTTCCTCAACGTCCGCGCATTCGGGACACGCGGGGGACTCCGCATGCCCAAATTTGTGCAGATACTGTCTAAAACAACCATGCCCTGACAGAATCTGTGTCAGGTGGAAGTTGACTTCGCCATGACGCCTGTTGACCCATCCGGATAGTTCCGGGATAAGTCTATGTGTCCACCGGCCTTTTGTGGAATCAGACCATGCCCGCTGCCATGTGATCATCGAGGCCGATCTTGTGGTACTCCGTATGCCTCTAGTTCCACGTTGGTTGAAGCACTCTACGTCCTCGCTGATGATGATACCAATAGGCATCATACCCGCTTAGACGCAGATTGCGTCATGTGAAACTGTGCGGTACGCACTCGCCACTCTTAAGCACATGAGACGATAGGTGCTTTCCAGCTTGGCTAGATAGCTTTTGGTACCTAACGCCGATGACCACACCGGCCCGCCATACCTGAGTATGGACTGGACCACGTTGGCTAAAAGCCTTCGCTTGCTGCCATATACCGCAGAGCTATTAGACATCATACGAGACAATGCCGAAATAGCTGTGGAAGCCTTCTTACAGGCATAGTCGACGTGGCTCCCGAACTTGAGCTTGTCATCGACCATGACTCCAAGGAGTTTTAAGAACCGCATTGACGAAATAGTGCAGTCCCCGACACTGATATTTGCTTGCTGCACCGACTTGCGGTTGTTAACCACGATAACCTCCGTTTTATGATGCGCTAGGTCCAGTTTTCTGGATCGCATCCAATCTTCAACGATGCTTATAGAGTGGGCAGCCGTCAACTCAACCTCTCTGATAGATTCACCGTAGACTTCCAAGGTGATATCGTCCGCAAAGCCGACAATCGCCACCCCTACCGGAAACTTTAGCTTCAACACCTCGTCATACATGACGTTCCACAACACCGAGCCCAGTATGGAACCTTGCGGAACCCCTGAGGTGATTGGAACGCATTTCTGACCCTCCTCCGTGTTGTAGCATAGCACACGATTCTGGAAATAATTTTCTAGAATTCTGTACAGCGACACCGGCACTTGGACGTTCCGAAGCGAGCTGGCTATGGAGTCCCAACTAGCGCTATTAAACGCATTTCTCACGTCGAGCGTGACAACTGCGCAATAACGAATACCTGTCCTCTTGGGCTGGATTGCCACCTCGGCTGTCTTAGTGACAGACAAGATGGCATCCACCGTAGATTTGCCTTTTCGGAAGCCGAATTGGTTCCTTGACAGACCGTTTGTACCCTCCGTGTACTGTACGAGTCTGTTAAGGATAACCCTCTCCAGCACCTTGCCGGCAGTATCGAGTAGACAGATCGGCCTATATGACGAGGGGACACCCGGAGGTTTTCCCGGCTTCGGCAATAGGACCAGGTTCTGTCGCTTCCATCTGTCCGGGAAGTGGCCAGCTTCCAGGCATCTATTCATTACTGCCCCGAATAATTCGGGAGCCGCTAAAATAGCCGCTTTAATGGCCATATTCGGGATACCGTCTGGCCCCGGTGCCTTGCTCACCTTTAGGGATTTAGCGATATCAATGAGTTCCTCGTTCGTAACCGTCACTTCCTCCCCGACCTCCAAACCGCCGTCGCCCACGTTACTTTGGATGTTCGGCTGGGAGGCCGACCATCCTACGCTATGGTCTGAGATACTGGAACGTCGGCCGTGGGACGACTCAGCGGCCTGGGGCCAGGGCCTTGGCTCGTGGCGCGGAAAGAGGCCCTCGATGATCCGCTCCAGCATCTCTGGCGATTGCTCAGCGGGCGCCATCACACCCTTGGTCTTTGCCATTACGACTCTGTAGGCATCACCCCACGGGTTCGCATTGGCACTAGCACATAACCTTTCAAAGCAGGCTCGTTTACTAGCTTTTATCCCGCTCTTAAGCGCTGCGCGTGCAGCAACAAGTGCTACTCGACATTCAGCCCTGCTTTCATCCGAACGAGCTCTTTGCATAATTCTCCTCGCACGAAAGCACGCTCCGCGGAGTTCCGCAATTTCATCTGTCCACCAGTAAGCCGGTGACCTGCCATACCTAGGACGACCTTTCCTAGGCATGGTAGCGTCACATGCTCGCGACAGTACCTCAACCAAATGATCAGCGTTCGGATCGGGCATACCGCGATCACCGCACTCTCTCCGGATCGCTTCCACAAATACTTCGGGATCGAAGTATGATGTCTTCCATCCACGGGTGGTTGGAGTGTTGGCCCTACTCGCCGCCTGCCGCCTCGTTATCTGACCGACACCATAGCGGACCGCCTGGTGGTCACTGTGAGTGTAGCCATTATCTACCCGCCAGTCTCCTATCAGACCAGGACTGCCGAAAGTCACGTCGATGATAGACTCCGCACCGTTCCTACTGAAGGTACTTGTGTTGCCGACGTTGGCCAGATCTACGTTAAGCTTTGCCAGAGCTTCAAGCAGAATCCGACCCCTATGGTTCGTGCGACGACTTCCCCACTCTACCGCCCAAGCGTTAAAGTCGCCCGCCACAACCACCGGCCTTAAACCAGTCAGCACAACTGATACTCGGTCTACCATCCGCGTAAACTGCTCGATAGACCAACTCGGCGGAGCATAACAACTGCAGTAGAACACTCCACCCAC
This sequence comes from Sabethes cyaneus, assembly GCF_943734655.1. Taxonomy (NCBI): domain Eukaryota; kingdom Metazoa; phylum Arthropoda; class Insecta; order Diptera; family Culicidae; genus Sabethes; species Sabethes cyaneus. The sequence goes on along the minus strand of NC_071354.1, from coordinate 167,046,451 downwards.
TTTGGCAACCGCAAATCCCTCGTCTGCAGTTGACACAACCTCCTGAACCGGGAACCTGCTTGTTGTCCATATAGCCGCCGTCGCAGACCTATCCGAGACCCAGTTGCCGTTTCCGGCAGGGACGCGATATGGATCCGAGACTATGGCAATGTCCATTGCTGACTCAGAAACTGCTTGGTGTAACAGCTGCTGAGCTGTGCTGCAGTGGTTCAGGTTGAGTTGTGTCACTTGCACTATGAACGTGGCTTAGTCGCCGGCACACCGGCCGGGCACCTTGGACCTCCCGTTACGTGCTTTGCGTCCCGTTTACCGGTACAGATCAGGCACTTAGGAGGCTCCGCGCAGTCCTTTGCTTTATGGCCAGCACTGCCACATCTCCTGCACAACTGGCTCCTATCTGGCCCCTTGCAGTTCCAGGCTTTATGTCCGTGCTCGAAACACCGGAAGCAAGCTTCCGACTGCTTGGACACGCTCAGTGGGCATACCGACCACCCCACTTTTAGCCTAGCAGCTTTCAGGGCTTTGTTTCCGTCAGTCAGCGGAAGTCGTATGGTGGCTACCTGGGTCCCGGCCGGACCCTTGCGTAGGCGAACCGCCTCGGTTGCCACCACCACTCCACTTTGCTCTTTGAGAGCTTGTACGACCTCACGCACTTCGGTGATCTCGTCCAGGTTCTTAAGCTGGAGAGTCACTTCTGGTGTGAGAGCACGTACCTTCACTCCGTCCCCGAGCACTCCTTCCGCTATTGGCTTGTATGCGGAACTCTTCTTTGTGGCGTCCTTCTTTAACTCGAGGATCATATCGCCCGTGCGTGAGCGGCGGATGCTCCGTACGTCCGCGCCCAGATCCTTGAGTAGGGCGTCTCCTCTCATGGCCTTCAGAACCTCCGAGTATTTCGACCCGTCGGTTTTCAGGATAAGAGCGTCGCCCTTCTTCGCTCGCTTTCTTGCCGGTTTAGGTGGAGCAGTTTTTTTACTGGAGCCTCCTCCGCCTTTTCTCTTGGCCCTAACCTCGGTCCACGGGCCACCTGTCTTGGAGCTTCCCGCTGGTTCATCGGTTAGCTCTGCCAACCCGCTAGCCTGAGGGCTTTTACCGATCAGGCGTTTTTTCGGTCCGCCAGGGGTGCTATCCCCCGGGGACTGTCTCGGGCGCTTGGCGGATGCCTTACCGCTGCTGGTAGCGCCTTCCGTAGCCTCCTGGGCCGCGTTACGACACTCCGTCAACGGGCAAGCGTCCGTTTGTACTGCCTTCGACGCCTTCACGGTCACCTTCTTAGCCTCTCCTGCACGCGCCACGAGGTCGTTGTGCGTTTTGGTCGCTGCATTCAAGGTTCTCCGAAGCATGAGCAAGCTCTGCTTCAGGTCCTTGGAGAAATTTCCGCGACCTGACGTGAACTCGATTATTACCTCGAGCTGCTGTGACGCTGCTACCACTTTAGGTACAGCATCTCTATTTTTCTCCATCGCCCTGATAAGCGCTGGGCCGTTCATCGCTGTGTCCGGCGTGGTAGGCATACCGCTGCCTTTGCCACCCACACTAGCGCTCCTAGTTGCATCCTTCTCCACCCTTGGTGGAGAACGCTGGATGCCTCCTCTAGCGAACGGGTTTTCCACCGTATCCACACTTGTTATATTTTTGATTTTGTCTTCCATAAGAATCCCACGAGTTGAGGGGAAAGAAAAGTCCGCCACATCAGAGCCCCTCATGATGCGGTAAGGGCTGATTACTGTGGAGGGCGCTCTGGTACTCCACAGGCTCCGTTTGAGGCTGAGTATTTATAGAACCCCCCCCACCATTCATCCCTCGGCACGGGTCGCATGACACCTTGGATTAGGGGTTTATCCATTCATGTTTTTACTTTTAGCCATGGATAATAGCTATTAAAACCATCCTCCTTTGGGGGCTTTGGACCCTCTGCTCAGGTTCTCGGTATTTTCAGGTTCATCGAACATGCTTCTACCGAGATCCGTCATTTGCAGGCGGAGAGTTTACACTCAGCCTTCGCATGAGTGCCCCCTTCTCTGTCCGCATACGACCCTAGTTTCCACCGGTTGTCCGATTTCCACTAAGGAGCGTATCCCGGATGGTACCACGAGGAGGTAGAGATAGGAGTTGCTAAATAAGAGGCTGTGGAACTTCGTGATAGTTCTGGAGCGCATTATTCAACCATTTACCATCCGAGCTCGGACGTCTGGGGAGCGGTCAATGCGGCTGCTATCCAGATCGTACTTGAGCTACAAAACCGCTGGAAAGCCGATCAACGGCGAATAAACAGCCTAACTACCATAGTCCAGTAGTTATCTAAGAGCGTGCGTTAAGCACAATAGCCCCTCCCTGAAGTAATACCGATAAGGTAGTTCCAGGGGGGATTGAGTTAACTAGTTGTGTTAAAACTAGTGCAGCACGGAAAGTGTGCTTACGTGTGTTTATTTGAAATATGAATACTGAAAAAGGTTTACTTTTCAATCAGTTTGGCATAATGCTTATAACTATCACAACGAAGCTGGTTTGGGAATGCATTCAATTGCTACAGCAGGTGGCTAAAAAAAAGTACAGTAAGTCTTTTTTGGGTACCTGGGCACTGTGGAATTGAAGGTAATGAAAAAGCGAATCAATTGGCAAAAGCTGGATCGATTAAACCTTTCATTGGACCAGAACCATTCTGTGGGGCCTCAACGTGTACCCTCAGAATGGAATTGAGTAACTGGGAAAAATCAATGATCAATGACATATGGAAGAATAATTTAACAGCTCGCCAATCAAAGCGATTTATATCACCTGACAAAACAGTAACTCAGAGACTTCTTAGTCTATCTAAAAAAGATTTACGTACTTTCTGTGGCCTGGTAACGGGTCACTGCTCAAGTAACTATCACTTAAAACAGCTAGGCAAATTGGAAGATGACTCTAGTCGTTTTTGCAACCTAGATAGCGAAGATGCGGAACATCTGCTTTGTAACTGCGTAGCACTTTATCATAGAAGGAGCAAATTCTTTGGGGAGGGTTTAATACAACCCTCAGTTGTGTGGACAAGTTCCCCAAATAAAGCAATTAACTTTATTCGTTGTATTATACCTTATTGGGACAATGCCATTAGTCAACAAGTGGAAACCACTCCTATTAATAGTAGTGATACGATACCTTGACGTGGCTTACAGTAAATAGGGGCCCGCCACAATAGATCAAATTACTGGTCGCAGTGGAGAATGTACCCAAAGGAAAAAAAAAAACTATCACAACCATATTGCTAGGCATTTTTCTATCCGCCCTTCCTAACACGCTAGCATTATTGCTTTCAGAATCCCGAGGATTCCTATTTCATAGTTAAGTAAACCAAAAACGCAGTTCTACGTTAAAACAAATTATTAAAAGTAATAAGTGAACACCCGGATAATTCTGGCCAGTCCGGCCAGTATTGCTTCAATACTACGTTATTATTACGATGTTTCAAACTTTGTTTAAAAATTGTAATTTAAAATACTGGTATTCTAATTATGATTCTATTCAAAAGTGCAAAATGCTTCGTATGTCTTGAGAATGCTCATTGCAAACGGGACACATTTGCAAAACAGTTGAATGCACAATACTCAGTGTGTAATTTTTCTAAAAAACTGAATATACAATTCCAAAATCCCCGTCTAAACCCTTCCTAAGTATACACGACACGCGCAATTGAATAACCTAATATCAAATTAGACTCCGGTCCGGACAAAACGCAAAACCAAAGGAAAACACTCAAATTTATTTATTCCCGTCATTTGCATTATTCGCCCTTTTCCACCCCGGGTACAGCGATTATGATCATGGTGGCGCCCATTCATTAGCGCGGAAAGCGAGAGGAAAATTGCTAATTCGCCTCTCTCTTTCTGTTTACTTTGCGCTTCATAGATGCACCCACAAGCATCCGGCGACGGTCGACTTCAATCGCACCGGGCGGGCGGGCGGTCGGTGCGGCAGATGGGCACACGGAGCTGCTGTCGACGGGCGATCGTGGTGTAAAGCGAAAAAAAGTCTACCCACGCTGCATAATAAAAAACGGAATTCCAGCCGTAGAAGGAAAACCGGAAAAATCTGCAACTCCCTCTCCTTCCTAACACTGATGGTGAGTCAAAACGGGTGCCGAGCAACAACGGGTATGTTTATTTTGGTTTGCTGTTGTTGGAATCGCACGTAAACACCTCCAGAAATCTAGCGCTGGCTGGTAAAGAGCATTCGGTTGGTTGCCGCAGCGGGGAAGCCTCCGATGTTGCTACCCACCCCAACAAACCCACCAAACATCAACAAAACGACATCCAGCTGGCAGATAAGCATCATCAGAAAATCGGAACAAAGTGCATTCGGGCTGCATCGCACTCGCTCTTCAGCACAGGGGAGAACCCGGTCCCAGCGAATCTCTTATCGTATTCAATTTTCGAAACAATGAAACCATCACAGTTGAGCTGCCGTTGCCCGTGCTATTGGTGCTGCTGCAGTTTTTCACCACTGTGAACACCAACGAAGCGCACAAGCCAGCCAACAGCGACCGCCAAACCGGCTGCTGCGGCGAAGTTTGCTGGGAGGCTGAACTGCAAACTTTCGGGAAAAAGGAAAAAGCAAGATCTGTGAAGAATAGACACATAAATAAATTACGAAACAAAGACGCGGCGGGTGCACCCGGGCCGGTTGACGACGATGCACACGGCCAGAAGAGAGACAAAGAGGAATGTTTTGGGAGGAAAAAGTGAAAACAGTGGAAAATATGCAACGTTAGTGAAAGGAAACCGCGCTGCAGAAGCTCTGGTCTTCGAGCCCGCCTGATTAGGATGGCACCGCGAAGGGGTCGTTTGTGTAGAATATGTTTAAAACTATTCAAAAATTCTTTTCGAAGAATGGCATTTGTTTTAGCAGCAGGAAGTACCTGAAAATAAGAGGACAAATAGGAGAAGTACCACAAGCACCACTAATCGGTACAACCCTGACTAAGTGGCATGGGGAAATATGTGTGTGGGTAAACATTGGCTGTTGTCATTTCGATGACGATGGCTCTGCACGACACGAGAAGACTACCAGCAGAGGGCGGAACTTCGGAACGGGTTAAAAAAATTAAAGCATCACCACAGTATTAGTACCAACTGTACTTGCAATTTCACCCGCTAGTAAAGGTTTTATTTTTTTAAACCAGTGCAAAGGTTAGATGAAATGCTAGCAAGACTCTTTTATTTTCTCCTAACTTCATTGCTATCATCGTCGTCGTCGTCGTTGTTGTTATTGCTTTCACTGTCGCAAGCAATAAAATGACGATAAAGCGATTCAGCAATCGTATTGCTACAATAACAAGGCGGAAGAAAGCAATTGCCGTAGGAGAATAGAGAACTGGAGACTCCCCAGTCAGTGACAGCAACGGAGCATTAGCAACCACCCATCGCCGGTTACCGCTACGAGGAAAATGAGCTTCAAATACTGCTGACTCCGGTTGCCATCGCAGCTGATTGGCCATCGCTCTGTGTTGGTCGTGGCACTGGTGAAAAGCGGTTTTATTTCATTCCGTGCGGTGTGTCATTGTTCGTTTCCGCTTTTACTTGGATGAGCACATTCTGATGATGGGAATTCATACAGATATAGCCTTCGTCGAGAGAAAATCATGGATTTATGGTATTAATATCATAGATGGATTACGACTACGATAAGCGGGTTCCAGTGTGTGGGGGTTTTGAAGAATTTTATAACGAAATTTTTCGTGATACAAAACAAAATAGATTCGAAGCTTTTCGTTTACAACAATAACTCCTGAACCAAGCATCGTAGAATAATGGCAGCCATTCCGCCAGCAAGGTTAATCTGCTCAGAACCGACGACTGTACCGTTTCTGTTTTCTTAGCTGGTAGTAACACCCCGGTAGCAAACAGACAACTCATTATATACTACCAAAACGTCAGAAGTTTTCGCACGAAGATTGATGAGCCTTTCGTCGCTGTATCAGATGCAGAGCATGACTCACTGAAACCTGGTGCTTAGAAGATTTTCCGATCAATTGACACAAAAATATTTAAAATCGATCTGGAAGCCGCTAAGCTATCAGCACTCAAAATCTTTAATTTTTTGTGACGCTCTCATTTTTCGTAGTCCTATATTAAAAGGTTCTTCTTCCATTAACTATAACTTACGATGTCCAGAACTTTTGCATGAATCAATATCAATATCAAATCAATCATCTTATTTGCGATGCTTCGTGACGCTGCCAAATTACGTTCCTGTTGAATTTATTGTTAGAAAATGAAACATTTAAAAATAATAATCAAAAAAAAAAAACAATTAGGTTTATCCTAACACATACAACAGCAATATTCTTAGATTTGTTGCAACGTTCTTTTCCATAATTTTCATCATTAATTGCTGTTGATTTTCAATTTTTTTGTTTCGTTAGTCAATATTTTTCTGCAAATGTTAAATAATAAGATTGTTAATACTAATAGTAATATTGACACTAATACTAATACTAATACTAATACTAACACTAATACTAATATCAATATCAATACTATTGGACGGAAAATTAATATGCTCACCCCTTAAACTTTCTGCAGTTGCAGTAGAGTATTTTCAATTAAACGCTATTGCCTTTTAAGGGATTCTGATTCATCTGGTAAATAAAAATCAGAGGGGTTGTGTACAAGATACGACCGCATATATAGGTGGCGTAGGACTACGTAAGTCTCTTTGTAGTGATAGTATCATGTATCCATGCTTGTAATCATTCGATTCTTCATGTATGCATGCTATATGCAACATATATACATGCTACGTGCGTTGTATGTAAAATTTATCAAAGTAGTAACATTGCATACGTTCAATTCTCAATAGATTTCAGAGTTATTTCTATGTGCATTTGGAAACAATTTAACAAAATCAAGAACACAAACTATTGCTTTACTGCAACCTTACAGAAATTAAAGATTGTTTTTATTGCCCATGCTTCCCCACGTTGAAGGAATTTTACCAATTAATTCCTATTTTATCAACAGCACATTTTGACGTAGGACTACGTCTTACGGCAAGTTTCGAGATAGGGTGTCATTCCAAAAAATCGAAAAATGCGAGCGTCGCGTAAAATGAAAGGTTTTGAGCGCCAATAGCTCAGCGGTTTTCCGATCGATTTTCAATATTCTTACACCAATCGATCGGAAAATCTTCTAAGAATTAACCCAAATGAAGAAAAGTATGGATTCTTGATGTTGAACTACTGAAAAATTGTAAATAATGAACCTATGTTTTACCGGAATTCTCGCTTCGTGATTGGTTGGAAGATTCTTTACGATGATCTAAACCTATTACCAATTTGATATCTGTGCTTGGGAAGTAAGCCAAAACAAGTGACAAAGTTCCCCAATTTCAACAAGATTTCTTTACACCGTGGTTCAACCTAGACCATTTTGATGTCCTTGCTTGGGAAGTACGCCAGAGAGAGTGACAAAACCCCCTCGTGCCAACAGATTTCTTACGAACGCGATTAAACCTAGTTCAATTTGATGTCTGTGTTAGGGAAGTGTGCCAGAAAAAATGACTAAAGTCTGTTGTTTCAACAAATCGCAAATTCTTTACTGCGAGACGATTAAACCTCGGCGAATTTGATATCTGTGTTGGAAAAATATGCTACAGCTGTAGTGTTCGGTTATAATATGACTTTGTATGAATACGCATGCTTGTCGTTTCATTAGTGTGGTGAAAAGATGTGCTGTTGATAAAATAGGATTGAATTGGTAATAAAAACAATCTTTAATTTCAGTAAGGTAGCAGGAAAGCAATAGTTTGTGTCCTTGAATTTGTTAAATTGTTTTCAAATGCACATAGAAATAACTCTGAAATATTTTGAGAATCGAACGTATGCAATGTTACTACTTTGATAAATGTTACATACAACATAGTATGTATATATGTTGCATATAGCATGTATACATGAAGAATCGAATGATTACATGCATGAATACATGCTACTATCACTACAAAGAGACTTACGTAGTCCTGCGTCTCCTATATATGCGGTTGTGTCTTGTACACAACCCCTCTGGTTTTTAAGCAACTCTACTATTTCATGCAACATTAACAACTCATGTTGCGAACTATAACTATAACATAAGTTGCTATAAAAGACTAATTTTGCCTATTCTTGAAAATAACTTTGTTGATAACTTGCAAATTATTCTACAGTCATAAAACAGTTATATAAAATATAAAAAAATAAAACAGTTGAAAAGGGTCGTGTAAACTTTCAAAAAAGAAACGCTAAAAAAAGTAGCTGAAAATGATGCCGTTCGAAGTACGACACTTACTATGCATTTTGCAAGCTAAAAATGTTCTCTGGGGTAGGCTTTCTTGCTAGTGTGCTCAGCGAAGTCACTATAATTGCTAAAAAAGCTGACTAAACAACTTTCAGAAACGGAATTCCAAGTTTTTAGACTATTCAAGTATTTTAATGATAAAGTATTCAAGTAAGTCGCAATCGGCGTTAGGTATAAATGTCTTTAAGACTTAACCCTTCTTCTTTATCGAGAGACTTTCTTTCTTTTTCATTAACTTTTTTTTTGTTTTCGGGTACAGTGGGTTGTTAGCCTCAGGTCCCTATCTCACTGACGTGGCTGCCATTTTAAGGTGCGAGGAAGCCACTCTGTCCCCTTCACTGTTAGCCTACAGCAACCGAGATTGCGTACCCCAGCCGGCAACACGTGGACGTACGGGTAGAAGTTAGTAAACAGAGGTTATGGAATGCACATGTTCACCCTTTGCCTGGAGCCACCCTTAGTCGAGAGACTCTGCAGCTAGTTATTAGAGTACAAAACAATTAGGTTGATTTGTCTATTTTGGATAGGCTTTACGCGTACTTTATTTTGGTCACTTTTATTTGATTTTGTCGTAAATGTCCAAAATAACGTACGCGCAACGTCTGCCCAAAATATATAAATCAACCTACGGGGCTTGTACAACGATCGTATTGACTTTGGCAGCACCATCCAGTCGAGATTCGAACATACGACGACTAGTATCATACCTCGTTCGGTATTACTCATCAGGCATCACACCTTTTTTGCGGTGTCCACCTTTCATATAATGTGTCCGTTTTTCAGTACAATGTCTAAAAAATATGATTACTAGGTAATGTTTTTGATGTTAAAGTATAAGTTTTGAAAAAATTTTAGTAGTAGTATGGCTGTATCAAACAGAGATACTTGTGTAGATATTGAATTTTAATCTTGAGGTGCCCGTCTTTACCGCACATTCCTTAATATTACAATATATTATTATATTGTAATCATATTTATACATACTTATAGTAAATACATATTTACTTGCATTCGGTCATCAAAATAGTAGATTTGTTATCGTCGATAAAGATTAGTTGAAACATGATGTGATAAGTGCTTTTTCATTCAATTACTTTTTGCCTTAAAAAAACGTTACGGGACACCATTTTGAAGCACCTATTTTATTTTACATAGAAACGCTTATCAAAAGTCAAGCACAGCGCGATTTTGATTGTACATATATGATTAAAGAAAATCCATAGTTTCAAAAAATTTGGATTTAAACTCTCTGGTATATGGAAATTAATGCAAAATTTTCGTTACGGGACACCATTATAAAAGTACCTGTTTTTAAAGGCCGCTTATCTGGAAAATGCTTTCATTTTCCAAAAAACTCTGTATGAACAAAATGTTACCCTAGTAATGAAACATGTTTTGACGATATACAGTTTTAAATTATTTTGGCTTAAAACTATTGACAGAGAATTAATTGCAGCCTTGCCTAAATGATGAAAAAATCTATATTGTTAACCTCCCACTTGTAAGGTGCATTTTAGCATGAATTGTCAATAAACAATATGACAATTCAGGATTTTTGTAAGCTTTATAGTATGTTTGAACATACTACATACAAATATTTTTAATATTACTACTTTCAAAATTTGCTCTCATGGGATAGATGCGCTTGGAATGTGTCTGTTGATAAAATGGGATTGAATTGGTAAAATCCCTTCAACGTGGCAAATATGGATAATAAAAACAATCTTTAATTTCATTAATGTAGCAGGAAAGCAATAGTTTGTGTTCTTGATTTTGTTAAATTGTTTTCAAATGCACAATATTTTGAGAATTGAACGTATGCAATGTTACTACTATGATAAATGTTACATACAACTATAGTTACTATATATATAGTTCGGCGGATAGAAAACCAGGCGAATTGGCATCCCTGATTTATGAAATTAAATTTGAAATTATGGTGAAATGTGCAGGTTTTTACGAAAAATAATCACTGGCGGGTGTTGAAAATGACTTGTTCTATGAAAATAAAGTGTGTTTTTTTAACATTACTCCTGCATTTTGGATTTTGAAAAGCTTTTGGCTCCGCTTTTGACGTTTATTTGGCTCCCGATTTTCTATCCGCCGAACTATATATATAGTAACTATACATACAACGCATGTAGCATGTAAATATGTTGCATATAGCATGTATACATGAAGAATCGAATGATTATAAGCATGAATACTTGCTGCTATCACTACAAAGAGACTTACGTAGTCCTGCGTCACCTATATATGCGGTCGTGTCTTGTACACAACCACTCTGATTTCTTTAAAACGTTAAAACTATGATGGCGGCTTTTCCAACTAACCACCAAGCTAGAATTTCCAGTTGGACAATGCTTCATTATTTTCAATTTTTCGATAATGCGTACTTTGAAATCAATAGGTTTATTTATTGCAGTTGATGTGTTTTGCTGAGCACTTCTCGAGTGTATTGTCAACAGTGCAGTGGTAACTAATTTGAAGCAAATCAAGCTTGCCATCCACTACGTTCTTGACAACGTGTTTCACACCGGAAATATCAGTTTTTCCGACGAAGACATTCTTACTGCACTAATGAAGATGAAGTCTTCATTAGTGCATCAGTTGTGCTAAAAAATTTGCAAATGCCTTGTGTGCTCCACTAAAAATTTATTGAAATTACGTCTTTCTGCGGGTGCATCCCATTAGACATACGAACTTTAGGTATAATGGACGTTATGCATAAATACATTAGGCATACTGGACGATAGGCATAAATATCCATATATCCATGACCAAATCACGAATGGTCGGATGTCACAGGAAATATTCGCTGCATCAGTCCTGTAGGGTATGTAAGTCACTAAACTGGATTTCTTCGGCGGGGCTACCCGCCGCATTCGCATAAAACACCGTGCAAATTCCGAAATTCGTGTAAAAAAACTTGTAAACACCTAAATTCACGTAAAAAAAAGTCGGAAACTGTCATTTCTATCAGTTAAAAAGTTTTATCTAGAATTTTTTTTCGAAAAATCGACTGTTTAGGCTTTTTAACTGTATATAACCCCTTAAATTGGTTCTTCCTTAAGTCCATTTTCAAATCAATTGCAAGTCCAATTTCAAGTTTAAAGTTTAATGCCCAATTTTAAAGCAAATTTATCTATATTGCTATTGCTTCTATATTTTTGAGTCGATTACGTGCTAGTGGAGAAACAGTGGTTTTGATGTTTATTGAATAAAAACCATAAAACTGCCTCTATTTTTGTTAAAATAATCATAAAAAATTAAAGCCTTTGAGTTCTGCATTCTTTTTAGTATTGCTGTATAGCGGCAAAGCTATATAGCGGTTTTTATTTGGGACTACTCTATACAATTATACAAATAAAATTGAAACTTTCGATTTTTTTTAGCGCAATTTTAAGTCATTCAAACAGAAATTCGGCACTACTAAAATGACTTTGTTTTTCATGTTTTTCGTTTGCAGATCGAAACTTGCAACAGCAAGCATGAATCAGCCGCGACCATTCCGGAAGCCTCCCGACGTCGAGGAGGCACTATCCTCGATGCTGTGGACCCCCTACGATAACAACGCATCCGACACGGACTCTTCGCAGGACGAGGAACCGTACCTATCGATGGAGCCGGCAATCACTGCCGGCCGATATAGCAATAACAATCGTCCCTTCCAATCATCGCGAACGATGAAGCGAAGCTTTTCCGAGTGGAATTATCGCAGCTCTGGAGATTTCGGACCCGCCAAAACTCCCCTCTTCCTGGCAGCAACGAGTGCGATTGGCAGCGGTGGACCCAGCAGTCGGTACAGTTACCCAGCTGGTGGCGTTGGAGCTAGCTGTTATTGGAATAGTAATAATATTTACACTAATGGTTATTCCGGCCCTGCGTTGGCCGCGTCAGCTGCGACAGCCGCGTTTGTCCCACCGGTGCCGTCGGGCTCTGCGCTGGATTACTATTGGAAACAACTTCATCCAACGGTGTCATCCACGGTGTATGTGAACCCCGGGGCAACACCCACTGCACCACCCGGCTCCCTGGTGCCGTTTGGTTTGCTCGGTGTCGACCCATTGCGACCGACTGCCGAAAGCACAGGTGCCTACGGTTTCTACGAGGACGATCTGATCAACTCCAACATGATGGCTGGCATCGGTGACACCTTTGTCGATTATCAGGTAGAGTGGCGACTGAAATTGAGCTATTTGCGAAACGGGGCCAGGCAGGGACGAGCGAGTTTAGGTGCTATATTTTGGTTTGTTGACTCTGTATTGAGTCAATCAACCCAAAATTTGGCCCGAGTTCCTAGAGTGACCCACAAAATTATGCGTTTGAACACGTTATTGGGATAATAATTTGGACATTTTAAATTATAATCCATGATTACCTAGTTATTTTTTCTGTATTTGAATATTTTTCTGAAAGGAGATGAAATATATTCAGTACTCTGTCTGTCCATTGGAATACGATAAATACTTTTTCGAGGATAGAATATTTATTTTGAGCATAAGCAACTTCTTTAATGGTCAATGATGGCTATTTGAAACTAAAATAAATTGGATGAACAGGAGAACGAAATGTTTGTTGCTCAAGAAAATAAAAAAGAAATTGTGGGATATGAGTCAAAATTTTTTAGATAAAATCAATGGATTATTGGAAAAGCTAAAAAATTTCACAGATGGCTCCAGTATAGACATGTTCTGTCAAACACACTCGACGTACGTATATGACCGACTGTCAAACTGCCTTGCAATTTGATTGGTCCACCTAAAAAGACCGGTTCAGATTAACCGTTATCAACCGCCAACAACAACGGAACGGCAAGAAACTATGACGTGTAATGTGCATCAGCCTTAAAGTTTACTCTAAATATGCCACGTGGGGCTTTAGTGTCCATCTAGCGGTAAGCATGAGCAAAAGCTATCTACAATGATCCATTGTCGGTGGGCTCTATACAGCCTGAAAAACTCGAAAAATGAGTAGAGTAAGGAGGGGTAAAAGTGCGATGCGGGTAAAAGTGCGATTCAATGATATATCGGTGCAGATTCCAAGTAAATAGACTACATTGGTATGGATGGGTGACTACCTTGACAGCTTGAATCTAACTTAAGCTTTGGTTGCTTACGAAGCATAGTTGCTGAGTTATGCGCAAATGTTATTTTAGGGCGGTTTTGATGTAATTTTTCGTTATACGGCAAATACGATATCAACAGGAGGATATTACTTGTTGAAAATTTGTAGCAGCGTTTCACATCACTCACATATTTACAAAATATATTTCGCTTACCCGTAATTTAATCTAACTTCGTCAAGTGTCTAGCGGGGTAAAATTGCGATTCACGGACAGGGCAAAAGTGCGATTCATGGATGAGGCAAAAATGTATAGCTAATTATATACAGCTTTAGGCACTATATTACAGCTACTTGAAATGGAAGATCTGCAGAAAACTGTGTGCTCTACAGATGTTGGCCGAAGGAAAACAATGTTTTTCCGCTGATGAAACAAAAACAAACGTTTGGGAAAGTTTCGATCTAAGGGAGGCTGCAATATACCTGCGCAAAATAGGAAAGCTGCAAATTGGGAATATTTCTTACCGAAACATAACGCAGATTGAAGATAATATGGTTTTGTTAGCTACTGTTGTGCTAATTTCATGGATTCGAGCTTCGAAATTTTGCCCCACAGTATTCGCACTTTTGGCCCGCTAGTGGGGTAAAAGTGCGTATTCGCACATGATAAAAAGAAAGAAGAATTTATTTTGCAAAACACTATTACCACCGATGATTTATAGTTGAATGTGGAGACATTGAGTTACTGCATCACTATAAAATATATTATGTTGTTGTCCTTCTTTGCAACTCACGAAAATTGATGACAACTTCAAACATCGCACTTATGCCCGCCCTACTCTATACGGCGTATTAATGTTACGCGCGTAGCGGCCGATTCGTTTTTGTCGTTCGTTTCGTAGGTTTTTGCATGGAAAATAATAACGTGGACATGAAAAGCAAGAATAGATTTGGTTTTCACGTTTAAACTTTAAGTAAAAATTCTGAGCCCCCCCTCTTATGCCCTCCTTAAAATCGCTCCCCCTATAAAATTGCTTGTCATTTTATCTATCCAACGATACATAAATTGTTAAGTTTAGTTCAGTAGTTTAGTAGATATTAGCATTTGAAATCTTTCATTCAAACGTTACACTTCTATTTTCGTTCTCACAAAGTGGTACCCAGTCCCAGTATAGTAAACAAAGACGTAGTCCTACATCAAAACTTTATAAAATATTTGTAATGGCCTAACTTGAAAATTACAGCATCTACAAAACAATGATCTATGGGTGACTTTTAGTAAATATCCTGAGTTTTCATGAAAATACTGAAAAAATAAAAATAAATTTCTACACTAAATGGTTCGATTTATTACTCGACCCAACTACTCGACTTAATTGCACGATTGAAATGCTCAACTTGACTGCTCGATTTAACTACTCGACTGGACTGCTCGATTTAACTGCTGGACTCGACAGCTCGACTGGACTGCTTTATTGAACGGCTTGATTTAACTGCTCGATTTGACTGCTCGACTTGACTGCTCGACCCATTTGCTTGACTCGATTGCTCGATTCGACTGCTCGACTCGCCTCATCAACTCGATTGCTTGTCGCGATATCATGAGGTCGGTGTTGAATCAAACAGGACCAAGTCGCAAAATTAAAAAAAAAGAGTTAATGACACACTGGCCAATGGAATGTTTCCGCAGTTTTCTGAATTCTGAACAGACATTTATATTTTCCGGATCGTAAGACTCGGGCTCAACTAGTAAGGGTGTGTTCAACCAACATGCTCATTTTAGAGATAGAGTTTCCCTATACAGTGGTTACCCGGTTTTGTCACTTCCCGATTTTGTCACGTTGTTTACCTGATTCTGTCATGCTTTTGATTTGTCAAAATGAACTGCTTTTCGACTCCGGACGGCTGACCCGACAAACTTCGTATTGCCACAAATTAACCTGTGTTGTACATAAATCATGAATCTCGGATGATCTTTGTCACAATCTCGAGTTTTCCAAGTTTCTGAGGAGTTCAACCTTAGATGATTCAGTAACTATGAAAGCATCCCAGGTAACCAATAAGCATCACCAATGCTATTCAAATGTAGGCCAATAAGCATTTAAGTCACCTTAAATGCTACTTAAATGCTATTTTGGCAAAATATACAGCTACTTTACTGATAACCTTCTTACAGTGCTAACAATGCTAATTTACAGCTAATTACCGACACGAAGAATGTGAATACAATTTTGGATGCCAATTTACAACACCTATACAGTCAAAAATCTAATATACAACAACGTGCAGTATAAAATGCCAGATACACTGATTTGCTGCTTATGTTAATGCTTATTACTTACCAGGAATAAACAACTCCCCTGTCCCCTCATTGCATAGCCAGAAAGCGGATAGTAATATTCGCCATGATTGTACAACATTTCGCCGAATATCGTTTTGCGAAAAACCTTAAACGGAATGTACCATTTCACGGAAAACTTTTTTGTGGAAAGTACCATTTCGCGATCCTCTCCTTACTCGCTGTCGCTTGTTCCAGGAAACCCAGGTAAACCTAGGAAAACAAATAAACCTAGATAGTAGTGATTTCTGCGGGGAGTTGCCTCCCTCCAGTAGGCGGCGCTTCCGATGGCGGGTAACCAGCAACACTCGCTGCCGTCTCGTCCTGACTGATCTAGTGTTACTATGGATAGTTTTTGTGGTCAATAACAAACTAATGTTTTATGGAAGAGTCTCGAATTTCTCGAGTTCGAATAGTTTTTGAGTTTCGCAAAAATTTCTGTTTTGTTTGTTCCCCCTACCACAGAGGTGAGAGATCTAACTATCTAACTATCATAAAATAAATTCAAGACCCCAAAATCTCCCACATGCCAAATTTGGCTCCATTTGCTTAATTAGTTCTCAAGTTATAAGGAAATTTGAATTTCATTTGTATGGGAGCCCCTCCCTGCTAAAAAGGGAGAGGGGTTCCAATTCATCATAGAAAAAAATCTAGTCTACAAAAACACCCACATGTAATATATTGTTCCATTTGCTTGATTAGTTCTCGAGTTGTGCAGAAATTTGTGTTTCATTTGTATGGGAGCCCCCCCCCCTCTTAGTGGGGGGAGGGGTCTCTAACCATTAGAAGAACCTTTCCTGGCCCCAAAAACCCCTATATGCAAATTTTCACGCTGATCGGTTAAGTAGTTTTCGATTCTATAAGGAACATACGGACAGACAGACAGACAGACAGACAGACAGACAGACAGACAGACAGACAGACAGACAGACAGACAGACAGACAGACAGACAGACAGACAGACAGACAGACAGACAGACAGACAGACAGACAGACAGACAGACAGACAGACAGACAGACAGACAGACAGACAGACAGACAGACAGACAGACAGACAGACAGACAGACAGACAGACAGACAGACAGACAGACAGACAGACAGACAGACAGACAGACAGACAGACAGACAGACAGACAGACAGACAGACAGACAGACAGACAGACAGACAGACAGACAGACAGACAGACAGACAGACAGACAGACAGACAGACAGACAGACAGACAGACAGACAGACAGACAGACAGACAGACAGACAGACAGACAGACAGACAGACAGACAGACAGACAGACAGACAGACAGACAGACAGACAGACAGACAGACAGACAGACAGACAGACAGACAGACAGACAGACAGACAGACAGACAGACAGACAGACAGACAGACAGACAGACAGACAGACAGACAGACAGACAGACAGACAGACAGACAGACAGACAGACAGACAGACAGACAGACAGACAGACAGACAGACAGACAGACAGACAGACAGACAGACAGACAGACAGACAGACAGACAGACAGACAGACAGACAGACAGACAGACAGACAGACAGACAGACAGACAGACAGACAGACAGACAGACAGACAGACAGACAGACAGACAGACAGACAGACAGACAGACAGACAGACAGACAGACAGACAGACAGACAGACAGACAGACAGACAGACAGACAGACAGACAGACAGACAGACAGACAGACAGACAGACAGACAGACAGACAGACAGACAGACAGACAGACAGACAGACAGACAGACAGACAGACAGACAGACAGACAGACAGACAGACAGACAGACAGACAGACAGACAGACAGACAGACAGACAGACAGACAGACAGACAGACAGACAGACAGACAGACAGACAGACAGACAGACAGACAGACAGACAGACAGACAGACAGACAGACAGACAGACAGACAGACAGACAGACAGACAGACAGACAGACAGACAGACAGACAGACAGACAGACAGACAGACAGACAGACAGACAGACAGACAGACAGACAGACAGACAGACAGACAGACAGACAGACAGACAGACAGACAGACAGACAGACAGACAGACAGACAGACAGACAGACAGACAGACAGACAGACAGACAGACAGACAGACAGACAGACAGACAGACAGACAGACAGACAGACAGACAGACAGACAGACAGACAGACAGACAGACAGACAGACAGACAGACAGACAGACAGACAGACAGACAGACAGACAGACAGACAGACAGACAGACAGACAGACAGACAGACAGACAGACAGACAGACAGACAGACAGACAGACAGACAGACAGACAGACAGACAGACAGACAGACAGACAGACAGACAGACAGACAGACAGACAGACAGACAGACAGACAGACAGACAGACAGACAGACAGACAGACAGACAGACAGACAGACAGACAGACAGACAGACAGACAGACAGACAGACAGACAGACAGACAGACAGACAGACAGACAGACAGACAGACAGACAGACAGACAGACAGACAGACAGACAGACAGACAGACAGACAGACAGACAGACAGACAGACAGACAGACAGACAGACAGACAGACAGACAGACAGACAGACAGACAGACAGACAGACAGACAGACAGACAGACAGACAGACAGACAGACAGACAGACAGACAGACAGACAGACAGACAGACAGACAGACAGACAGACAGACAGACAGACAGACAGACAGACAGACAGACAGACAGACAGACAGACAGACAGACAGACAGACAGACAGACAGACAGACAGACAGACAGACAGACAGACAGACAGACAGACAGACAGACAGACAGACAGACAGACAGACAGACAGACAGACAGACAGACAGACAGACAGACAGACAGACAGACAGACAGACAGACAGACAGACAGACAGACAGACAGACAGACAGACAGACAGACAGACAGACAGACAGACAGACAGACAGACAGACAGACAGACAGACAGACAGACAGACAGACAGACAGACAGACAGACAGACAGACAGACAGACAGACAGACAGACAGACAGACAGACAGACAGACAGACAGACAGACAGACAGACAGACAGACAGACAGACAGACAGACAGACAGACAGACAGACAGACAGACAGACAGACAGACAGACAGACAGACAGACAGACAGACAGACAGACAGACAGACAGACAGACAGACAGACAGACAGACAGACAGACAGACAGACAGACAGACAGACAGACAGACAGACAGACAGACAGACAGACAGACAGACAGACAGACAGACAGACAGAAATCCATTTTTATAGGTATAGATTGCTTTTATGATGTATAGTGTGTAGTAGCGTGGCAGTAATTAGACTCTTAGAGAGAAAAAGGAGGGATATGGTGGTTTTTGTGGCCAGTTTTGGTTTTGAATACGATCTTAAGATTGTAATAAAACCCAAATTGTTGCTTGGGTCGCCTGTACATTTTAGTACTAGTACTTTGGGAGGAGGTGTGTTGGAAAATGCATAATAAAAATATATGCAGCATATAGCTGGTAAACTATCCTTGACGTACGACATTGGTGTAATTCGTCTTTTATTCGAATCTCAATGGTCTCAGGCGTTGTACTTATGAACCCCCGTCCACGTATTTCCAAAGCCACCATTGCATTCAATGAAGAATTGAATCTGAATATTTCGCTCTTCTCTTTTAAACATTCACTTAAACAATGGCACTCACAGATTCTTATAAACCAGAAATGCAGTTTACATTAGTCTTTGATCTAATGATCTGATATATTCCTACGTCACCCTTTCATGCATCCCTTTGGGTTGTATACCTTGTAGTTTTTTTCCAAAAACAAATTACTTTGTTTCTCAGGGTCCGAGTTGATATCTTAGTGAAAGTGCGTTGCGTTTTCGCAACGCTGGGAGGAAGCGGGTTAAAAAATTACGTATTTTTTACGCAGTAGCTAAACATCGCGTTTTTGCGATTCGGCACAGCCTCGAAAAGGTAACAAATGCCCACAGGAAGGCAGAAGGGAGTGCACAATGTCCTAAAAGCGGTTACAATAGAATGTATGTAGTTCGCTCAAAATTATCTGCAAAAAAATAAAAATTGAAAAAATACCCGATTTTGTCACTATCCCGTTTTTGCCACCCCTAAATTCATCAAGGGGGTGACAAAATCGGTTCATTACTGTAACAAAAAGGCTTTTTCGTGTGTTATACATAGACACTATACTTTTCGGACGCATTTAAGAACTATTATTTGTAGCTCCCTAAATTAAATTAATGAACAACTTTGGAGACATCATCCTTAAAAAATTACACATTTTTACGCTATAAAAATCGAATGTGATTTATTTAGGTGGCCAAAATGCGAATCACGGTTTTCGCCGAAAGCCGAATGACTTGCTCCACGTTGTTGCTAGCTCATGCATGTATTTATATTTGCTTAAATACTGCTCGAAGCTAGGTAACTAAGCCTGTTAAAGCGATAAAGACATATCTTCAGTTAGCACTCCCGTTTTATAGAGTCATTCTCGATACATACGGATGTACTCATTTCCTAGCACAAAAATAAAAACCAATCGGTCATTAACCTTGTTGTAGGTAAATATACTGCTTACAAAGAACTTCGGCTTGAAGTTCACGATCCATACAATCGCAGCGGGAATCTACCTTAGGCAGTACCAGTTTTCGAGCTCCACGTGCGATCAATTTATGTTTTGTTTCTGATCTTAATTGCTGCTTATCACTTTAGTAACAGTTCTCACGTGTCCACGTGTCACTTTAACCTGACGGGGTAATGACCGATGGCTGTCAAGATAGTTCTAATGGAATGTTAAATTCGTCTTCCAATTTGTATATTAAATACCGCTATCCACTAACCAGAACCACATTAACAGTACCGGTTTAACCTTTGCACGCTAGGACAAAAACGAACCATAACAACCAATTATCGTCCCAATTTTCTTATTTTTATGCAATGCGGGAAATAAACTGCATATCATAACCCTGTTTTTTTCTAGATGGAGGTTATGCAGAACCGGCTATCGACAGACCGGCGAAATGCAATCCCGAAAGGGAGAAAATTGAATCAAGAATGTTGCAAAACAAAGCCAACGGCAGCAGCATGCGAACATGAAATCAAGCAAAAAAAAACAACTTGCTTGACAAGCCCGCTCGCTATGCTCGTTCGGTCTCTGTAAGTACTTAGGCTGGACTTATGTTGGGCCCCGGCCGGTGATGCTGATGATGACGACCACGATACTGTTGACGACACGAGGAAAAGGAAGAAGATTCCAATCTTTCTCCTCACCGGGCGGCGCTGGTTGGGGCTGTTGGCATCATGTTAGGGTATCCAATCGAGCCAAGCCATGCCGCGTTCTTGTTTTTGGGTTGCGCAGGCAAAAACATAACCCTCCATCCTCTCCCGGCACCCACCCACTCACTGTCTCCCGCGGGAAGATGAACCATTGCATGATCAGCCCCGTAAATCATGCGGTTGGCACAGAGACTTGCTCCGCTTTGCCTGGATTCCAGCCTTCACGAGACTCAAGTGTTATAAATGTTCTTCTTTGGAGTGTGCTCTTCTTTAATTTGCTATTTTGTGTTCTTTCTTTGCTTCTCTTTTAGCAGGTTTATCCCATAGCACCGGTCGGTGCTGCTGATGCTGTTGATGATGGTGTTGATGGTGGCGGTGGCTGTGCCTACCTGAGTAGGCACCAACAACCGCAGCGGCAATTTTCATCCATGCCTTCGTCGTGTTCGTCCTCGTCTGCATCAGGTTACAACCTGACGAACGACAACAATAACAACTACAACTATGACAATAACAACAGTCTATGCAGAATTTCCGCAATATTTAAGCCAGTCATGCGCAGCGGCAGCTCTAACAACGGCAACGTCGGAGACCTACATTTCTCAAAACATCAACAACAACAACGGCCATGCTCGGAGAATGCAACTGGCTCAGTTGGCACCAACACTACCGCGCTCGGACTGCAGGATGAACAGCGTGCTGCGTGCGATGGAAATGAATCGAATTGGCCGAAATGGAATGGGCCAAACATAAATCCGTTTAACGGCTACCACCACATGGAAGGCGGCTGTGAGGGTGCGTCCGCCGAGGAAGCAGCTGACGATGAACGCTGCGGTGTGGGAAGGGACTGGAGAATGGCAGCACCAACGTCGTCGGCTGGGGTTGCGATGAATGATTCGGATCGTGCCGCGTTTAGTAGTGTGCGGATAGTGAACGGAGAAGCATACGCGTTCAACAGTGATCTTACCGCGTCGGAACGTCGTTTGTTCGCCGCTGCGACCGACCGACAGACGATCGATCGGAATAGTAGTTCCAGTGACAATAATCATAGTCGACAACAGAGTGGCAGTGGTTCCGGAAAGGCTCTGGAAAATCTACGAGGTTTCGGTCGCAGCGTTCGAGATCGGTTCGTGGATATCATGCGACTTAACGTGCCTGCGGCCCCCGAGGGCAGCCGGACCAGTGTTTACATTCCGTCCTCGGAAGGGACGATGCTGGATAGCGCAATCACTCATGGCGAGGGGGGACCAAGACCTACCTTAACCATTCAGGTGAATCGTGTTGATACCAATAACCAGGAGCAGAATGATGTTGTAAATAATGCCTCCTCCGGAGTAAGCATCGTGAATTGTTACCGTGAATCACCGAAAAGTGCGGGAAATCCTAGTGATAAAGAGTGTAACAAAGGCCAGGATGGCACCGAAGAAAGTCAATTCTTTCCCAGTGATGTTAACAGTGGTAATCTGAATCCTACGGTAATCGATAAAAATCATGTAAATATCAGTGCAAATGCAGAGCAAATGGTTCATGTTTCTAACACAGTAGTGCAAAATGATCCCAATCTGATCGAGCATAGTTATAATGTGAAGAATAGTGCTAAAAATCAAACTTCCTCGTACCCTCAAACGGATATCGATCGCATCGAACCGGCAGGCAACCGTACCTACACTTCGACCGAAGCCCAAACCGACGATCTTCAGCCGAACGTCGGCGAAATTCCCACTCCTTTCATTCACAACCCGGCCATCATCCCCGGTGGCCTCGTGCATCCTCCCCCTCCTGTACCTCCCACACATCCCGCGACCCTGCTGCTAACGCCACCCGGATCAGAGTTCAGCACTCGCGAACATCGGCGCCGCGAAAGACGCGAGCGTCGCCAAGCACGCAACCGAATGCAGCACGTCCACCCGATGGATCAGCCGCCTCCACCGCCGACCATGCTTCGGCCGCCCCCGATCGAAATCATACCAGATATTCTGCACAGCCATCTGCCGCCACCGTACACGACGCTACCGATGGGGGCTACGGTGCTGCCGGCGCCGATTCTGCCCGCCGTCCCGGTGCACCATCGGGGGGCGGCCGACGACTGTCGGTACTCGTTCCCGATTCCGATTATAAGAAGGTAGGTGGAACTCGCGGTTTCGTGTTTTCGAATAGATTTAGTACGGGGGATTGTAAGCAGGATTGGAAGTTTTGATGATGGATCACGTGTCGTTTATAAAATTTTATTTTGCACAATTTGAGTCATATTTTGCAAATAAGCCAAGAAGTATAATTATAAAAGAGAATGAAAGGTTTTAATATACACCCAAATTGAAGGAAAGATCGTATTAGTATTACCGCCACGCTTTTAACAGTACAAGGGGTTGCAATGAATTACTAGATAGTATGCCTGCAGTAGACCTAATAAGTACTCAGGTTAATTGTTATTCTATGCATTCAAAATAAAGTACAAATGCAAATAAAATTGAGTAAATACAATCGGCATTTGTGACGCGTAATGTATTCTTACCTGACTAGTGACTAGTAATGCATGTTATTAAATCTAAATACGGGTTATTTCGCAAATCAGAATGTTTTCTGCATTTTACCACCTTTTGATTTTTGTCTGCTGGTCGGCTTCGAACTATGACACTAGTCAAACTAGCAAGTAGTCGTGTGTTTGATACTAGACTGGGAAAAGCTGTAAGAGACTATAGGATCGTAGCGCTAGTCCCACAATTAACGTGTACACTAAGAGCTGGCTTCGAAGTCGTTGAAAAACGAAAACGAAATTTGGTCATTTTCAACGCAACTTGAAGGTAAACTCCAAAACTCGCGTAAAGCGACTTTAGTGTATTCAATGCAATTGTCACATTGCATATTCGTATCCTGCATGTGAAGATTACTTATTTGTATCTTGTTATGGTCGCCATATGATACTTTTCATCATATCCCAAGTAGCACACTTATGGCACTTCTAGTTGAGGAAACTTATTTACGACTAAAATTGGTTTTAAATCAGTTGGCACAATAGTTTTATGACAACTGTGTTAGTAGGGATGTTACTATCAAGCACTTAACCCTACGGAGGGCCAACTGGTTATTGGTTAATATTTCTTTGCGCCCCTAAAGATATGGTTTCCTAACCGCCCAAGTAGCTGTTATCTGTTATATTTCTCAACGCAATCATGCAATGAACATGATCTGACATGAGGTTTGTCATAATTTGTACTGACCGCGACAAAGTGTTTGTCGCTTACAAGTAGTGATGTCAATGAATCTGAATCTGATCGCTCCTATGATCTTGATCGCAGGAAGCGATTTTTTTCCGTCCCTGGGCTGAGGATTTTCGCGACCCATACTATTAGCTCTTTATTTTCACTAGTACACTCCATTCTTGAGACGGCTTCCGTGAAATTGAGTCCGTTCACAAATATTTGGTCAACAATATTAGAAGCCGTAGAACGGAGAATCAACAGACACGCGTTAAGACATATCCCGTGGACAGATCGTCAAACCCTACCATCCTATGCGGACCGTTTTAATCCACTGAACGTCGAAACTTTAAACGAAAGTAGAAATGTAATCTGTTTTTGTTGCACAACTCTTGGGATAGGAATTCGTTGTTCCGGAACTTTTAAGTATGATAACCAGGGGCGGACTGAGAGCCAAAGGGCCCTAGTCTGCAATATTCCCATGACAATAAATTAACACAAAAAACGGCATCTACTCTAGAGACATCTTCGTTACAAGGACAGTACATCGAATAAGTATGGGCTCTATTTTGTAAGTCATGTCATGCAATTTGACTCGACTCAGTCATTGTAGAGTGTCGAGAACGGGAAGAACGGGCAGCATAGCGGCTCGATGCACGATCAAAAGCAAACATACTCACTCGTCATTAGGACCGAGTCACCATCTGTTAGCGTGTGTCATATTAGCGGTTCACAGTACTTTAGTTTGGACGCATTTTTCTTCAACCCAATTTTCGCTACTTTGAGTTTTAGTTTGTTCACCCACCACCACAGATGTTGTTCTATCGACAACATCCATTTCATCGGCAAACTAGATTTGCTGAAGATTGTGCATGTGTGTTGCTCCGTTGATAACATCCTGTAGCGGCATGTTGAACAACCCACATGAGGGACCATCACGTTGACAAAGTCCCCTGCGAGGTTAGTATGGTCATGATTTTACGGTCGATGGTATCATACGCAACTTCGAAATCAATGAAATAATTGTGTGTTGAATTCTGTATTCATGGACTTTGAGAGGATCTGCCACAGCGTGAATATTTGATTCTTTACTGACCGTCCTTCGGCGAACCCGGAAGAGCACTTTCCACATTCTGATGAGTGCCAATGTGCCTCTTTGGCGCCAATGCAGCGCTTTCTTCATCTACCACCCATCTGTATTTCTGCAGATTTTATGTTATAATTAACCCTATGACATACAAAACATACAAAATTGCAAGTATCAAATAAGCTGGTTTTATAAATGATAATTCAGATCCTATCCTATCATTTATAAAATATATTCAATGTTCAGTTCAATATATATGAGTAGCTTACTGCGCCTATACGTCAGAACAGAGAAAAGAATCGAGAGACCAGGATTCCTGTTTTTAGAATCTAGAGAATTCTTATTTCATAGTGCAGGCGATTCCCGTACCGAGTTATAGCTATCCCTGGGATTCAACTCTTGGATTCTCCTATAAGAATCCTCCTTCTATAAGCATGGTATTCTGTGCGAATCCTCTGCAGAACTCCTTCATCCCAGAGACTCTGCGAATCTTTTTGGTTCATCCTGGTAGAGTTGCGGAAAAAAGAACCTACCGTCTAAAAAACGCCGGTACGAAGAGCACGTGCTCGCCGCTCCAAAGGAGAGGTTTGCCAGCAACGACACACGGAGTTTCTACAAAACGGTCAGGTGCAAGAATTTTGCCATGCCTGTGATGTGCAATGATAGTGCTGGCAACCTGCTTACTGACAAAATGACGGTAGCAGCCAGGTGGTAGAGTATTTCCAGACGCTGTTGAATAAACAAGTAAACACGAAGATCAGAAGGTACAGGATAAGAATTATGAGCGACGGCCAAACTGTGGAGCCACCAACATAGGAGGAGGTTATGAAGGCAATCAGTGAGCTGAAAAATGGTAAGTTTACCGAAAAGGATAGTATCCTGGCTGAATTTCTAAAAGCGGGGATCGAGCAGCTGTATGAAACAATTCGCCGCATTATTGTCAGGATATGGGTGGAAAATAAATATCGGAGGTGTGGTTGATTGGGCTCATTATCCATAATTTTAAAAACGGACATCGACTCGAGAGTAAAAACTATCGAGGCATTACGTTGCTCAATTTTGCCTACACTCAAGTACTTTTTTACACGGTTTGTTTTTTCGAATATTGAGAGCGGGGCTATTTAGGGACCATTCATTTATTTCTCAATACGTTTGGGAGAGGCTCGACATTCGTCACGTATTTTATAAATGGTCCCTAAATTGCACCGTTCTTGAGTAATCGAAAAAAACAAACCGTGTAAAAAAAGACTCGAGTGTATATGGTACTCTCCCTATACTTTGTACCCCCTACTACCCCCTACTTCTTCATCGGCGAGTACCAAGCTGGTTTTCATAAGGGTCACTCCACAGATATTTACCCTACGTCTAGTAACTGATGAGTTTCGGGAGTACAACTAGCAGACTCATTATTTTTTGTGGATTTTAAAGCGGCATACGATTCAGTCAAACGAAATGATCTGTGGCAGTTAACGCTAGGACATGGGCTTCCTTCAGAACTAGTTACGTTGATTCGTATGACGCTGGATGAGTAAAAATTATGAGTCAGAATAGCGGATGAGACCTCACATGCTTCTTGATTTTGCGGATAACATCGATATCACCGAAATCAGTAGTAGAGCAGGGGAGGAAGCCTTTAAATGGGACATTGGGATTTACCATTAACACCGCCAAAACGAAGTATAGGGTTAGCAGGGAACGTGGAAGTCCAAATGGTGTTGGGGCCGAAGAGGAACTGAATGGGGAACGATATGAAGTAGTAGATGAGTTCAGATATTTTGGTATGCTCGTGACATGTGATAACGATGTAAGTCGCAAAATGAAACGACTAATTGCAGCTGCGAATTAGGGTTTCTATGTATTACGTTTTGTAGCTGAAGTCCCGTAGCTTGCAAATTCGCATAAAACTGGCGCTCTAGAGAACACTAATCCTTTCGGAGGCACTTTACGGACATGAATCATGGACGAGTGCTTGGGGTTTTTAGCGTAACATTTTGCAAAATGGAACATGGAGTGTAGCGCAGACACATGAACCACAAGCTGTATCAAGTATGCAAATATGCTGTTATAATGAAGGTAGCACAGTGTGGCAGGTTCCGGTAGGCTGGTCACGTGGCTAGAATGCCCGACGAAAGGGTAGTCAAAATTATTTTAAGCAGAGAATCAAGAAGAGGCTGTAGACTTCGGAGCAGCCTCGTAACTGATAAATGTGCGCTATCGAGGATGATGCACGTTCAGCTGGTGTTCGAGGGGTTTGGGGAATGGTAGCCCAGGAATGAGTACTGATGGCCATAATCCATTCGACGCAGGATCGATAACGGAACGTCGCCACTGAAGTAAACTAGGCATGGGACTTAAGCCGACAGTTCAATATGTATGAGTAGTAAAATGACTGCGGATGAAATATAAATTCTACTTTTAAATTCTCAGAATTGAAGCTGCTTATATAAGTATTTTCGGAGCTTGGACCCCAACAAAATGATTTCTTAAATCACGGGCAAATATTCAACCTGTTCATACAATATTCTATAAAGCTTGGGGCCCAAAAAGTTAATATTTATAAACAATAGGACGACTTCGCATGAAATAGAATTTTTACTTTCATAATTTTAAGGAATTTAACCTGTGCTTAGTTTTTTGGAGTCATTTCATCCAAGAAATTTGAACTTTTACTAAGAAGACTAATAAATTAAAAAAAAAAATTATTTGTTATGCCTGGTTGTAGATTGAGATACTCTATTTGAGGCATTTGGGCTGCACGTAGAAGAAATAAAATAAAATAAAATTTTACAATTCTATTTGTAGGCATTCAAGCTATATGACATAAGTTTATCATTATTAACTTAGAAACTTTGGTTTAAAATTTGCAGACTCTTACAAGCATTTTTCGGAGTTTGGGATCACAAGTCTAAATTAAATTTGCAACGAGAATTGAATTCATATATGAGAAATTACATTAGAATTTTTAATCATCAAATCGTATGATTTCATGAATCATGGAGCCCCATCAATTAAATATTCTTAAGTCGTAGAAAAATTTTAATTTAAATAGAAATTTTGGCTTAAAATTCGAGCCCCAACAGTCAGTTGAAGTTGAATGTTCAATCATCAAATCGGATGATTTCATAAATCATGGGCCCAAGCAATTAAACATTCGTGAGTGGTAGAAAAAGTTTAATTTAAATAGAAATTTTGGCTTATAATTCGGGCCCGAACAGTCCCATTTGAAGCTGAATTTTCAATCATCAAATCGGATGATTTCATAAATCATGGGCCCCAGCAATTGCACTGAGTCGTAAAAAGAGTTTAATTGAAATAGAAATTTTGGTTTACTGTCACTGACACTGTCGTCCGGCATCCTTGCAACGGGGCCGGCCCACCGTAGTCTCTCAACCTTCGCCAGGTATACAATGGGAATCTCTCCAAGTTGTACCTGCAACTCGTGGTTCATACGCCTACGCCACTCTCCGCTATCCGTTTTCACTCCGACAAAAATAGTCCGCAACACGTTCCGTTCAAATACGGCAAGCGTCACTGTCTCAAATCTGTAGAGGACTGACCGAGCGTTTTGCACATCGTCAGCTTTGTGCGGCTGTGTATGCTCCTTGATCGACGCGTCTTGCGGACGGAAAAGTAGATTCGACTTCTAGATTGAATGCGTCGTTTAATCTCCTTACTTGTATTATTGACAGAAATGGCCTGAGATCACAAAAATATGAACTCATCAGCCACTTCCAGTTCAACGCCGTCAATAGTCACTGTCTATGGGAGGCAAACGTTGTTTTCTATTGAGCCTCTACCTACCATATATTTGATTTTTGACGCATTGATTTGTAACCCAATCCTTCTAGCTTTCGTTTTTAGTCTGGCAGAAGTTGCCTCCGCCGTCCCTAGGTTTCTAGTAATGATGTCGAAGTTGTCTGCGAAGGCTAGGAGTTAGCTACTCTTGCTAAAGATCGTTCCTCTCGTTTCGATGCTCGCTTGCCGGATCACACCTTCAATAGCGATGTTGAATTACATACAGGACAGTCCATCCTTTTGCCGCAACTTTCTGCGCGATTCGAAAGGTGTCAAGAGTGCCACCGAAATGCCCACAAACCATATTTCTCGCTCCAGGATCAGTCACGTAAGTTTTTCCGGAAAACCGTACTCGTACATTATCAACCATAGCTGTTCGTGCTCGACTGTATCGTATGCTGCTTAGAAATCTACAAAAATATGATGCGTGGGAACGTTGTACTCACGACATTTCTGAAGGATTTATCGGGGAGTAAATTTTTGAACCATAGTACCCCATAAAGTCCGCTTGAAACATCGCAGCTGTTAAGTTCTTTTTCAGTTTGACAAGTAGCCGCAATAAGAACAATTTTCTATTGCTACATCTCCTCATGGAAATACATGTAATTGTTTTGTAGGAGACTTTACAAAGAAAAATAGTTTTAATGCGGTAATTTTAGCAACCAATCTGTGATTCAGTTTTACGAGTAGTTTTATTCGAGTTTAATAGTCAGTTATAAATGTTTCATGGGGTTCGTTCTTCTTGGCAATGTGAAGAACTACCATAATTCTTTGAGAAATTATTGAGCCGTGATTTATTTGTTACTTGGGTATTTTGAATGGTTTATTGAATACTGCAAAAAGTAGGTTGCGTGTATCCAGTATCCAGTGCCATGCAGATTTTATCGAATTAACGTTAATTTTGAGGTCAATATTGTTAACTTATGTCAACTGATTTCGCAGTCGCTAAAAGCAACCTGTTTCGCCGATTTAAATTTCAAATCGAAATTTGTCCTGCTTTGGGAGTTGAAAACCGAAACAACGTAATTTATTTAACGCAATTAAAGAGTGCAACAGATTGGAGCAAAAAAACGCTCATCGTTGTGCAACGGAACCGTATCGTGTCGTGATGCAAAAACTATATTTTTTGCCGTATCTAAAGTCCCGTAAAATAAGCAAACGATTTCCAAACACTAGCCGCGCCGCCACTGCTGTTCGTTTCGAATCCGCTGCAACGTCAAAGTGAATTATTTCACTTTCACCCGTCACCGCTGACATGCCATACTGTAGGCTGGCGGTTAGGTGCGTGCGTGTGTGTTCGTGTGGTTGCTTACCTCTCGACCGTTAGCGAGCCGAGCGAGCGCGCAGAGTCCGTGTCCCATAACCTGCTCGGTTAGATCGTAGCGTAGCTTGAAGCCTTTTTTTCTCGCTACCGCGACCGCGTCGCGGCCACTTTCAGCGAACAAGAAAGAAATAACCAACACGGCATGAGTGCATCGTTGAAAAGTCGAGGTAAAAGTTGCTAATGTCAGTAAAAGACCCAAACAATTGGCCGCTCGCACGAGGCACGTTGAAGGAGACGAGGGAGACGTTTTCGGTGTACCACGGTTGAACCTTTGAAGCTTCACCATCTTCCTACATCGCTTCCCACTATGGACGGCGAAAAAGAAAATCTCGCGGACGTAAATCGTGAAATATCACCATCGCCATGTGACCGGCAGCAGCCGTTCGTCGGGTCCACATTCGTGTGTTGAGTGATGCATTGGAGTTGGTGGTGTTCAGCGATGGTGGAGTGATGTTTGTGTTTGTTTGGTGTATGTCTAGCTCAATATTTAAATGGTCGCGAAGCCGGATATTGATGCACTGACCTACGACGACGGATTTGCAGGCTCCGAGCAATTGAATCCTCTCGGATACTTTCGAAAAAAACAAACAAACGAGACATAGAAGGTATGCACGTGGCATGTGGTTCCCGGTTGGAAGCCCATGACCACTGAAGGTCACGTGAAAGATGCACGCTAGGAAAGTTGTCCGGCGTTGGCTCCAGAAAACTGAACTGGCTAGGAAAATAACTTTGTTGGAAGAAAAACTTGCTTACTTGCTCTCGATTACTGATATTAGCAAGTCAAATACCTAAAACAAAAACCCTCATCATTTGATAGCTCTTTGGTTTTATTTAATTTAAAAGTTTTCGAAGCCGGTTACGTAATAAACTCAACCCACCGACGTTCGGTTTTAGCGAATGTACTAAACCTAAAAAGCGCTCAGATTTCACGCAATCCCAAAACCAGAGCCGCAAGATTAATGATACCTCCGAACTTCATTAGCAGTTTCTCTTATCGGTTCGTGGCATCGACACTCAATTGATTATCTGCCGTTCATTTTTCACACTTTTCCTCCTCCCTGACATGTTCGGTAACCTCTTCCCCTCGATTAGCCTAACTTGGCTGTACTCGCATACACGCAGAGCGTGTCCCTTCCAATTCCTTCTTTCCGCTTCATCGTTCACAAATAGAAAATCACAGTGCAATGAACGAATTGGAACTTTGAACTATTACCAGCCAGCACCCCGAAATAACTGGAAGGGCAAAGGAAACAGATCCAAATGGAGTGAGTGAGATTGAACCGTCTTCAAAGAACTAATCGTGCTTGCTAGTTTCGAAAACTTCGGCACCCACACGGGAACGAGACGAGAGCTCATGTGATTTAATCACGCTCAATATCTTCCGAGTTCGATCCATTTTTCCACTTTCCTGCTTTTCATCTCTTTTGCTTGATAGCCATTCAACGTTTAATTTCCTTCGCACTCCCTCGCATCCTTCATGTTCTTTTTCCCTTCGGATTTTAGGCGCAGGGCACTCGGTTCTTCACACAACCATCGTTGATGGGCCTCGAACTAACTTACGGAGCATTAACCGACGAACGCCAGTTTATTGAACGCCTGTTGGAACTGTACCCAGCTGCCAGAATAGACACGCAGTAGTGGGCCCAAAAATAGGAAAATTCTGGTCACCCGATCTGAACCTGAATATCCATTCGCTCACTATCAGCTACAATGTCAGCTGCGCATTCGATCGATTTTGACAAGAGCAGTACTTGCTTGCTAGAAGACTAGAAGACTATAAAACATTCTCCCCCTTCTTTTTCTGTTTAAACGCACATCTGATCCTCGACTCGGAAGAAAAACAAATATTTGGAAACTTAATACCGAATTTAGATGCAAACACTACGAAAGGCAACCGTCTTACCATTAATGGCCGGATTTTACCGCTGGCTGGCTTCGTTACGGAAGGGGAAAGTTTTCAATTTTCCGGCAATCCATGTTTTCCTATCGTCGAACTGTAATCCACCCGCCAACCGTCGTAGTCGTCGCGACGGCCAAAAAGTTATACCATCGATTCTTTTTCCAGTCCGAAAAGCATCCGATGCATCTTCCCCTCAGCCAACGCCACCGAAATGGAACGTAAAAATGACTCCCAAAAATAAACTGAATCAAGCTGCCGGAAAATATCATCCATCGACGGTGACGAGCGTGCGCGGAACGAGGAAACCGTTAAATTACAAATCCGTGAATCGACTTGAAACAGAAACTTGGTAGGTGCGATGGTTTTCGACGGGGAAAATGTGTGCGGGCGAGCGGCGGGCGTTCAGCGGAAGAGATATATTTCACGGTGTAATTAGACGGATACGGTCAAGGTCTGTGCCGCTGTTGACAATAAATTCTGAAGTTGCTGCTGGGGGACTATTTTGGTGCTGCTGTATGGCACTGACTAGTGGCACCGTGTATCGTTAAAACGGGAAAGTCCTCGACCGAATTGTAAAGAAACTTTTCAATGAATCGCACACCTCAATGCACTGGAGCATCTTTATGTAATGTGGGTTCGTGGGTTTATAGAATTATTTTTTTTATGCACAAAATTAAAAAAAAAACTTTTATGGATGGTTATCTTTGAATAATTGCATGCATTTAGCGTGGATTGAAATTTAGCATTTCAAACCAGTGAGTGTTAAAAATAGTATACTGTTATACTGTTCATGATAATGTTTTGGATTGATTTAAAAATTTTCAACAAGTATTTTTGATTTCGTTGTAAAGATTTTCTATATAAAATATGTCTATTATGATAATTTCAACCAACGAAAATGTTGATAGTGGAATATATTATGCTCAAAAAACCGTTATGAAAATAATTCTAGTGACATCACCTTATTAATTGAAAAAAATAACACGAATAAGGTTCATTTATTTTTTCTTACATTTTATGGATAAAATTCTGTTTTCCTTCCGGGAGTTTCTACATTGATTCTTTTTTTCATTTTCTGACCACCCTCCATATCAATGGGTACCTTCCGTCCCTTTTCAGACCCTCTTCTCGTTTTCAATCTACGTCTATCTGTTATTGGTCCAAAAATTCGCATAATGCGACAGAAACGAAGTGCGTTTTTCTTATTTGGACCTCCCCTCCTTACCTGAGTAACCACCACGCAGTGACTGACCCCTATGCTGATGCTCTATGCCAAAGGACTTGTATACCAAATTTGGTGGAGAACTGTCCAGGTCTTCCGGAGTTATGACGATGCATAGAAACATACAAACATACATTAACTTTTATATATGTACTAACTGTAGTCTGCGTACGTCGCATCACGTTTAACTGATTGATTCCAATAACCCGGGATCTGCGAAGTTAAAACCTTCTACATCAAGCGACCCAGACTGTATTCCAGCTATTATTCTGAAAAAATGCGCGACTGCGCTATGCGCCCCGCTAAGAATGATATTTAATCAATCGTTGTTGCAAGCAATATTCCCTGAGCGCTGGAAAGAACATGTTTTGTTTCCTGAATTCAAAAAGGAGACAAACACGATATAGCTGACCTAACTCGTGATTTTAGTCATGACCTTGAAATGCGGTCAGGCATATATTAATATTTTTTTGAAACGATGATTCTACAATTGATGAAGGGACGGTAAGGGAAAGTTCATAAATTGTAGAATCATCGTTTCAAAAAAATATTAATATATGCCTGACCTCATTTCAAGGTCGTGACTAAAATCACGAGTTTGGTCAATTTCATAGGAACGGAGCCTTTCTCCGAAGACCCGCGCTGAGAAACGCGGACTAACACGCTTACGGACCAACAACGTCACACGCAGTACCTTGCAAGTCGTAAGGGCCTGCATAGTGTCGTCGTCCTGAAAGTAAAAACAAGTTAGATTAAAACTTCTCGGTCGGTGGTTTCTACAGTAGGTGGAGGTTTGAGGCACAATTTGTGTCTAAAAATAGCCCAACCCATGTCGCTACGGTGAATAAGGGGGGTTGTGCAGACTTCTTTTGCCCAGCTCCTCTATGGTTCAAAGGTACACGGGTATCAGCGAGCCACACGCCCTGGCAGGGCCCGGTTATAATCTCTGATTATAGCTTGGTTCGATCCATGCACCTTCCAGCATTGGACAAAAGATAGGAGTCACAAGGACAACTTGTTAATTGTCGCTACCTATTACCCCCCTACCTTTCCACACTTTCCCCTCCATTCCCAAAAAATCCTTCTTCATTATTTTCCCTTACCGTCCCTTCATCAAATGTAGAATCATCGTTTCAAAAAAATATTACGATATAGCTGGTTATTGAGGAATGGCTCCTCTCTCTTCTTGATCAAAATTATTTGGAATACGGGTTGGGATACACTTTACTGAGTCTCAATACACTTGACTGAGTGGCTGAAATCTTATCTCGTTGACCGCTCGCTTTCTGTTGAATTAGGTCACATTTAGTCAGACAGTTTCATTACCCTGTATGGTGTTCCGCAGGGGAGTAACCTGGGACCGCTGTTATTCCTTTTATGCTTCCGTTTATTATAACCGTTTATTATTCCGCCTGGTAGTAAACTCATGTACGCTGACGATCTGAAATTATTTCTTGTCGTCCGAACTACGACAGACTGTATTGAACTGCAACGATTATTGAATTCTTTCTCTGACTGGTGCCTGCGAAACTTATCAACGATTACTGTGTCGAAATGTTTTGTAGTTGTGTTGTAAGAAAACTCCAATATTATCTGACTACCTGATCAGATGATTCTAACAAAAATGTTACAGAATTGTAGTTCCAGTTGAGATTTCTATCAAAGTTTGTTACAAATGTGATAGAAAAACTTGCGACACGCAAAATGTTTTACGAACATTCCATCTCATTCTGTTACTTATAACATGCTTTATTACATTTTAGTTATAACGCAGGGTAGAATTCTAGTTTTTGTGACAGATCTTGATATAAACTAGATCAAATTATATCATAAGTTTAAATAATTGTGATATGCCTAGAGCGGATTTTGTTACTATTATTTTTATTTTAACTACCAGACCAAGTGTATAACAAAACTCAATGGAGATTTTGTTATAAAAAACTTGTTATTTAGATTTATCTATTTATTTATCTCATCCTGTTATAAATTGGTTATTTTCATTTGATCGGGTATACAGTATCTGGAAAAATGCTCGAAAGAGTCACAGTAGTTAAGGACCTAGGTGTATTAGGACCAGGGCCCGGCATCGTCGAAACAAATAAATGAAACTGACTTTCTCTTACCTTCGCTTCATTAATGAAGTGACTTGCTTCGTTTGTTGAACTGAACGTTTCAAGCCAGCTTCAGTTGAAGTTGGTGGCTGTTTCAATTGACGATGGCAGAAAGTCAGGCACGATTTTTCGACATTGACAAGGTTAACTTCAATATACGTTGCATTGTAGGAATTGTTACTCAAATTCAATTCATTTGCATTCATAGTTGCTGGTCTTCTTCTGAATATTTGATAGAAAAGTACTAATGAAAAGTTGAAACTGATCGTCATGACGAAGTGAAACCCGTTTTGCTGACGCTGACTGAAGCTAGTTTGAAACTGAAGCGGTGCTGCTTCTGTAGAAACCGAAGCTTTACTGCTTCATTTATGAGTGACGCTATGCAATTGAAGGTGACGTTGTAGGGCCCTGATTAGGACTAGACTAAAAACTCCTTTAAACATCACTATTCTCACATAATAACACGTGCTAATAGAAACCTTGGCTTTATTATGAGCATTGTCAGAGAGTTCACCGATCCATTTTGCTTGCGGTCATTGTATTCCTCACTTGTCCGCTCCATTCCGAAGGTGGGTCACCGGGGAACACTCGCGGCCTGTGTCCGTCTTGCCATGAATCATATAGAAAACGTTTGCTAATGACACGGTACATAGGTCTCGCATCTTATAAGGGCTCATCAGGGGAACGTTCCAGATTCGCGGAGAAAAATAGAACAAAAAATCTATTCAAGATGTGTGAATACTCACAAAATGAGCAACAAATTTTTTTTTGTTACAGTTGTTTTAACCCAGAGGTTCATTCACCAGACAAAAACAAATTGTTAACGCAGTTCCGTTTTTATTAAGTGTTAAACAAAGGTATTCTTGAAACAAGTTTTTTTTTATTTTCTAGTAAAGCCATTGCAAAATATTTTTAAAGTTTTTGTCACCCCCCCCTCCTTGGAAATTGGCTTGAAAAATCGGGTGGCAAAAAAATAATTTGTAGGATATAAGTTAGGCCATTATAAATATTTTATAAAGTTTTTGTCTTTCGGGTGTTGGGCAACTGAAGAGGTGGGGTGGCGGGGTGAAAAAAAATAAAGAGATTTTTTTATTCCACCAAAAAAAACGCGTTTTGGGCATTGTTACTTAAAATTATAATGTGAAAAACAAATCTATTCTTGTTTTCATATAGACGTTGTTAGTTTCCTTGCAAAAACATACGAAAAGAAAGACAAAAATGGGCTCTACAACATAAAAATAATTCGAAAAATGAGTGTACGAGTAGAGTTAATGCTTCTAACACGAAACAGAAATGGAAATTCGAACGATGGAATTTCCGAAAATCGGCAAAAATTTTTTTCATTTTTGTCTTCTTTTTGTAAGTTTTTGCATGGAAGTAATAACGTGTATATGAAAAACAAGAATAGATTTGGATTTGGTTGGATATATTTGGAAAGTAGGCCAATTTGGGAAAAAATAAATTGCTCTAAAATAATTTAAAAGAACAAAAAATATTGCTATTATTGATCAATTTATTCAATTAAGTATTATTTCAGTGTCATTTTATGCGTAGGACTCATTTTATTCATATCAACCATTAGCCATAATGCATATCAATTCAGGAATTTTATGAAAAAAAGACATATAGAGATTCAAAATTGCTCCGATTTGATCCAAATTTTGAGGACCTATTCCTTTGTAGTAAATTTTAGACCCGTATTTTTATTTGTCACTTGAAGCTCTCTTTTCTGAGTGTGTGGTCTCAAAAATTATCATTTCTGCCGCCTTTCTTTCTTTAAAAATTCATAACTTTTGAACCACTGAAACGATTTAAATGATGTTAATACCAAATGGAAAGTATTTTAATAAGCTTTTCAGGAGAAAATTTTGGACAGAAGCTCAAACCCAAAGCAAAGCAAAGCCTGGGTGCTAATTCCGTTATCGAAATTTGACCTTATGTTTGTATACGACAGACTTCGAAACCAGCTGTTACAATACAGGACAGTGCAACGATCCTAATGACTCTAACAGCTTCTCCCAGCTGAGATTCGAACATACGACGACTGGCTTATTAGACCAGGGTCTTACCTCGAGGCCAACTGGGCTCAAACCCAGCTAGCACCAAATTTCACAAAATCTTACAAAGAAAAAGAAAAAAAGAAGCG
Organism: Sabethes cyaneus; assembly: GCF_943734655.1. Classification (NCBI taxonomy): domain Eukaryota; kingdom Metazoa; phylum Arthropoda; class Insecta; order Diptera; family Culicidae; genus Sabethes; species Sabethes cyaneus. Next base: position 167,008,653 of record NC_071354.1, on the reverse strand, counting down.
TTACAAAATAGATCGATGTTACTTTGCGTATTTGACTCTAGCATTTTCACACCTACTCTTTGTATAACTACATGCTGCAGATGCCATATAAAATAGGGGAGTGTCGTCGTGGTTGCGCCACGTTTTGGAGTTCGCCCATAACTTTCGTTTCAAAAGGAATTTTGGAAATCTAAATACATCGTTGCAAAGGTCTAAGAATAAGGTATATTTTCGTAAAGTTTTGAACTGATTGCTTGAAAAATAAAAAAAAGTTATAGGCATTTACGTGAAGACAAAAAATGTTGTCATAGTCGGGCCATGTTGTACAGGTTGGGCCACCGCAAAAAATCTAAGCCATACGTATTGAAATTTTATATAGAGGCATGAAAAGAATGAATTCCGTGAACAACGGCTCATATAGGTACAAATACCCTATTTTTAATAGCATTTTTGCAAAATTTTGGCGATCTTGTAAAATCAATATTGCTACAATCGCCTTTTCCGAAGTGTACAACTACAATGAAAAAAAAACAACAAAAATCTAGGTTTTTATCGTATTAATTTTGCTTTATTTCATCACATTTTTCGTGACTGACATTCTCTAGCGATTATTGCGCTTCTGCGCTTAAAATAATGGTGGCCCAACCATGACTACTCAAGTGGCCCGACCTCTACAAATAGCGCTTTTCTAGTATTTCACCTTAGCCTTCCCAAACACCTTACTGCAGGGAATTTTTCTATAGTTTTCGTGTGCAGCACAACACACTTAATACATTTTCAAAATTTATCTCGATAATTGCCTTTCATGAATCATTTCTGGAAGAAAAGTTCATTGCGCCTGGAAAACTTTTTTTGTAAGATTTAGTCACTGACTTCAGTACGGGTGTTTTGAATACACGATTGAAACTCACCATATTGTGAAAAGTTAGCTATCACAATTAGAAGTTTTACAATGGTTGTATCATAGATATCATGAGTTACTAAAACTGTAAAATCTTGATGGCCCGACCATAACAGTGGACCAACGATAACGACAATACCCTACAAATAAATATTCCCTGTTAGGGCATGGGAGGGTATTTTCGGCCCATTAAGCGATGGCATCTGTTTTTTCGGCCTATGGCCTAGTTCAAGTGGAAGAACAGGTGGTTGTGACGTTCTAGTAGATTACTAACAGTCTTGAGAAAATAGTTATAACATATTAAAATTGTATGTCGGCAAAGTGGCGAAAGAAAAGACAAATAGGCTGAATTTAGAAACCTGCTGAAAATACCCTCCCGTACCCTATGTAAAAATTCATAAAATCTTCCAAATTTTCATGCCGCATGGTTGAAATGACAATTTAAAAATAAGGTAGCTAAAAACGGGTCAAAATGGTAGACAAAATTGGGGGTACGTAAAATCGGGAGTAGATTAAACCAGCTGTATATATAATCGGAATACCACTGTATTTCTATTTGTCTGCGTTTTCGCCACTCCCTTCAGTGTCGCAACACTGGAAGGACAAAAACTTTATAAAATATTTTTAATGGCCTTATTTGGATATTTCAAGAAATTCATTTTTCATGTTGTACCTTTCGAGACTCTGTCAATTGTTGAAATTCGGCCCTTAGATTGTGCTATTTGTTATTCCGCCATTTGTGTTTTGGCTATTCAGTACTAGCCCTATTAAACCATACCACAGTAAGCCAAACCCGTGACCATTCCAGAGACTAGACCAACCCAGAGGTTAGAAAGTATACCAGGAAGAAGTCAGACAGAAATCAAATATGTCTAGCTCACAGACCGGACTATACCATAACAGACTAGACCAGACCGAGACCAAGTCAAAAACCAGGTTAAACCAGATTGCTCCAGAAATCAGACTTGAAAAGGCTAGAGGCTATACCAGACTACCCCAGAGACCAGGTTTGACCAGACTAATCCAGGTCAAACCAGCCCAGAGGCCAGAAACCAGATCAGTCGAGTTCAGAGGTTATACCAGACCGTAACTGATTATAAACTAAACCAGATTATCCCGAACACCAGATTAGACCACCGCAGATCCCCGAAACCAGACCAGATCAGAATAGACTATAGACTAGACAACCACTCTAGAGGCTAGACCAGATTAGACTAGATCAGTGACTAAACCAGTCCAGAGATCAGACCATATTTGCCCAGAGGCCAGAAACTAAACCGGAATAACACCAAACCAGACCAGCTTAGAGGCCAGATCAAACCATAACAGACCACACTACCCCGGAGACCAGACCAGGCAAGAGGCGCCAAGAAACCATGCCAAACCAGACCAGCCCAGAAACTAGAAACCACACCAGACTATTTCAGAATACAAGAACTTCAGTGACTAACCCAGTGCCCAGACCAGAACAGTCGAGAAGCTAGACCAGACCAGACCAAACAAGTCTAGATGCCGAAAACCAGACCTGACCAACTCAACGGGAAGACCAGACCATAAAACACCAGACTATTCCAAACCAGGTTGAGGCTACACTAAATGTACTACCCCAGCAAGTAAACCCAACCAGACCTGATCATAGACCATAACAGCCCCAAGTAACAATTCTAAAGCCACTTGGTTTTACTTGAAATTTATAAAGGTTTTATTGCGGTATTAATCATTACCTCTGGTTTTATTGTGGTATTGCACAATACCAAGACGATAAAAGTCCAAACACACTTATAGCTAGCTAGAAAAGCCATAATAAAACTGTTAATAAAGCTAATTTACTGTGGTTGCTTATATTACCACGTTAAAACTTGTTGGCTGTACGACGTCTCTTATAAACTTACTATAAGTGTGGCGTAGCAATACAAAATGGCGCACCAATGCAAATCGATCTTATCATGGCTGTTTGTCAAGCCGCAAGAAATCTGTTAGTTTTATAGAGCTATTAAAACGGTGACACCCTGACCAAACAGTTTTTTTTTTGCTACTATTATGTAGAATACTAAAGTTCAACACCACAATCATTTTTTTATGCGAGGCCATATTGCCATATTCTAGTATTTTGTTTTAGCACGCAAACAAACTTTCATCAAAGCAAAGTGTTATGCAGAAAAAAACTTATTATCGATCGCTTTTCCTGTCACAGGAAGCAACTAAAATGATTCTGCTAGGAATTAAGATTGACTAACTGGATAAATTTATTTTGTTAAACCCACCAGGTTTTGAAAATTGCAAAATTTCGAAGGTGCGTTGATTTTATTCACCTGTCATATCAATATGCACGATAAAATTCAATGCGCTCATGCATCAAACCAATAAAATTGCTCAAAATTTATTAAATATTCTGTGTGTTATTTTATTATGGACGCTATAAGCCAAATCGTTCGGAATGATCTGTCAGTAAAACTTTAACTTTTCTGCTCACGGATATATTTTTAAGTTCACAAAGCTGGTGAACTGATATTTAGCTTTTCACCAGAGCGAAATGCGAAAAGCTTTATTGAATTTTGGCAGTGGCTATCAAGCAGCGAAAGCTTAATCGGTTTTATTGCTGCTTTCAGCAGAGCGTGATACGACTACTTGAGTTTATGACCTGATTCTTATAAAGGTTATGAAAACATTCTGAGGACTGGGCCACTTGGTCAGAAAGCAGTTTCATAGCGGTCATCAGAAAGTTCTGGTGGAGCTCATAGTTTTATTAGCGGTTTTATTAAATTGGTCATGAAAACCACTATACGAACGCAATAAAACTTGGAATTTAGAGGACTTTACTTGGGAGATTAGAGACTAGACCAGACTACCACGGAGACCTGTCCAAATCAGGTCAACTCTAAGACTAGACCGGATCAGCGCAGAAGCCAAAAACCACACCAGACCAGACACCAAAATAGACTAGTCTGGACCAGATCAGAACTGTTTTAAGGAAATCAACGCTAAGGGTTCGCAATGTGCATGGTCGAGTATCGTGATGGAAAGTGCAACGAGTTGCTGACAAAGGCCCATATATTAAAGTTCATTTCCTTTTTGAAATAATATAATTATATTCAATGGAGCAGTTTATTTTTATATTAATACTACATTTTGAGTTAGTTATAATCCATTATGTAACATTAGTGGTTGGTCGAGAGTTATTTGAAGGTACCGTGTCGGTACTCGCGGAAGCATGTAAATAATGATTAAAGATAATGAGCCTTTTATGTCGCCTTGATAGCAGACGATGTATGATCATCTCAGGGAGGTTTTTTTTCCTTCCTACTCAATTCATGAAGACTTTTTTAACCAGATGAATACACAAATAAATAAATAAATACTCTTCGAGCTCGGTGTGATCGTGCCAATTTCCTCATTCGTCCATCAGTACAAGGTCTATGAGCAACACGGATTCATGTCAAAGCGCTCAACGTTCACCGATCTACTAACACTCACTTCCTACGTAATGGACTGCTTCAACGTCCGACAGACGTCATCTACACGGACTTCTATGCTGCCTTTGCCCAGCTGAATCATAAAATCGCTGTTGTTAAACTGGACTAACTCGGTATTGGAGGGCCGCTGCTCCAGCGGTTTAAAATGTATCTTTCGAATCGTCTTGTTAATGTACCTTTGTGTAATGAAGAACAATGGTCCGAGTACGCTTCCTTAGGGTACACCGCGCTGGAAGAAATATCCAATGTTCGAGAACGAGCGGAGTTCACTACAGTTCGCATGCTCTGTCAGATATGAATAGAGCTATTCTGTAATCCAATCCGGAAGGTCCATGTGCTTCAATTTGGCGCTTACCAGAATGTGTAGTGGCTTTTGTAAACTCGAGGTATATATAGCCCACTGGTCATTTTGCATCGACTTCTATGAATAAAGGAGAGACGTAGCTAATCAAATTGGTAGTTGCTGTGCTGGATCTCAGCGATGACTGGTGCAACTGTGTTGTACAGCGCGCTGTGAAGTCGTTTTTCTAATGCCTTGCTTAGGCAATAAAATAGCGATACACCACGGTAGTTGGAGACACAACTACGATTATCCGATTTATGAATAGAACAATATAGGCCGATTTTCAAGCAGACAGTAAAAGTAAGCAGCTATAGTGTAAAGAATTCGTAAACCTAAATGCATTTGAAGAAAGTTTATTATCAATCTAGTGTTGAAGCTCGCGCATTTATAACAGATATCATTCATAGTGTTCTACTTGATGCGGCCGCGCCGGTATCAAATTTCAACCGGGAGGATCTCCAATTCCAGCTGACCTCTCAAAGTTCAATCTTAAATCACAGAAATGAAAGAAATCTTTCACCATTACACTTTCCAGTCACATCCCAAGCGCGAGCTTGGACCTGAAAGCAGCGGCACATTTAAGCCTATAATTCACACCTCTCTGATGTACGGATTTATAACTATTCGAGAAGTTATGTAGAACCATTTCTACATGACACTACAAGTTCAGAAACATAGGTACCTGCAATGGTATCATATATCAACGGGATTCACTGTTCGCGCGTGTAAGGCCGGTAAAAACCTCAGGTTTCCACGCACACACAAAAAAAAACGGACCACAGACCATTTGCTTCTCGAAACGAACTCGAAAAGAACAGACGCATTAAAAAGATCTTTTATCCGAGACAACCGCCAACGTTAAGGTGCACACACTCTCTTCGGTCTGACCCGGGCCCGGAGCTCGAATTTTTTTACCGTCCTACGCACAGGACCAAGCAATGTAAAAATCCGCTTATTCATTCACGCGTCGCAAGCGGCTTTAAGCGTTGAATTTTCTTCCCGCATTCTACTTTGTCGATTTGGATTTTCCGAAGCAAAATCGAGAAGAAAAAAATTGGAGTGATTTGTGCTTGTACGAGAACGAAGCGTGTACAGCACAATGGCATTAAAGAATTCTTCTCGTTTGCCGTGTTTTCCCCCACGGTTCTGGGTGAAACACTTCTACATAACTACCTACTCTCTTTCTCTATTTCGGTGTGTGTGGTTCTGATGAAGGGAAGAGTACTTAGGCAGTTTTTAACGGGAACCGTTTCAAGCAGTACTGTTGTGCCGAGCCGTTTCAGATGGGAAATCGGTCCAAATTGAGTGTTTTGCTGTTATCGATAAAATACCGCAACACGGGGTGGGTGCGCAATTTACATTTTGAATTTAGAATTTAACACAAGGATTCTCGATTTTGTGCTCTACATATTTTACACTGCTAAAGTTCACCTTGGATTGAGAGGGTGGAGTGAATGCTTCGGGCTAGGATACAAAGGAGTTTGAATGGAATTTCGTCTTCCGTTCTGCCAGTTGAACTCCGACCACATCCATCAATTAACGAACACTCCACCTAATTCCTAACGGGGAAATCTACCGACGAGCCCAAGTGTGCATAGGAAAGCATCATGGCAACATGAAGTGCAGAGTACCACTCGAAAATCTGTGCGGCGAAAATATATGGGGGAAAATAATGATTTCGACAAAGTTAAACACAGCTAGCACGGTACACGGCAACTGGAACAGCAGCGCAGCGTCCTGAACGGGAGGAAAGGATCCCTCCCTCCCGAACGAACGAACGAAACATGGGTATGGGAAACCAATGTGAAAAGATTAATTAATTCCAATTATTGGCAGCAATTAGCAAGCTCATTCAGTGTAGTTCCATTTCTGGCGTGTGGGTTTCTAGTCTTAAAGAAATGGCTGTGATGATGCATAAATTTAACAATTGCCAGTCGAAGCCAGAATGGTTTTGACGATTTCAAGAATAATGAGTTTCAAGCATTTATATCCTTATCTTTTCGTTTTTGTTTTGATAGCTTATTAGTAAGTAAGAGATTTTGTTTTATTTGCAATTCTAGAATTCTTGACTACATTAATTACAGCACTCAATAATAGTTATCCATGAACGAATTTTTAAGAATTAAATGGTAATGATTAGTACTGTACTGTACTGATTTAGTACTGATTTTAAGAAGGTACAGGTGAAACCTCTTTTTCTTGGCTATGTTGACTAGTTTCTGTGAAAATAAAAAGCCAAGAAATAAACGTATTATTTTGAACGTCAATACAGACGTAATAACCACCCATATTCTCAGTGATTTCAATTAAACCCTTGAAAATCGTGCTTTCAGTCCACTGTACAGCGGTCAAAAACGAGTGAACCCTATCATGTGACAGCAGCGCACACGGTTGGTTTTATTATCCGATCTTACCGATCGCATTCCGAAACCGACCAGAAAAGCACGATTCTCTAGGGTTCTCTATGATGATGGCAACCACGCTGACGTTGCGATGATGAGTCGGCGCAATGTTCCGCTCGATCAACCAACAATCGGCTGATCTGTTCGTGAACGGAGCTGGCAAAGAGTTCCGGATTGACCTTCATTAATTTGATCAATCTTTGCCCAGGCAAAAGAATCTCGACTAGGGCCGATTAGAGTTATGGCGTTTGTCTATTACTTTGCATAGGCCGAACGTAGAACTGACAGCTGGAATTTGTTTGCTATTCAGGAAAAAAATATCTAGCACTTGAATCGAGAGCGATCACGATTCACACGATTTTTTTCCCGATCCCATCGGTGCCGAAATCAATCGGAACCTGGCAGTAACACTATTGTTGATGATGAGCTAAATTCACGAGTGACGGTGCGGTGCGGTGTTGCGGCGGTGCTCCATTGTGGAAACTGCAAAGTACAACTTTTGTTTATTCTAACCACTTGGAGGGTTCTTTTATAGCTATCTAAAATGGGTCGTTAAGATTATATCACGGTGCAATAAAAGTATTTCGGGAGCACTAAATTTTCATAGGAGGAAGTGTAGAGTCGTTAAGTGGAGTTTTGTTTCCCCGAAAATCCCATGTAATGCTTAGTGCTAGGTTATAGGGTTTTTGCTTGCTGGTATCACTCACGAGTACAGGCAGTTTTATTTTTATTTGATTTCGTAGTAAAACGGGGAGGTCTTTGGTGGGGCATACATACATTAACAACAAAGAGGCATCCATCCACTTCTTGGCAAATAAAAAAGCCCTAACGCACTCGAAGTTTAAATCTTAAGGGGTCGTTGTCCAAGGTGACAAATAAAAAATGCTTTTAAACTACTGCCTTTGGGCGGCATTGTTTACGAATGCAGTAAGTATGATTATGTTGCCTGTTAAAAATTTAGATAATGTTATAAAATGCTGTTGCGCTAGGAGTTTTACACACCAAGTTGGGAAATTCTACATACGTGTTGTAACTATATTGTTACATTAGGTCATGTTTTGTCGAGTAGTATAAACTTAGTTAGCTTTTTGTAACAAATAATGCAATCAGTCAATATTTTCGAGGTTGTTTTGGTAGATTGCTTTACTAGCGCACGTTACCGAGTCTCGTGACGGTGTTGTCAACTTAGCTACAGTGCAGGGACAGCACATTTTTAATTCATTTTCATAGCACTTAATCTTTATTTAGACTTCGTGTCAGATGAAGTAATGCAATAAAATAAAAAAATAAAATAAAATTCGCTCCCGATTAGACGCTGTCGTGAGCCGCTCCTAATCTGAAATGCAAGGGCCCAATGAGTAGAGAAAGTCGTTCTTCCCTATCCGTATGCGACCTTAGCTTCCATCGGAGTTGATTACCCGATCTCCACTAAAATTCCTTGATTTCGGCTGGCACCGCGAGGAGGTAGGGATAGGGATTGCTGGATAAAAAGTTAAGGATCATTGTATGGTCTATTTCATTCCTATAGTTACACGAGGCACCAACGATACGCTTTTCCAATCGTTCACCAACCAGACCTAACGCAGATGATCAAAGCTATCCTACAGTGATGTGCTACGAGCGTGTTACTCTGATTAAGTCTCACCTTCGCTCTATATTTTTGGCCTAATATCAAGAATTTTCAGTTTGCCTGAATCTACATTTCTCGCATTAAGCATTTATTCTTCCCCAACACTCTGATTAAGATCCGATTAGGCGCGACCAACTGCATGATGCTATACAACTATGTGCTGAAAACCGTATGTTTGTCTACTACTGTTATTATAAATCATGGAATATCAATTTACGCGCGCCTTCTTAGGCTTTATTCACGATTTCGAATTTGTTAAGAGATATCTACGATAATTTTCGTACATTCATATACGAGTTGGTGTTGGCTGGGATTGGCATGACGCCATGTGGCATAATTCCAATTGGCAATTGGGATCTTTTGGCATAAAATTTTTCATAATTTGGCCCCCGCGGTGATCGGTGCTTTCGACGGCCATCTCGCCATTAATCATTTGAGAAAATGTTCATTTGATCATTATATGAAAGTTTATGGAATTATGCCAAATGCTCGGTCGTTGTGCTAAAAGGTCCCTTATGTTTATCCCAAATGGGTGGCCACTGTTACGGGCGCACTTTCGGAACAATCCGAATCGTACAGAGAGTTGTGGCAAGGGAATGGACTGTCTAGTATGTTATGTAACATTGCTATTGAGGGTGTATTCTGGTGAGTGGGCATCGAAACGAGAGGAACAATATTCGGCAAAACTAATCAACTCCTAGCCTTCGTAGATGACCTTGACATAATTACTTGAAACCTTGGGACGACGGAGGCAATCTGCGCCAGTTTAATAACGGAGCTAGTAGAATTGGATTACAAATTAAAACGTCAAAAATCTAATATATGAAAGGATGAGCCTTAAGAGAAAACAACATTTGCTTCCCACGAACATTGACTTTTGATGGCGATGAGCGAGTAATAATACGAGATTCCATCCTACTTTTCCTTCAGGATGACAAGTAAATTAACCCTCTAACGGGCAACATCGTAAAAACGATGCGATCAAGCTAATGACTATTTTATCATAAAAGTGCACACCTTAAATTCTGATTTTTATGCAAAAATAATTATCTGGAAGAGCGCTAGGTTACAAAAAGCCCAATTTCTCTTTTTCGTTTTTCATGTCTAACGCTCTACCCAGATATTTTTTCATTTTAAATACATTACAAAATTGAAATAAAGCTTGAAATTTACTAATAGAAAAATTTTAAGGTCAATCATTTTGTTCTAGATATCCTTTTTCTCCAAAAGTAAAAAAGGGAATATTCGCGCATTAATTATTTTCGAAATTTTTCGGAATTTTTGTGTTTGAAAGATGATAACTTTTGAATGCATAATCAAAATGTTATGACATTAATATCAAAATGTCAAGAAATCTATTCTGAACACATTTTGCGTATTGTCAATTCAAAACAAATTTCGTATGCAACTCTGGAGCACCAAAAGCGAAGGCCGTCTACAGACGGTCTTACCCGTTAGAGGGTTAAGGAGCACACGCTACCGTACTTAACTGACGATGCGCAAAACGCTAATCAAGGCCCACACTTTTACCCGCGTGTGTAAACGAAGGCAGAAGATTAAGAAGAAAAAAAAGAGGTTAAGCAAAAACTGTTGCAAGCTTACGAGTTATTGACTTCGTGAGCGGGCTGTACAGAAAGACGGTACGAGGATGTGCGCTCAAGGGTGGGTTGGTAGTAGAATGTATGCACACAGTACCAACGTTTGTTTGTCGTAGATTTCTGTTTAGCTTAAGCAGTGTTCTGGCCAAAATTAATATGCGTTACTTTCGGCGTTACCCCGATACATAACAAAAATAACAGAATCCTAGTCAAAATTACTAGACATGACCATGAAAGGTGGTAAATTTAACTGAGAACATATTACTTGTACAACAATCATGGTAAATTTGAATAGCTTTTTCATGGTACTTACAAAATGCATGCGTTTTCTGCAAAATTGTGCGAGATACCATGGTTTTTGTTTCAGAGTATATTTACCTAGTTAACTTCTAGAGTCGCAAATTGGGGTGTACCACATTAGGTAAAATATCTATGTTATCATAGCATTTCAAACCACACAATAATTTGGCTGACTGCTGCAGTTGTCGAAGTATCGATTTATGGTATATATTGTTAGCACGATGAAAACTCTTTTCAGATATAGGGAGGGCATCGCAGGTTACAGTATTTTAGCAAACTGCAAAGGATGCTGTCTTTCAAGTAATCCAGAAATTTCCAGTTGATTTGAGAAATTGCAATACTTTGAGACACAAAGTTAGCTCCGCGGAAATCCAAGCTTGGAATATCTGACGAAGTTTGAATCGAAGAAGGTTCAGAAGGATTAAGATCCGGGGAGCTGGAAGGCCACAAACTCTTATCAAGAAAATCAGTCAAATTCTCCCGACACCACGCTTGGACGATATTCGCCGTGTGGACCGGTGCGCTGTGCTGTTGAAAGACGTAATGATCTTTCCCGTAGAGGTCACGAAGTGCCGGGCCACAATCTTTTTTAGAACCTGTACTTACTTAATTGGCCTAACATCTTACGACAATTTCTCCTATAATTCTCCTATAATCTTACGACAATTTCTTCTATAATTTCTCCATCTGTTTCGGTCCATGGCAACTGATCTCCAGTTCCACGGGAATCTCGCCAGATCTCGCTTTACCTGGTCTTGCCACCTCGCTCACTGTGCCCCTCTTCGTCTTGTTCCTACCGGATTTGATGCGAAAACCATTTTTGCAGGATAGTTGTCCGGCATTCTAGCAACATGTCCTGCCCAACGTTTCCGTCCAGCTTTAATCACTTTCTGAATACTTCGTTCGCCATAGAGACGCGCAAGCTCGTGGTTCATTCTTCGCCTCCATACACCGTTCTCTTGCACTCCGCCAAAGATGGTTCTTAGCACCCGCCGTACGAAAACTCCGAGTGCTCGTAGGTCCTTTTATAGCAGTGTCTACGTTTCGTGTCCGTAGAGGACAACCGGTCTGACCGTTTTGTACAGTATGCAAATATGTATGGCTCAAATTGTTCGACCGCAAGTGTTTGTGGAGTCCGTAGTAGGCACGACTTCCGCTGATAATACATCTTTTAATTTCACGGCTGGTATTGTTGTCCTCTGTTGCCAGTGAGCCAAGATATACGAACTCGTCGACACCCTCAAACTCATTCCCATCGATTACCACGGTGCTGCCCAAGCGGGCCCTGTCGCGCTCGGTCTCGCCCGCCAGCATATACTTCGTTTTAGACGTATTTATCTTCAATCCAATTTTTCTCTGCTTCGCGTTTTAGTCTGGTGTACTAATCTTCCATCGCCTCAAATGTTCTGCTGACAGCATCCACGTCGTCAGCAAAGCAGATAAATTGACTGGATTTATTGAAAATCATGCCCCGCATTTTGATCGCCGCTCGTCTTATAACACCTTGAAGCGCAATGTTGAATAGCAGGCAGGAAAGACCATCTCCTTGTCGAAGTCCCCTGCGAGATTCGAATGGGACCGACAATCCACCCGAGATTCTCACACAGCACTGGATCCCATCCATTGTAGCCATGATAAGCCTAGTAAGCTTACCCGGAAAGCCGTTTTCGTCTAAAATTTTCCATAGCTCTTGTCGGTTTACGCTATCATACGCGGCTTTGAAATCGATGAACAGGTGGTGCGTGGGACTCGAAATTCGCGGCACTTCTGGAGGATCTGCCGCAGGGTGAAGATTTGGTCCGTTGTAGACCGACCCTCCAGGAAGCCGGCCTGGTAACTTCCCACAAATCTATTGGCTATTGGCGATAGTTGATGAAAGATTACTTGGGACAGCACTCTGTAGGCAGCATTCAGAATAGTGATCGCTCGGTAGTTCTCACAATCTAGCTTATCACCTTCCTTGTAGATAGGGCAGATAACCCCGTCTTTCCACTCCTCCGGTAGTCGTTGCGTATCCCAAATCTTGACAATCAGTTGATGCAGACAGCGGGCCAACTTGTCCGGGCCCATTTTAATAAGTTCCGCTTCAATGCCATCTTTTCCCGCCACTTTGTTGTTCTTCAGCCGCTGGATGGCTTCTTTAACTTCCCTTATCGATGGGGGTGGCACATCTTCGTTGCTTGCTACACCAATGTGGTCACTTCCTCCGCTATCATGGTCTTCCGCCTGCGCGCCATTCAGGTGTTCATCGTAGTGCTACTTTCACCTTTCGATCACCGCACGGTCGTCAGTCAAGATACCTCCATCTTTATCTCTGCACATTTCGGCCCGCGGAACGAAGCCTTTGGGAGATCCGTTGAGTCTCTGATAGAAATTCCGTGTGTCGTGAAAGCGGTACAGCTGTTCGAGCTCTTCGCACTCCTTCTCCTCTTGGTGGCGCTTCTTCTCCTTGAAGAGTCGGGTTTGCTGCCTCCTCTTCTGTTTGTATCGCTCTACATTCTGACGGGTGGTTTTACGCAGCAGTTGTACCCGCGCTGCGTTCTTCTCAGCCAATATCTGCAGGCATTCCTCGTCAAACCATTCGTTACGTCGAGTCGGTGCCACACTGCCTAGGACGTTCTTCGCTACGCTGTTAATGTCTGTTTTCACGGCATTCCAACAGTCCTCAAGAGGGGCTTCATTCAGTTCACCCTCTTCCGGCAGCGCGGTTTCGAGAGATAACGCGTAGTTTTCGGCGACCTCCTATCAGAACATGGTCGATTTGTGATTCTGTCTGGTTGGGTGATCTCCAGGTGTACCGATGGTAGAGGTTAAGCTGGAAGAAGGTACTACGTATGGCCATTTTCTTAGAGGCGGCAAAGTCGACAAGTCTTAGGCCATTTTCCGTGTGTCATGAAAGCGGTACAGCTGTTCGAGCTCTTCGCACTCCTTCTCCTCTTGGTGGCGCTTCTTCTCCTTGAAGAGTCGGGTTAGGCCATTTTCGTTCGTTTACGTATACGTTTACTCCTCCTGACCAACCTGAGCATTACAGTCCCCGATGATTATTTCTACATCAATTCTTGGGCAGCGGTCGTATTCACGCTCCAACTGCTCGCAGAATTCGTCTTTGTCATCATCGGTACTTTCGAGGTGAAGGCTGTGCACATTAATTATGCTTATATTGAAGAATCGGCCCTTGATTCTTAATCTGCACATTCGGGGTTTGATCGGCCACCATCCGACCACCCGCTTCTGCATCTCGCCAACACTATAAAAGCTGTTCCCAGCTCGTGTGTATTGCCGCAGCTCTGGTAGATGGTATGACCATCTCTATACGTACGAACCATCGTTCCTTTCCAGCATACCTCCTGCAGCGCTACGATGTCGAACTTGGGGCTCTTCACTTCTTTAGAAAGCACGCGGGTTCTTCCGAGAAAATTTAGAGACCGACAGTTCCATGTTCCTAATTTCCAATCGGTAGTCCGTTTTCGTCGCCTGGGTCTTTGCCGATTGTTCCAATTAGAGTTATTATTATTACTTAAGGGGTCCATTGCTTTGATTTTTTTAGTGGTTCAGGCTTGCAAAGCCCGCAACCAACCCCACAGTATCACCGGAGCGCCAACGTAGCTCGAAGGAGTCATCCTCCTCTGTCAGCATACGACCTTGGTTTCCACCGGGGTTGGTTACCCGATCTGAACCGAGGTTGCTCGTATGCCGGCTGGTACCACGAAGAGGTAGGGGTAGGAGTTGCTAGGTAAGAGGCTGTGGACCACTGTCGGGTCTATTTTATGCCCAGTGCACAAGGCACCGATGGCTGCTGGCGTCCTCGCCGAACGCGGCCGCCCCGATATAGCACGGTTTTTGGCCGAGCCCGTCTCCCGGTACCGATGGATTGTGTTATAGATGAAATTCCGTTTCACTCCGTGGGATTTCAACCGCCGAAATATGTCGCCGGGTCGCTCACCTCTCGCAAACAACTTTACTACGACGTTACGGTACTCCTTCATAGCGCGCGGTAAACAAATAACAAATAACATCAAGTCGACACCTTGCGCGTCGGTTAGCCCATATATAAGGCTAAAGCTGACACCAATACCAGTACACAGAATGCACATGATGCGCACTTACGCAACGATGAAAAGTTGTATTTGAACTTATTGAACACCTTGTATTTATTTTGTTTAAAGCACCAATTATCAAAGAATGCAAAATTTCGATGGGGCATTGATTGATGAAGCATGATGAGCATGATGAAATTTAATGCGCATATGCTGCACAACTGGGGACTTTGCTGAAAATTTATTATTCATTCTATCAAATATTTTATTATGCTCGTTATAAACCAAATCGGTCAGGATAATCTGATACCTTGAGTATTCAGCCTACGACTATTTCAAGATAACAAAACTGACTGACTACTTTATCTTTTTACCAGAGCAAGTTTTGTGCTTTACAGCTTTGGAGAACAAAGCGAAAACCTTCATTAAATTATGGCAATGACTTTCAAGCAGCGAAAAGCATAATCGGTTCTATTGCTGCTTTCAGCATAGCGTAATACAGATACTTGACCATATCGTTTGACTCTTCAAGAGGTTATTGAAACCTTCTGAAGAATGGGACTATGCCTATCGTTATCGCTATTGACGTTCAGTGCTTCATCAGGAGGAGCTTCATCAAATTTCTCATTTCCTGTATATTTTTACTGTTTTGTCTGCTGCAATCTATTGTTACTAAAATATACGTGGATTAACTGGAGTGCACTTCAGGTCTCCAAGCAACATCTGTTTTATGATTGGAATTACACTCGCTGAGTCACACTTCGACAAATCCTTTAGAAATGTCAAGAGTACAACATGCCAACGCATTATAATTTCGTAGGTTTCATAGCAGCATGCGATACAGTCGAGTGTGAAGAGAGGCTGATAATGCACGAGAATGGATTTCCGGAAAAACTAACGCAGTTTTGCGGAAAAACTAACGCAGTTTCCGGAAAAACTAACGCAGTCCATATTTCGGGGATACTCTCGAGTCCAATCGAATTACGCAGAGGATGGTGGCAAGAAGATGGGATATCTTGTGTGTTACTTAACGTCGTTAAGGAAGTTGTAATCCTGCAAGCGAAGTTGTGAAGTTGTGATCGAAATGAAAGGAACAATTCTCAGCAAACGTAGCCAAGTTCTAGGATTCGCAAACAACCCTGAGATCATCGTTTGAAACTTTGGGACGGCGGAAACAAATTACGTCAGATTAAAACCGGACTTGGAGGATTAGGATAGTCGCCGAATTTATCCATCTTGGCTCACTGGTAACGGCGAACAATGATACCAGCCGTGAGATTGGGAGGCGTATTATCAGCGGAAGTCGTGATTACTATGGGCTTCACAAGCAATTGCGGTCAAGCAGACTAAGTCCCCGTACAAAGTGCACCCTGTACAAGACGCTTATTAGACCGGTTGTTCCCTACGGGCATGAAACATGGACCTACGAGTGCTCGGAGTTTTCGAATGACGACTGTTAACAACGATCTGCAGCGGCGTACAGGAGAACGGAGGATGAACCATGAACTCGCACAGCTCTATGGCGAACCAGTATCCAAAAGGTAGCTAAAGCTGGACGGATACGATGGGCAGGGCATGTTGCAAGAATGCCGGACAAATACCCTGCAAGAATGGTGTTACACCCTTGAGTGATGACTCAAATCCGGTAGGAACAAGACGACCAGAAGCGCAGCGAGCAAGATGGTTAGACCAGGTGGAGCGAGATCTGGCGGAGAGTATTCTGTGGCCGAGGAATTGGAGAGCGGTAATCTACAACCCAGTTAATTGGAGAAACTTTGTTCAACAGGCTCTGTCTTAAGATGGCAACAACAATAACAATGACAGCAATATGAAGATTAGGATAAAATTCTATATGTCGCAAATACAAATATATGGCAAGAGGCGGTTCAAGAGAAAAAAGTATTGTCCTGAATTGTGGAGTTGGAAGTGACGAGAAGCTGTTCAAATCATTCATTATGATCATTTGAATGTCAAAAATTGTACATGCAAAGCACAACAAGCATTGAACTCAGATTACGCAATCCTTGCGTTTAATAAGGTATATTCAAAGTGATGAATGTAACTTTTTTATTAGCAAAGCTATTTTAAAGAGAAGCAAGAATTATTGTAGCTAGGTACATAGAATGTCATTTTTAACCCATTATGACCCAGCGTATGATATATCATACCTCGTCTTCAAAACCTGTTTACTGCTGAATTTCAATAGTTAGCATTGTTAATATATCACTACAAGAGAGATAAGACATCAATCTGATGTGTGTGTGTGATATAATTTGTCAGTTTTTGTCATTTCATCTGTATTTTCAACAGTGCAAAGTTGTGACAAATGGCGGAAAAAAAGTTGAAAAAATAGCGAAAAAATGTTTGTCTCCAAAACGCATGAAAAAGTCTACATTTAGTGACGAAACATTACCTGACATGTAAATTAGTATTTATATGTAAAGTCTATCACAAAATTCGATAAGAAATCTGTAAAAAACTTTGTGATTTGTTTGTTTGAAACTGAGCCTATAAAATATTTAACCTGCGATATTTTGGCCTTGAAAGCATTCCAAATGACGATTTTGCGTTTCCCGACACATTCGAGCCATAATATAATAGATTACAGAGTTTCACTTCATTTGGTCCAAATTTAGGTATACCCGGGTCATAATGGGTTAAATGTACGACTAAACCGATCATCTCTCGAACAATTTTTAATTGATAGAACCGTATAGTATACGGAAAAAAAAGTTCGACTCAGGTCGGCCAGAGGCAAACTATAATCAAGTAAGTGTAAAAACAAATTACTTCTTAATTGCTCCGGTTGGAATACTATTGAAACTAGACATCACAAAAGCGTTGTTCCCTTGAAAATATGTATTCACTGAATCGACTGATTCAATTACTGCGACACACATACACAGACTCACACTGCTCGAATTGACACTGAATTATGTGAAATCAATAGAACCGTTTTGTCATACATCTCAACACTAATTTGGTTCGCTTGGCTTCGGTCTCAATTCGACTGCGGGCGATTTTTATTTTTTGCTGCGATACGATGCGGATAATATTAGACTACTTCAGAACCAATGGCAATCCAATACACTGACTGCTTGCTTGCTGGCCCGGCTGACAGCCTAGGTTAGTAACGTGTAGCTTCGCTCGATTCGGCACGGCTCCGGCACTATTTGACTGGCTCAGCAGCGTTTGCGATGCAGGCGCACGCTCGAAATCGAAAGCGAGAACCAATTCTTCGAATGAATAATTCATGGCCCGTTCCGTGGAACGTGGCTCTCTTTTCGGAATTTCCCTATCTGTTCGCCAACCGACCGACTGGCGCTGACAGCCTATGCAAAGAAGGCCCAGATTGGAACGGGTCTGTCTTGAATTTAATCATAAATCTTGATTGCATATTGACACACTCGTTTCAATATTGTCCCCCCGAGGCAGTGGCCGTGATTTACGTGTTGTGATGAAAGTGAAATTAATCGTGTATCTCTTCATCGTATCTCGCATTATGGATTCAATGAGCTTCCCCAGAAACAACTAACCAAGCCGGGTGAATGACTCAATTTGGTTGGCCATATTGCCGGTCCGTTTACGGAAGCTTAGAATAAACAACCCTTAAGTGTGAGCATTCATCATCGACGGCACCGTAGGAGAGCCCATTATCAGGGTAGACACTAGTCATAAAAATATGAATAAATAAGAAATGTCGTACTGAAGTTCAGATCTTGCCATATATTGTACGTGACAAACGACATGTGTATATTAACGGTCCATGTTAAACGTTTCCCCCCGGAAAGCATCTCCAAAAATAATCATCCCCATCTGATGTTGAGGATCTTGTTGCTGTAAGAGTCCAAGCTGGGAGAACAACGAAAACGTGTGACATTCTGAACGCATGCTCATGGGAATGTGCTCGTGATAGCTTCGCTTTTTGTATCCTACTCCAACTATTACACCCTTGAGTGATGACTTTTTCACACTTACGGTTCCCATCCAGGAAACATTTTTTCTCGTTTTCTTCTGTGGCATCCTTCCCAAAAGCTGGCGATGGAAACGATGGCGAGAAGATTCTCTTATCGGAATAATGTAATAGGGCCGGCTGAATATTCGAGCAAGATTAGTTCAGGTAGTTCAGGATGAAGCATCAAACTGGACTACATCATACGGTGCAGAAACCTTTTACCGGCAAAGTGGATTGTGAGAAAATCTTTTGCATTGTATTGGGATCTGTCAGCTTTTTATTGTGTGAAAAGCAATTTACTCAAATTGATTATAAACATATCTATGGAAGCTGGTGCTCGTGACTGGACATACTCTCATTACTATAGTATAGCGATATGTACCTACATGTACACGTATGACCCACATTCATTATCCACAGCAACCGAAGGTTTTCATCCCACCTGCGTGTGAAGGCCCGAACTTAAAATCACTTTAAGCGCCTGCACACTATCATCTAGGTAACCTCTACCCTCTCAGTGGTCCATTTCAGTCCATGTTGGTCGTGATTCGCAGCCCATTAGCCAACCATAAAACGACCCTGGGCGACCTAAATACGTCCGGAAAGTTTCTCCCTTTGCATGAATTTTGCTACGTTTCCACGTGAGCACAAGCACCACCGACTCATGTGCGGTGCGGTCACATTTCTTTGACCTTTCGCATTTGAGCTGAAAAATCTCACGAGCAAATCACCTTAACCCTTTCATCTTAGCCGCGTTACTTTAGGCTTGTTATAAAGCCTTTTTCGTCGGTGTTTTCTGTTTTCCACCGCGACCTTCTCGACGGAACACGGTCGAGCCACGAGGAAACAGTCAGCGACAGCCAGCGGCCTGAGCGATGAGCTTTCTTTGGCACCGGGCTAGGGTTTGAAAAGTCACGACTAGTTAGAATAATTTATGGGTGGAAAGTGGAAGCTAACTGTGTTCAACCAAATAGTAGAACAACACATTCAGGAGGCTGTGTTTAGTAGTTTAGCTCTGAGGCTTACGCTTTGTGTGGTCTTATCGGACTTGCTTGAAAAAATTATACAGTATTGCTCCGATTATATCAGCCCCTTCGTGAATTTTAAGCTGGAAACCTCATCATTGGAAAACTGATATAATCAGAAAAGAATTTTTTGCACAAAAGTTGTAGAACATACTAAAATAAGTAACTTTGTCGAACATAGTAACTATCTATCTCTTATGGTTGTCAAAATATAATGATTTGAATGTAAAAAGCACTTAAAAAGACCTTAAAAAATAACTGTAACTTTTGAGGATACAATCAGATACAGACAACTGATAGGGTATTGTCGTTATCGTCGGCCCATTGTTATGGTCGGGCCATCACAATTTTACAGTTTTAGTAACTCATGATATCTATGATACAACCAATGTCAAACTTCTTACTGTGATAGCTAACTTTTCACAATATTGTGAGTTTCAATCGTGTATTCAAAACACCCGAATTGTGAATTCAGTGAATTCAGTGACTAAATCTTACAAAAAAAGTTTTCCAGCGCAATGAACTTTTCTTCAAGAAATGATTCATGAAATGTAATTATCGAGATAAATTTTGAAAATGTATGAAGTGTGTTGTGCTGCACACGAAAACTATAGAAAAATCCCCTCCAGTAAGGTGTTTGGGAAGGCTACGGTGAAATACTAGAAAAGCGCTATTTGTAAAGAACGGGCCACTTGAGTAGTCATGGTTGGGCCGCAGAAGCGCGACAATCGCTAGAGAATGTCAGTCACGTAAAATGTGATGAAAGAAAGCAAAAATAATACGATAAAAACCTAGATTTTTGTTGTTTTTTTTTCATTGTAGTTGTACATTCCGGGAAAGACGATTGTAGCAATATTGTTTTTACAAGATCGCCAAAATTACGCAAAAATGCAATTAAAAATAGGGTATTCGTACCTATATGAGCCGTTGTTCACGGAATTCATTCTTTTCATGTCTCTATATAGAATTTTAATACGTATGTCTCTATATAGAATTTTAATACGTATTTTAATACGTATGATTTTCTGCGGTGGCCCAACCTGTACAACATGGCTCGACCATGACAACATTTTTTGTCTTCACGTAAATGCTTATAACTTTTTTATTTTTCAAGCAATCAGTTCAAAACTTTCCGGCGCTATACCTTATTCTTAGACCTTTGCAACGATGTATTTAGATTTCCATAATTCCTTTGAAACGAAATGTATGGGCGAATTCCAAAACGTGGCCCAACCACGACGACACTCCCCTACTTGCCTTTACAGGTTTTTTTTGTTGCACTTTTATGTATGAATTATTTGATCTGCCACCAATTACCTTGAGAAAGTATTAATTTTCACCGAAACAGCTCAATATCTCGGAAAATTTTGAAAGTAACGTATAATGATGTTCCACTAAAACGTGTATTTTAGTAAGACAAAAAACTTCATAGAACACTATTAACACGAAAAAATTGACCAGAATAAGTTAGGGACAAAAAAAATATGTTAAGGGTTTGTCCACAAACAACGCTTCATAGCTAATTTATATGAAAAGATACAACTATTGTGCCTTTGACAAAGTTGTTTGTAATGTCATTTATTATATCTTTGCTAAACGCATCAAACCTGTATGTTGAACATGTGTTAAAATAAAAATCTCACATATGAGAAGAATCACGCCATATGCGAAAAATCTCGCGTTTCGGCGTAATCTCACGCGATTACTTACTTCGCTGTTCGGATCACTGTGCATCCTGGCGCATAAAGGGTTAAAACGTCTAAAACATTCATTTGGTTGTTCATATAACCTCAAAAGAAACATAAAATAACTTAAAAGAAACAAACAAATAATTTATTTTTGGAGCTGAAAAAGAAAAAGCTTATATAATCGGGAGTAGATATAGTCGGGTGTACGAAAAAGAAATAAAATGGTTTTGATTAATCATATTAGAGATGAAAGTGGATTATTTGAAAAAGCTTTGTTACAGTTAGTGTGTAATTTTAGTATAGTGACAGATTCACTAGGTGTGTAAATTTTTGTAAAATTGTTTGTAAATTTAAATAAGTAGGGGAACTGTGGGTAAGACGAACAGGGTGGGTAAGACGGACAGGTGGTTGATTCTACCAGTTAAGCATTAAAATTCGTAAATCTTTTGATGGGCATCCAACCATCTTGCTGTATCATAATGTCTGAACGTTTCCATCATCATTTAGAACTTTAAAATTTTGATAAAGTACAGGAAAACTAAAAATTGGAAATGATTCTGCATCTGGATGTAACTTTATGTCCTTCGAAATTAAGCTTTTTGTGTGGTTTAATTCCAAAATGTTGCCTATAGCATGAAGTATTTCGATTTAATACCTTTTCAAGTAACGCCTGCATTGAAATAATACGTAATTTCATTTGCGTATGAAAAATTGTGAATACTTTAAAAAAATGTATAATGATGGGGTGAAATGGACAACTGCTAGTGTGGGTAAGATGGTCAGTGAACATATTATAATAAAATGGTTGATTTTGCTTCTTAGTGATATCTCAAGCATATAAATGAAAATATGACCGGCAAACGTGAACTTCAAACGAATTAGCAGCGGCCAGGCATGAAACAGTTTTTGGAATGCTTGTTCATATTGCCACTGCCAAACAATTTTCTATTGGCTGCCCCTAGTGGGAGGGGGTGGACTGCCCCCTTCATTTTTACACGCTACTCCACCATATTTTACGTATTCAATTTTTTAAGGGTCAAAAATAATAATATACTCTTAGTTGGGGGGATTAACAATACCTGTCCATCTTACCCCCACACATTGTCCGTTTCACCCGCAGCACAAAAAAAGTTCACTTTTTCGGACCATTTTTAAAACTCAAAATACACATTGAAAAACATTTTTTGTTACATATTTCGCTAGCTGCTTTTGAAAACAATATATTGAACTGAAGTAAACTGTATTTAGGTTTTATAAATCATAAGTTCTCTGAATTATATTAGCTGTTCTTCTTAACCTCGTCTTACCCACAGTTCCCCTAGCAGAATAAAACGGATAACTTTTTTTTAACTCGCATTCGAGATTCTGGTAATACGCTCAACGCGAAACCTTTTCAGTGATTGTAAAAACTCAAAATCTCACAACTCATCAAAAATCAAAATCAACTGTGAATCATGTCAGCTTGATCCTATGCAGAAAAACTACAAGGTATGCAGCCCTAAAGGTTGTACGAAAGGGTGACGTAGGACTATATCAGATCATTAGATCAAAGACCAATGTAAACTGCATTTCTGGCATATGTATGTTTATAAGAATCTGTGAGTGCTATTGTTTAAGTGAATGTTTAAAAGAAAAGATCGAAATATTCAGATTCGATTCTTCATTTAATGCAATGGTGGCTTTAAAAATACGTGGACGGGGGTTCATAAGTACAACTCCTGCTACCATTGAGACAGAGATTTCTTTTAAAAATCACTTTTGTGCATCATAAAGGTTGAAATAGTAATGAATGACCAGCCCATAGATTACTGTAATAAATATGATTATGCGTAGCTTTACATGTTTCAATAATCTTACGTCAACTCGCTTGTGGCCTTTAAAAGGACCGTTAGTTACAAATATCATTAAAGTCAAAGCACGTTCATTGCGAATATGGCGTGCGCCATTCGAATGTCCTCCTCTTCTGACATGAATTGTAACAGGCACATAAGTTAGCGGCGTCGATTCACTGTCTTTTGCTCCGAGAAGGTTTTACTAGTTTACTTTCACAGCTTACCACTTGTTAAAAGCAAATCCTAGGTGCTATATTCCGTTATCGAAACGTGACCTTCTGTTTTTATACTTCAGACTTCGCAGCCAGCTGTTAGAGTACAGGACAATCGCATGGCCAGTTGCTACGATCCTATTGACTCTAACAGCCTCTCCCAACCGAGATTCGAACATACGACAACTGGCCTATTAGGCCAGCGTCATACCTCGAAACCAACTGGGAGGCTTACCACTTGTTACACAGCAGGGAATATGGCAAAAATTGATGTTTTATTTGTATGAGAGTCCATATCCTCCTACCACAAGGGTGAGGGGTCTCAAACCATCATAAAATAAATTCATGACTCCAAAAAATCCCACATGCCAAATTTTGTTACATTTGCTTGATTAGTTCTCAAGTTATGCCGAAATTTGTATTTCATTTGTATAGGATCCCCCTTCTTAAAGAAGGCAAAGGTCTTAATTCACCATAGAAAAAATTCTTGCCTCCAAAAACACCAACAAGCCAAATTTTGGTTCCATTTGCTTAATTAGTGCTCGAGTTATGAGGAAATTTGTATTTCATTTGTATGGGAGCCTTTTCTGTTACGCCTTCCTTAAAATTGCTTTAAATAGCGAGAGAAATTCATATGTGAGTTTCGCGCATGTGATCAAGGTTGAAATTTCACGTGTTTGAAATCTCATTGAGTTTTTGTTGCTATGAATTTTTCAACACTGAACCTTCTAATTAGCTACATCATTTAACTAAGATTTATTTCAAATTTTCGCTAAAGGTTCCTTAAATACTATAGTCATAAATTAGAAAACAGAAAATAAACAATTTGTCGATAATAGTAGTACTTAAACGATGCTCATTTTTAATTCATTGATAACTACGAGTATAATTCACTAATACATTCTTCTCTTGTTTCAGGTAATTATAACGAGCGAGGGCTTTGAAACTGAGATGCAATCGTGAGTAATGTGAGTGAATGTGTGAGTAATACCGCTTAAAATGTGAAATTATTGTCATATAATCTTCAGTCCTAAGCTGCCAAGGATCAAGATAAATCTACGACGACTACACTTAAACAAAACTTCAATTTTACAATTTATCTGTCGTATTCTGACAAGAGATACCGTGGACTTCCGCTAATTGTTGAACAACTTTCTTGTTGAACAACTTGCATCAGAAAGAAACAGAGTAAGCTGAACTTTTTTTTTGTCTTGATCTATACTATAGTCAGGTATTCGCCTATATTCTACATACTGATCTGAAGCGAATCCGATGTTCTTGTAAAATGCAACCAACAAAAGCTAAGCATGAAAAACTAATTTTTAAAGACCTTCCAAAGAAAATGCTATATATCTCCGCACCCGATAGATATAAAAATGTCATTTCTTCAGGAAATTTGTTTGTCTTCATATTTTCTACAACTTTGCCGAAGAAATTATGTCTGGGGTTCTCGACACAAATTTTTTATTATTTATTTTTATCATAGTCATATCATATATAGTTAGTCATGGCTTAGACTAACTTTAGACATTTTCAGATTATGATGGGTATTCATACTAACGAAAGTTACGAAGACACTATATTGTGAAAATGAAAGCAAAAGATGGTAGGAAAAAAGTTCCACGCTTCGCTCGTTTAGACCACTGTGTCCTGGGCGCATGAATTCTGATGTGATCCGGCAAAAAAAGAAAAAAATTAAAGCTCGATAGAGGCAGATCAACCAAACCATGCTCTGTAACAGAAAAAATTTACTTCGCTTCTCAAAGGATATACACCCGACAAAAAGGCAGAGATAAATCGTGGGAGGAACAGGGAGCGAGCGAGAGAATGATTGTTCTACAGCGCGGAGCTCTCTTTCTCCAAAATTTGCCCACCGAATTTCATGAACAGCAGCGATCTCCGTTTCTAGTCGATATACCTCTCGAGCAAGCAAGCCCGTTCTCGCCGATTAATGAAGGATTTGTATATTCCACGTACCAAGTTTCCAATCGTTATCCATTATCGTATGGATGTACTATGTCGTATGCCGATTGATCCGTTCTACATTTCCATTTTCGTTGTTCGTGGTATGTGAGAGTTATATTACCTTACTGGGATCTCAATATCTGCATAGCTCGCGAGATATAGCATTCGATATTCAACCAAGGCACACGCTGTCTGAGTCGCCCATCGCCTATTGAACAGTCGATCGAGTCGCATTTTCGAGCTTAGCAAAAGGTATTGTAACATTTTAAAAAAGATATTTCGTATTGCGTTTTTTTAAAGAAAATAAAACCAATAATCACTTTTTTCGACAAATTGTTTTCGTTGGGCACTAATTATTAATATTTGGTGGTATTACCGTTGCTCCGGATATCTATCACGTACTCTCCGCGGCAAGGACTCAACAAAGCTTCAACATGTGCTAACAGCAATAGCATCCCATACTTTCTGGATTTTAGCTCACAGTTCCTCCTTGTTCTTTGCTTTCACAGGGCTCACGGGCTTCTCTATTGGATTTAGATCATGCAATTGTGCCGGTTATTGCATAAGTCATTACCTTTCATAACCTGCCATTTTAACGGCAATTCCCATTACGCATGCGGTAGCATTGCAGTTTCTCAGTCTGCAAGTACTGGTCTATTATCGATTTTATGCAGAATATTAAGCCAACCCCGTAACAGGAGAAATATCCCCAGACCATGATATTTCCTCCTTCTTGTTTAAATGTTTTACTAGCAAAGTCGTTAAATGTACTGATTGGTGACACAAATTTGAAGACATTTAGCGTTGTTTCTTCTGGCTAGTCTTGCTATATGTTTCTAGTACATGCGCATCGAAAAGAAATGCGAGGAAAAACGAAAACATCTCTTATTTTTCGTGTCGTATACCCTTTGAGGCAAGAGAGAACTTGTTTTCCTTGTAAGACACGGTTTTGATATTCTCTGGTGTGTTGCGCACTTAAGCACAACATATAGCTTTCTTCCAAACAACGCGGTTTCAAATAAGAACGTTCCCAGCAATGATGGCTTCGAGTAATAATTACAACTTGTGCTCCATCGGTTGTCCATACTATTCCAGCTAGAACTGATAGAAAAAAGTGGCGAATGCGTGTCATTTCTTTATGACATTTTGTGTGACTGATCATCGCACGTAAGAGAATGTTTGCTTACTATCATGTACGTTTTCGGGCTAGTTTCGACACTTAAAATAAATAGGCATGTCGATCAGGGACGTAAAATGTACTGGTTGGTGACAAAAATTTGAAGATATTTACCATTCTTTCTTGCTACCAGTCTTGCGACATGTTACTGGTACACAAGCACCGAAAAGAAATGCAAGAACAACGAAAACATCTCTTGGTCTACGTGCCATACACTCTTCGATATCGGGGAGAAAATGTCACCAGTCTTGGAGACACTTTTTTGTATTCTCTTTTGCTGTTGCGCACGTAAACCAAACATACAGCTTTCCCCCAAACAAAACGATTTAAATAAGAAAGTTCCCAATACATCTTATTCTCTAGGGGTGAGTCCCGGCGTAGTGGTTAGCAATCACGCCTCTCACGCCGAGAACCCGGGTTCAAATCCCAACCCCGCAGAAGTCACGAATGACCCAAAACTGGTTCAAGTGACTATAATCTAAACAAAAAAATCTTATTCTCTATCACTGCTCCATACTATTCCAACTACAACTGTAAGCAAAAAGCGACTAATGCATGTCATTTCTACACGACATTTTGTGTGAATGGTAGGCTGACATACGAAAATGTTTGCTTATTATCGTGTACGTATTCGGGTTAGTCTCGACACGTGCAAGAGATAGCCACAGTCGATACAGAAACAGTACAGAGCGATGGTATTGATTAGAGTCTGACATGGCATTGCATGCTGGTAAATGTTAAGAAAAAATGTAACCGTTTCGGTCCCTGATGTCGATACACAGACAGTACGGAGCGATGATACTGGTTAACAGTTTGACATGGTATTGTAAGCTGATAAACATATAGAAAAAGTGTCAACCATTTTAGTCGCTGGTATCGAGATTTGAAAGCAAATTCCGGTCCGAAAGGTTGAACCCCGCGTTTTCCATCTGATCTTCCAATTCCAAATTCACTTGGTTTCATCAGACAATCAAATGTTTCGCCATTTATTAACCTTTTCGGGTTCAATCAAGTCTGCATGTTCCTTAGCGATTTCAGTTGAGCTTGGAGAGATGCTCCTGCGCAAGCATATGTACTTTCCTTGGACTCCTATCGACGAGCAGCTCTATGAATTGTTCTGGAACTCACTGACGCATTCAGCTCATCCCCTATTTTCAATGCTGTCTTGAACTGATCAATATTGGTTTTTGATCTACCAAGAAAGGCGGCTATTTCTCCTTTCTTCCTAAGTTTTACCTTGCTTGGCTATTTGTTGGATAACTGCTCGCTAGGTTTCCGCCATACATGAAATTTATGGTTTGAAACCATACATGAAATTTATGATGAAGTACTTTTTCCGGCTGCCAACATCACTGAATGTACACTTCGAAGAAGCACTTACTTCACGAATAATATGATTATAATCATTAAATCAGGTACAAATCGAGAAAGCTCCAATTGGGCAGTAATTCACAACATTTGTTTATTGACGCGTCGCAGTATTTGTCAAGCCAAGCTGGCATTTATATTTGCAAGCATTGAACGGAAATTCCCATAAAAAATTCCGATTATTTTAGAACACACGTTACTAGCAACCACACCGGTTAACTGGTTGACACTGTCTATGTTTCAAGTCATATTTCGATACTTACTTATGGGAAGGACTAATTAAACTATCAATAGCTGTACGTTTATTAGATTAACACAGTTTTAATGATCACGCAAGTAACTATCTAACTATATCATAACGCTTCATGGTCATTGCATCCAACACTTGCAACCAATATCGGATTAAATTCGACGTACCTATGATGTTTGGCGATATGACTATTCGACACACAATAATATAAAGCTAAACAGCCGCGAGGGGAAAGTCCCCCAGGGAGTACGATTGAAGTCACCCTCCTTGGAAAAGAAAAATCAAAACACCCACCATAAGCACAATCTTTTTCTGTCTAGAGCCGTATCAGCTGCACTTTAATACGATTCCCTTCTTTGGCGCGGATCGTTTCCCCCAGCCAGCAGCGCCGCTTCGAATTCGAAGTGCCGGAAACCGTTGCGTTGTTGAATGGCGCTGTCTCTTTTTCATCATATCGCATCTTTTTCGGTTCGTTGCGTCAAGAATGTTCGGTTTGAGATTTCTGCCCCCTTCACGGGCTTTACGGTCAAGAAAATCGACCGCATCGAAGCGATAAAGATAAGCATGATGATGAGTTTTCCGTCTGTGGCACGTTCTACTCCTAGAAAAAAAGAAAGCTGGAAAGAAAAAAGTACCGCCCCAAGCGATTTCCTATCCGATTTAGCGAAGGGAGAACTTTTCATTGCTTTATTTGTGCCCAAATTCTGAAAATTCGTAGAGATCAATTTTTTCAAACACAGATACAGAACGAGGGAACGACAATAGTCTAATTTCGACAAGCCGTCGTGTCGCAGGCGGAAGAAAGTTTCGAAGCGAATCAGATTTGAGCAGCGCGTGGCACGTGGCTGTTGGATATTTTCAAAGAACAAATTTCACTGTCGAGGAAGTTCGGTGGAAGCCCCTGTAGGGCTAAATTAAGCCGTAGACGGAGATATGGAAGATGATTTGTGCTGCCACGAGGGTGGTGGTGGTGATAAGGCGATCTTAGGGTTTTCATTAAAAGTAGCAGCGCTGTTGAAAACGTGCCGATTTGCTGAAAATGTGATTGGAATTTCCAGGCGGGTTGTGGGCGAATAGTTGTCGCTGGTTTCAGTGGAATGCTTTTTAAAAAGTTAATAGACCTGAAAAAGCTGTTTCACCGTTTTACAGCGCAATGCTTTGCTAATTAGGTACAATTCGAACGACGGTCGGTGGTTTGACGTTTGGAAATAGTAAAAAACCACGACACATTTAGGTTAAGATTGGGATGCAACCGCACAATCGTAAAACTTTGTATGAAGATGTAATATTTTTATCGCATGCTGGCAAGGTTCAACTGTTTCAATCACCCTGGCTGGATCCATGGGTTAGCTCATGACTAGCTCGTAAATCATTCATGCCCGTCCTAGCCTGACGTGATTGATGAACCTCCCATATGGGGTGGAAACTATGGCCTTCAATCGACCGAGCAAAACTGGAATACGCAGCGAGGCAAATGTTAGCCAACCAAGCTTGAGCTCTACATTGGATAACATGGCTGATTTCTTGCTATACAAGCTGAAGCGGAAAAATGAGATGACATTTATCGTCAATTAGCCTAGCAATATTACATGCTTCAGAAGCCAGCTGACAGTAAGTTGTTAACATTTATTACTTATCTTCAAGCTAAGCAGAGTTTCTCGCTGTCAATAGAAGTAACCGACCGATGGAAGAAAAATATTTCCCGTGAAGTCTCGCTAGACTTCCAAAGAATTATTTTTTAAGAAACCGCTCAATTAGGTTCCAGTTGAGCAAAACTGCGTTTGTGTTACAAATTGATATTTCCAGCAAAGCACACAGTACAAGGTTTCCATTCTACTGTCGGTAGAAGAGAAATCATCAAACTACCCCCTTCACCCGCTCCCTCTTATGCTCAACGCATCTCCAAAACAACCCGCCACCCTTTCAACCCACATTGCAGTCGCATGCAGTCACAGTCGTCGGTTCGGATGAATGATCAAACTGAATGGTTGGTTTTGTTTCGATTTCTACAAACACATCCACTGCGGTGGCCCCTTGCCGGGCTCGGACGTGTTTGGCTTTGCAAAGCGTTGTTGGTTGCAGTAAACGAAAAAGAAGAAAATGCGATAGAAATCGCATCCAAGTGGTAATGAGCAAAACAGAGCTCGGCTCGGCCGTGGTTTGGACTGCAGAAGAAGTCAAGCCCCACACCGCGGGAATGAGCGGCGAGCCTCTGGCGGCTTTGGCGGCTGAATCACGCCACTGGCAGGAGATGGGCGCGAAATTCAGAAAAAAGCCCACAACAACAAGACGGATTGTGCCGATTGAGGTCAGTTTTTAGGCCGGTCTGACCACGATCCGGCCTGGCCAATCAGCCAGCCAACCAGCGCTGCCGTCACACTGCAACCAGGGCAGTGGTAGACCTATTTGGTCGATCGCCGAAGTTGGGATTTTGCGTGCGGCGCGAATGCGTTTCGAATACCAATAATGGCATGTTTGTTGTTTTCATCATTAGTTTGGATCAGTTATTGTTTTTATTGGGGAGTTGGAGAGGGGCTATTTTTTTTGGCGAATACCAATGCTTGCCGCTGATGATATTGCTATTGTTGTTGTTGTTGTTGCTGTTGTTTTTTGCGGTTGTTGTTGCTATTGCAGCTGTGTTGATTATTTATTTATTCAATGCAGCTACAGGCGTAAAATTGAATGAATTCATTTCGTAAGCTTGTGTAGGCCGATTCGATTTCATCTATGGTTGCGGCATTCAAATTTGGCTAATTTAAATTTAAATTCGTCACTCACGGTACGGTGCCTCATTGAACTAGATTGGAAATGTCAGACACCGGCTAATGTTGCCGGTAAAGAGAAGATTTAGATTGAAGAGCACACCCAATGGAAACCCCCTAAAATTAAAATAGTCATCATTCATCCGATTTGCTTTGTAAGAAATACTATTTTTGACGCTTATAATTTGCTTGTTTGTTAATCTCTGTGGAATAAAGCAGTCAGAATTAGAGTTTTTTTTAAAAGGAAATATGTTTTAAACAACTCTCATCAGTTAGTTCATACATTGTCTATTATTCTGTAATAAAAACGTTATTATCATAAGCAGTATGTAGCTGGTGCAGGGGAAAAATGTACCTCCTCAATACAGTGTGGATATAACCTTCTCCTAGCGAACGTTTTGCCTTTCTACTATATAAGTATATAGTATAAAGGTATAGAAATCACTTGGAAAACCGGAAATGGAAAGAAGGTCCTGCGGGCCGAATGTTATATACCATTCGACTCAGTTTCGAAAACTGAGCATTTTCTGTGTGTGTGTATGTATGTGTGTGTGTGTGTGTGTGTGTGTGTGTGTGTGTGTGTGTGTGTGTGTGTGTGTGTGTGTGTGTGTGTGTGTGTGTGTGTGTGTGTGTGTGTGTGTGTGTGTGTGTATGTAACGCTTTTCAATCTCACTCACTTTTCTCGGAGATGGCTGGATCGATTTTAATGTTCTTAGTGTCAAATGAAAGGTCTAGGTGTCCCATTGGTCGCTATTGAATTTCATACTGATCGGACTTTTAGTTCAAAAGTTATGTATAAAAATACGAAAAATATGGGACTTCATTATCTTATAGGTCTCTTAACCGAATTGAACAAAATTGATTGCATATGAAAGAGGAGCCTTGCAAACCCTTAACTTCCAAATTTCATGACGATTGGACTTGTAGTTTGAAAGTTACATAAAGAAATGTGAAAAACTAGTATTTAAAACATGTTTATGTAACATATAAGCATTAATTTAATGAAAAACATCACACATTTTATGATTATTTGAAAATTACTGCTGAGATCTATCAAATGAAACCGAGTTATTTAAAATCGGATGCTTCATTCAAAAGTTATTCAAACTTTAACACTTAAGCACCGTATATTAAACCGTTAAAACGTGTGAAATCAAAACATATCAATCAAATGTTGATTGTATTCAATGTATGAGATATGTGTGATGTATGTGTGTATGTATGTATGTATGTATGTATGTATGTATGTATGTATGTATGTATGTATGTATGTATGTATGTATGTATGTATGTATGTATGTATGTATGTATGTATGTATGTATGTATGTATGTATG
This sequence comes from Sabethes cyaneus, assembly GCF_943734655.1. NCBI lineage: Eukaryota > Metazoa > Arthropoda > Insecta > Diptera > Culicidae > Sabethes > Sabethes cyaneus. The sequence continues at coordinate 166,976,420 of NC_071354.1, read as the reverse complement.
TATGTATGTATGTATGTATGTATGTATGTATGTATGTATGTATGTATGTATGTATGTATGTATGTATGTATGTATGTATGTATGTATGTATGTATGTATGTATGTATGTATGTATGTATGTATGTATGTATGTATGTATGTATGTATGTATGTATGTATGTATGTAAGTATGTATGTATGTATGTATGTATGTATGTATGTATGTATGTATGTATGTATGTATGTATGTATGTATGTATGTATGTATGTATGTATGTATGTATGTATGTATGTATGTATGTATGTATGTATGTATGTATGTATGTATGTATGTATGTATGTATGTATGTATGTATGTATGTATGTATGTATGTATGTATGTATGTATGTATGTATGTATGTATGTATGTATGTATGTATGTATGTATGTATGTATGTATGTATGTATGTATGTATGTATGTATGTATGTATGTATGTGTATGTATGTGTGTATGTATGTGATGACAATTTGCAATTTTAAAATTTGCAATGAAATTCAAGAAAAGTGAGAATCATGTGAATTGTCTGAAGTTTTTGAAGCCTCTTAGTGGAATACGAACTCTAAAATTAAAGAAAAGAAAAAACTTTTACCGACTAAATTCCACTATTTAATATTTATTCGCGACAGATACGTATACGCTTTGAAATAAGACACTGATGAAGCCTGCACGTCGTAGGTGAACTACGTATCTGTTGTAAATAAATATTATATTCAATCGAAAAGTTTTTTCTTCTCTTTGATTTCAGATTTCAATTGTCATTTTCTTCACTTGCTGTTACTCACAATTGTACAAGAAAAGCAAAAAGCGAAGAAAAGCAGTTTATTTAAGCATGTAGGTATAGTGGTGTATAGAATCAAAAATACTAGTGAGTTGATTTTTCCAAATAAATTTGTACAAATTCCAAACAAATTCTGCGCATCAATAGATGCTCTTTTCAACCAATAGATACTAGAGCTTAGAAATGTTATATGAAAAATAGGAAGTAAACGTTGCACGGTAGTAACTTTGTAAGATTTAATTTCGTTAGTGACATTTTAAAGGACAGATGTCTTATGTCATGTATCATGTTTTAATAAATAAATCAAAAATGACAAGCACTGGAAATCATATCGATCATATTTCCCATTCTCAAGCATGTTAATGGAGCAGCTTTTGCACTATTTTTCGACCTCATTTTGTTTTCCTAACCATCTAACATTGTAAAAACGATGCGGTCATGCTAATGACTATCTTTTCATGAAGGTGCATTCAAAAGAAGCTTAAGTTTTGATTTTCATGCAAAAATAATTATGTGAAAGAGCGCCAGCTAAGAAAAAGTTCAATTTCTCTTTTTTATATCTAATGCTCTATTTAGTTATTTTTTCTAATTCAGATATATTGCAAAATTGAGACCAAGCAAACTTATAGTAAAATTTTGAGATTAATCATTTTGTTGTCGATATCCTTTTTCTTCAAAAGCGAAGTATAATAATAATTTTTCTGAACACTTGTTTTTCAAAGATGCTAACTTTTGAACGCATGGTGTTAATATCAAAATATCAAAAAATTTGCTATGAACACATGTTTCATATTGTCAATTCAAAAAAATTCAAGTTTCGTATATGGCTCTGAAGCCCGAAAGTTAAGGCCGTCCGTAGACCCGTTAGAAGGTTAATTTCTAATTTTCTATATATATTCATTCAAGTCTGTAAAAATTATCTTTTGTGTTTACATTATTTCTCGACAAATCACGTAAATATTATATAACTAAATAAGGTGTTCATCAAGTAACATAAATGACGCTTACAAGTATTTACGCACCCAAGGAAAGAAATATAATTATTCTACGCAATACGTTGTGAATTTTACTGGCAAATAAGGATTTTGAGGAATACGGAACGCATATTTAAAAATATAGTCAAGTTAATTATAGATGTTCCTGAGAAATTAAATAGTGGCAGTAGAAAGGCTAGGTCACGCCGCTAGGTGGATTAATTCGGGTTTTTAGTCTATCACACGACTTTGCATTCTGCCAAAACAGAATAAGTCGGATTGTTTGTGCCACCACTTTGATAAAAGAAGGCCTCACCGCTACGGCGTTGTAACCCCAAGCGGTTGAGAGTTCAAAACATCTTCTGTCTGCAGCAAAACTGTCACTGATTCTTTGAAAATCAAATGAGAATGTTTCATGTCTGAAGGGGTATTTCACACTCCTAATAACCGCCTCCAAGAGTCCGCCAAAGTTGGGGGCCTCAGGCGAAATAATAAACTAAACGATCTCCTTTTGATGGCAAAATAATCTCGATTTTAAAGTTTCAATTTAGTTTCAGAAGAGAATCGCTCATTGTCACATAGGTCTATTTGAAAAACTACACGAGAATTGTTATTTAAATAAAAGTTAGAGAGCTAGACATGCGTTGACTACAAAGCTTCTAGACATATGAAGACTTGTTTGAATACTTCTGTGTAATGTTTTATAAACTACCAGTAGCGGTCGGAAAGACGAAAAGTGATTAGGGTTAAAGTTCTGCCAACTAATTCCTGGTCGATTTTCAATATTTTTGCACAAATCGATCAAAAAATCGTGTAAACATCGGCTCCACTAGAGAACACTTCAGATTTTTAAGTGATCCCCATAGGAAAATTACTTAAAGGTTAATCCATGTCCCAGTTTTGTTACAATCATTAGGAAGTGGGATGTTTTACTAACACAGCCATCAGTTTGCACGTTGTCAGTGCAGCTACTGACTAACTTGCGTTTAATGAAGTATTAATTAGTGTCTGTTTTTCATTTAGTTGAGTTCTTTTTTGTATTCATTGGGAGCGATTTTATCAATAAAATATATACATATGCTTCTTTGTAAAACCAAATTTGCATAAATGAAATTTACCAAAATTCTGATTACAATCTCATCGCGTACGTAATGCTTACTTTTGATGCACAGTATGTGATTATGATGATGACTGACGGAGTCGATTTTTAGAAAGATTAGTTTAATTTTCCATTCATTAGCTAGGGCGCTTCAAATCTTCGAGCTTCCGAATGTGTTTTTTTTTTTTTGTTTTTGAAGTATTAACTGTAACAATGAAGGCATTGAATAACTTTCGGTTTTTTTTTCAACAGTTTTATCAAAATCCTTCAACAATTTATAAGTATTCGCTAATGCGGAATGTATTGTACGAAAATGCCGAATAAAATTTCCTATGTCGAATTTTGCTAGTACGTAATTATAATCGCTATCAGGATCAACACCGCAGGACACATGTCCTTTGCGGATTTTTTGTTACATGTTCAAATGTCTGGAAGGTTGACATCGGTGGTCAAGGGACGAAAACAGATTTATAGTGTTCAGCTAGTGTTCAGCTAGTGTATGCATGTGTTGTCTGTGTTTGGGAAGTTGAGAAATCATGAAGAAACCCTTTTGAGTTAAGCCTCGCAAGTATATGTTCAAGAAAATTCGAATAACTTTTCTTCGAGTTTATAATTGCCCGCACTGCTAATGATCTTGAAATCCAAGGTAGTTGTTTTGATGCTTTGCACACCTGTACCGTGCCATCCAAACGTGCTTTGTTCTGTCAGATTACCTTATTCCCTAGCTTCAATCGTGATTGCCGAGGCACGGTGTCGAGAGAAAAAGGCTCAGTTTTACTTTTCGGCTCTTTTGAAATTCATGCCCAAAGCGAGGCTTATTGCACAATCAAATATATGCACGTGCGTGTAGTTTGTGTTTGGAAGAAAATGCGAAGACAATGTATGCAACGACGTCGGTCGGCCCCAGTTCTGCCGGGCAGCGTGTACTTGGTCACTCTTCAGAAAGTTTTGATAACCTCTTTAAGGATTAGGTTATAAACTCAAGTAGTCTTATCACGCTCTGCTGAAAGCAGTAATAAAACCGATATGCTTTTCGTCACTGATCGTCACGTTTAATGAAGCTATTCGCTATAAGGCATACAACTTGCTTTGGTAAAAAGTTATATCAGTCTGCCAACTTTGTTAAGTTGAGATCATATCCTGATCGATTTGGTTTATAGCGACAATAAATATCCCATAGAATAAGTAAGGGTATTGAAAATCCTTTTCAAAGTTTTTGTCAACCCCCCCCCCCTTGGAAATCGTCTAAAAGCCTATGTTGGCCATCCCTAGTTGGCATCGCATCTTTACTGCCCAGTCACACCCTCGGTTAATCGAGCAAGATCGATAACGCAACGCGATCAACCCTGCATCGACATCGACGTTATGTACAGTCGTCAGCGGTGACGTTGTAGGTTTGTCATCGGCTGATCTGGTAAGTGACATCAGTCAAAAGAATAAAACCTGATTTAATCCACCTAGTGGTGAAAGGAACCTTTGTTATACCGTCTTACTTGCTATTTGAGATAGAAATCGACACGTTTGGTTTACATAAAATTTTTGGAAATTGTATAAGTTTACAAAATTTGAAACAAATAGAAGCACTTATAAATTTTGATAGTTTCTTTTCTCATGAAATTGCTGAGTAAGTTGTTACTAATGAGGGTAAGTGCAAGTAAAAGTAAGTTGTAAGATGAAATATTATTGTTTAACATATACATTGCGTAGTAAAGGTCTAGTTAAAAAGTTTTTGAACTATGCATAATTTCCTGTAACGCCATTCTATTTGATTCACAACAATAAAGTTCTCTTGAATAAATTTCATCAATTTTTACGAACCTTCGGTTACTCACGTTGTTGTATTTTGTACACCATATGTAGGTTTTTGAATGCCGTATTGTTATAAAGTTACAAACCGTATATTACGTATATACTTCAATAAACTTGTTATGAGCCAAATGTCAGAATTATTCAATGCATTATTACTTTAAATTGTTAGGAAAATAGATTAGCATAAACCGACATCACAGAAACGAAACAAATAGCATGTGAGGTGTACCGCAATTGGCCCCAACTGGAATTTTCTTTCGTTTCTTCATATGGAAAAATGGTGTCTGTGTGCAGCAAAACTACCAGCAAATGTAAAATGTTTAAAATGTATCCGTCTGTTGGTAGTCGAGTAATTCGGGGTCAAAATCAGGGTATTTTTTATAATCAAAGTTCTACAGTTCGTAAACAAGGAAACATAGAGGTATGCTATGTTCAGCAAAGTTGTGTATTTTTTTTATTTATACAACTTTGTAATACATGAAAAAGTCATACAACAATTACAAAAAGAGTTAAAATAGAAAAACTGATTTTTCAAATTCATATACAATAAATAAGATCTCTTCGTTGAAGAGATAGAAGGTTACTGTCTTCAGCAAAATTTCTTGTACTAATATGCTCTAAAACTTTGCAGAACACATCAATGTGTTATATGGAAACTGAAGGAAAATAATTTTTTTATTTCACTTTTAGGGGGATTAATCAAAATTCAAATTCTACCAGACGATAGAGCTTTCAATTTCAAGTAACTCTTCCAAAGGTTCGATAAACTTAAAACCAAGTTTTCCTAGTCAAAACTCTAGTGCGCACGTTTTCTTTGGTTTTGGGCTATTGTGCGCGCGAGTAACTGTGTTATAAAAGTTGGCGCGAGTGTTCGAGGGTTAATATCTTTTGACCGGTAAAACCAATTCTTATGAAATTTTGCATATATATTCGTAGTGTGAAAACCTCTCGTTTGATATTAAAATAATTGAAATTAGGTTATTTTTCTTGGTTAAAATCATTATAAATTATTGTTAATTTTGGTGTAGTGTATTGAATTACTCATAACTTTCAAATTAAACATCCAATCAAAAAACCAATCAATAGTGATCTATCCGGCTATATTACCTGCCAAACGAAACTAATAGCACGTAAATCAGTTTGGCCATCTCTGAGAAACAGGCGATCATTTGAACCTTGTCAAAACTGGTTTTTTAAGCATAACTTTTAAACCACTTGTTTGTTTTCAATAAAAATCGGCGTGAAGTTTAGCAATAGTAAGAGCTTTCATTTGGTACTAAGATCGATGAAATCGGTTATGTGGTTCCGGAGAAAATCGTGTCACGTAATTTTCACATTTTTGCTTATAACTTTTAAACTAAAAGTCAGACCTCGAAACCATTTAATAGTGATATACTAGGTAAAAATACCTTTCAAATACAAGTTATAGCAGACGAATCGGTTCAGCCATCTCCGAGAAATAGGCGATTGAAAATTGAAGCGCACACACACACACACACACAGACATTGCTCATTCGTCGAACCTGATCGATTGGTATATGTGACACGGCCCTCCGGGCCTCAGATCGACTTCGTGTTTTTCGACCAATTCCTAAACCTTTGTTATATTGTATAACAAAGGTAAAAACAAAATCAAAACGTTCGTTCGTTATTCGTGTGGCGTAGAAGATTAAAACCAGCTTCACTTGAATTAAATATCCTACATTATCTTATTTTACGCTTATACATTAATTGATTGAATTTCTAACTATAGTGAGTATTATTACCTAAAAATATTCTTATGTTTCCGTATACTAAATCTATGAATTTACTATTTTAGAATTCTACTACCAAAGCAAGTGAATCTCTAACCTACAACTAAGCCTAGAAAAAGCTGAACCATAGATTCAACTCCCAATTAAATTACGCGTTTTTACAATTAAAATATACTTGAGGGGATTAAACGTGAGTTGACTAACATATTTCTGAAGAGAACTTACAACAAATTTACAAAAACATACAACAGAGATTATCATGCACATGCAATTAAAATCGAACACTATACATAAACAATTAATGCCTAAATGCTACACAATGAAACACGTTAAAATTAAGAAATCTTAACACTAATATGTAATACAAATTTTATACCATTGTGTTGCCATTTGCAACAGCCTAAAAACCTCGAAAAATGAGTGCACGAGTTGAGTTGACGCTTCTAGCACGAAATAGAAATGGAAGTTGAAACAGTGGAATATCCTAAACTCGGCAAAAAAAAATTTTCTTTCGTTTTTGTCTTTTAGTGCGTAGATTTTTGCATGAAAAATAACAACGTATTTACTAAAAGCAATTATCACGTTTAAAATTTAAGTAAAATTTTTTTTGCTCGATTAAAAAATTCTCTTTGTTTTTTTTTCGCGTCCCCCCCCCCCCTTCAGGTGCCCAACAGCGGAGGGACAAAAACTTTCATAAATATTTGTAATGGCCTAATAAGTTTTCGCCAGTCTCCATTGGTTTGCACCACATGCGCATTAAAATTTATCGTGCATGTTTATACGATAGGTGGATAAAATCAACGCGTCATTGAAATATTGCAATTTTCGAACACTGGTGGCTATAACAAAATAAATATATTAAGTTTGTCAATCTCAATTTCTAGCAAAATCATATAGTAAATCTAGTAGAGCTTCCTGTAATAGGAAAACCGATTGAAAATAAGTTTCTTTCTGAACAACACTTTGTTTTGATGACTTTTTGTTTGCGAGTTTAAACAAAATACGTTAAACAATTTTATTTTGGAATGGAGTGCAAAGAGCGGAAATGTGAGGGGGAGAGGGGGGGGAGTTATTGGTAGCTACACTTAACAAGTAGTCATTGTGACTCCTACCTTTTGTCCAATGCTAGATGGTGCATGGGTCGAACCAAACTATAATCTGAGATTATAACCGGATTCGAATCCACAACACTCGCCAGGGCATATGGCTCGCTGGTACCCATGTACCTTTGAACCACAGAGGCGCTGGACAAAAGGAGACTGTACAACCCACTTATTAAGGTAGCGACGTATCTGGTTAAGTTATTTTTAGACACAAATTGTGCCTCTTCCTCCGTCCACTGTAGAAACCACCGACCGAGAAGTTTTAAATCTAACTTGTTTTTACTGGGAGGACGACGACACTACGCCTGCCAGTAAAACAGTAAACAGATTTATTGCAGTTTCACAAGGAACTGTAATAAGATCAATTTTGATTGGTGCGCCATATTGTATTGCTATAACACACTTATGGTAGGTTTATGAGAGACGTGGTACAGCCAACGAATTGCATCGTGATAATATAGGCAATGACAATAAATTTGCTTTATTAACAGGTTTATTATGGTTTTATAGATGGTTGTAAGTGTGTTTTGACTCGAATACCACAATAAAACCAGAAGTAATGATTAATACCGCAATAAAACCATGTAAAACTTTGGTTTTAGAATTGTTATAAAGACGCAATTTAGATTCTGCAAAGGAAAGTCCAGCATCGATGCCGCCAAGTCCGTCATATAGAGGACCGAAAATCCATTTAGGTAGAAAAGGTGATGTGTCATATAGGGTAAAGAACTAGTTTTAAGCAGTCTAAGCGGGTCACTTGTTTTACCTTATTACAAGCGATAGGTTGACTAAGTGGGGGATATCAGCATACCAATCTTCTTGCTATCTTTAGTTCTTCAAGCTGTTACCATTGGAAGACACTACTGTTGAGCTAAACTTTTGATTTTTCGCTTTAAAAGTTGGAGCGGCGGAACTAATTTTGAACACACCGAACCCATTTTCACCCGCAAGGTGCTATTTTAAGCAATCCTGAAATCTGAATTTTTTTACGTCCCGTTAAAAAATCCCTCGAACTTTTCCCCCTATTCAGTAAGTTCGCGTTCCTATCCGCGACCTACTAATCGGCATCTGATGCGTAATCGGCATAGCGTATCGGCATAGATGCGTAAAATGCCATCTGTCTAAATTGTTTATCGGGGCATATACTCACCGCACCGTTCGGCAAACGGTATTCGTCGTCTCTTTTATTCTCTGGTTTTCTTATGGGAAACTGCGAGTTTGACGTCTTACTCGCTGTTCATAAGGATGGTGGGAGAACAAAAGAGGTAAACATATAGCAGTACAAACGATCCGCTTAGAACAGTGTTGTCAAAGCACATTGAAACACATCGTTGAAACACATTCGTTAAATCACTGAGAAAATCTTCGAAAATTATTGAAAAAGCTGTCTTTTGTGTTGTTTTTAATAAAGAAAAATTAATTATGAACATACATTTCTCTTGAAAGTATTGAACCACGTTTTCACCATAGGAGGTTTCAGTTAATTTCAAACCTAAAATTCTTATTTCCAAAACCGAAGCAGTGTCTTGGCAACACGATAGTTCATCAGTTATGCTGCAGCTGCTGCTAGTGGTGAACAGGTTCCGACAATTCAGAATTTGTTTTCAGTTTTGTTAGAAAATAATAAAACTTTTGGCTAGTGACAAAGCCTTAGATAATAGAAAAAAAGAGACTGAATAATATGGTATGTGACAATTGAGTGCTTGACTTTCAGAGTGGTTGTAATCAGTGCTGAAAATTTGATGAATTCGTTAGTAGCGAGGTAGCGATTGCTGAAGAGCAGCTGAAAAATGTACGTTTTTGGACAACAATTTTTAATTCATCATATTTCTTGTCGGAAACCCAGTAAATTGCGTTTGTGTGAATCAAATGTATGGTTAAGTGATTTGTGAAGATGATCCTATCAAAAGATTTTGAAAATATGAATAAAAAAGTGCATTTTCGGATCATTTATGTTCAACTGATTAAAATAGGTAACACTGCTTAACTCGTTCCTTACCCTATTATGCTATAATTACGTTTGAACGCTTATGCCGCTAGTTGTTGAACGATTGCTGTAGTGTTCCCCAAAATGGCGGTATAAGGCTTCGTGAACCAAACGCTAGTGTACGAAATAACAGACGGTACGAAGAGGTCCAAAATGACTGCGGATATTCCACAGAGTTAGATCCTTGGTCGTACGCTCTGGAACGCTGTGTAAAATGATGTGTTGATTGAGGCTCAAGCTGCCCGCTGGAGTCGAGACCACAGGCTTCGCCGACGATGTCATCCTAACAGTGATGGGCGAGTTCCTCGAGGTGGTAGAGATGCTGGCATCAGATGCCATTAGCGTAATAGAAGCCAAAATTATGGTGAAGGGACAAATGATTATCTCAAAACGATGGGATGGCATTATCAACATGTTTTTAATAATGGGGTCTACTCTGTTTTCCTGTTACATCAGCCTGAAGAACCAATCTGTCACTACCAGTGATTCAAATTTTCACTCACATGTATGATATTCGTTTTTCGCTCACCCATTATTCTCATATGACAACTAGATTCTGTGGTTATCTGTTTGTACAAAGCGAAAGAAAAACATTTTTCCGCTACAGAATGAGAGTTGATAATATCTCATTGCATTTTTCCCTGAAAAACATTTATCCTCTCTCAGTGAACCATGAAAAATATAAATCGCAGGCGGAATTGGCGCGAAAATCTAATGCAATACTATAGGTATATAATGAAACCCATGGTGATACCCAAATACATAAATTCGGTTGTTTTATATGTCTCTCTTGTTGGCTGGTTGCCTGGTAAATTCAATAGTAACCTATGTATTTTCGTGTCTGACAAACGGCTGATACTGCTTTATCCTCTCACAAGAAAGAGAGGATAAACTCGTGTTACGAAAAATTTAAAATAAACAAATCATGATCGTGTGTTTCTAGGGATAAAGAAAAATATGAATAGCCTGCGCTCACGAGCGACAATACATATGTATAAAACATTCTCGTTTCTCTTTTGCTAGGTTATAAGTCGTAGTAGGCAAAATTCATTGAATATCGCGCATTTGAAATGATAAATTGAATGCCTGGTCACTACAAAACAAATGTGCAAGTAGTGCATATTGGAAACAATTAGTAACAATTTCGCCCAGGATATGAAGAACAGATACTAGACTTAAAATAGACCTAGGGTAAAGCACAAGTGGCGTACACTAGGGTGATTTATGTATTTTGGACAAGCGTTACGCCTCCTTTATTTTGGACATTTTCCATGTGATTTTGCTGTAAAAGTCCAAAATAGTGTAAGCGCAACGCCTGTCCAAAATATACAAATCACCCTACCTATCATTCTAATATGCACATATGCTGCACAGCTACGGAAAATATAGAAAATTTATTAACTTTTCTGCTCGCGGCTATATATTTTGGAGTTACTAAAGCTGTTCGGCTGATGTAGCTTTGCCTAATCGCAAAACATGTAATCGGTTTTATTAAAGCTTTCAGCAGAGCGCTATAAGACTACTTCAGCTTATAACCTAACTCTTGAACTTGGTTATAAAAACCTTCTGAAGGGTGAGCCACCTGGTCGGAAGGCATAGGGGGTCACTTGGTCATATCGGTCAAAAGAAGGTTCTAGAAGTGGATCGTTTCGATGTGCGCTTGGTGGACCACACGTTCAGTAGCGATATTGAATAACATACATAACAGTCCTTCTCCTTGCCGCAACCCTCTGCGCGATTCGGAAGAACTCGAGAGTGTCCACGAAACGCGCACGCAGCACATCACTTGCTCGTACTTTGATCAGCTGCGTAAGTTTGTCCGGGAAACCGTACTCGTGTATTATCTGCCAGAGCTGTTCGCTTTGAACTGTATTATGCTGTTCTGAAATCCACGAAAATATGATGCGTGGGTACGTTGTATTCTCAACATTTCTGGAGGAATTATCGGAGAGTAAAAATTTGATCCGTAGTAGCCCGGGCCCCCATAAAGCCCGCCTGATACTGCCCTGCGAATTCTTCTGCTATTGGGGCTAGACGACGCAACGAAAGCCGGGTGGGGCGGGGGGGTTCTTGTGGACGGCGCTAAGCTCTGTTAGCGGTTTTATAAAATTACAATACAAAAAAAAAAATACAATAAAACGATATTTTCTAAAGGCCAACCTCATGTTTTGTCGTCTCGACCGTTTTATAATGGTGTCAAGCATAATTCTTTTTTTTATAACAGTAGTTTTTTTAATAGACAGAGTGAAAGGTAGAAGAAAGTAATGAAATCAAAGGTGTTTATGGTATCCAAACAGAGTGGGACAAGACGTGTAGCGGAAAGAGAGGGAATTAGGTACGAGAGGTCACTGAAGCAACGCTTACCAGGTACATAGATCGTTCCTCTTTACTCAAGTTGGGCGATCCGTGGATTGAACCAAGCTGTAATGGGAATAAATTCGAACTCAAGTTTTTGGGAAGCAATTTCAAATACTTTTCAATCGCAACCAAAATCTATTTATATAAGAGGCTTGTCTGTAGCCAAAACCACCCAGGTATCAATAAGCATTAGTATAAGCAGTAAATCACTCGTTTAGTAGCGTCGTTTTAAACTGCAGGTTGCTGTTTATTTGCCTTTTGGTTGCTTAGCTGTTGTAACTTGGCATTCACAATTCTATTTAAAATCTTCTTGTCGTTAACTAGCTGCAAATGAGCATTCTCAGCACTATAAGAGGGCTAGCTAGTAAAGTAGCCGCATATTTTGCCAAAATAGTTTTTAAGTTGCATTTATGGCGACTTAAATGCTTATTGGCTTGCATTTAAATTGCATTGGAAACGCTTATTGGTTACCTGGGCAGGTCTCTGACAGAACGTCATAAGAGGCTTATCGGTAATTAAAAACAGGCCCCTGACAGGATGTCGTAGTAATGAGTTTTATTCTCAGTCACCTCACTGGTCGACTGCTGGACTGCTTGATTGCTCAACTGGTTGACGAGACTGCTCGATTGGACTGGTCGATTAGACTGCTCGATTCGATTGCTCGACTCAGCTGCTTGATTGGACAGATCGACATTACTGCTTGACTGAACATCTCGACTTAATTGCTCGATTCGACTGCTTGGCACATTTGTTCGACTTCCTACTCGACCCGACTGATCGACTTAACTGCACGATTGAACTGCTCGACTGGACTGTTCGATTCGACTGCTCGATTTGACAGCTTGACTTATCTGCTCCACTGGACTGCTTGACTGGGCAGCTTGATTTCACTGCTCGACTTAACTGTTCGACTTCAGCACTCGACCTGACTGCTCGACTCAACTGCTCGACTGGACTACTTGACTTGAACAGCTTGATTAAATTGCTCGACTCGACTGCTCGACCCAACTGCTCGACCCAACTGCTCGACTCAACTGTTCGACCCAACTGCTTGACTCGACTGCTTGATTCGACTGCTCGACTTGATTGCTTGTCGCGATATCATATCTTCTTCTTCAGCAGCATAGAGCCGGGGTGGCTCGTGCTGTTTCAAGCACTCGTCTCCATTCAACTCAGTCTTGGGCCACTCGTCGCCAATTTCCTAGTCGCAAATTGCTTTCGACCTGGTCGAGCCATCGTGCGCGTTGGGCCCCCCTGTTCCTGGTGCCGGTGGGGTTGCTGAAGAGGACTATTTTCGTCGCACTGTCGTCCGGCATCCTTACGACGTGTCCGGCCCATCGTAGCCTGCTAACTTTTGCTAGATGTACGATGGGAGTCTCCCCAAGGAGTGACTGTAGCTCGTGTTTCATACGCCTCCGCCACTCTCCGCTTTCAGTTTGTACTCCGCCAAATATCGTCCGTAGCACTTTCCGCTCAAACACTGCAAGGGTGCGTGTGTCCTCCGTAAGCAGCGTCACGGCTTCAAGTCCATATAGAACTACCGGTCTAATAATGGTTTTGTACATTGTTAGCTTCGTGCGGCGGCGTATGCTTCCTGATCGTAGCGTTTTACGAAGGGCAAAGTAGGCCCGATTTCCCGCTTGGATGCGCCGCTGGATCTCCTTACTGGTGTTGTTGTCCGCGGTCACCAGCGATCCCAAATACACGAACTCCTCTACCACTTCTAGTTCGTCGCCGTCAACGGTTACCGTCCGTGGGAGGCGCACATTTGTTTCCATTGAGCCTCTTCCTTTCATGTATTTGGTCTTCGACGCATATTTTTAGCCAAATTCTCCTAGACTCCGCTTTCAGTCTGGCGTAGATTGCCTCCGCCTTCGCAAAGTTCCTGGCAATGATATCGAAGTCATCTGCAAAGCCTAGAAGTTGGCTACTCTTGGTAAAAATCGTGCCTCTCGTTTCGATGCCCGCTCGTCGGATCACCCCCTCAAGAGCGATGTTGAACAGCATGCAGGATAGACCGTCACCTTGTCTCAACCCTCGTCGCGTCTCGAAGGGACTCGAGAGTGTCCCAGAGATGCGTACGAAACACATCACTCGATCCAACGTAGCTCTGATCAGTCGCGTCAGTTTGTCCGGAAAACGCGATATCATATGGTCGGTGTTAAATCAGACCGGACCAAGTCGCAAAATTTCAAAAAATTAGTTAAAGCAAGCAAACGATCAAGAATTTTCTAAGCAACATTTTACTCTACTCAGACTATATAAATGTCGCAAATAGCCAGAGTTATAAAATGATTTCGAACGATTGATAGCTATAAGCAAACTTTGAATGCGTTTTTCTCGAAGTCTCGAATTTTGTCACTTGGTTCTGCCTGACTTAACACTGACCTAATGAAGAACTCAAAGAACTAATACAAAGATTAAACATCTTCGCAAGCACTGCCCGAGTAAATGATTATAACAAACATATAACAGAAAAGTATCTCAATTAGATAGAAATAACAGAATTTGTTATATTTTTGATCAGACAAAATAATGAGGCTAACAGAATTATTACAAGTTTTGTTCTTATATCAAAATTTGTTATAACTTTGTTACAGAGCGATTTCAGCTTGTTCCAGCTTGCAAACGGTTTGTCTCAACTATTTTTGATTGCAATGAAGTTTTGCTAATACTAATGCTAATGAAATATATTTTTTCGTCAAGAGTAACTTTTAAAAAGAGCGTGTTTCAGAAACGAGAAATTTTATTTTCAAAAAATTCTATCTCGAAAACTAGGTATTTACTTTATGAAAATGTCGTCAAAGGAAAAATTGTAGTAAATTCAGTGTATTTTCAGTAAACAATTACGCTGAAAGAAAAAGCTTTGCAAATACGTGATAAAAATCATGAATCGAGAATTATCCCAAAACATGTCTTTTTTTAAAGATTTTTTAAGCACAAATAATGCTCTAAAATCTGCTAAAGAGCTCTTTCGGAATTTTTATAATCTTTGAAAAGTTTTTGTAAAGCTAAAATAAAATCAAATTCTACGCATAATATTGAACAAATTATGTCATATAAACTTTTTTCTTAGGTCGTTCTCACATTATTGCACATTTAAAACCTAAAAATCACGTATTGGGGTAATTCTACGCAACGTGTCTGCGATCTAATCAACCTTCACGGATTTGAACCAAATTTTGTCAGATTGTTTGTTTTAGATCAGAATGTAAAAATCTTGAATTTGGTGCTGGTTGGTCCTCCCCACGATTAATGCGAGCAACAACTAGCAACATGTCGCATTCTACATTTTGCATTCTACATGTTGCTAAAAAATTGTCTAATCTAAATGCACCTTAAGAAACATACTCAATACAGTAACAAGCCGCTCCTGTCAAGTCACGCTTGGGGAACCTCATGCAGTTTATTATTGCAAATTGCATTAAAAACGCGAAATGCAAAAATTTTGTAAAGAGTTTGCAAGTAAAATCCCAGCGTCGAGCTGTCAAATATTCATGTCAACTTATTGGGAGTGTCAATTCCTATAAATTGACATATATAATTGACAGATCATTGCTGGGATTTTACTTGCAACATGTCTGCAAGTTTCTTGCATTTCGCGTTTTTGATGCAATACTAAAAATTAAGGAACGTATTGACAGAAGTCTTTGATTAAATAACCTAAAGAATTATTTTTGAATGTCATTGTAGAATATCATATATGAGAGAACCAGTTTTTTTAGTTAATGGCATGTAGTTGGAGAATGTCCCGTTTACTCAGTTATATTTTATTGCTAGCTGCTTGGAACTGAACATAACTGAGCAAAACAACATATAAAATATGGATAAACGATAAAATAAAATCTTATCTTTTATATTCTCTGTTTATGTATGTTTATAAAGTTCACAAGTAATTAATTTTTTTTCCAAACCTTTACCAACAAAACAAAAAGATTGTCTAAATAAATCGCATAATTACTGAGAAATAGTTTCTTCTACGCATCATTTATTTATTTACTTTTTAATGGGGCTTTCAACCGTACACGTCATTTAAATAATTAAGTTCATGGTTGTTTTTAATCTTTTCTGTGGTTGAATGCTGCTAAAATGAGCAGAAAAGTCGACAGACTCGAAACATAGGAGTCATTGCAAAAAATGTTGATAGCATTATTTTCTTATATGGTCGGTGTTAAATCACACCGGACCAAGTCGCAAAATTTAAAAAAATAAGTTAATGACAGCAAACGATTGAGAATTTCCTAAGCTACATTTTACTCTAATCAGATTACATAAATGTGGCAAACAGCCAAAGATATGAAATGATTTCGAATGATTGATAGCTTTAAACTACATAGCAGCACCAAAATTTGAACGCGTTTTTCGAGTATTGTCAGTTGGTTCGGTCTGTTAAGTCAGACATATGTCATATATGGTCATTTTTAAGTCAAACCGAACCTAGTGACAAAACTCTTCAAGAAAAACGCGTTCAAAGTTTGTTGCTCTGTATGGTTAATACCTATCAATCGTTCGAAATCATCTGATAACTATGGCTGTTTGCAACATTTATGATAGTCTGATTAAAGTAAAATGCAGCTTAGAAAATTGTTGATCGCTAGCTGTCATTAACACATTTTTTAGAATTTGCGACTTGGTCCAGTCTGATTTAACACCGATCATATTTGATGGCAATTCGCGCAACATTCTTCAAGTGGCGCAACACTGATAAAACGGATTCGATTTCTTCGTCTTCTTGATATCGGCTTTGGATTGAACGCTTATTTTCTATTTATAGACAGCTCGAAGCAAAAACTGACAACCCCGAATGAGCTATCGGCTAAATCATATAAGCATTTAATCTCTCTTCATTCAAGAGTAGTTCTGACACAGAGGTTAAGACTGTTGCATTCTGTGCGATGTGTCGTGAGTTCAATCCCGGTCGAGGCCGGAAGGATTTTTGAAAATGTATGAAAGTTTTTTTCTGTGCTATTTGTGAATGTTCCTGATAAATAGTTGTACTATTTTTGGCAATTTAGCCGAAATAAAATGTCGATATAGCAGATGAAAGCAAAGAAGTTTTTGTAATATTTTAACAAAATTATAACAAAACCTGTTACAAATGTCATAACAAATTTTGATATAATTTTGTTCAAAACATAACAAATTTTGTTACATTTTTGCTACTGCTGCTAAGCAGTTGTGATAGAATTTTTGATATTTTAACTACTAACGAGACCAAAATTATAGCAAATCATGTTAGAAATACCGTCATAACAAAAGATCATGATTTGTTATAATTTTGCTATGTTTGTCTGATCGGGTGGCCAATGGAATGTATCCGCAGTCTTCTGAACAGACATTTGTATTTTCTGGATCGTAAGATTCGGGCTCAACTAGTCATTAATATCGGCTTTATTGGTTTAAGTATGCAAAAGGGAGCACTCTAAGTACCAAATAAAAAATTCTAGGTTTCAAAATTGTCCAAAGAGAAACAAGCTTACAAGATTTCAACAAAATCGGAGCAGTTTTTAAATTTCGATGATACTTTTGTCACGAAATTGCTGTATATTTACTAGCCCAGTGTTTGTTTTATGAATCAAATTAATCAAAAAATAGCTATTCAGTTGCCTCTTCTTCCTATAACGTTATTCAAAATAATCCAAAATGCATCAACATGACTCGATACCATATTTGGAATTTCAAATCAGTATGATGTATGTTCAAAATATGAACAAAGCCGCAAAAACGTACACTACAGATCTCCTCTGACAGTCATCATTGTCAATAATGCTTCTAATGAGTATTGCTCCGGTTCTAAATAAATAACCATGCCGATTGGCTTAATATGCAGATCCACTCAATTTCAGCAACTCAATTCAATTGCAAACTAATTTATTCGACCTCTGCATGAGTTCGCTCCGTCAGTCGATTAAACTATTTGTATCAAACGTTTGAAATGATTCGCTTGTAAAACATTCAACTTGCCAAAAAACACAAAAGTTCAACTTTTGGCTTCACCCTCGCAAAAGTGGTAATGGTACTCTGCAATTACTGACCAATTTGACAATTAATCGCCAATTATCATCACCCCGCAGCAGCAACCAAGAACTCTTCACCAGAAGCGGTTGGTTGCTTTTACCAAATTGGACCAGCCAGCACCGAAGGAAGAGGTGGTAGAAAATTAGCGAAGGCGAGAAAAAAAGCTCAACCTGTTGCCGCAATTTCCAACTTCACACACGTTCACCGTGAAGTGAAGTGCACTCTCGTTCGTCTGTTCACTTGGGCGACTCCTTGGGCGAATAACTGCGGTGCGGGAATGTGCGAAAAAATGCTAAAAACAGAACTGCACCGCACTCAACTTGCTTTTCTCCTGCTCCAGATGCGCCAGCTGCAGCTGCTGCTGCTTCAGTCTGCCGCCAATGCAATGGATTCGATTCGATGGAACACATGCATGTCCGTGCACGGAGATGCTGTGCTGAAAAATCTTCAAAATCATGTCAGGTCGATTTCTTGCTAGACCAGTTTCTTCAGATTTTCTTCTACTCCTTACCACCCGTCATCAACAGCATGAGTTTCCTCCGAATCCCTCAGAGTGATCCTCCGAACCGGAACGATTTCTCTCGCCAACGAACGTCGCGCTACGTGAATGGGAACGATTATTTTTGCACCTTCCCGCCAGACGACGATTGCATTCTGAGTCTGACCAATCGACGACGACGACGACGGCGGAAAGCAAACCGGAATCAAACAGCAAGCAAGCAAGCAAGCTGGTGCTGGTGGAAGTTTTCTCGTTTTCGTTGGTTGAATTTTCAATAAGGTTAAACCCCTGGCAGGAGGAACACATTCCTGTGTAGTAGAGGGTCA
Source organism: Sabethes cyaneus (assembly GCF_943734655.1). Taxonomy (NCBI): domain Eukaryota; kingdom Metazoa; phylum Arthropoda; class Insecta; order Diptera; family Culicidae; genus Sabethes; species Sabethes cyaneus. The sequence continues at coordinate 166,957,694 of NC_071354.1, read as the reverse complement.
TCATCGGTGAAAACTGTGCAGCGTGTAGGCGTGGAAACTGGATTGAAATCTGTGGTAAACCAGTCTTGATCTGTTTTCTCGTGATTTTAAACTTTTTTTTCGGAAATTTCAAACTTCAGCAGTTCAATAAACGATAAAATTAACTTTAACCTCAAAATAACGGTCCCCTTTCAAGGGAAACCGGTTCGTTCTAATAGCTTACTGCAACAAATGGCCAGTACACGAGGGGGTTTCTACCCAGAATTGTGCTTATGAGCATAATGGTGATGATGATTATTTTGATGGCGCTTATGATTCTATTTTTCTGTTTTGCACCGTGGTTTAAACATGCTTAGGTTGAAAGATTTTTCGAAGCTTGCCGAAGTAATACAGCATCGCTTTGTGGTTGTATGTCTGCATCCGAACAAGCCTGGCGTACTCGCGTATCTTTCGCGTATTTTTATGGCGTACATAAAATCTAATGCTTTTATTCGTTGGTTTGCTTCGTTGGTGGAAGCACCATGACAGCAACGATTTTAAGGTTCCGTCTCGAGAAAGGGAGAAGTTTTACTGGACGGGGAAGACAGTAGGTGCAAAGCGGGATAGCGTTGATCGCAATGGCTCTTCACTCGTACTACGTACTTCGCTGAAAAGTGAGTGAGCACACTTTTTTTTTTGCGACGTTCCACCACAGTTTGCCTTACACTCGATCGAACATCGAAACCGGCGAAAAAGAAGAGCGAAAACATTTTACACAAAGCAACAAACACGGGTTCATGAGAAAATGTTATTGGAAGGGTTTGCGACGACGCACTGAGGCCCCTTGGATGGGGGAGGGAAATGGGAGGTTGATGATTTGGACAGCCAAGTGAATCATTACGTATCGAAGGCGGATTTTCTTTGTTCGAGGGCTCTTGAGTTGTAGACGAACCGTAAAAGGATTGTATAATAATGAAGATGGAAATACCCGTGTAGATTGCAGATTTGCCCCCAGGAAAGTTTAGGCGTTTATTTATTGGGCAAGTCTTGATGGCCAAATAATGATTACGTTTCGAGAGGTGTTCCGATGTAAGAGTTTGTAGAAATCCGTGTCGGTTTACAGAATAGTAATTTTTTCCCGAATCGAATTGAACCGTTAAGTTCCATTCCCGCAAAGAAGCAGCAACAAAACCGGAAACGCAGCGACCCTCACCTTGATTCAGTGTCTCCACGGACGGAGCTTAGCCGGCAATTTTCGGCTATTTGGGGAGTTATTCAACAGTACAGCTTCGGCTCCGAGCACCAGCTCCGCGGTCGGATCAGTCAATTTATAAAAATAACCGTAATTGAATGTAATCACATGCCGTTGCTTCTGCACGTCACGATCCATCTTCGCTTCCTATTCTGGTGGATGGATTAGTGTAGTGTGGGTAAGCGATGCTAGACCTATACAGCTGATTGAGCATTGATCCGATTCCACAAGAAAAACGAATGAGAAAAAAAGCTGTTCAGCTTTGTTGTGAGTTCCATCAGCGATGGCACAGTGAGAGATAGATGAGTTTTACTGAGCAATCAGTTTTAATCGTTTTGTTTATACGCTGACGTACAATGAACCTCCGAGTCTCCACAGATGCAGCTAACTGTTTCTTGACGAAGGAGAAATTTAGCGAGGGTTCAATCTACAGTTTGTTTTATCAATACTCTTTCTTTATATAGAAAAAACATAACAATTCATTAACATTTTTTCTATAAAGAACAATTTTTCACAGTTATTAATTGGATATTAAAAATCACTTTTTAGTATGCAATTAATAACTGTGAAAAATTGTTCTTTATAGAAAAGTGATTTTTAATATCCAGAAAATTCATGTAATCAAAAAAAAAAGGCTGAAGTATTTTAACGATTGTTTGTGTTTATTCAGTCAAAACTCTTGTTTTTTCCTTCAATTTACATTTTTTCGAATCATTAGTATTCAACTAAAGACTACTCACAAGCTTGCTGATTCTATGTAAAGTCGAACTCTATTGTAAGAAAGTTTTTCCATTCACGACATATTCAACCTTTCGGAATGAATAAAATACTTTATGGGCCACACATTGGTCAAGATATTGCAGAATCATAAATGTACTTATTTCCACTAATGTTGCAACAACGGCGATAAACGGTATTCAAGGTGCAGTTGTTTTTCTAACAACATGTTGACTCTAATAGAATAGCGGTGCGATGAAAATAAGTAAGACAGGTGTGTAGGGGCTATGGGGGTTTCCCGTTAAAAGCTTGCGTAAAATAAAGAAAGTTATTTCACGACTTTAACCCATGTTATTCGAGTCGCTTTTCAGCAAAATATGTTTTTCAATAAGGCAAAACAAGAGATCTAACATCAGAAAACTTTTATTTTTCGCAAATGTTGATTACAAACTGAGTTTGTTTTGTTTACTTTTTCTTTAATCACCATTCGAAAGCGTTTATGGAATGTGTTACAGCCACGCACAGTTTTCTGGGGACCAAAATAACAACCAAACGCTACTCAAATGATCCTAAAGTGCAATTTCCAATTTTACAGAGCATCTATCCAATGCCAAGCAATTTAAGGGATTTAAATCCGGTGATAAAGCAAGTCATTTAAATGATCACATGAAATGCAGTAAATGCTAACGATGCCACGCATGTGTTGCTTTTGATTAATGAGAAGGTGCAGAATCAGCGTAGCTGCCATCTAGGGTTAATTTCGTAGCACAAACAAATAAAATATACCTCAAAAAATATTCTATTTTTAGTCTCACTTGCAGAAAAATAGATAAAACTCGATATGTCGTTTGACATTTTAAAACCGCTTCACAGCCGATTTTTCTGTTAACCTATCAACCCGGTGCTCGTTGCAAACTCTAAACTTTAAATCTCGTCTGGTGATACATATTCCTGAACGACAATTGAGACACATTGAAATTCTTGTCCATTGATCGCCTGAACTGTACAGTATTCCGACGAATTCGCTCCTTAACTCGTTTGATCATTGGAGAATTACAAATGACCACTTTTGAGTTCCGGTAGAACCGACAACGGATGTTCCGGAGTGCGAGGCGTAAGCCAGCGCTCTACAGGATAGTGTAAAACTCATTATTAGTGACTACGAATAAAATGGACAACTTTTGCGCAGTCAATTAAGCAGATTTCTAGTTTTATTTCATCCGCTACTTATGACGTGAGAAAAATCCCACCGTGATCTGGAATATTTCCGGGAAAGTGGAACCGTAATTTACCACTATATTTTTTTTTCTTTAAAGGCCAATTTAATGTGGTTCTTTTAAGACTAGTTGCATAAAAATCCAAAAAATCAGTGGAGATAGAGCCATAAGTGTAACTGAAAGTGCCTTCATTTTTGATGTCGGGGACGTAAAGGTTAAGATAAGATTAGATAAGAGAATATTAGTTTCATTTACTTGAAATCAAATGAATCTGGTGTACCGCAAGGCAGTTAATTGGGATCGTTTTTAATTATTTTATTACTCAACGAAGCTGTCTCTACTCTTTGGACTGGTTGCAGACTAGCATATGCTGGTATTATCAGTGGTGATCTTAAAATGTACTTAACGATTCGTTGCATCGAGGATTGTGTCGTCTTCAAATACTTTTGGACACATTTGTGGAGTGTTTCGTTTCTACCAGCAGAGAGCCGGGGTGGCTCTTGCCGTATCCAGAATTCCTCTCCACTCGGTCCTGGGCTCGCACTCGTCGCCAATGCGTTGAGTGTCTCGACAAACATCGTGTCCCTCTACTCCTGGTGCCGCCGATGAGATTCTTCAAGAGAAGTGCACAGTTGTCCGACGTGGCCGGTCCACCGTAGTCTCCAAACGTTCACCAGATGTACGATAAGAATCTCTCCTAGTAGTGCCTGCAATACGTGGTTCATACTCATACACCCCTCTCAGCTATTCGTTTGTGCTCCAACAAAAATAGTCCGCAACACCTTTCGTTCAAATACGACAAGTGCAGGTATGTCTTCCGCAAGCAAAGTTGCTGCCTAAAATTCGTCTGATTGGTGTTTTGTACATCGTCAGCTTTGTGCGGTGGCGTATGCTCCTTGATCGAAGCGTCTTGCGGAGGGAAAAGTAAGCTCGACTTCCAGCTTGAATGCGTTATTGAATCTTCTTACTCGTATTATTGTCGACAATGACCATAGATCCCAAATGTACAAAATCATCGTCCACTTTCAGTTCAACGCCATCAATAGTCATTGCATGTGGGAGACAAACGTTGCATTCTCTGGAACTTCTTTCTATCATATATTTGATTTTAGAAGCATTGATTTGCGACCACATCTGCATAGCCTCCGTTTTTAGTTTGACATAGACTAACTCCGCCGTCCCAAGGTTTCTAGTAATGATATCGAGGTCGTCTGCGAAGGCTGGGAGTTGACTACTTTTGCTGAAGATCGTTCCTCTCGTTTCGATGCCCGCTCGCCGGATCATACCTTCAATAGCGATGTTAAATACCATACAGGATTGTCCATCCCTTGGCACAACCCTCTTCGCGAATTGGAAGGAGGGTTTGTCCGGAAAACCGTTCTGGTGCAGTATTTCCCATAACGGTTCGCACTCGACTGTATCGTATGTTGCTCTGAAATCCACAAAAATGTGATGTGTAGGCGCGTTGTACCCTCGACATACTTGGAGGATTTGTCGGGAAGTAAAAATTTGATCCGTAGCACGCTACTACGTGTCAGGGGCCCCCATAAAGCTCGTTTGGTACTACCCTACGAATTCTCTTGCTATTGGGGATAGACGACGTAACCAAATCTGGAAAAGCACCTTGTGGTTACAGCAATCTAGTCGATTGCCATTTTTGTAGATGGGACAAACCACACCTTCCATCTACTTCTCTGGTAGTTTCTTCTCCTCTCAAATCCTTGAAATTATCCAGTGAAGTGGCATCGCTAGCGGTTCTTGACCGTTGTCATAGTATTCTGCTTGGAGTTGGTCCTTTTCGGCGGCTCTATTATTATTCATCTGACGAATTTCTCGTCGGAATCTCTTCGAGATAGGGGAACCGGCACGTTGTTATCATTTGTCGGTACTTCCGTTCCACTTCTCTTTTTATTATATCGCCATTGAGAAGTCCGTCGAAGAACTGGTTCCACTTGTCGGCCACTTTGAGCTCATCTGTGACCAGCTTTCCTTCCCCGTCTCATAACATTTCTGGCTTCGGTATTTGTCCTTCACGAGATTGATTCGACTTTTCACAGAACTTGCGTGTATCATTAGCCCGGAATAGTTGTTCTAGGTCTTTACGATCTCGGTTCTCCTTCTGGCGCTTCTTCTTCCTCAGGTTCGTGATCAATTCATTCCGCGTTCGTCGATATTTGGCCAAATTCTCTTTCATGGCAATGCTTAGATAGTTTTTCCGAGCCCTTTTTTCCTCTCCATCGCTCCATTCACTGCGTTTGTGGCTTCATTGACGGCCGAGCGTATCCTATTCCATCCGTCGAAGCACCTAGTTCCACAAAGGAAGGCAATTTTGCAAATCGACCAAGAAGCCAACCATGTCTACTCTCACGCGAGCGGCTATGTGAAGCAGAGCATTCAATGTTTACGCTACTCACGCTGGCATAAGATAAGCTGCCGCCGGTGCTGTGTGCAGACATTCTTCTACCTACATACTCGCGAACGCACAGCTTCGTAGCGTCTTGCTACATAGCCCACTTGTGAGGCAAATAACTCATGAGCCAGCACCTATCCGTGAAGGCTTGTGGCGCATTGGGATACAAATTTTCCATAACGTTTTCCTTTCTTCTTCTTCTTCATGTTCCACGATTCTACTCGCGGGCGGGAGTGCGAGCACTCTCGATTAATCGCTATCAGCCGCTCGAGCTGCAAAGACGAGCGAGAGTGACGACCGTGGCTGTTGGCTAAATACACACTCGCAAAAATTCGTTGCAGTGTATAAGTAAATAAGTGCGAGAGTCCGAAAGGGATGCTTATGCCGACGTACGGGTACGCGTGCTGGTTCACAGAGTTTGGGTATTGCAACACAGGAGGCTTTACTTTCCTCTACCTTCATCACGGGTTGTCTAATTGCCGAATGTTTAACCGGCTTTGCGTGAGGTATGAAGCGTCGATAGTTTGTATCATTATTCGTATCATCAAATTGTTCAAATCACACTTAACCAATATATGATGACAATATATGATGAACGTTTGTCACTACTGCATGAATGTTAGGACGATGACAAGATATCGTAGCTGTTTATTGTGGATGTTTCATGACTTCATGATAACCATGCTGTTGCTCGTGAAAGAGAAACACTGTTTATACAATACGTATTGTACGCAACAAATGTAAACTAAGCATTGTACGCCAGACGTTGGGTCAAACCAAGCTAGGCTTCTTCTTAAGTTTTTTTGCTGTTTGTTCCTTTTGTTCAAGTTACTGATAAAGTATTATCTTTAACGAGCCATCTTGCGACAAACACATATTTTATTGTATACCTCTAACACCAAACCAAGCGCTTGTGAGAGCGTGTGTGTAGCAAAATATATTCTCACCGAAAGTTATTCCGCTCATGCCAGTGTGGCAACATTTGTTTGTATCCTTATTTTGTTATCGTGATACATTCTGGTTGTTACGTATGTTTATTTTATAGGCAGAAAATAACTGGTTTATCACTCTTCGTTTTTGTTGTTTGTATCTGGGTATGAACAATAATATTTTGATTACCTGTGTATCATTGTGTTTTTTATCACACTATCGTCATATTTATGTCATTTTTGAGTCTTTATTTGTATCATTTTTCGCCCAGTTAGCTCCGAGGTATGATGCTGCGGTTTAACAAGCCAGTCGTCATATGTTCGAATCTCGGTTGGGTGGTGCTGCTAGATCCAGTTGGATCGTTGCACCAGCCCCGTAATTGTGCTGCACTCTAATAACTGGTTACGAAGTCTGTCGATAAAGAAGGGTTAAGTTTTAAATACGTTTAAAACCTAAGTTGTGCTTTCCTCATTAAGTCCATAAACTATGCCTACAAGATGTTATAAAATTTCAAGACTTGTTACACTCAAAATATTTGATAATTTTGAAAATCTTCAAATTCAATTAGTGTGTAAAGAAGGCGTCACCTGGCCTATATTTTAGATTAAAAGAGTTAACCTTATTTATATTTTGACTAAATTGTATCTGACTTTGTTGATGATGACGTATATTAAAAAACTACAAGGTATACAGCCCTAAGGGTTGTACGAAAGGGTGACGTAGGACCATATGAGATCATTAGATTAAAGACTAATCAAAGCTGCATTTCTGGCATATGTATGTTTATGTTTTCTGTGAGTGCCATTGTTTAAGGGAATGTTTAAAAGAGAAGAGCGGGTGGCTTTGAAAATACGTGGACGAGGGTTCATAAGTATAACGCCTGCAACCATTGAGACATAGAGATTTCTTTTAAAAATCACTTGTATGCATCATAAAGGTTGAAATAGTAATGAATGACCAGCCCACAGATTATTGTATTAAATATGATTATGCGTAGCTTGACATGTTTCAATAATCTTACTTTAACTAGCTTGTGGTCTTTAAAAGGGCCATTGGTTACAAGTAACATTAAAGCCAAAGCACGTTCATCGCAAATTTGACGTGCCTGGCGAATGTCCTTCTCTTTTGACCTGAATGGCAACAGGCACATAAGTTAGCGGTGTCGGTTCACTGTATCTTGCTCCGAGAAGGTTTTACTAGTTTACTTTCACAGCTTAACGCTTGTTACATAGCAAAAAATATGGCACATACATTTCCGTTTTATTTGAATGAGAGTCCTTATCCTCCTATCACAGGGGTGAGGGGGCTGAAACTATCATAAAATAAATTCATGCCTTCAAAAACCCCCACTTGCCAAATTAGGTTTCATTTACTTAATTAGTTCTCGAGTTATGAAGAAAGTTGTGTTTCATTTGTATGGAAGCCCCCCCTCCCCCCTTAGAAAAGGGCGGGGTCTCATTACACCATAAAAAAAAAACTTACTTCCAGAAACCCCCACATGTTAAATTTAGTTCCTATTGGTTGATTAGTTCTCGAGGTTTGAGGAAATTTGTGTTTCATTTGTATGGGAGCCCCCCTCTTGCGCCCTCTATAAAATTGCTCTCTTACGCATCCATAAAATTGCTGGTTATTTTATCTATTCAACGACATAGAAACTATTCAGTTACGTTCAGTAGTTTAGTAGTTACTACCATTTGAAATCTTTCATTCAAACGTTACACTTCTATTTACGTTTTCACAAAGTACTACCCAGTCCCAGTATAGTAAACAAAGACATAGTCCTACGTCAAAATTTATATCCAGTCCGACTCCATTCTATTCTTGACAATTAGGAATAAACTAAATTTATTGGTTGTGGTGATTATCCTGATATTTCACATTGGATGATGCATTAGAACGGCGAGAGCATCATAAGACTGACTTAGTCGACCACTTCCCGGCTTGCGTTTATTATAGTTGAAACTAGAAATACGATTTTCTTGCCTCCAGACCCACGTAGGCACTCATCTTCAGACGTTATTATGCTGTCTGAAGTCTCTTCATCTTCCAATGTTTGCTTTCTTCCACAATCTTCTACCGAACACATTTCACTCACACAAAAGCATGTTGAACGAGCGCCGTTTGGATTATTACCAAAACGTGCGTGGATTAGGCATCAAATTCGATGGTTTTTTCATTGCCGTGGTGGAGTTTTTAACAAAATTTAACGTCATCGTTCTCATCGAAGCGCTCCAATTTCAGAACTTGGAACTTCCGATTTTTTTTTCGCAAGACTTCACAGACAGCCGTTAGAGCGTGAGGCAATTTCAGGGTAAGTGCTACGATCTTATTGACTTGTATGCGGCAATAGTAAAAACCGTGGTTTGATTCGGCTGTTCAAATAAGTCTGCTTTGAGCGAGCGAGCGTGTCTGAGATGCTGGCAATGATCAATCTTCTTCCGTCCCGTTCGAATGTGTTCTGTTCGTTCTGCTTCCTAGTTCCCCCATTGGCAATCACCAAGGCACGAAAATCGATTCGCAGTAGCCAGTCCATACATTTGAAAAATTGCATCGTCTGTGTTTGAAAAATTGAGAAATCAAGGAGAAACTTCATACAACTGTTCAAAAAGAATTTAATGTAACCTATCGGAAAACTTAAAGCAAGTCTTTTAGAAAACTTACAAGCTGGTTCAACCCTATTTGTTTTATCTTAACGTGAATAATAAACATTTTAATTTTTTTATAACGGTAGTTTTCCCAATAGACGGAGGAAAAGTGTAGAAGAAAGAAAACTAAGGTGTTTTATAGTATCTCTAGACTGGGACAAAACGAAAGAACGTCTGTGGAAAAAACGAAAACATATCTTTACGATTCTTTTTCTAAATTTTCAAATTCTGCACGGAAAGAATTTTGATTCCGATGGCATGAATGAAATCATGAAATCATGAGAATGTTAATTCCTCTCAAATCATGACTGAACTGCCATATCAGACAGCACAAAATCATGAATAATAGTTCATGATTTTGCGTTGCATTGTACTGCTAGAAGCTCATGATATCATGATTATTATTCATGGTGTATTTTCATAAATCATAAGCTAGAAACCTGGAATCATGAGTCATTTTGCTCGTTTTGGAGATCAAATTTTTATCCGTGTGAATATTAGAATTTCATAAGCATGTTGCTTGATCCACAAGATGCAGTGAATTTAGTGGCACTACTTTTGATTTTTTTGAAAATACCATTGAAGGAGGGTTTACGAGCAACACTGCATCGTTGAAATGCCTGCATGTGGACGTGTCATTCACTATCAAGTTAGCTTTTAAAAATCAACAAACGCATGTGATTGGCTAAAATGGAATAAAAAGCAATGTCCCGAAGGTCGCCCAAAATTGTTGGCAGCCCAGATGGGTTGGGTCAAATATAAACCTCCTCTTAATAAACATATAGTCAATCACTTTTTTTTGGCCCCAAGTAATTCACCGTGCCGGCCGTTGAAAAGCGCAATAAATTCGGCAGAGGAAAAATTGCCGATGATCAATCATTTCACCAATTCGATCCACACAGCACAGCAGCCACGGGCACAACGACCTTCAGACCTTGTGCTGTGTGCTGTGGGTTCTACTGGGGTGGGGTTGCTCTCCCCCGGCCGGCCGGCATGGAATTCCCCGTTGCTACAGTTGTTGCTCTGCCGGGAACCCACACACCCGTTCCGATTGCGTCCAATCTGTTGTTTCCTCATGTGTAGGTTGGTGGGTAGGTATATGTATGTACCTACCGAAAATCGAATTTTTCACTGCTTCGACGAATTCCTTCAATTTTCTCCGACACAGGCTGTTAGCACTTTGCTTTCATGTTCTTTGTGCAGCTTGTGTGTGCGTGTTTTTTCTTTTTTCTTTTTTTCACTCATGTAGATGGATGATTACCCTTCACCCGGCCGGCCGGCTCCAATTTATGATTCGCTTCACTGAGAGACGCTAGAGGTGAATTTCGGATTGCTGGTGTACTTCGTGAATCCCGAGAAACGTTCAGGTTAATTTACATACTTTTTTCAGCACGGTTGTTGTCCGTCGCCGCCGCCGCCTGGAACGAACGCAGACCGGGCGCAGGTAAATGGAACAATAAAATTAACAACAAAAATCCACACGAACAATTACGGACGGAACCAGGAAGTAGGTACATTCACTTCATCGCTGTGGAATGTTCGGACAGCCAGGAGATAAAATATTTTTACGTACCTACACCTCGCTTTCAACTCGAATTGCTGCGAGGGTTTGCGCGGTGGTTCGGTAACAGAGCGAAGATGAATGGAATCTGTATTTTCCCGGATTTTATTTACTCGACGATTTAGGTACCAATTAGAGCTGTGTTGTTTGCTGCTTAGGCTCCAACATTAGCGGGTTGCTGCTGCGAAGGAATGCTGGCAGGCGGATTTGATGGGTCGTTTTTCTCTCTCTCTCTATGTAAGATCTGGTTAACAAACGAGCCACGAGATAGCCTTCCTTTGATTGCTGTTGTATATTGGAGTGACTAGCTTTCGCTTAAATTAAACCGCAATTTTATGTAGATAATAAATGTAGTAGAAAAAAGTTGATTAAGAAGTGAATATATTCGAGTTGTACGGCGAAAAGGATTTTATAATCAAACTAACCATTTGTGGGGAAACTTAAAAATTGCAAGTGAATTAGCGCGCAAATTTGATTCGTGATTAAAAACAGAAACGACATCCTTGGTAGAGTGTTAGAGATAATAAATTAAATTAAATTCAAGTTTCAATTATGTCAGTCTAATAGTTGCTTTTTGTTTTTTCTAATTTCAGGTAAAAACGAAATTGAACATGGTTAATTGTGTAGCGACAGCTCGTAAGTTTGAATTGCATACAGTTTGTCCTGTGTAAGCCCGCTTTAGTGCACATTTAAGCCCGAAGTCAGTTCCCAAGCACTCAGAGTACCGAAATCATTTCCATCAATACTCTCATTATACGGCTTGCCATAAAAGAAGCATGTTATGACGTTCAGTTTATTCACATTGATTGCTTTCTTTATCGTAATGGATTCTCATACCAATCTTCGATTCTTTCACACAAATTATCCACCGAAGCTGCAATCATCGAACAATAAAAATGCAGCTGCATTTCCAAAAAGGAAAAAGGCAAAAAAACATTAAGATACCCGGCCGTCCATTATCGCTCAAGGTCAACCCAACGGAGTTGGATTTCTCTGTGTCCAGTGTCCCAATCTTTTCCAACGAACTGACTGACTGACTGGACGACACCCGCTGGAGTCAATTTCCGTCGTTTATCGTCGTTGAACCCGGAGCCGGCTGGCTGGCTGTGTCTTTGTTTGAGCGCTGTTCTAGGTACCTACCTACACATATCTTTCCCTGGGAAACCTTCGGCCGTTGTGCCAGATGTTTGTCGAATGGGGTGCAGCCAATTCGATGCACAGCACAGCCACACAAACAGTACATAGTCAGGAAAGGTCGTTCGTTGGCCTGCTGCGGAGGAATTTTCGTTATACTTCTCGTCGTTGAACGGAAAGAGCTTCAAAACTCATCAATTTTACACGACGGTTTCCAATGGAACGGCTGTTTTCGCTCTTTCTTCCTATTTCCACGATAGATTCGAACGGAGCAGCGCAGAAAGAAACATATGAAATAACCACGGTGCATAGTGCTAAGGCAAGAAGGTTCACGAACGGTGGTCCTCCGGGGTACCTACATGCACTTTTTGTTCGGCCTTTTGTGTTAAACTTGTTGTATCCTCTCTACGTCCGGCCTCCTTCGCCCTTTTGGTGCTGCTTTACGATACTATGCGCCTGCACCGGTCTCTGCTACGAAGCATAAAAAACTGAGTCAGATTCAAACATAAATAAATCCCAAAAATAGAAAGTCCTATACGACTAAGCGTACACAGTTTATATAAGTCGGCACAAAGAGATTTGGTTTTTTTCTAACTGCCTTCGGCTGCCTCTGGAGTTTTTGGTGTTTTCTTTTCCGCCTTGTGCTTGTCGCGTTTACCTACTCTTTTTTTCGTATATTGATTTATGCTCTTCAGTTCATGTTTGTTGCTTCGTCGCCGCTTCGTTTTTATGATGCTTTGAATGTGCTGCTTTTTCGTTCGATGTTTGAACTTTCCACTTCGGGCGGATAACTACACCATCATCATTATCTGCTCCGTTGAGACTCCCCTTTTCGCCGAAAGTACCTTGCTAGTTGTTTTTGGACCGGTCATGTAGTGCAATGAATATTATAACCGAAAATAGATGTGTTTATGGTTATGTTTCACGGAAGTCAGGTGATTCGAAAATCGTAAATTTCGTTTGATATTGTTCCGACGACCGGCGCCGCAACATAAATGTTTATTGGTCAGTTCCAGATTACAGTTATAGATATGATTTTAAGAATTTCTGGTGTAATAATGTTTTTGTATTTTCTTGTCATGCGAAACCAATTTTTTTGCCTACTTTCTCTGTGAATTGTTGCCAACATCTATTTTGACAAAATAGATTAATGCTTGTGGAACTTTTTTCCTTCATTTCAATGCGCATGTTTTAATACGCAGAACTGTAAAACGTGAAAAATTACGTTATCATAACCAATATTCATAACTAACAATTGACAGTTTACTAAGGCAGCATCTAGAGCGATAAATGACAACATTTACTCTGGCTCAGCTACGCACACTGCCTTACACAGTGCAACCAGCTAATGTCAATATGATCTATTTACCTGCTCGCCACAAAATATAACCACAAAACTAAGCAGTTGCAAGTCGCAAAACATTGTAACCAAAACAAGACAATGTAATTGAATATATTATATATCTAGTGGTCGGTGATTGTTCATTTATTTAAAAATTAGCTGACCCGACAAACTTCGTATTGCCACAAATTAACCTGTGTTGTACATAAATTATGAATCTCGGATGATCTTTGTCACAATCTCGAGTTTTGCAGGGTTATGAGGAGTTCAACCTTAGATGATTCATTTTGGCAGTTACGTAACTATGAAAGCATCCCAGGTAACCAATAAGCATCACCAATGCTATTCAAATGTAGACCAATGAGCATTTAAGTCGCCTTAAATGCTACTTAAATGCTATTTTGGCAAAATATACAGCTACTTGACTGATACCTTCTTATAGTGCTGACAATGCTAATTTACAGCTAATTACCGACAGAATTACCGGCAGAAAAATAATTTGTAGGATGCGAGTCAAATTTGTTTTTATAAAATCAATTGTCTGTGGGCTCTACAGTCTGAAAAACTCGAAAAATGAGTGTACAAGTTGAGTTAACGCTTCTAGCTGGATTAAAAAATTCACTTTGTTTTTTTTCTTCGCCCCCCCCCCTTCAGTGGCCGAACACCGGAAGGACAAAAACTTTATGAAATATTTGTAATGACCTTATTTACAAGTCGTCAATTAATTCATACAAACTGTCGCTACATATTACTTACTAGTTGAGCCCGAATCTTACGATCCGGAAAATGTAAATGTCAGTTCATTTATGTAGCCTGATTAGACTAAAATGTTGCTTAGAAAATTCTTGATCGTTTGCTATCATTAACTCATTTTTTTTAAAATTTTGCGACTTCGTCCGGTCTGATTTAATACCGACCATATGATATCGCGACAAGAAATCGAGTTGAGCAGGCGAGTCGAGCAGTCGAATCAAGCAGTTGAGTCGAGCAGTCGAGTCGAACAGTCAAGTCGAGCAGTCTAGTCGAGCAGTTAAATCAAGCTGTTCAGTCAAGCAGTCTGGTCGAGCAGTTGAGTCGAGCAGTGGAGTCGAACAGTTGAATCGAGTGGTCGAGTCGAGCAGTCCAGTTGAGCAGTTTAAACGAGCAGTTAAATCGAGTAGTCTAGTTGAGCAGTTGAATCGAGTAGTCTAGTCGAGCACTTGAGTCGAGCAGTCGAATCGAATGGTTTAGTCAAGCAGTCGGGTCAAGCGGTTAAATCGAACAGTTGAGTAGAGCAGTTCATTCAAGTCGAGCAGTTGAGTTGAGTAGTCCAGTCGAATAGTTTATTCGAGCACTTGAGTCGAGTAGTCCAGTTGAGCAGTTGAATCGAGCAATTGGGCCGAGCTGTCGAATTAAAAAGTTGAGTCGAGCAGTCAAATCGAGCAGTCGAATTAAGTCGAGCTGTCGAATCAGTTGGGTTGAGCAGTCGGGTTGAGTGGCTAAGTCTAGTCAAGCTGTTGAATCAAACTGTCAGTTTAGTCGAGCAATCAAATCGAGTAGTCTAATCTACCAGTCCAGTTGAGCAGTCTAGTCAACCAGTTGAGCAATCGAGCAGTCCAGCTGTCGACCATTGAGGTGACTGAGAATGCAACCCATTCATTGCTACGAAAGCATTACGTCCTGTCAGGGACCTGATTTTAGTTACCTTTAAGCCTCTTATGATGTCCAGTTGAAGCAGGGGTCGAGCAGTTGAATCGAGCAATCCGGTTAAGCAGTTGAATCGAGCAGCCGATTCGAATAGTCCAATCGAGTAGTTGAGTCACGCAGTTCATTCGAGCAGTCGAGTCGAACAGTTGAGTCGAGTAGTTCAGTCGAGCAGTGTAGTCAAGCAGTTGAATCGATCAGTTCATTCGAGCAGTCGAGTCGAACAGTTGAGTCGAGCTGTCTAGTCGAGCAGATGAATCATGCTGTCCAGTCAAGCAGTCCAGTAGAGCAGTCGAATCGAACAGTCCAGTCGCGCAGTTCAATCGTGCAGTTAAATCGAGCAGTCGGGTCGAGTGGTAAGTCAAGCAAATGTGTCAAGCAGTCGAATCGAGTAGTTAAATCGAGTAGTCCACTCGAGCAGTTAATTCGAGCTGTACAGTCAAGCAGTCAAGTCAATCTGTCCAATCAAGCAGTTGAGTCGAGCAGTCGAATCAAACAGTTCAGTCGAGCAGTTCAGTTAAGCAGTCCAGTCGAGCAATCAAATCGAGTAGTCTAATCTACCAGTCCAGTTGAGCAGTCTAGTCAACCAGTTGAGCAATCGAGCAGTCCAGCTGTCGACCATTGAGGTGACTGAGAATGCAACCCATTCATTGCTACGAAAGCATTACGTCCTGTCAGGGACCTGATTTTAGTTACCTTTAAGCCTCTTATGACGTCCTGTCAGAGACCTGGTTTTCGGTACAGACATAAGCCTCTTAGATTCTATGTTGAAAAGTTATTTTACTTACATTAAAATTAACGAAAATATTCCTCGGTTCCTTCCGAAGTTTATTTTTAGATCATCCGCTGAATCTGATTCATGTGAACTATTTGCTACGTTCTTCTCATCTGTTTTCGCTTGCGATCCTGGATTAGCAAGGCCTAATGATTGTGGTGCGTCGCTTTCGTCTTTTTCTAACTCATTTTTCATCAATTCTATTTGGTGCTCTGACTTTTTTTGGGGCCTCGTTTATCCGATTTTTCTGTCACGTTTTTAAATCCCATTTCCCTTTTTCTTTTTGAATTTCCTTTTTCATCATCGTTTTTTGTCTTTTTCTCTTCGGTATTATCTTTTGTCAGTCCGTTTTTTCCTGTCTTTGTATTTTTACTGTTTTTCCCATCTTTCTTCTTTTATATCCCGCTAGAACTTTTTTTCCGTTTTTCACGTTTCCTCTCGGTATTTTTCTTGCCACTTTTGGTTTCTCTTGATTTGTTTCTTTCCGTATTTCCTTTCTTGCCTCGTTTTTTTCGTTTTTCCTTTCTCATTTTTCCTTTTGGATGCCCGTTGTTTCCCTTACCTCCGTGCCTTTTCCTTTTGTCCTGTCCTGTTTTGCGCGCTTTTTTTGAGCCTTGATTTGCCTCTGTTCCATTTTTTCTTTCTTCCTATTTTTTCCCCGTTTCGACTTTTTTCGGTCCCGGTTCTCGTTATTTTTTACGCTGTTAAGATCGACTGAAGTACGTATATTGTATTGCGGATTTTCTGCTTTCCAGTTAGTTTTATATTGAAAACGGCTTTTTTATACTGCCTGACGTTTCGGCCTTTTTCAAAGGTAACTGCAATAGTTTATTTATTATAATAACAGGATATAACTTTAACACATTGAACATAAAAACATATTTTTTAACTTCTACTCACTACGGTTACGTTTTCTTGTCTAATCGTTGATTGTCAACGGAAGAAAGCTTGAATTTAAACAGTTCCAATTGCATTGGTTTGGTGACAAAATAATGTACACACCTAAACCTTTTGACCATAGTGCACAACTGAATAGTTTTTAAAAAATGGTGCGCAAAAATCGATCAACTGCGGTGAGCTCAAACAGGGCTATTAGGGTTGTGGACTATGATAGACACTCATGAGAGTTGTATAGGAGACGGTAGACTTTGCTGTGCAATTTTCGATTGCTTATTGTTTTTGATGGTATGTAAGATGCCAGCGTACGTACTGCTTAAATTGTCTACATCGCTACGATAATTAACAGTGTTGGGAGTGCTAGTAATGTGACACATCTCAAGTATTGGAAGAGCTGTGGTTCGATAACTGCGGTCAATTATTTTAGTTTTGCTTACATCGAAATTATGTTGGTGTTGTATCATATGGTCAATTAAAGCTGTTCTGTCACTTAGTTTAGCTGCTTCTGTATTCGTTTCTACTATTGCAGTTACCCTTGAAAAAGGCCAAAACCAAAGGCCGAAACGTCAGGCAGTATAAAAAAGCCGTTTTCAATATAAAACTGACTGGAAAGCCGAAAATCCGCAATACGTTATTTTTTACATTTTAATCTCTTTTGAATCCCGTTTTTAGTTTTCGTGTATTTCGTTCTTCGCCTTATTATGTCCCGCTTACCTCTTTTTTGTCACGTTCTGTTTATTTCTCCATTTTATGTCTTTTGTCTTCCATTTTCATTCATTTCTTTGTATTTCTTTTCTTTTTCTGTCCCGTTTCTGCTCTTTTACTACTCCTGTGCCCGTCCTAATTTTCTTTTTTTCTTTTCTATCCTGTTTTTTCTCCTTTTTTGTCCAGTGTTCCCTAATTTTTAGTGGTTTGTAGTTCTTCACTCTTATTTTTCTTCTTTTCTTCCATTCTTAACATTTTTTCATTCACTCTCCGTATTTTTGTGCTTTGTTTTCCCTCTTTCTCCTTCCCGTTTTCTTCTTTCTTGCTATTTTTAAGTCTCGTTTTCCCTTCAATTCTGTCGCGTTTATATACAATTCAACTATTGCAACAAAATTGCATAATATTGAAATCACAATTCGATGCAATGAAATTTACCAAGCACATCACGAAAAACACAGTGATTGAAACATTGAGAAACATTGTGATTTATTATTCAATAAATACGAATTTATTTCGCCTTGAAACAGGCTTAGATTAAGCCCACAAGTCGGTAACAAATTATGTACCTATCAGAACAATAAATAAGAAATATTTTCCCCTATACAATATGATTCAAAAAAATATTCCTTCAAATCTTATTTGAAAAATACCTCCGAGCCGCAGAAAGTCTCATATCAACCATTAATATTATTTTTTATTCATTCGACAAGCTTGTGCAGCAATGTTTCGCCGGCGGGAATCGAAATATGAACAGACCGTTTCAGCCATAAAATTTGCACCCGCTCAGAAACGTGTTCTTCCGCTTCATTGCCACAATTCTGCTATCACAAAAGAAATGTGACATCAATCGGAACGGCTTTTTATTTTATTTCCCAAACAGGACAGCCGCTGCGCTCTGCACCGATGGCGATGGCGAAAGAATCAATCCCGGGAAACGCAAGACCAAAGCATTAGTGGGTAAATGGCACAACAACTCTTATCGATTTGTTTGTAGAAAAACATGGACGCGGCACAAAGAAACGGCACAGTTTTCCCTTCCATGAGTTGCTTGCTGCTGGAACCGAAAGGAGATTCCTGCAGGTCCTACTATTTGCGACCTGCCAGACCGAGCATTCAGTCGGTGTGCGATTCCACCTGCCAGCGACCAACATTCGGATAGGCCATGCTGAGCTACGATTGCGATACCGATGCCAATCTTGCAATTACAACCGGCAGCTATCATGATCAGTATTTTCGAACAACAAACATCGTTGTGTTAAATACACTCTACACCGCATTATATTTCTTCAGACTGTGGATGCTGATGCGAGGAGCCTTACGTACCAGTAATAGCAATCTTCTCATTCGAGCCTATCTCTTCGGTTGCGATTCCAACATAGTCAAGTAAACGCTTGAAGAGTGGCTATTTGTACTCAACTGATTGTCTGATTTGAAACAATCGCCGTTTTCCACTTTGCTGCGGGCTGAAAGGATCCCTTGATTTAACAGAGTGTGTTTTGAAACTGTTGTTCCCATCGTTCAAAACGATTTAATTTAATAATTTCAGTCCCTAAATTCTACCGGTTCTACTGGCCCAAAGCTCAGGAAATTATAGAATCTTATTAGTTGGAACAAATTAAACTGTTTGAAGGGAACCTTTCTATTGCTCGTCTTTAGGGTCAAACATATGTATAAACACGCATTCCGACCAGCAGGAATTCGACCGAAAATTGTTGCATAACCTAAGTGGGGAGAAAGATGGTTATACTAACCGCATTGTTGTCAAGATTCCGAGGGCGGCATAGATCTGTCTCACGACGTTCACGTCGGAATACGAGAGCCTGTATGTATTTTCCCTGGCCTGATAAACATCTTGAACGTGGGGAAATCATTCCATTCTATGATGCGCGTTCGCACTATTGTGCGTTGCGTGCACTTCTTTTGTTGACGTCCCGAGCGCTCTCCGTCAACCGAGAAGCAGAAAACTGATTCAATTAGTATTAAGTACGCATTTCCTATGAAAACTTTCCCTTTTATAGCAGGTAACCGTAGAGTGTTGGTCGCGGTGCGCTGCCGGCTGTGTAATTGCATAGGAAGATCTGACGGATTATGATGATGGTTGAATCATTTTGCTACCCACCTTATGCAGCTGCTGCTGTTGCCGGTTGGATGGTTTAAGGCGAGAAACCACCCACAAAAGAAGCTTAGTGCGGACGGGTTGGCGGACACGAGCAGCTGATGAAAGCGTCCGTGTGGTGATTATTATTTGGATTGATTACGAAATCTCACCGCCAGCCGTCGTAAAAGCAGAAGTAGAGAAAAAATAAACTATAATATAACACACGCTTTGTCGAATGTGAAATGCTTTCTTGTTGGACTGCGGAAAAAAGCGTACCTACTCTAGCTAGTGGTGCCGAGCGCCTAGAGTTTGCTGGCATAAGCATGAAGAGTTATCAAATCGTTTGTTATCGCTTCTTTTAGGGAAGGATCGTGCAAAGTATGGGGAACGGAATGAAAGCGAAATTCGAAACTAGACCTTAGCACGTCGATGGGAATTTTTTTCTTCGAGCCACAAAAAGGCCAACTCCATTGTGGTTAAATGTGTTCGGTAGAGATTCATCCATATTACATGAGACGAAAGGTCGTGCGGTAGTAGGATTATCAATTCAATGTTTCGGTTATAAAAGTGCCCGGCGCACTCCTGTGATAAAGTTTCTATTTCGAAAAGCTTCGGTAGAAATTTATGAGATTTTAGTGTATTTCTCCGAATGAAAAAAGTGGTTTTTCAAAGTATTAATTGATATAACGAAAGTTCTAGAACATTACTTCCATCTGACCACACTGATCAAAGTATATTGGGTAAAGGTGGTTTGTTAACGCACTGTCACGATCAAAGTAACTTGAATTCAGGTGGTTTATTACGGCAAAAGGTTGCACATTTGTTATGAATTAACCGGCAACGATATGGAACCCACACGCTGCGGTTTTTGCGAGGGCTTTCTCTACAGAGCGGCCAACAATGCTGTGCATTCAACAGTCGTGCCTACCGTGACCTTCTCACCCTAGAAAAGACAATATTTGTTTACATTGATTATCGTTGAATGGTCGGAGTTTTAAAGAGCATTTGAAAGACACTTTCAAATCCCAGAGTGGTCTTTCTGCTGTTTCGGATTTCTCGAAAGTTTAAGCGAATCAAGTTCGACCACTTCCCGTTGCAGTCAACGGACTAGACTAAAACGCCTTCGAGTGAAACAATACGACTCGACATCTTTGATTACAAATTGTGGAACTAGATCTATCGATCTAACCGATCTGTTCATCGGATCTATTGTACCTGATTCAATTCCAAAAAGATTTAGGTTGTATTTGTCGGGATTTAAGCCTCTCCTCATGACGTACAAAAGATAGCAACTCGGTGTCTTGACCATTCTTTACCGTCGTCCCGAAGGACAAGAATGGATCTAACATTTCGTTTATCTCGCATAAAATTGGGCTTCAGCATGCTACTGCAAGAAAAAGTACTACTTGCGTCGACCTGTCTGGACGTCAGGCAGTTTAAGGATCAGTCAAAAACTCTCGTCGACCGAACAAATGTGCTGATAGCGACCAGACTCGAGACCAGACCAGACCAAATTTAATGCGTAGTAAACAGATGCCCGTGCCCATTCATCTGACCATTCTGGAACGCAACAAAACTGGCACTAAGGAAGACCCTTCTTCCCCTGTCACAGTCAAGCTTTTCCAGTCATCATCTCGCAGTTCCTGCAGTGTGCGGGATCAGAGAAAGGGGTTTCCTAAACCTGAATCCAAGACAAGCATGAAAATAGTTCTAAGATCTATTCCTCTCCTGATTTATCCATTGATTTCAGCGACTATTTCATGTTCAGGAACATGTGCAAATCTACAAACGAAAGCGAAGCAATACATGGTTTTATACTACACTAGCTGACCCGACAAACTTCGTATTGCCACAAATTAAACTGTGTTGTACATAAATCCTGAATCTCGGATGATCTTTATCACAATCTCGAGTTTTGCAAGTTTCTGAGCAATTCATGGGTGTTTTAATATACAAATTTTCCTTACAGTAAAATAGAAAACAACTCCTCCCATTGCTTAACCTGATAAAATAAAGCGGATAGCATTTAAACATTCACCGTTGATTAGTTTTTGAGTTACGCAAAATATTCTGTTGTATTTGTATGAGTGTTCTTATCTTCCTGCCACAGGGGTGAGGGGTCTCAAACCATCATAAAAAAATCCTGCCTCCAAAACCCCTCACATGCCAAATTGGGTTCCATTTGCTCGAGTAGTTCTTTAGTTATGAGAAAATTTGTATTTCTTTTGTATAGGACTCCTCCCCCACCATTGAAGGGAGGAGGGGTCATAATTCCCCTCCTAAAGATGGGAGGAGTCTCAATTCACCATAGAAAAAATGAGCCTACAAAAACACAAACATGCTAAATTTGGTTCCATTTGCTTGATTAGTCCTGGAGTTATGAGGAAACTTGTATTTCATTTGTATGGGAGCCCCCCACCCTCCTAAAAAAGTAAGGGGTCCTAAAAATTCATGCCTCCAAAAACACCCATATGCCAAATATAGTTCCATTTGATTTGATTGAGTTCTCGAGTTATGAGGAAATTTGTATTTCATTTGTATAGGAGCTCCCCCTTCCTAAATTGGGGAGGGGTCCTAATTCAACATAGAAAAAATTCCTGCCTCCAAAAGCCTGCACATGCCAAATTCGGTTCCATTTGCTTATGAGAAAATCTGTATTTCACTTGTATGAAAGCCCCCTTCTTGAAGGGGAGAGGGGTCATAATTCCCCTTCTAAAGATGGAAGGGGTCTCAATTCACCATAGAAGAAATTCTTGTCTCCAAAAACACCCACATGTCAAATTTTGTTGCATTTGCTTGATTAGTTCTCGAGTTATGCAGAAATTTGTATTTCACTTGTATGGCAGCCCCTCCTCTTAGTGAAGGGAGGGGTCTCTAACCATCATAAAAACCTTCCCTGGCCTCCAAAACCCCTACATGCAAATTTTCACGCCGATCGGTTTAGTAGTTTCCGATTCTATGAGGAACATACGGACAGACAGACAGACAGACAGACAGAAATCCATTTTTATAGGTATAGATAACCGGAATCGTTATATTTAACCGTTATGTGTGCGACAGGGTACCCGGGTACCTTTTCAGTTTTAAAATAGTTATAACTCATTCAATTTAAAACATACGTCATTGAAATTTTGCAACATCGTAAAACTCGTTGATCTTAAGTAATTGAGGTTTTTTTGGTGCATATCCATAAAGGGGTTTAGCAATGAGAGTCACTTGAATTTTTTTATTACGTAGGAGGGCGACAAGGGTACCCGGGTACCCATGATTTGCAATGCTCATAACTTTGGGTATCTTGAACCGATTTGGCTGAAACCAGTGGCATTTGATTCGTACATTTATCTAGTTTTGATTAGATAAAGCATTTGGCCATCAAATGACATGTAGTTCCCGGGAATCGGTAATTCCGGAGCAACGTCCGGTAAAACGTGGAAAGCCGCTTGTTTTGAAAGAATATCAGCCTTCAGTAAAGCTATTAGTTTTGAACTTGACATTGTGGACCCTTTTTTCATCTTATTATATAAATTGGTGACTTTAGATCGCATTGGCCATTCCAGAATTGGGTCCCTGTAGGATTACAGATGGCCAGTTGGGTGCCTAATCCAATATTAGAATTGGTTTAGCGGATCTTTTAGATGTTTTGAACGGATATGGCCAGTTTAGTACTGATTAATAATTTCGGAACTGGTACCAAATGTATAACGGATGGTTCTACGTTTTGAACGGTTCTGATAATGCTAAGCATTATCTTGAATCCTGCGGTATCATCTGTGACCCCGTAGAAACCATTTTCGAAATAACCAATCAAAATACATCGAAATGTAAAAAATATCACCTACCGAACTAATTCCAAGAACTTTGATACCCATATTGCTAGGTTTTACCTCCAATCCTGGACTGGCCACCCATGACCCCACAGGAACCTACTTCGGAATGGCCAACCTGATTCATCTCATTATATGAAATAGTACATTGTACGAATCTTTAGAGTTTTTATATCCGCATGACTGATTTTGCTGCAATACAATCATTTCTCTTCCTCACAGCGGACACTCTGTCGGAATTCCGGATTTTCGGGCTCCGTATGTCTTTTAGTGGCCAAATGGCCAAATGATTCAAAACTAGATAAATAAACGATTCAAATGACACCTATTTCGTCGAAATCGGTTTAAAATTGTTGATGTTATAACAATATCAATTTTGGGTACCCGGGTACCCTTGTCGCCCTGCTAAAGGTGTTTTTTTTGTCGCACACATAACGGTTAATAGATTTATCAACGAAAACATTTTTTCATGTCGGACCGCATTGACATTCTAATATTTTTTCTTAATCATGAAACAAAAATCTCAGCCATTTCATCAAAATGAAGTACTAGTTGTAGAAACCATGATATTATCGGAGTGTTTCGAAGCTTGAGCTCGAACAATATCATGGAAAATTGACCATTTTCTGATCAACCATTTTTATAAGTAAAAATTTCCTGAGTTACCGTTTTCTGGGACCATTTCTTAGTGACCACTTTTTAGTGACCATTTGCTCATAAACCCCTTTCTGAGGACTAACTATATTCTGATTGTCCATTTAATGACTGTCCATTTTCTGAGTAACCATTTTTTGAGTGACCGTTTTCTTAGTGACCATTTTCTGAGTAACCACGTCTTGATTGGCCATCTGTTTCTGAGTGACCATTTCCTAAATGACCATTTTCTGTGTCACCACTTTCTCTGTGAGTAAGTGACGATATTCCGAGTGACCATTTGTTGCAGGACAGTTTTTTGCGTGACCATTTTCTCTGGGTGCATGTTATCTAATCGGCCATTTTCAAAATGTTCATTTGCGATGTGCTCATTTTCTGAGTAATTCAAGTGAGCAGTTTTTGAGTGACTGAGACTGTTCAAACAAAAAATAATCACATAGAAAGTGGTTATTCAAAAAATGATCGCTCAGGAAACGGTCACTCAGAAAATAGACATTCAGAAAACGGAAGTCACGAATGACCCAAGCTACTAAAGTGGCTATAATCTAACAAAAAAAAAAGAAACTCAGAAAATGATCATTCAGAAAATAGGCAATTAGGAAATGGTCGCTCAGAAAATGGGTGCTCAGAAAATGGTCACTCGGAAAGTGTACAATCATAAAATGGTTAATCAGGAAATGGATACACAGAAAATAATCACTCTGAAAACGGTCACCCAGAAAATGGTCACTTGGGAAACTGTCATTTGGAAAATGATGACACAGAAAACGGTCAATCAGAAGATAGTCACTCGGAATGTGTTCACACACAAGAAGGTCACTCAAAAAATGAAAAATCACAAAATGGTCGCAAAGAAAATGATCATTCAGCATATGGCCGAAAATGTTAATATTTATTTGAAACGATGGTTCTACAATTGATGGAGGGACGGTTTTTTTAGGAATAGAGGGGAAAGAGTGGAAAGGAAGGGGGAGGGGGGGGGGGTAATAGGTAGCTACGCTTAACAAGTTGTCGTTGTGACTCCTACCTTTCATCCAATGCTGGAAGGTGCATGGGTCGAGTTTGGTCAACTTAGAAAATGGTTAATCTGAAAAGACCTTCTCGTGTGTGACCATTTCCTAAATGACAACTTCCTGAGTGACCGTTTACTGAGACAATCTTTTGATTGACCATTTTTGTCAGAGATCGGTTTCTGATTGACTGTTTTCTGAGCGACCATTTTTAGAGTGACCATTTTCTGTGTTACCATTATGTGAGAGACCATTTTCTGATTGATCATTTTCTGAGTGATCTTTCCCTAAATAATCATTTCCTGAGTGATCATTTTCTGAAGGACCATTTTCTGATTTACTATTGACTGAGTGATCATTTTCTGAGTGATCATTTTTGTGTGACCATTTTCTAAGCGATCATTTATGTGGGACCATTTTCTTTGTGACCATTGTCTGTGCGACCATTTTGAGGGCCCCTTTTCTGACTGATCATTTTTTGTTTGTCCTTTTTGTGAGTGACCATTTTTTGCGTGACCATTTTCTTTGTGATCATTTTCCTAGTGGCCACTTTCTGAGTGACTATTTTCAGCGTTATCATTATCTGAGTGTCCATTTTGGAGCGACCATCTTCTGTGAATCATTTTTTGATTGACCGTTTTCGGAGTGACTATCTTCGGAGTAATAATTTCTTGTGTGGCCATGTTCTGAATGAGCATTTTCTGACTAACCATTTTCTGTATGAACACTTTCTGAGTGACCATTTCCTGAGTGATCATTTGCCGAGGGACCAATTTCTGAGTGGCCATTTTCGGAGCAATCATTTTTTGAAGGACCATTTTCTGTGTGACCTTTTTTTGTTTGACCATTTCTGTGGAACTATTTTCTATTTGTCCATTTTGTGATTGTTCATTTTCTAAAAGACCGTTTTCTAAGAGACCATTTTCTGAGTGACCCTTTTTTAGTGACTGTTTTCTGTGTGATTATTTTTTGATTGATCGTTTTCTAAGTGACCATTTTCTGAGCGACAAGTTTTTGAGTGACCATTTCAAAAATGACCATTTTCTGAATGATCATTTTCGGAGTGTCTATTTTCTGATTGACTGTTTTCTGGGCGACCATTTTTTGTGTGACTATTTTCTGTGCAACCATTTTCTGTATGACCATTTCGGGATTACCCATTTGGTGATTCTCCATTTTTTAGTGACGGTCGGTCAAGCGATCCGTTTTGTGTGTGATTATTTTCTGTGTGACCTGTGTGATTCTTAAAGGAACGTTTTCAGAGTGATCATTTTCTGTGTGCCCATTTTCTGAGTGACCATTTTCTGATTAACCACTTTTTGAGTCAGCACTTTCTGAGCGGCCATTTTCTCAGCGACCACTTTCTGACTGACCGTTTCCTAAGTGCCCATTTTCTGAATGCTGTCTTCTGAGCGATAGTTCTCTAAGTTTGTTTTTCCTGAGTGACCATTTTCTGACCGACCAATTTTGAATTGACCATTTTCTGTGTGACCATTTTTTCTGTTCGACCATTTAATTGTCCATTTTCTGAGTGACCATTACCTGTGTGAACATCTTGTGGGTGACTATTTTCTGTGTGACCATTATGTGTGTCTATTGAACTAATTAGCATGAAATGGACACCATACAACGGAATTCGTTTCGAGGATTGATCTGACAAGAGTGCAATAAAACGATTTTGAACATAAAGGCAGAGTTTTTGTTGGCTACCAACAAAATTATAAATCGCGTCATTATGTCATTATGTTATAAAATACATTTTTTGTTCTTTCAATATTGCGTATAGTTTGTTTCTGTTATGCCTAAAATTTGTTTTAATTCTATTTCAAAGTTGTCTCCGTGTCTGTTCTGTTTGTCGACATCATCACAAATTTTTTTGAAGGAATCGTAAAATACCAGTTCACGTTTATTACGTACTTGTTGAAAATGCCATTGCCTTGCCATGATACAGTATCCACACCGAAAATATTTGTCATGCTTTAACGTCAGCTGATATGTAAGTCAGGGCAACTATACCACTGGTTACAGTGAAAATCGAAACATACGGGGTATTAATGAATTGATTACAGCCATCCATTTTACAAATCTACCGCTAAACAATCGCCTATCGTTTCCCACGCGGTCGACCCTAATCGAGCCACTTTCCGAGATGCTAATCTTCCAATATCCACAGCACTACACCCACAACTGTCATCAACCGTTCGATTGTAGGCCACAGTACATGGTTTCTTAAAAGCTCCTTCGTCCGTCCTACCGGCCGGCACCGGGATTATCGCTCTCTCTAACGGACACTGACAGGGCTTACCGTTGTGCCGTTGTGCCAAGCTTCATTCATTTCCTGACCCGTCCGTACGTACGTACGTACGGGACATGCTGTCGATCCTGCTGACGACACCGGGTACCGCACAAACCCAGTCGCAGGCCAGATTTTATTTTATTAACACTGACAGGCACTTAATTCTGTACCTTATAGCACCGTTGTGTGGAGTAGACGCCAGTCAACGGAGTGCTTCGAACCAAAATGAAACATTAAATTTAATTGAAGAAAGCATTGCCGCTGCCTGCGCTCCGACTGGAAAAGGGGAGCGGCATCTTCAACTTGTGTGCCACGGGTCATCGACAGGATCGGCGAAGAAAGCTCGAACTAATCCCACTGAGAGGCTGGAAAGACTGTTGAATATTTTCCGCTGGCTCACTGGAATAGGGCTTCTGTAAAACTCATCTATCACGTTTGTGAAATATTCAATTATCGATAGCGGAGCGTTCATAAACTTTTACGGATTCTCCTTACATCATCCAAATTGAACATAATACCATTTGTGACCTAACAAACTTTACCGCATATTCTACGACAGCTTCTTTTGGTACAAGTCCGTTGTTTCGCCTACCACCACAGCACGCGTACCGCGTACAAATTGCGGTCCAATTTTGGCCCATATCTCGGGGTTGAACCGTTTTTGCTTCGATTCGAGGGCTGCTCCAAGATAAAAGTTCTTTTGCCCACCCGGGACGGTTACAGTCATCTGGCCAAACTGTCATCGATTGGTTCCACCAGACAGCGACGCGGTCTTACCGCCATCCGTGTGATCACCTGCTAGACCGTACCGTACCGTTGCACAAAAGTTCGTATACACGGCAAAGTTACCGATTCAAGACCAACTTTGTATCGGTTCATTATAAATTTATTCGAACGGTTTCCGTTTGCAGCTCAACGCTTTGCGTTTTAGTTACGCCGCGCCCGCCGGCCGGGAGATTTTAGGGAGGGAAGCAGGGACGCGCCGGTTTTGTAGATTGGGTAACTTTAACTTTCGATTCCTTTTGGCTCTCTCGGGGATCGCTCGCAGTCGGATTAAATGCTGTTTCGATGATAATTCTGCAGCTGTTGTTGCTGGTTGGTTTTGATGATGATTGAAGGAAAAAGCGTTGGCGTTCCGTCGGTAAATCGGTGGAATTTTTATTTTCATTGGAATGTCGTTTGTTTACTGTCAGTAATAAAGTTTCAATTGTTATGAAGAATGTTCCAGCATGTCGATAATAAAAAGTTTATCTTTGAGGTTTGATTGGTGCCACTGATTCCGTCACTGGATTGGGTTCAAGAATTATATTCCGCCCAAATTTTGGGTGGTAATCAGAACTACCTCCATTAATACCTTCGAATATTGCAATCCACAAATGGGGTTCTAACATTTGGAACAAATGGACTCGCAGTGATTAACATAGTTCCGTTCCTAATCGCGGCGCTCCCAGGTGAGAAATAACATCTGAATTTTACGACACTATCGACTTTGATGGATTGTTTCGGCTTGCGACTAATGACTTCCACCGAAGTGTATTTCCCACGGATTCACCACGGATTGAGACCAGTCATCAATAAATTATTAATGCAAATTCGGCTAGCAACAGACCGCCTACCGAATTTTTCTCGAAATGGCGATGATTGATTGTCGCTGCTTAAAAACGCAGACAATCCAGTAAATATTCCGAAATAATAAATGGAACCAAATAAATCGTACGCTGTGACCGGAAATTTTTTGATCAGTTTGGAAATCCATGTCCGTTCGGACAGAATGTTTTTGCTAATTCTAATCACTCTGGCAGAAGCTGCCGATGATCCTGTTTGGACGCAAAACGCAACCATCCGCGCTCACATCGTAACCATCTTTGAGCGAGTTGATAACATCGACATCGTTGTTGGCGATCAAGTCTTTTCGACGCAAACCAATCAAATCGACTATCTGGTAGGATTCGTTCTAAAACGTAAAAGTTTCCGCATCTACGGACAGGATGCTTACTTTGAAAAGGAAGGTTGCACCGGTGATCGACCACTGCTTTCGGCCAAGGTTCAAGAGACAGCAATTGAATCCACGGAAAGTATGGATCGAGATTACGAGGATGAATTTGTATTCATCAAATGGGACAGATCGTACGAAACGTTCGCGAAGATTTGGGATCAAAACCAACACGAAGGATACGTGATATTTTCGAATTTAAGTACCTTCCGCTCACTGATAAAGTGTTTGTTGGATCCGGTTGGGACTTATCTACTGGTGTTGGATTTCAAACCTGAGAAATTAGAGGATTCTCTTTGGCATACGCTGCGGTCGGTTTGGAGAGGGCAAGGAGTTTTCAGATTGTTCATCTTGGTTGACGAACGTATCTTTACGTTTGATCCATTTAAGCAGAATCATTCTTCGTACGGTGTGCTGTATGATCTAACAGAAATTGGAATATTACCAGAAGTTCCACACAGAAACTTTAAAGGCTATCCATTAAGATTGGATATGTTTGCCTCTACATATAGTGTCTACGAAACAAGCTCCAGTACGAAGTTGACGGGGGCGGATATCGTTGTAAGTGAGGTTTTCGTCAAAACTTTCAATTTCACAGGTATTTCAACAATTTAAGGTAAACGTTTGCTTGAGTAATTTGACCGCTTGTATTTCTCAGCAATCATTCTCCCACCGAGCAATGAGGTTTTCGGTAATCTGTTACCAAACGGTAGTTTCAACGGCGTCATTGGACGCATCATTCGCCGCGAAAGTGATATTGGCTTTGTCGGATACTTCATCAAGGATTACTTCAGTCGAGACATTGAGTTCACATCTAGCATATACACCGACGAATTGTGCTGCGTGGTGCAGAAAGCTAGCCGTGTTCCGGAATATTTACTACCCATCACTATCTTTCCCCCGGATCTATGGGTGCTACTCTTTCTGATGGGTATCCTTTGTTCGATCGCGTGGATAATTCTTCGCATTGGGATTCGACTGAGAGCCAAAACCAAACTGGAACTTTGGCATCTAGCTGAATTGTTTAATCTTTCCAATACAACGAGAGATGCTCCTCTCTACAGAAGATTACTTCAGATGTTTGTCGACACGTACATCCTGCTGGTGAGCGCACCCTACCGGCGGTTCACCCGTTCCGGGACGGAACGTCTATTCCTATCCGGCATCATTCTAGTCAGCTTGACCTTTGTTTCCATATTTCAGTCAAGATTGTCAGCAATTTTTGTTAATCCTGTCTACTACAAAGACATCGGTAGCTTACAGCAACTTGACCAGGCTGGTTTTACCATTCCGGTAAAATACAAAGGCTTCATGGACGATGTTTTTCCGGCCAACTACAGCAGCGTAATGGAATCACTGCGGAATAAAATGAGCTTCAATCCAAATGTAGTAGAGAGGGATCTATTTAGTTCAGCTGCTAAACTGGGAAAGACTGCGGTGGTGACACGCAAAGCGACTCTGGCACTAGAAAATGCCATTTTCATGCTAACTAAGCAGTTATATATGGTCCCGGAGTGTCCTCGGATGTACAATCTGGCATTCATCGTCGCACGTCATTCAGTTTTGCTCGATCGAATTAACGACTTTCTACTGCGAATGGTGGATGGCGGACTCATTTCGCACTGGATAGAAGATATGAAATTCAATGTTACGTTAGAGCATCGGAATCAAATAGCTGCGTCACAGAATTCGGATTTCAAGATACTGACACTTCTTGATATGCAGTTTGCGTTCTACGTACTGGTGATTGGGCTTACCATTAGTGCGGTGGTTTTCATGGCCGAGAAAGTGCATTACAAGCGAAACCGGAAGAGCAGAAAATAATAAAATAATAAGCCACAAAGTTATAGAAAATAGTATCGAAACTATGAACACCACTTCAGTTTTTTTTTATTACTCAACAACTGAGAATTTCGATCTCTCGATTGCTGCTTAACCACACGAAAAACAGCGGTCCAGAATTATTTCCTTGTGGAAATCTGGACCGATTATGAATAATATTCAAAAGTGTAGTCCTATATTTATGTAGAGCAGTTGGTTTTTAGGGTAAGAGCTGTATTAGCGCACAAAAACAGAAAGAATCTTAATTCTTTCGAGTATGGCTTAAACATGACGAATTCATTTAAATGGTACTTTTAATTCAACATGCTAAGTGTCAATTTGTTCAAATTTCTAAAAGTATAGTATAAGTATTTTGATGAACTTTATACCTGTCCATTTGAGTATACATACCAGAAACCCTTCATCACTAAAGGTTCATTTACTAATCGTCCCTAGAACCTCACACAACATTTACATATAAATAGCTCAGTAATCTAGAAATATGAACAAAATAAAAATACCATATAAATTGTATCTCACTGTGAGTCACTGATACGTTACCAGTTTTTAAGATGACATCAGAGACGGTTTTATTTTCAACAAACCAGAAAAATTATTTTCAAGGTATTTTGCTTTAATTTTTTATAACGGTAGTTTTTACAATGGACGGAGGGAACGGTAGAAGATAGTAATAAAACAAAAGTGTTTAGAGTATTCACACAGAGTGGAGCAAGACGTTCAAGAGAAAGAGCGGAAAATTGAAGCAACGCTTGTTAAAGTAACTGTACTGTTCCTCTTTACCCAAAATGGGGGATCCACTTATCGAACCAAGCTATAATGAGAGCTAATATAACCGAATGCGAACCCAACTTCTCCCAGGCCATGTGGATCGCAGATATTGATGAACCTTTGAACCACAGCGGGCTGGAAAAAAGGATTGTGCGACGTATTTCAAACTCCATCAACACTGGCGGGTTGAGTTATTTTTTAGATACAAATTGTACAAATGGTTATGAGCGATAATAGCCAGAGGTTCAAGTCTATGTTCATGATTATGTTCAAGACCATGTTCAAGACCATCTTTAGGACCATGTTCAAGGTCATCTTCAAGACCATCTTCAAAATCATATTCATGACTATGTTCAAGACCATATTTAAGACCATGTTCAAGACCATTTTTAAGACTATGTTCAAGACCATGTTCAATACCATGTCCAAGTCCAAGTCCAAGTCCAAGTCCAAGCCGTAGTCCAAGTGCAGTCCAAGTCCAAGTCAACGTTCAATTCCACGTCCGCGTCCACATCCACATCCCAGTTTACGCCCAAGTTCAAGCCCATGCTCAAGCACAAGTCCAAGTTGATGTTCATGTTATTACGGTAGTCAGAGTCCATTGTTTATTTCGTAGATGGGACAAACAACTCGTCCGGTAGTTTCTCCTTTTCCCAAATCCTGGAAATCATCCAAGCCGCTACTAATGATTCCTTACCAATCTGGTAGAGTTCTGTCGAAAATTGGTACTTTCACTTGTGGGTACTCCCAGGTTACCTTCTGTTCTGTCACCCATCTGTTCGAGGGTCCCATCCATTTACGAGGGTCGATATGTCTAGCTCCTCAGATGACGGTAGAGCGACATCCAGTAAGCGCGCGAAGTCGTCGGTAGTTGGTTGTCTAATCTGTCGACAATTTAACCAAGCAGGAAGGCTTTGTCGCGAGGTATCTACCGTCGATGGTTTTGAGCGCCCATGTACTATTACTAAGTCGATATTCGCACTCCGTAGGGAGCATATGTTGGTGAAGTTCAAGAAAATCTGGCCATCGATGAGAATATGATCGATTTGGTTTAATGATCGTTGTACAGCTGATCTCCAGGTGGCATTGTGGATATCTTTGTGAAGAAAGAAGGTGTAGTTGATCACCAGACCTCGGGTTGTTGCCAAGTTAATGCATTGCCGGGGGCGATATAAGTGCTTATCCAAAGGGGCGAATTTCATTGTCAAAATGCCAAGTCCAAGTCAAAGTCCAAGTCCAAGTCCAAATCCAAGTCCAAATCCAAGTTCAAGTCCAAATCCAAGTCCAAGTCCAAGTCCAAGTCCAAGTCCATGTCCAAGTCCAAGTCCAAGTCCAAGTCCAAGTCCAAGTCCAAGTCCAAGTCCAAGTCCAAGTCCAAGTCCAAGTCCAAGTCCAAGTCCAAGTCCAAGTCCAAGTCCAAGTCCAAGTCCAAGTCCAAGTCCAAGTCCAAGTCCAAGTCCAAGTCCAAGTCCAAGTCCAAGTCCAAGTCCAAGTCCAAGTCCAAGTCCAAGTCCAAGTCCAAGTCCAAGTCCAAGTCCAAGTCCAAGTCCAAGTGTAGCTCTGTAGCTTAAACGCTACGGAGATGCAAAAAAAAGCACAAGATGAGTATGTAGAAATTTATTCCTAAAATCACTATCTACAATCCTAGCCCTACAACGTTTTCTAGCCCCACCGGGGATAAACGTTCTGCACTTTTCACTTGAGGTAAAATCTTCCAAAAAGCAACAACCCGAATCTGAATCCCCCACCGGGGGATCCACTCTCCACTTGAGGTTTTAAATTATCATTCTTATCTGACCCCTGCTCGTGGCGTTGCCACCCGTATGTATAACAGCTTTTAATTGCTCGTAGCAAGAAGTACTAGAGCATCTGCTGAGAAAAACAAAGAGAGAGTAGAGCGGAACTTAAGTTCTATGAGAGTTTCAGTTGGCGCGCGAAACCTCTCACACATGTACTAAGCTAACTCCCATTGCACGTTCGACGCACGCTATGTCCGAAGGCAATTATTATTTAACTTTCATGCACCTCAGATTTTTCTTCACAGGATGTTAGTATTGGTCAAAACAAATAATTTAGAGAAGGTCTTAAAATATTCTATCTTGGGTTTTTTATAAAATTCAATTTTCAAGGTTATATAGGGGTCATTCCCTCTCAAGTGATCATATCCGTTGTAATCGACCACCTCCGATTTCAACCAAATTTGGTATAATTACTCATTCCGACCCCACATTCAATTTCCCAAAGTTTTGTACAGATTGATCAATCCCCCTTGCAGTGACGCTTCTCTATTTCTCTTAGATTTTCGAAAAAACTCATTTTTTATTGCCTGTCACTGCAAGGGGGATTGATCAATCCCTACAAAACTTTGGGAAATTGAATGTGGGGTCAGAATGAGTAATTATACCAAATTTGGTTGAAATCGGAGGTGGTCGATTACAACGGATATGATCACTTGAGAGGGAATGACCCCTATATAACCTTGAAAATTGAATTTTATAAAAAACCCAAGATAGAATATTTTAAGACCTTCTCTAAATTATTTGTTTTGACCAATACTAACATCCTGTGAAGAAAAATCTGAGGTGCATGAAAGTTAAATAATAATTGCCTTCGGACATAGCGTGCGACGTACAATGGTTGTTATTTTCCATGTGCAAACATTTACGCTTGCCCCTGAGCCTGGCATAGAAATAAACTTTACAGCCGTACAGAAAGGTAAAACTTTCGCTGTCGCGCAGCTTCGGTCAATGGTAACCGTCGCGGCCACCGGTGGTCAATGTTACCCGTATTGGGCACTGACGCTGCACAAGTCCAAGTCCAAGTCCAAGTCCAAATCCAAGTCCAAGTCCAAGTCCAAGTCCAAGTCCAAGTCCAAGTCCAAGTCCAAGTCCAAGTCCAAGTCCAAGTCCAAGTCCAAGTCCAAGTCCAAGTCCATGTCCATGTCCATGTCCATGTCCATGTCCATGTCCAAGTCTAAGTCCAAGTCCAAGTCCAAGTCCAAGTCCAAGTGCAAGTCCAAGTCCAAGTCCAAGTCCAAGTCCAAGTCCAAGTCCAAGTCCAAATCCAAGTCCAAGTCCAAGTTCAAGTCCAAGTCCAAGTCCAAGTCCAAGTTCAAGTCCATGTCCATGTCCATGTCCATGTCCATGTCCATGTCCATGTCCATGTCCATGTCCATGTCCATGTCCAAGTCCAAGTCCAAGTCCAAGTCCAAGTCCAAGTCCAAGTCCAAGTCCAAGTCCAAGTCCAAGTTCAAGTCCAAGTCCAAGTCCAAGTTCAAGTCCATGTCCATGTCCATGTCCATGTCCATGTCCATGTCCATGTCCATGTCCATGTCCATGTCCATGTCCATGTCCATGTCCAAGTCCAAGTCCAAGTCCAAGTCCAAGTCCACGTCCACGTCCACGTCCACGTCCACGTCCACGTCCAAGTCCAAGTCCAAGTCCAAGTCCAAGTCCAAGTCCAAGTCCAAGTCCAAGTCCAAGTCCAAGTCCAAGTCCAAGTCCAAATCCAAATCCAAGTCCAAGTCCAAGTCCAAGTCCAAGTCCAAGTCCAAATCCAAGTGCAAGTCCAAGTCCAAATCCAAGTGCAAGTCCAAGTCCAAATCCAAGTTCAAATTCAAGTGATGCTACAACTAATTTATTAGAATGTACGGCGAGCGAAAAATTTCGCGTATTGAACCCATAAATGGGCCTCCAATATCATGCAACTTAACGGCGTTGGACTATTTATTGTGGGGTCTTATAATGTCTCTGGCTAACACGGCTAAAGAATATGACGCAACATTTCATAACAATAACTTGCACATCGTTTAGAGTACACCATCGTGAAAGGGAATCAATATCGCTTTGGAGAGTACAAACAACAGTTAAGTCTGGTTTATTTTCGTGGAATATCTTTAAATTTTCGGCGTACCTAAGCTTAGAGGAGCTTAAAGGGCTGCCCAAGTCCCTAGCTGGCTACCTTTGGGCACGCCAGATAGTATCTCGAAACAAGACGAATTACCTTTGATACTGACAAAAGTGGAGCGGTTGGTAATATAAGATTGGATCACACGTATGTTGGAAATCATATTCAAATAAAGATGAAGAAATTTCAAGCCTGCTAATTCCAATGACAGTTAAACTTTTGCAGTTAAACATTTGTTCTACTGTGGTAAATCGTCTGACAGTAGACGAAAACAGTACAAGTGTAAGTGTACAAAGCGCTACAGAGCCCAAGTATGAGTGAGAGGTAAATGTGTAAAAATGTTCACTGTGTTTTTACACAGGTGTCTAATATGGTGCAAAAAGTACAATATTAAAAGATACTAAATTAGCAAATAAGAAAAACAATTTTTTAATCACGCAAAAATTATTGAGACTTCTAGGAGTTTTTACTTAAAGTCTAATCGTGAAACCCGAATCTATTCTTCCTTTTCATGTATACGTTATTATTTTCCATGCAAAAACCTTCCAAAATAGAGTCAAAATCGAAAGAATTTTTTTCACCGATTTTCGGAAATTACATTATTTGTACTTCCACTTTTGTTTCATGCTAGAATCGTTAATACTCCGTACAATTTCTTTTTGAGTTTTTAGGCTGTAAAATCCATAGATAATTGATTTTGTACTAAAAAATTTCACTCAAGTTTTACAAAAAAAATTTCTGCCACCCGATTTTTAAAGCCAATTTTGAAGGGCGGGGGCCGGGGGGACAAAAATTTCAAAAATAATTTGCAATGACCTTAGGCTTATACAAATTTAAAAAAAAAGTTTATGTTGCCCTCCCCCCCCCCCCTTTAAAAATTTTCGAAATGTGAAGGGGCAAAAAAATAAAGCATCATATTACTATGTTGCACTCTTTAGGGATAAGCAGATTTTTTACAGTTCAACGAGTTTACATCTATAAATACCTAATAAGTATAAAGTTAAAGTAATAATCTCGTTAGTCTCGATCAACTTTTTTGCACCAACTGAGCTTTCTGATTCCTGTTGCAGGTCACAGGCGACTATTTTGCTAAACCTTTAAGTGCTGGACATCGAAAATTGGGGTGCTTGCAATCATACTTTTGGATCCATTTGCTTTAAATCTTGTTTAATTTTAATTCAACATGTCTTAAAACAACCGAATTTGAACCGAAAAAGTACGACAAATTAGACACTCCGTAATATCAGCTATCAGTGCTTTCGGGGCTCCAAATTGGTCGTTTTATACCGCAGTGTAGGTACCTGGCAACCCTAATTTGGATGTTATGGACGTAAAATCTAAATATACAATTTTTACCATGTGTTGGATACATGCAGAAAGATTTCACTGAAGTGTTCGAAACTTGAAATTTTCTGACTGTTGGCATGTTATGATTATCATTGGGATCAATGGTCACCTCGGCCATAACATCAAATCAAGCCATGTTAAGTTCTGTTGCTGCTGTTGCTGAGAAAAAGATACGTAATTTTCCAAGCAAGAAGCAGGGGAGAGACGTGCAATAAAGTCATCCTAATACTGATTACCAAAAGGCAGGGATGGTTCGACCAACCCGACCCAACTGACAGCACCGCCTCATCCACGCAAAACTCGAAAAAGTTATATTGAACACCTGCAGAACTAACTACTATCTACAATACTGCCGAACAAAGTCCTGTTGTATACCTACGGTGTCCCAATGCTGCTACTCGTTAGTGAACAGCCATACAGTACTATAAACACAAAGGATATAACCCGGCTCCATTCTACACAACCGCAGATTACAATTTGTTCTACACTAGCTCTACAAATGTCCCAAATTCCGCAACACAACTACCCCAAATTCCGCCAGACTGAGACGGCACTGCCAAACGTCAGATGTCAGAGAGTTGCGAGCTTCTTCAACTATCAAAGAGTTGTTATTGAAACGGTTTGCATTCTTAATATAAAGGTAAATACGTTATTGTTGGAGAGCCAACATCAGCTGAGGAATGCCCTGATATTCATACTATTTCGTGGTTACCGTGTTGAACTAGTAAGTGACACAGATTTGGAGCATTTCAAAATACAAGGTAACTAGCCGAGTGACACGCATGTTCAAAGCAAAATTTAAATGAACGTCAAGTTATACGTTTGTGGCTCTCTTAGGTGATCCGTGGCACTCCACTATTATTAAGCTAGTTCCTCTTTACTAGGATGCCTACTTTATTTTGGGGGTTTGGTCGAAAAATTTTGATGGTTGGTTCGGGTTGAACTAAAATTCAAGTACTGAACAAAAGTTTTGTATTAGATTTTTAATAATATGGAAAATTAAACACTGGTTACTTCTCTTTTGTTTAGTTATTGGAGGTTTGAGTTTTTTTTCTTGCACCCCCCCCCCCCCCGCTCCCCCACCTTCAACAATATTTTGAGACCAGGACATAAACTTTTTTTCAAATTTGTTTAAGCCTTATTTGAAATAAATAAATGTTAACAAAAAATGTGTTTTCTGACCTTAACTCCAGCATGACATGAAACGCTAAAAGATAATAAAATGCCTAATATTACGAAAAAAAAAATTTAAAAATTTTCACATTTAAAACCAGAATTATTTTTATCAGAATACTTAAAATTGGCTCAATGGTTCAAAAACTATGAATTTTTTAAGGAAAAAGTGTGGCAAAAAGTATTATTTTCGTGTAGAAAGGGACATCCTTGGCGCCAAATAAAAGAATATAAGTCAAAAATTTTCTAAAAGGGCATAAGCATGTAAAATTTGAACAAAGTTGCAGCACTTTTAAATTATGATGTTACTTTTTGTCATGGAATCGCTGTCTTCAACCCTAACCTTAATTACTGCCGACTAGTAAATCAGATGCACCTAGTAAGGTAGAACTAAATTGGCTGCGATTAACATGCTAATGCACCTAATTGCTGCTCCCAGGTGACAAACTATGCTTCATTCCTGACGGCTGAATATTGACTTTGATGGATTGTTTCGACATATTGCTAATGATTTACAAATGATTGGTTTCCCACGGCTTCACTACGTTTTGGGTCCCGGACAGTCATCAATAAATTATTAACGAAAATCTTCCAAGCTCGCTGAACTACCGAAATTCCTCCAAATGGTGATGATTGATGACTCTGTTGCACCTCTGCTAAGAAACGCAGACAGTCGATAAACATTCTGAAAAAATAAGTGGAATCAAATAAATCGCCAGGTAAACTGGGCCAGTCCGGTAGTCTCCGTCCGTTCGGACAGAATGCTTTTTCTTTGGCTGATTGCTGTATTTGCGTTGACAGAGGCGGCAGACGATCCGGTTTGGATGCAAAACGCGACGATCCGTGCTCACATCGTAGCCATTTTCGAGCGCATTGATAACATCGACATCGTTGTTGGCGAACAAATCTCCCCTATGCGAGCGAATCAAATCGAATATCTGATTGGACCAAGCGAGGAAGCTGTTCTAAAACGGAAAAGTTTTCGCATCTACGGACAGAATGACTACGTCACAGAGGAAGCTTGCATCACCCAACAAGGGCCGTTGCTTTCGGCTAACATGCAGAAAATGGAATCTGAAACATCAGAAATCATGGATCGAGACTATGAGGATGAATTTATGTTCATAGAGTGGGATAGAACGTACGAGACGTTCGTGAAAATATGGAATCAAAACGAACACGAAGGATATGTGATATTCTCGAATTTGAGCATTTTCGAATCGACGGTAAGGTGTTTATTAGATCCTGTCGGGACTTATCTATTGGTGTTGAACTTAAAACTCGAGCTAATAGAAGGTCAGCTTTGGAATATGTTGAAGTCGGTTTGGAGAATGCAAGGCGTTTTCAGACTGTTCGTCTTGGTGGACGAACGCATTTTTACGTTTGACCCATTCGAACAGAATCAATCATCGTACGGTGTGCTCTATGAGCTGACGGAAGTTGGAAAACTGCCGCAAGTTCCGCGTAGCGACTTCAAAGGGTATCCGTTGAGATTGGATATGTTTGTTTCTACTTACAGTGTTTACCGGAAAGCATCCAGCAAACATTTGACGGGAGCGGATGTTGTTGTGAGTAAAGTTTTTGTCAAAACTCTCAATTTCACAGGTAATTGTTTAAAGATTTAGAAAGCCAAATTTGACCCGTTTTCAATTTTAGCAATTAATCTTCCGCCGGACAATAATCTTTTTGGGAATCTGTTACCAAACGGTAGTTTCAACGGCGTAATTGGACGAATTATGCGTCGTGAGAGTGACGTTAGTTTTGTCGGATACTTCATAAAGGATTACTTTAGTCGAGACATCGAGTTTACCTCAAGCGTGTACACGGACGAATTGTGCTGCATGGTTAAAAAAGCAAGTCGCGTACCGGAATATTTACTACCAGTTACAATATTTCCCCCGGATCTATGGGTGCTTTTCTTTCTGATGGGTATCCTTTGTTCGATTGCGTGGATTTTCCTTCGTACTGGAATTCGACTGAGAGCAAAAACCAAACTGGAACTTTGGCATCTAGCTGAAATGTTTAATCTTTCCGATACAACGCGAGATGCTCCGTTGTACAGAAGATTACTTCAGATGTGTATCGACACGTACATCCTGCTGGTGAGCGCACCCTATCGGCGGTTCACCCGTTCCGGGACGGAACGACTGTTTCTTTTCGGTATCATTATGGTCAGCTTGATTTTTGTATCCATATTTCAGTCAAGATTGTCATCAATTTTTGTTAATCCCGTCTATTACAAGGATATTGGTAACTTACAGCAACTTGATCAGGCTGGTATTTCAATTCCAGTGAAGTACAAAGGTTTCATGGACGATGTTTTTCCGGCCAACTACAGTAGCATGATGGAATCGCTACGAAATAAGCTGATTTTCTACCCGACTAATCGTTCTCTACTGGACAGAGTTGCCAAGCTGGGAAACATTGCAACGGTAACGCGAAGAGCGACTTTGGCACTCGATAATGCCATCTTCATGTCTACAAAGCAGTTATATATGGTTCCGGAGTGTCCTCGGTTATACAATCTGGCTTACGTCGTCGCACGTCACTCGGTTTTGCTCGATCGAATAAACGATGTTCTGCTGCGGATGTTGGATGGTGGTCTGATATTGCATTGGATAGACCAGATGAATTTCAATGTTACGCTACAGCATCGGAAGGAGATTGCGATTTCGCAGAACTCGGATTTCAAGGTGCTTACACTTCTTGATATGCAATTTCCGTTCTACGTGCTGTTTATTGGGCTTGCCATCAGTACGTTGGCATTTGTGGCAGAGAAAGTCTATTATCAACGTGTGAAGTAATACAATGTTGTATGTGTAATTTCG
Organism: Sabethes cyaneus; assembly: GCF_943734655.1. Taxonomy (NCBI): domain Eukaryota; kingdom Metazoa; phylum Arthropoda; class Insecta; order Diptera; family Culicidae; genus Sabethes; species Sabethes cyaneus. Next base: position 166,916,729 of record NC_071354.1, on the reverse strand, counting down.
TTCTAATTTCGAATACTGCGCACCAGTAGGTATGGTGCTCTTACTACCAGAATGCAGTCATCCGAATCAGCACGATGCCACTTTTTTCCGTAAGTTACCACCCACCAGTAAGGAACGACCCACCTTGATTGTTTGTTGTAGACTTATCAATTCTGATCCGCGCAAGTGTTATACACCTTCAGTTTTAGGTTAGATTAAAAAGTATTGTAATAACTTGTAATAATGCATGGATTTTTGTCAATTTACGTTTTCAAAGCAAAAATGTCTGTCAATAATGTATAAAATAATAAATATTTCTAATGAAGTGTAGGCTACGTTGAACAACTATCATCGAAGAGTAAACACATATCGACAAACAATTCGGTGAATTCTTTCGTAACTTTTTAATGAACATTGGGATACTCTCTTCAATGTCTCTCCCTTCCTATTGTCACAACGGCATAAACGCATTTCAAACCAAGATTTCTTAAGTATTAGTTAGTTAATGATACCAGCTCCAGCATCCAGTTCCGGAATGGATATACACCATTCAAGTGCATTTGTACCTTCGTAATAAGCTTGAGAGAGCAGAGGTGAAAGGAATTTGTCGTTGTTACATTGGACCTATTGAAAAGTTACTCGTGAATTGCCTGTCTAACCCAGAGAAGGTGACTCATAAAAATAATCCTCTTGGTTTTTACAGCCATCCACCCACCCACCTTAAGTGCAAAATGATAAGTGCGAAAAATGAGTAAGAATCGTATTTCGATATATTTTATTAAAATGCCCTCTTTTGGAATGCTGTTATGAAAAACGATGGATTTTGGAAATAAAATAAAATAAAAGTTAATGCTTGAAAACGACTTAAAAGGTGTAAACCAAACACTGTGTAGTTAAATCACCTTCTCGACACATAACCTATATTGGCGTGAATTAGGAGAATGAAAAGAAAACTTTAAAGCATTAAAGCCTCTGTTAAAAAACTGCGGAGTGGTGTAATTAACTACGCACTGGGCCGGGAATCGAAAGCTGCGGGTTCAAGGCTCGCATACTCTGTCTCTATTGTTTACAGTTTGTATATCATATTATTCGGTTGATAATGTTTTTCGTTCTTTGCAAAAATATTCTCTTGGACTAATTTAATTTGATGTCCCTGCCACGTAATAATTTGAGTTTAATGGCATTCTAGTTGTAGGTTTCAAGAATCAATTTTAATCACCAGAGCCTCCATAAGTGTGAAATAAACACATTTCACCCTTCAGCACATTTCATTTGACAGTACCGTCTCAGCCGAACAAAATTCGACAAAGTGACATATGAGACATTTTTAGAACTAATTATTACCTACAATTTGGGTGAACAAAGTTTTGCTGCATCTTTTGTAGTTACGGCGTTACAATGCTAGTAACTCATTAGTGACTAAATGAACGTTCACCTAGTTACTAAAGTGGTACCAGCATTGTGGCACCATAAATACAAAAGATACAGCAAAACTTCATTCAGCAAAATTATAGACAATAACTAGTTCTACAAATGTCTAATATGTCACTTTGTCGAATTTTGCTCGGCTGAGACGGTACTGTCAAGTGAATCAAAATTGAGTCAAAGTGATTGAACCATCCTTCTTGTGAACAATGATTTTGTGATGTGATTCTACCCAAATTCATAAACTATAAAAATCACTTAACTTTCCAATAGCTAAAATCCTATCCATTTCTCAAATAGACCCAAACGAAATCCACTCCTAAGAACCCAAATCATACATACACTCCAAATTTTAGCCAACATATTCCAAACCAAATGCAAATTAAGTCTTGCGCAATACCAAGCCATGGCTGGTCACACACACCTAAAGATTGATTACCCGTAAAGAAACAATTACGACATCTCTTCCATGGATTTTGGATCCATGGATTAATCGCGCAGCATAAATAACGTAAACAGTCTGACTTGCAATCAGAAATTTCATTCAGTACTCAACCTGAGTGGCGTGCAATTCGACATTTTATTTTCATACAACACATACCACTCAGTACAAATTCCTTTTGACCTAATTCTACCTAAACCTTAACCTCCCACAATACACCGTGTGTGTTGTCTATAAAAAACTACCGTTCACCTATAATTCATAGGCAATAAATTAATACACAAGTGAACAAACCACTAGCCGATAAACTAACCCAACCTTCAGTCTCACCCTATAACTCACCAATCCTTTTAGTTCCAAAGAAGTCAACGACAAACACGAAAAAAATGGTGTTTGGTCGTGGTTTGCCGTCAATTGAATAATAGTGGCTGATAAATTCCTCTTACCAAGGTTCGACGATATTCTCGATCCATACACCAAGAAAAATACTTTTTTTTACGAACACTCGCATAACATGACCTGGGAAAGTACCTTACAGGTGGTGTTTACCAGCGTTAAGGGCCACACAGAATGCAGCGTCAATACGTCCATGGGTTTACTGTCATATTGATGCAGACGGATGCGTTGACACAGCATTCTATTTGGGCCTTTATACCACGATAGTTGTAGCAGTCGAGTCGATCACCTTTTGTGTTTGTAGATCGGACAAACAATTCCTTCTATCCATTCCTCCGGTAGCTTCCCCTTTTGCCAAATCTTGGAAGCCGTTGCCAACGTTCCTTGGCCATGTTTATAAAGGTGTGCCGGTAGACGGTCTATACCCGCGGCTTTATTGGTCTTCAGAAACCCGATTTCTCGTTTAACCGCTTGGAAATAAGGTGCCGGGACACTACTATCCATGGACTTTGGTAGGTGAAGTTCCGTGCCAACTCCTTCTACAACTTCGCGATTGAGGTATTCATCGAAGAACTGCTTCCACCATCTCGTGCTCATTTGCATAGTTGTTACAACTCTTCACCTCTTTCTGGCGCATTTTATTCCTCAAGATAGTGGTCAATTGGTTCCTTGATTGTTGGTATTTGGCTAAGTCCTTGCTAGTGGCAATGCACAAAGGAATTTTCCTAGTTTTTTTTGGCGTAGGACGTCTTTCAGGAAGAGGGTCATTCCATAAAAAACCTATCTCGAAAAGTGGTTAGGTTTTGATTTCTTAATCTTAATCCCCCTTATTAATGTAGCGACGTATCTGGTTTTTAGGTTATTTTTAGACACACAAATTGTGCCTTTTCCTCCGTCAACTGTAGAAACCACCGACCGAGAAGTATTAATCTAACTTGTTTTTACTTTACCCCACCCCTTTCCACTCTTTCCCCTCCTTTCCCAAAAAAATTTCATTACTTTCCCCTACCGTCTCTTCATCAATTATAGAACCATCGTTTCAAAAAAATATTAATATTAATGCCTGACTGCACTTCAAGGTCAAAGACTAAAAACACGAGTTTGGTGGATTTCTTAATCGCTTTTCTATATTTTTGCACCAATCGGTCAGAAAATCTTTTGTGCGTTGACCCCAATAAAGAACGCATTGATGTCTCTGTTTGGGAAGTACGCCAGAAAAAGTGTAATATACTCATTCATCATATTTAGATATAGAATAAAAAATTATAAAACTTATTCATTTGATGCGAAAACATCATACGTCGCCCCACATTATATGTTTTGAGCAAGCTTGCTTATGATGCATTTCCGTTGATCTTATTACAGGCCGTTCCACTTTAGACAGTTTGGTTAAATGCTAAGAATCTCTGCAACTAGAAGCTAAAAAAAACAGGATTTGACAATTATTTTACTATTTAAGAAAACCGACTGATCCAGGATCCAATTTGCATGAAACGTAGTCTTTGACCAAAGATTAACAATCTAATCAAATTTAGTTCAAATCGAAGAAGGTCGATTACACGTTTGAATTCTATCTCGGTCACCGAAATTCCCTTGAGATCACTGGAAGATACTCCTCCAACCATCGCTTCCAAAACTCATCTACTAGATGCTGTGCTAGCTTCCAATTATTTCTGACAGTTGTTCGATACTCCGTTAGGTAGACCGTAAGTTACTTGGCTCCCAAATAATTCCTCGAAAGAGAATGTTTTGGGGTTAATGCCTCCTCATCTGCCGATTCCAAGGGAAATGTATGTCAACGGTCTGGTATTGATAATTACTTCCGCATCAATAATCACAGTTTCCAGCGTCTAACTGTTGGGTTTACGTGGTTTGTTGACAATCGTCCCGGTCGCCGCTTTAACAGAGGGCAGCATCCGCTCCCATACTCCGCCCATATGGGGAGCCCAGGATGGATTGAACATCCAAGGAATTTGCCCAAGCAAGGATTGACAACAAAAGTATATCAAAATTATTACATATTTTGCTGTAGATATCACCTAGAAAACATGTTTTGTTATCAACTCAAAATGGCACTTATGATGTATCAGATTTTGCTATCATTTTGTTTTCATTTTTATTGAAAGAAATGTGTAAATAGAATCTTATGATGTAAATAAACATTCAATATTTAAATTAATCTATTTTCACATAAATTTTTTTCTGGTAAAATGGTTGGTTCAAATTATATGATGATAGCAAAATGATGATGATATAATAGTAAAATGACAACTAATTCTGCTTTCGTATTAATATTATGTAACAGCAAGATTAGTATTCCGTTTGATATTTTTGATAGCAGAAGTAGTATTCAATTTAATTTCACGGCGTGGAATTTTTGCAATCAATTTTGATATTTTAACCGCTAAGTCGACCAAAATGAAATCACACCGAGAATTCAGAATTCGTTACATCAAGATATCAAATTTTGTTTTCAATTTGCTCTAAAACTTTGCTTGGGTGGCTATTGGAAAACACAGATGCGAGGATTTTGTTTCGTTGTTTTTCGTAACAAGTTGCTATTACCATTGTAGTTCGTCCCATTATTGCCGAGAAATTCAGCCGGCGGACCTCTTGTGACAACGTCGGATGCTTAGACGCATACGTTACTCATGTCGCTAAATCAATCCTTCCTCAGGTAACCACTTCTGCTGCGCCTGCTTTCCCAACGTAATCTTTTGGCTTCTAACGCTCAATCGCGCTCTCCCATTTGTAGCTGAACTGTAGCTTTCTTATTACTTCATTGCTTTCATATTATTAATTGGTTTCAATTTTGACGGAGTTTGCTTTACCAAAGAAGTTTTCATGTTTCTGTATTTTTGAGTTGTTCGGGTAACTCGCACCATTGACCTGTAGAGACAGACCTGTTTAATCTAACTTTTAAAACTCTACATAAAATACAATTTTTCAAATAGAACTAGGGGCATGTGCTTTAAAAGTTTCACCTTGAACAAGTCAATGTACAATGCCAAAGTCATTTGTAATAATACAATTGTTATGCAAACTCGCACATCCTTTGCTTATGAATCATAATAGCATCGGAGAAGTAGAATAGTTTGACATATGAATTCGACAAATGTGGTTTCTCCCCTTTGGCCCGTATACTACGTTTATTGTCATTATTTCCGTTGCTCAGTTTGTATATCTAAGGGTAAACATCATGAAATCCATACCAAACTGTTCGTCAAATTTTTGTGTGTTAAGGTTACATTGTACTACTCATCAGTGAGTCACGTCCGACAGCCAGCCTTTTTTGCTGTGGAATTAACCCGAAACATAAATATTTCTTTAAATAGATGTGACTTTGTGCATTGGTGCATATTTCTTTAAATAGATGTATCTTTTGCATTGGTGTTTTTCGTACTCATTACTTCATAATAAAGTCATAGTGTATTATTTCAATTTTTATCTCTCACTACCTTACCCTTCTCCTACAGCCGTATCAAAGCTAAAACTTTCATTATCGTTCTTCTTCCGACGTTCCGTTTATCAAAGCACGGCTTCTGTGAAATTTGCATAATATATTGCTTCATTAATAAGTCAACACAAAAACATAGGCTGACTAATTCCGCCAACCAACCGACAGATGTAGTAGAATTGATTTCCAAACCCACAATCGGAACACCCTGCTCTCCTCGGTCGATCGTTCCGCTTGACCGACTGCAACGGATTGTTTCGCCAAGCCCCCAGAGCCAAAGCCAACGCAGCTACAGCTCGAAATCGCACATTACATAATCAATTCTAGCAGCGCGACTCAGCTTTTGTCGTCATTTGGCCGCCCATGTTCGAGTGACTCCTGCTGCTGCAACACCGTTATACGATGTTGGGTTGGTAAACTACAAAGTACCGCGAACACAACGATTAACTGCTTCGAAACGAATTGTCATTGCGGTCTGGCGAACGTCTTCCTCTTCGTCTTCTCGCTGTTGCGATTGCAAATCTATAGAACAATTTGACTTAGTTTGAGGTTCGTAATTCGCGCCTGGGATCGTACCGCTTTAGCTAGTAGCATTCAAAGAACGAACAGTAATTGCACTATTACTATGTACATATAGGCAACGGAAGACGATGATTCTCCGGCATTTTCGTCGTATGCTCTGGTGCGTGACGATGATTCACACCAATTAAGGAAAATAATAACTGATGAATGTGCGTGCGGTGGATGGCGGGGGTTTTGTTTGGCCCGAAGCGATGACGGGCGCGAGACGGTACGGTACGGTGGCGCCGGTGATTTATGCCATGCGGTTCGACGCTCGCTCTTGCGAAAACGAATCTCGCACGGTTCGTTATTTTTCCGTGAACGTGATGATGTAATGCTCAGCCCAATTCGACTCGAAAGGGTTTCCATCCTGCGAAAGCGAGAAGTTTCTACTTCACGCAGTACCCACCGGCGCCGCCCTGCAGCAGCTGCAGTTGCAGTACAGCTTTCTCCGGTTATTCTGCGTCGTGTGGTTTCCCCATCGCCATCACGCCGGAGCAACCGGGAAGAAGTTAAACGACGGGATAATTAATTTGAACAAGGATCTTTACTGGAGCGCACAGAATGCTGAATAGAATCTGAGTTTTGAAGAGGCGCCGTCGAGAATTTGCTCTGTTTACCCAGGATTCGCTGCTGGGCAACTAATTGTGCTAGGCGGCATAGTTTCCAACGAAAGCGCTTCATCCGTGGGAACGGAATTAACGAAGGTAATTTTTACCGGGAAACTATACGCCCCGGGGATCTGTTTTCGAGCACGACTTGTTTGAAGGAGAAGTGCGTATTTTAATTTTTTAATAAATCACAGGATTACTCTAGATTTACGATATTACGAGCACATGCATCAAATGTAAACTCCTAATCTTGTGATTGACATTGTTTTGAAGACTGATCAAAAGATTTTTGGTTGTCAAGTCAGTCGGGCTTGGAAAATTTAGAATTTATTTCCATTGTCTATAATCTACCATGCACCTGCTTCATTTAACGTGCGAAGGAGGCGCTTTATAATTTGTTCTTACATAAATAGTTCCTTATAGGGGAAGGGCGGTAAAGACGGACACCTTAAGGTCAAGAGTCAATATCTACTCAAATATAACTGTATTGATTGCAATTTTCATACAAACTGAAACTTTAAGTCTCTGTCTAATAAAGTTACAGCGTGTACTAGAAAATTTCTTCCAAAATTTATACTTTTTTTAATATTATAAACATTATGTATAAATCAGAGTTTCTGCGCATGGGCGGGAAAGACGGACACTTGATATGGGAAAGACGGACACTCGCGAAAAGGTGTCACGCGCCGACGAATTATCAGTATTAAGAAAGATTAACATGTTTCATCATGTATTTAGGAAAGAATTGGCTTGGGAAAACCCCCTACCCAATTCCCCCTTTGAGCCAGGAAATAAAATGGTTCCCTTTTATAATCTTCAATATTTTAATTGGTGATGAATTAATCGTTTCTTAAAGTTGGCCTATTCCAACTGTTAAATGACTTCTGGATACTTTTACATGTATAATATGCAAGTATTTGCAATTTAAATCGTTGTTAGGCAAAATGAATACGGAATCTTTGTGTCCGTCTTTCCCTACCTTCGGGTGTCCGTCTTTCCCGACTTGGATACCATTTTTTCAAACTTTAATAACTTTTTACTGAATATTCAAAAATTCACTAGATTTCCAATGGACATTCAGTGAAGGGTCAAACTAACGTAATGTCGTCGATATAGCACGAAAGTATTGCTTTTTAACGATTTACCAGCTATTTTCTTCACACACAAAATTACATCGGTTAGCGTATTTAGGCATTTTTTCTTTGTTTTGCTTATAAATTTGACAGCTGCGCTGCTAAAAATCGGCAGTTTAATTCAAAAGTATTTATTCAGTCTATAGAAACATTTCCCATCATTGGTTTGCTTCAAAAAATTATTGTTTATGAAATATGATAAGTGTCCGTCTTTCCCGCAGTGTCCGTCTTTACTGCCCTTCCCCTAATTAGTTAGAGTTAATTTGCATTTTTCAATTCCAATCTGAAGCAAAAGAACCGTTTAGGTAAGTACCAAGAAATACATAGAATTAACATTAGTTCATTAGGTTATTAAAGTTATTAAAATAGGTTCCAGGCAGACACGTTCCAGACTACAAATTGTATTGAGCTGCAGCACAAAGGCTTGGTAACAGTCACTTATCCATTTGAATTCATTGACTCGTGACCGAGCCTAAAGTATCACAAGATAAAATTACAAACCCGTACTAAATGAATTACTGATTCGATTCGTTCAGTTTTTTCTTTCCTTTTCGTCCATGTTTTGCATTTGACAAACCTGCGTTGATAGTGACAAGCACAAGCAGCACGAAAAATCTCTGTTGTGGGTCTATCAAAACAAAAAAATCCAAGACAGTCCGTTCGCTTTCAACATTCACTCCGTTACCACCAGCGCGACACTTCCATGCAAAGGGCGGCGGCGGCGTCTTACACTGTCTTACGTGATCTTTGCTTGGTAAATAGCAGAAAACTCTCCTCCGCCGCTGGTCGTCGTCCAACTGCTGCGACCTTAGGCTGGAACTGAACAGTACCGACGAATCGTGAAGCAGCACAAGTGGTACAACCAGATGTCGGACGACGCCATGCCGTCAAATTGGGTGGGACAGGCCGGGTTCTGCATTGATGGAACTGCGGTGACGGCTCTCGCTCGCTATGTTGCCGTTCCGTGACTGAAATTGGGCTGCAAGGTGTTACACCTTTGCTCAGTGCTTTTTTTTCGTTTTCGTTTGAAGCTGTGAGCTGAAAGGCCTGCAGTACTTAAGTCTAACTGTCTGGCTGACGCGCGCATTCAGCGTTCAGCAGCGGATTTGTGGCACGATCGTAGAACGTGGGCTGCCATGGAAGAAGAAATGTCCGAAGTCGGTATAGATTTTCACTGCAGCGAAATGTCAAAGAACTGGCATAGTTCGTTCCGTGTACGGTGCCGCTTTGTTACAGTTATAGTTAATGCTAAATGCTAAAATGCAGGTTGAGGAATCCATTTCGAGTGCGGGTAGAGCTTTCGTGTTTAGGTGAGTTCAACAATTCTGACAGCACAGGATTGAATGGGTAGGAGGCAATTTATTACTTCTTCTGTTTCATGGTTAGCCTTCACGAGGTGGCCTGGATACGCTATGGTTTTCATGATAAAGAGTTTATTCCAGTTTGATCTGTTTTACATTTGAAAAGTTGGTTGCTATATTCATAGCGTACATTTATATAAACTAATTTTGAAATTGAACAAAACAAAAGTTACTAATGATCGCTCTTCCTCATTTTGTACGAACCCAACCACTATTTTTTAGTAGTCTGGCGTACCACAAGGAAGTAATTCAGGACCATTTAATGACATTTAAATGACATAATTTAGATTTTCATTAGTATTTATTCGAAGGTAATTTGTAGATACTTTTTCATGACGACCCTTCTCCATTTTTACTATAGAAAAATTAATTTTATTTTGTTTCAAGGAACATGCACGGCAAGTTTTATAAAGAACCGTTCAGTTGTTACGGAGTGCAACATGCGTGCATACGCACGTTGATTTTTGAATATTTATATAAATAAATTGCCCGCTGTAAACATAATTCACTAATGCATATTTTCTTTTTTTCAGGTAATAATCATGACTGAAACTGACAGAAAAGAGTGAGTAAAAGTATTGCCATTGGTCGAAGATTTACGGGGTGGTTTAGTCAAGCCACATAAAATAAAATAATTATTCACACATTGCAATTCATCATTCGTCTGTCAATAATAATCGATGTTCTAGTGCCGATAAAATAGGGTAATGTTTTCTGCACATGTAGAATATGAATAATACACTTGTTGGAATGAAAACTCCGTTAAAGTTATCTCAGTCATTTGTTGGATTTTTTTCCTTCGGCTTGATCAGTCTCAAAAATGTCAAAAACGAGCTTGGTCTCTACATCCGACAGTTTCGATGATTTATTTCATCTTTTTCAGAGGAATAGAAAATTTATCGTTTTGTCGTTAACTGTGTTAGTGTCTAACATTGGTTGTCTTGGTTGTGTGTATTATTTTAAAAAATGGTGTCCCTCTAAGTGCAGCTATTTTGATTTCTTTGTGGTTCACTGTGGTTACTGTTCTACGCTGTGTCTGTTCTATTGGCGGTTATCATTCCTACTTGGTGCACTGGTTGTACGCTACGTGTCCGTGCTTTTACCTTTTGCTGTCTATTCAAATTGAAATAAATCATCGAAACTGTCGGATGTAGAGACCAATCTCGTTTTTGACATTTTTGAGACTGATCAAGCCGAAGGAAAAAAATCCAACAAGTAAATCCCAACAGTCGACAAACATACAAGTTATCTCAGTCATAATTAGTATATTCGGTTAAACTTCCCAATCTCTTCTTCTGTCAACTTGGTTCATGACACTCACGCAATGTCGAGCATGTTGACCAAAGCTTAATTCACCTATATGGCCAAAATGAACGTACATGTATGAAACCCATAAGTTTTAACTGAGTAATAGTGGGATTTTTATAGTCTATTATTACCCATGTGACCAGTACTGGAACACCAATTTTTTTTTTCAAGTGGAAAAATGTGTGAGCACGTATTTTGTTTCAATTTATTTATACTAGTATTGTTGGATTAGGTTCATCAACTCTGTGTTAATGCTGCATATTACTATAAAATCAGTGTCAGAATATCAATTTCACCCGTGGCTTTCACGTTTTCTCTTCGATTCTCCTCTGACATTTCGTCAGCACGTTGCATAGACACTAGGCAAGTTATCACTTTTTTGAAAGTTGCAGTCTGGAGCGTTGCTCGTTGTGTTACACCTTCCCCCTCGTAAACCTTTGGAGAGCCGATTCCGTATGTACTTCCGACGTTCAGTATAACAACGGCTGTTTTACGCAGAATCTGCGATAATGTTCAAGTTAGCACATACCCCGCACTCTAAGCTCAAATATTCTTTTATAACAGTTGTTTTCCTAATAGATGAAGTGAATGGTGTAAGAAATAATGGAACAAATATGTTTTATAGTATCCTCAAGATGGAACAAGACATCAAGGGGAAAAAGTGAATTATGCAAGGAAAAGTCATTTAAACAGCAGTTACTAAATTCACAGTTTGTTACTTTTCACCAAGCTAGGAGATCCGCGCGTTAAACCAAGTTATAATGGGAGCCAATTATAACTGAATGTGAACCCATTATTTTCTAGGTCTCCCTTATTCATCGATATTATGTAAACTTTCAACCACAGAGGTCTCGTAAAAAGTAATCTCTAACCTTTATATAGGCGTGCCACAGTCTTTCAGTTATTCATTACTTTTTACCAGTTCTCTGTGGCTCAATGGTTTCGCAATATCCGTGAATGATCGGAGCCTAGAAGCAGGTTCGAATCTATTTTTATATTATATTTTCTGTCTATTAATTCTACTGACAAGGTCTTATTGAAGTGAATCAATGGAAAAAATGAAGAGTTCGGCACATGGCTTGTGCTGGCTCGTGGTTTCTATGTATGGTATAGAAACCGTATCAAGAATGAAATCTACTGATTAAAAGTAGAGGGCGCATAAGCAGTACGGAACACGAAATTCTTTGGTTAAGCGCATAATGAGTTCCAGGCTTTGGTTTGCTTTTGATATAATGCTGGAATAGAGTAAGGAGGGGTAAAAGTGCGATGGGGGTAAAAGTGCGATTCATTGATTTAGCAGTGCACATTCCGAGTAAATTGACCACATTGGCATGGATGGGTGGCTACTTAGACAGTATAAATCTATCGTAAAAGTTTGTTGTTTACGAAGGATGGTTGCTCAGTTATGTGTAACTATTATTTTGGAGTGGTTTTAATGTAATATTTCGTTATACGGCAAATACGATATCAAATACGGTAAATACGATAACTTCGAACGTCGCACTTATACTCCGCCCTACTCTAATGGTGTTGGGAGTATAATCATAAATAATTGGAGCTTTGCTTCTAGTACACATGATGACCGAACATTTGGAGATGCTTATAGAGAGGTTGTTCATATGACACCAATCAATAAATCGGTCAGCAAGATTTTGTAGCTGCTTGCAGTTTCTTAGTTCCCTGTTTCTATCTAACGATAAGGAATATTTTCAAATCAGTCGCTTGTAATAGTTTGCATCCACTTTGGGTTACAAAACAAATGTTAAAATATAAGCGGAAAAGTAACGATCCTATGTTACTTCCTTGTGGAACACCAGACTTATTGCAAAAATTACCGGATTCGATAGAGCCTAGCTTTACTGAGAGTATATGTTTCGTTAATTATATCTGAAGCCAGTTGATTTGGTAAAGTCTCCGTAACAAAATTTGATGCTCTATACCAGTGGTGCCCAGGTGTAGCCAAGGTGCGGGCCAAATTAGATGCCGTTGAATGTCGCAATGTTATCTGACCATTATCTCTCATAACAAAATGTAAAATATGCGGCCTTAACTAACATATCTCAGAATACTCCTCAGCATTCATGTAGGAAAACATTCGGCACCACAATATGCTCGGCGACCTACGGCTAATCTCTCTTAGTAAACCTTTAATCTTCCTCCTCCATCCTTCAAATTAGTCTTCGGGCGCACAGATCACTTGAAAAGGCCGCAGTTATTATGTATATTTTATTCACGACAGATACTGAGTTTTGAATTCTAAACTTAAGAGAGTGGCTGTAGAATACGACGGAAACATTACACGCCCTCTCCGTCGGAAAATGAGGAAATTTGGAATTGATCTAGTCTACACGAGCCGAAACAACCAGCTCAAAAATAAGTTGGGATCAACTAAAGACCCGATTGAAGAACAAAGAAAATCCGGGATTTATGAAATCAGTTGCCCACATTGAGAGCAGGTTTACATCGGTCAGACTAGAAGGAATCTGGAAGCACGAACTAAAGAACACTTGACAGGGGTAACAAAAGCATCAAGAGATGCCGAGAAAGGTCTGACACATCATTTTAGATCAAAGGTGACTGAGCACGTCTTCAACGACAACCATCCGCTGACCATTGACAACGCAAAAGTAAATAACAACTACTTTGCGTGGAAGATGGATGTAACGGAGAGTTTAGAGATTTACAAGAGGTGCTCCTCCACTTTACTAAACAAATACCCTGGAAACGGTTATTCTTGGCTTTTTAAGTATGTGCCAAAACACAGACATACAGGGACACACTCAGACGAGACAATTTCTGGCTAAAAACTTCGCTCTCTCTCTTCTCAGATCCCGGTTTCACATTATTCGTATAATCCCATTAGCTTTTTCAGGTTTCCCTTAATTTAATTAATTTTTTAGATTTCAGACTCTTTCAATAGAATTAGTTCACCAATAGAATTTAGTTTACAATCGAATTAGTTTCCCTACTTACTTACTTACTTTACATTACTTACTTTAGTGACAACGGTCCGTTACCGATCCTGCTCCGAACGAATTATGGTCCTCCAGAACCGTCGGTCCTGGACTGCCGTTCTCCAATCCCCACGAACACCAGCTGAAAGTGCATCGTCTTCGACAGCACACACCCACCGGGTGCGGGGTCTGCCTCGGAGTCTACGGCCTCTTCCTGGTTCTCTGCTGAAAATAGTTTTGGCTACTCTTTCGTCGGGCATTCTGGCCACGTGTCCAGCCCACCGCAGCCTGCCACATTGCACTACCTTCACTATCAGCATATTTGTATACTTGGTACAGCTCGTGATTCATGCGTCTGCGCCATACTCCTTTTTCCATTTTGCCACCAAGTATAGATCGCAGAATTTTACGCTCAAAAACCCCAAGCACTCGCCGATCCGTCGTCCATGATTCGTGTCCGTAAAGGGCCACCGGGAGGATTAGTGTTCTGTAGAGCGCCAGTTTTGTGCGAATTTGCAAACTACGGGACTTCAGCTGGCTATGTAATCCGTAGAAAGCCCGATTCGCGGCTGCAACTCGTCGTTTCACTTCGCGGCTTACATCGTTGTCACATGTCACGAGTGTACCAAGGTATAAAATTCCTCCACTACTTCATATCGTTCCTCATCTAACTCCACCTCCGCACCAACACCACTTGGGCTCCCACGTTCCCTACCAGCAACCATGTACTTCGTTTTGGCGGTATTAATGGTAAGTGCCAATCTCGCAGCTTCCCTTTTAAAGGGCCTGAAGGCCTCTCCACTGCTCTACGGTTGATTCCGATGATATCGACGTCATCCGCAAAACTAAGAAGCATGTGAGATTTCGTGATGATAGTTCCATTCCTTTCCACGTTTGCTCTTCGTAATGCACGATTCATTTTATAGCTTCTGTAAATTAACGAATGGATGAGGGTAACTGGCAGCAGGGTCTCCAAAAGGAGAAATTAAGGCAGACGGGCCACATTATTATTTGCCGAATTAAGTGAACGCTCAGAATGTTGAAAAGAAAACGGTTGAAACATGGAAATTATAGATACAAACATGCATAAGCATTCAAACTTGCTTTTTGATCGCTCGAAACCAGGGTTAGGCAATTCTAATGACGAAAATACTGCAAGACATATTATTGAACATTGGAAAGTGTCCGCACAAATTCTGGAGCTTGGGAATCGCGCACCATGAATATAAAGCATCAAGGTAATATACGAGTGAGAAGATAATGGAACATATTTTTCGAAGAATGATTGCTTGCAATCGCGTTGTTGCGCTACACAACATTGAATGACACTGACAGCGATAAAATCGGCGACGGTGATGAAAGTAGCAGTGATGATCACTCAGAATAATATTATTTCTTAAAGTGATGTTGCACAACCTAATAGAATATAGAATTTTGCGATTTTAATAGGGTAAATAAGGCGATTTTAAATTTGATTTGCTATTTAATTTAATTTTGTTTCTTGAAAAAGGGATCAAAAAACGTGCTGAGCCAGATATAAACTAAAAAGAACTAAAAGATACAAAAGTGGTCCGCCATATTGGTCAGCCATTTTACATTTTGAGTTTTATTGTTGAGCTCAACGACCTGAAAGTCTTTAGGTGAAATTTACATCAAAAACTTTAAAATTTAACAAAAAGGCCGCCATTTTGGGTCAGCCATTTTGAATTTCACATTTTCAATACCATTTTTGAAATCAGCAGCCCGAAAAACATGGAATCTCATCATCTTGAGGTTTTGGCCAAGAATTTTAAATTTCCGATTACTGTGCGCCGCGCCGTAAAGAATCTTTGATTTGATAGGATTGGGCAAAATTCCCGAAAGTATCGATAATTGAATATGAATATCAGATCCACTGCTTTATCGATACCGCCGATATATCGTTCGTGAAGCATCGATATTAGATTTATCGATACTATTTAAGGCGGCATTCTGGTATTAGGAAATGCTACACAAAAAAGGGATTCATAAAAATTAATCAATAGAATACATGTTGAGCAAAGAGAGTGCCCCCAAAACACGCACGCAACGCATCACTCGCTCCAGTGCAGCTCTATTTCGGACATATCGCTTTATATGGAAAACCGCACCACTTGCCAGAGCTGTTCGCGTCCGACTGAATCGTATGCTGCCCCGAAATTCACAAAAATATGATGAGTTGTACTCCCGACACATCTGGATGACCTGACAAAGAGTAAAAATTTGATCCGTAGTAGCACGGGCCTCCATAAAGCCCACCTGGTACTACCCTACGAACTTTCCTGCCACTGGGGACAGACGACGCAACCAAATCTGGGAGAGCACCCTATTGATGACTTTGATCAGCGTTATGCTGCGGTAATTACAGCAATCTATCCGATCGCCCTTTCTGTAGATGTAGACTACACTCTCAATCCACTCGTCCGGCAGCCCTCTCCCAAACCCCTGAAACCATACAGTGATGTGTCGTTGCTGGCAGTTCTAGGCCATTCCTGCAGAGTTCCGCCGGGAGTTGCCCCTTTCCGGTTCTAGCTTTTCTCGATCTCTGTCCCACCTCTGCCACTTTCACCACTATTATGGCGCGTAAAAAGCTGGAAAGTCTTTGTTAATGCCGTCAACGCCCAATACTACTCTCTGTGCTCTCTGGTCAGGTCTGAATTGCTGGAAATCGAGTATCGTATGCACTTACTGTTTAATAAGCGTTAAACATGTAAGTGACATTATTCAAGGTGTTCCGTGATCGTCGTAAGGGGGGCCGGTTACCAACGGGACTGTGATATTATTGTGCAATATATGACAAGTGTTGCTCTTTGCACATCACCGCCAGCGGCGGTGGCTGCGAACGGACTGAACTCAAGACTCACGTTTATTGCCCTATTTATAGGTACATCGTTCGATAAAAGCTTATTGTCACTATATCTAGCCAGAACAACAATAGCGCTTTGTCTTATTGTTGTTCTGCTAGATGTGAAGGTCAACGCGGTCATATTGCGGCTTTGTGCCGCAACACAAGGTTTTGCATAAGAGTCAATTCCAATAAGGTAAATTTGAGAATTAAGCTTAGATACCTGAAAAGAAAACAGCGCGAGAAAAAATCCTTAAAATATCCTTAAATATCGGCTTTCGAGTATCGATATCGCGGGTATCGATACGGTATCGCCCAATCCTATCTTTGACTCATTGGGACGGATGCCAGGATTTCTAGTTGGACAATGATTCATTATTTTCAGGTTTTCAACAGTGTACACTTACGAAATAATAGCGTTCTTCATTTGAGCCAATTCTTAGAAGATCTGCAAAAATATTGAAAATCGATCGGAAAACCACTAAGCTATTAGCGTTCAAAACCTGACCACTTTTCGAAAAAGATTTTTTGGAATGACACCCTACCCAGCCAGACCTTGCCATAAAACGTAATCCTGCGTCAAAAGTGGATGGATGTTAACGCCTCTCGATTCGAAACCTCCAATGAGACCAACATAAGCATAACATCTGGAGCTTATCATCCCTTTGCTTTCAGGAGAACAGTTTCTAGTGTTTGGTTGTTAAGTTTATGCGAACTGTTTAGGACTGGACTATCCGAAACTTTCATCGACACTTTCACCGAACGAACTAGTCTCTCCCATGCGCCTCTCACATTGTTTGCTGGTGGTGGGACAATTTTTCATGTTGTTAGCAAGATGGTAAATGGTATACACTTTATTCTCAGTGTAAACACATTTAGGAGTATACGCTGGAGTGCCGATTTTCTCTTTGTGCCGCTTTCAGTAGCACTTCTTCGGCACGCTGGAGCTGATGAGGTTGGTGAACAACAATTATCATCGTCATCTTCAACAACAATACCAATGTCAAAATAACACAATCGGTAACCAAATATAAGTCCACTGCAGAAGCGTAGGCGCATTTCCTTGTGTGGACGAAAATACGAGCTTAAAGATGAGAGCGTTTTGCCGATGAGTGGAAGTAGCCTCGAATACGAAGGAGATCGAGGCCACAGCAGTAATTTCACCTTGTGCTATCAATGCTCATTACCGTCTCGTGAAAGTTCTTGGTTCCGCGGCATAATGCCGGTGAACGCCGTGTACATACCATCCGACAGATCTCATAAAAATGTCAGGAATATAATGTGCCAACATATCACATTTCTATTGATTTCCAAGTAGCATACGATACAGTACATCGAGATCATAGGAGCATTTGGTTGGAAATAAATGCTAAACTACTCGAACATCGACTGAATAAAATCGATCAAAATGATCACATCGACTGTTAATTATTGTGACTATGTTGGCCTCACCGTTCGAAATGTTGTAAGGAATGAATTGTTCTAAAATTGTCTACAAATGTGAATCGAACTAAAAAGTGAGTGAAATTGTCGACTTAAAGATTTCAAGTTGCGATGATGAACAACACATGATGGCCAAAACACAATCCCGGCAGCTGTACACGACGATTCTAACAAAGAACGATTGTATACGTTAAAGCAGACTTTAAGCAGCTTCCAGGGCAAGAGTTGTATACGGGAACCGACAGGGGAACGGTGGCAGACATTTTCAAGCATATGAAACTTTTGAAGTTTACTAAGAAATAAATCGTATGACAGGTTACCTGTACCTGTAACTTGAAAGCTGACGTTTTCATTGCAACCAGGATCCAGGACTATCAACCAGGAAATTCCCGTGAACGGGCGTCTGCATGAAAACTATTGTTTTTCTTGAACTAACACGATTGTTCCGTGCTGTTTTGGTCGGATTTGGTATTTTCCCATTGCGGAATAAAGGTTATGGCGTGGACTCTTAGCTGAATATTTCGTTTTGTGTTTCATACACCTAAAAAACATAAAAAATGATTTATTCTTTGTACTGGAAAGTTAAATCAAATTACAGTATTCCTGTTGCTTAAACTTGCTTGCTTGCTGTTGACCGTAATACCCTTTATGCATTTTTTACGAAAGGTCATTCTTGACGATTTCAGGTGATTATCCTACCGTGGGAATTGAATCCAAGTCACTTATGTGTGCTTGTTACTGATGGGGCGATTACTAGTTAGTATCATGACTACGGCAAATATAAAACTCATTTAGCTAAATCACAGCCCACTCAGCAGCAATGAGTTGTATCGGTGCAGAAATTTTGCTACTTCATTATAGATCCAGCGCTAGCTTGCTTCACGAACACTTTTCTGTTACTACGGTTCCATCCCACGCTGTCAATATGCATCATTTGGTTTAGTTATCTTTACAATCGCGTTGGCCGATTTGGCGAAATCCAACGGATCAGTCACCGGGCTCTCGTGCCGATGAGTTCAAAACTTTCGTTCGCCAGCCATGATGGCATGAGATGGCAGCTCTGCGAAGTTTTACAGTGCTACTCTAAATGGAAGTTTTTCCCCGTCCATCTCCCGCGACAGCACTACCGGCCGGTCGTTTGGTGGAGAAACTGCAAAAAAGGAAGGAAATGCTCGGCGATTACTTCACAGTTGAAAGTGTTCCACGGATTATTCGTTTTTAAATTCTGCTGCAGTAGGTCCGTACTAGTGGCAGCAAGTTTCAGTCGCCATATAACTGACTGTACACCCGCATCCGTACGCGAAACTCTCGACCACATAATCCCCAGAGGGCAAGCGAACTGGCTGCTACTGTTGCTTTGAAACCGGCACTGGCCTAAAGCCATGGAAGTCGCATTACTATATCAGGAGATCTCGTGCAGGACGCACGGGGAAATCTCTTAATGATAATAGCAAATGTTGCTCACAGCTATCGACTGTGAGCGGAAGAAAAGTGGTCCGTTCGGTGCCATTGGCCCCTTCGGATGAAATTTCGTGACGAGGATTAATCAAGTTTGAGCGTGAGCTTTTGTGACTAATGACAGAAATTTAATGCATAATCCTAACTTTATTAACTGACTACGGTTCACGAATGGTTACAACCCTGACCGCCAGCCTTGCTGGAGTTAAACCACAAAGATTCGCTTTCAATTTAGCTTAGCAGCTCATAGTACCTTTTGGAATCCTCATTCGACAGTCACTGGCCGGAACTGACCGGCAAGTCTTTACAGAAGCAGTGTCAAAAGCAGCAGCAGCAGCAGCAGCTTGGCGCCTGCCGACCCCCATGGGGGGGACTAAGCCACATTCCGCAACAGCATTCGGTAAGAGCTACTTATCCCAATGGCCACAGGCAAGCTTATTGCATGAATTCGCATAATATGTAAATAGGATAAATTTTTCACTTTCTCTCCGAGTGCGACCGACCGACTGGAAGCAATTAAGTTCAGCGGTCGTCAACAGAAGGAGGAGCAGCTGAGGCCGGCGTTCCTACATGAACGTGAAATCTAGCAAAACGGGGAAAAATGCACAGCAGCAGCAGCAGCAGCGGTTGTTTCGTTCATCGCCGTTGCCACCACCGCGCGCCGCCAGGAGTCTTTCGTCGGTTGATTGAATTCCGTGGTACGATCTGCGGGTGGCTGAGATTGCGCTGAGGCGCACTTATCTCCTCCGACCGACGATGCACGCACGCACGTTCCCGTATGTTTTTATTTTTCAATAATCAGTGGCATCAATACCACCATCACCATCACGGACGGTGAAGATTTACAATGTTTTGGTGGTGCCATATTTGAGGCCAATTTGTTTGTGCGTGATATTGATGTTTCGCGGTGGAGTGCAAAGAGACTGGATTGCAATTACATTTTAATGCAAATATATTACGTTGAAATGCATATTTTTCAAATTGATTAATGACCGGAATGTGATATTATGTTTAATGGAAGTTGGTACTGTTGGTATTTATTGATTTTCGTGTGAAATATATAATCAGAAACGGTAATTATGTTTTGCAAAATTCTTTCTTGTTGTTCCTTTTTATGTAAAACAATTAAACTAATAAAGTTATAGTTCTAGAACGAAACCAGTTTGGTCATTTCTATTTGTTTATATTTCTTACATTTAACAAAAACCAGTGGTTACATTCGATATGTAGTTTTAATGAAGTGTCATTGAGTTAGAAGACACTGCTTTTGTGAATCATACATGGGTGAACGTTGCTACTGGGAGTCAACTTCTGATGCGTCATGAGACCTGTTAGTCAAATCAATTAATTTTGATCGAATCTATCAATTATTTTTTATTACCCGTTTTTTTTTTGTTTTCACTCCATTTCTTTTCTATTGTTGCTCTATCGTTTCATTACGTTTGTTTTATTATGTTGCCATTATTATTTTTTCTCGTCCTTATGCACGCTTGAGCTAAAGTGGAAATGTTGTTAGATTTTAAATCTTCCAGAGAAAGGTCCCAAAAAAGCTAACAGAAATCACCACTGAAGTTCATTGGTTAAAATTTATCGCTGTCATTATTCTTTTCAGCTTGATATAGGTAACAAAAACTTTTATAATAAAAGTTATGATTTGTGATATTTTTTTTATCAAAGATCCGACTAAGAGGTGAGATTTTGTTAAGCAATGTGGAGATTTATGACATTCTGCAACAATGTTGTCGAAAATTTATACAATGTGCTTTGCAGCTTGTATCGGTTTCTATATGAAGCTCGTTTTGACTAAATGAAAAAGTGATTTTCTACAAATCAATTTAAGCGCCATGGTTTGTTTTTGTATGGTTCTAAGGTACTCTTGTTATTTTTGATCATTTTCATGTGTTAGTGTTTAGAAAACTCGGTTCACAGTGTATAATTTAATTTTATCACCTGCAAATTGATTATTACTGGCAATCGAAGCCAGCATGAAAGTAAAAAAAATCATAAAAGCAGTCTAAAAAGCCACCAATCAACAATATACAAAGTAGGTTGTTGAAAAAAGAAAACGATAAAACTTTGTTGACTACGACTTGATCACAAAGTAGCCTAATAATGATAGTTCGAATAGAGGTCTCTCTGATTGATAGAATAAAACAGAAAAAATTGCAGTTTTTGACAATACTCGAGCAAAAAAGAAACACGACCTGAAGGAGAAAGTGCAACAAAATAGTACGACCCACACGAGGACACTGAATTTTTACTATATATTTACGGATAAGTAGATAGCTTCGAAACAACCCAATTACATCCACGGTCGTAAATTCCGTTCAAAGTTGTTGAACACCAGCAGTGCAGTTGTGAGGCACCATTACAATGTTTTATTATATTTTAACCTAAACTAAAAGTTCAATCAAAAGAGTTTGGATGTCCGAAAGGACATTCAATGGCAAGAACCACTTAAGCGGTCTTAATGATTGTCTTTTGTGGCAGGCATCATTTTGATTGCTGTTCACAGTTTACGAGCTGCTGCGAGCATCCATTGACAGAGCCGAGCCGAGGATCAGGATGGTTGGAAACCTGCTATGTTCCAATTTGGTACCAGATGAGTAATAAAACCAATAACCTTTTAGCGATTTGGTTTGAACATATTGAATGCAGTTTATTTCAATGTTGCGTATTCCGCTCCATAAAAAGAGAGCCGTGTTAATTGATGCGACGGACTAGTTGTCAAGAGCGCCTTCAGTATCATGAAAAGCTGACGAACTGAATTTTTATTTGACAATAACTTAGCGGTGAAGTGCATTTTCCGTAGATTCATCATGCTTGCAATAAAGACTGCTTCGCATAAAAGAGTTTTTCAGAAATTCATGGTATTTGTATTTTTTATGTCGACGTGAGAATCTGTAAGAAGAGTTGATGTTGGTCTTGGCGGTTGGCAATGAACACCGTCGTAATTTCCAGTCAACCTTACTGAATATGTAATACTGAGTAAAACTAGTAACTCAGTAAAACTGAGATTCGAAAATACATTATGACCTCGGCCACTGTTGGTAAATAGGCTAGAATTCGACAGAGTTCAAAAGAGCTGAGTGTTTCAATTGATTGAAAGTTTCAAAAACAGTCAGAGCACAAGCTGAAGAGAATGATTTCTAACGTTCCAATGCAGCTAATCCCTTCTGCCCTATTGACTCAATCGGGAAATCGGCACACGCCAAAAGCTAGTTGGTTTTATTTATAACCTCATGCTCACATACTGAGTATTGCTTCGTATAGGAAATCAGCATCGTTTGCCTTCTTGCCTCATTCGTTGCAAAAAGTACCGTTTTCCGTTAGACGGCTGTAGGTCTTCCACTATGATGGCGACAATGTCGCATTAAATGTTAATTCTGCAATTAAATAAAATTAAATACAACACTTATAGGTTCGTACTTCGTTCCTTTTCACCAAACAAAGAGATCCACGGATTGAACCGGTGTCCTTACGACGTGTCCGGTTCACCGTAGCCTATCGACCTTCGCCAGATGTACGATGGGAATCTCTCCAAGCAGTGCATGTAGCTCATGATGCATACGCTTCCGCCACTCTTCGCTTTCAGTTTGTACTCCACCAGTTATCGTTCGCAGTAGCTTTCGCTCAAACACGCAAGCGCGTGTATGTCCTCCGTGAGCAGCGTCACGACTTCATGCTCATAAAACCAGTAATTCTAATAAGGGTTTTGTACATTTATTTTTAGCCCAATCCTCATAGACTCCGCTTTCAGTATGGCGTAGATCGCCTTGGCTATCCTTGGATTTCCATACCCGCTCGTCGGATCATCCCCTGAAAGGCGATGGTGAACAGTATGCAGGATAAGCCGACACCTTGTCTTAACCCTAGCCGAGATTGTCCCGAAATACGTACGGAACATATCACTCGATCCAATGTACCTCCGGTCGGTCGCGTCTTTTTGTCCGAAAACCAGTGCTCGTGAATTATCTGCCAGAGCATCTAGATCGACTGTATCGTATGCTGCTTTGAAATCAATATATATGTGTATGTGTACGTTGTACCGACATTTTTGCAAGATCTGTCAGGTGGTAAAAATCTAGTCCGCAGTTTTGCGACCGGTCATAAAACCCGCCTGAGAATTCCCTACAAAACCCTGTGCTATCGGTAACAGCGGACGTAGCAGGATCTGGGAAAGTACCAGTAACGTATACGAGCGTTATGCCGCGATAGTTGCAGCAGTCGTGCCGATCACCCTTTTGGTAGACAGGACAAACTATCCAGGTAGCATTTTTATATGTATATAAAAAAATCAACATAACGTCAATATATGCATGCTAAGAAATTGTAGTTGATGCGCAAAACTGGCATACAATATACAATATCTGTAGGGGAGTGTCGTCGTAGTTGGCCCACGTTTTGGAATTAGTAGTAGTAGTAGTAGTAGGGGAAAGCCACCATCATTTCAAGGACTTGCCAATGCATGTGGGTAGAATTACAGTAGATCCTAATTTGATTATCAAATGAATTTCACACTAATGCTGTTACAGAAGGGCCAAAAGGGATTGGGCGGACCCACAAGCAGAGGCACTTGTGCGCATTCCGGGGTTATAAGAGTCGCCTTCCAGCATTAGGATCCTTCCATGTAATAATCAATTTCGCTATACCAACTTTAACCCACGTGATGATTTGTTTGTTTTGAATTGAGAAGTGCCATATTTGCTTCAGACCTTAAGGATTCAGGTTGGCAATCCACTCCGTCATCCAGCCTTCCACATTTATGATATCAATAATAATACTGTTAATATATGATATGATATTAAGATGAAATGTGGTATAAATGATAAAAATAGAACAATCTCACCAGCAGTCCTTCGTATGGAATAGAGTAGCGTCCTTTGGGTTCCATAAATGCTTCTTATTTAATTTTAATTTTTAAAAGTTAATTTAATTTTTCATTCTGGTATCCATGTGCAGTATTAAAACTCGTTTTGGCCAGTTTTTACTATATAGCAGGAGATGCTTCATAAGCTAAAACGAAAAAAATAATTAAAATAACTTATTAGGCTTACCTATTAGCTAGGCCGTGTGGCTCCGCCGTCTGCCCAAAACCGCGGTTTTGAGACCAGGCATCCGGGAACCACCCAGCAACGCACCTCCTAGCTTGGCTACTCAATAGAGCATTACCAGGTATGGCCACGTGGAGGCGCTAGGTAGGGGCTTGGGATGGCTAGAGCTATATTGGACGCTCATTTGCCTTCCCCATTTCATACCCAAGTTGGCCCACGTTTTGGAATTCGCCCAAAACTTTTGTTTCAAAAGTAATTTTTTTTAAATATAACTACATCGTTGCAAAGGTCTAACAATAAGGTATATTTCCGGAAAGTTCTGAACCGTTTGCTTACAAAATAAAAAAGTTATAGGCATTTACGTGAAGCCAAAAAATGTTGTCATAGTCGGGCCATGTTGTACAGGTTGAGCCACCGCAGAAAATCTAAGACATACGTATTGAAATTCTATATAGAGACATGAAAAGAATGAATTCCGTGAACAACGGCTCATATAAGTACAAATACCCTATTTTTAATTGCATTTTTACAATTGCCTTTTCCGAAGTGTACAACTACAATGAAAAAAAAAACAACAAAAATCTAGGTTTTTATCGCATTAATTTTGCTTTATTTCATCACATTTTACGTGACTGATATTCTCTAGCGATTATTGCGTTTCTGCGCTTAAAATTATGGTGGCCCAACCATGACTACTCAAGTGGCCCGACCTTTACAAACAGCGCTTTTCTAGTATTTCACCTTAGCCTTCCCAAACACCTTACTGGAGGGGATTTTTCTATAGTCTTCGTGTGTAGTACAACACACTTCATACATTTACATTTCATGAATCATTTCTTGAAGAAAAGTTCATTGCGCCTGGAAAACTTTTTTTTTGTATGTTTTAGTCACTGAATTCAGTACGGGTGTTTTGAATACATGATTAAAACTCACAATATTGTGAAAAGTTAGCTATCACAGTAAGAAGTTTTACAATGGTTGTATCATAGCTATCGTGAATTACTAAAACTGTAAAATCGTGATGGCCCGACCATAACAGTGGCCCGACGATAACGGCAATACCCTCCTATTTTGAAGACGTTATACGTGACGAGGATTAATTATACACGTTTCATTTATATTATATTTATTTATTGATTACCTTTTCTAATTGCGGTTTTCAACCAGTGGTGGGTTCGCCCCAAATATTCATTTATATTTTCACACGATGAAATCCTATTGGACGCGACTTGCTACGTACTGCTATGCAATTCTGTGCTGAAAATCGTCACCGTAGAGACAGCATATGCGTCGAGCAATCGTGTCAAGCAGTTGAATCGAGCAGTCAAGTCGAATAGTCGAGTCGAGCAGTTGAGTTGAACAGTTGAGTCGAACTGTTAAGTCGAGTAGTTGAATCGAGAAGTTGATTCGAGCAGTTGAGTCGCGCAAATCACTCGAGTAGTCAAGTCGAGCAGTAATCGAATTTTGCAGTTGAGTCGAATAGTCGACCTATGCGTCGAGCATTGAGCAGTTGAGTCGAGCAGTCGAGGCAGTTGAGTTGAATACTCGAATCGAACAGTAAAGTGAAACAGTTGAAGCGAGAAGTTGAGTCGAGCAGTCCAGTTAAGCCGTCCAGTTAAGTCCAGTCAAGTCGAACAGTCAAGTCTAGTCAAACATCGATTTTCGACTTCTAGCAGCCAGCCTCATTCCAAAATAAAAATTATATTGCAGCAATTTTCATGAAAAATACGAAATGATAGTCCGCCATCTTGGATTTCAAAATGGCGCCTAATGATGATATTTCTACTTTGACACTATTCCCATTTCAAAAATCTCCATATGGCCTATACAAGGTTTTCAAGCAAAATATTTTAAATATAATTACACTAGAATCTCTTTTTACGTCCATTCATTTTACGTCACTCTTTTCACGTCCAAATTTAAATTAACTTCCTCTCGTTTTACATCCAAAATATGAATTAACGTCCTCTCGTACTCTTTTACTGAATTGACCGTCACCTACCCTGGATGCGACGTGACTTTATTCTAACAGATTATAGTCAGTGATTCTTCGTCACTAACAAAAAAAACCATGAGACTGACTTTTGACGTAGGACTACGTCTTTGTTTACTATCTGGGATTGGGTGAAAACGTGTGAAAACGAAAATAGAAGTGTAACGTTGGAGTGAAAGATTTCAAATGCTAATAACTACTAAACTACTGAACTAAACTGAACAATTTATATGTCGTTGGAAAGATAAAATGACCAGTAATGTTTGGGGGGGGGGGGGGGGGGTGTTAAGAGAGCAGCTTTTAGGATGGCATAAGAGGTGGGGGTGGGGGGCTCCTATACAAATGAAACATAATTTTCCTCATAACTCGAGAACTAATCAAGTAAATGGAACCAAATTTGGCAAGTGGGGGTGTAAGAAATCAAGAATTTTTTCTATGGTGAACTGAGACTCATCCGTAATTAAACGGGGAGGCTCCTATACAAACGAAACACAAATTTCCTCATGACTCAAGAACTAATTAAGCAAATGGAACCAAAATTTGGCATGTGGGGTTTTTTGGAGGCAAGAATTATTTCTATGATGGTTTAAGACCCCTCACCCCTATGGTAGAAGGATAAGCACTCTCATACAAATAAAACAGAAGTTTTTGCGTATGTACGTATGTTTCAACCTTTATGATGCACACAAGTGATTTTTAAAAGAAATCGCTTTGTCTCAATGGTTGCAGGCGTTGTACTTATAAACGACTGGTCACGTATGTTCAAAGCCACTATTGCATTTAAAGAAGAATTTGATCTGAATATTTCACTCTTCTCTTTTAAACAATCACTTAAACAATGGCACTTACTTATTTACTTATTCAGCCGAGAGCCGGGGTGGCTCTTGCCGTATCAAGAATTCCTCTCCATTTTACTCGGTCCTGGGCTACTCGTCGCCAATTCGTTGCGCGTCTCGACACACGCAAGTCAGCTTCAACCTGGCCGAGTCATCTAGCACGTTGAGCCCTCTATTCCTGGTGCCGGTGGGGTTCTTGAAGAGAACGGATTTCACTACACAGTCGTCCGGCATCCTTGCGACGTGGCCGGCCCACCGTAGTCTCCCAATTTTCGCCAGGTGTGCGATGGGAATCTCTCCAAGCAGCCGCCTGTAGCTCGTGATTCATACGCCTCCGCCACTCTCCGCTTTCCGTTTGTACTCCGCCAAAAATAGTCCGCAACACCTTTCATTCAAAGACGGCAAGTGCACGTATGTCTTCCGTAAGCAAAGTTACTGTCTCAAGTCCGTAGAGGACTACCGGTCTTATTAGCGTTTTGTACATCGTCAGCTTTGTGCGGCGGTGTATGCTCCTGGATCGAAGCGTCTTGCGGAGGAAAAAGTAGGCTCGATGGCACTTATAGATTCTAATAAACATACATATGCCAGAAATGCAGTTTGAATTAGTCTTTGATCTAATGATCTGATGCAGTCCTACGTCACCCTTTCGTGCAACCCTTAGGGCTGTATACCTTGTAGTTTTTTTTACAATAAATTATATAAAGAAAGTGTTTGCACTCAAATTTGAACTGAAAATTGGACTTTAAACAGGACCTTAATTGGAAGTTACTTAATCTTGAAATGTGACTGTGTGGAAATTGGAATTAAATTAGATTAGAAATTAGAATTGAAGTTGAACTCAAGTTGCACTTCGAATTGTATTTGGAATAGAACTTGCAATTAGGAATGAAGCGGATACAAAAATGGATTTAAAATTAGACTTCAAGTCGGAGTTGAGAACATTATAAATTTGGCCTGGAATTGGCTTTAAAATGGGTCATTAAATTGGGCTTGAAAGTGGACCTCGATGGGACATAAATTTGCACTTGAAAATGACAGTAAAAATTAAATTTGAGTAGACTAGGAATTGGCTTAAAAATGGAAAATTGTAATTGGACCTGAATTGGATTTCAAATTGCACTTGGAATTAGAGTTGTAACACAGGTCTGCATCAAAAAAACTGCATTGGAGTTTTCAACTGATTCTTATAGATTTTTATCCACTGGATTCAGAAAAAATAATAAAAATTGTCCATCACGTCACGTTTTCATGCAATACTTGTTGAATAATCTTGAAAGTTGGTTTTAGACATAAACAGCAGAAATATCCCGGAAGCAGAAATAACCCTTCCATGTTTTGGAGGAAAACCATATATGCTGGAGAAACTATGGAGAATATTATTTCAAAGCATATTTGGTGCGTTCAAATGGGCTGGTACCGAATGGCCGAAACACAAATGGCCGAATCACGAATGGCCAAAATCCAATTGGCCGAATTTCAACAACAATCATAGAAGGCCGAATCACGAAAGGCCGAATCACGAATGGCCGAATCACGAAAGGCCGAATCAGGAAAGGCCGAATTCTTTCGGTAGGCATTCCGAATAACTATTCAATAAAAACATGAATAACTTTAATCAAACAAAACACAAAATAAGCAACACAAATATTTACTATAGGGTATAGATGATTGAAAATTCTTTCTTCCCCTAAGAGCAAATGTTAGACCTATTTACCGTGTCAGTAGCAAATGTGTCCTAGATGATTCAGGGCGAGACGGTCGCAGGCCGCGAATGAGCGCCGGTGACCCGCCGTCAGAAGCGCCGGCGACTGCGGGGAGCAGCCCCTCGCAGAAACCACTATTTAGGTGCGTGCATTTTCCTAGGTTTACTGACTAGTAGGGATTATTCCTTAGTTAAGTCCGAACGAGCGGCAGTGAGTAAGGACAGCGTGTACCCAACGTTTGTGCAGGTTGAAGGCTGTCAATATTTTCAGCCAAATATGAAGTTCGGCCATTCGTGCTTCGGCCTTTTGTGATTCGGCCATTCGTAGGTAATCCGTTCAAATACACCCACACTTGCGCTTAATCGACTGTATTGCCTTATAGAAGCAAATTCGGTAAAAGTCATGTATGAAATATTTGTTGAGCTGAATGCAATCTACAATCTTTCTGAATTGAGTACTCCTTCATTTTTTTTATTTACGCAGTAATAGTGTTATCATTAGCGCCAACAAACGTTCTATTTATCTAACAAGGTTTAAAGGCCGTTTCTGTTATAAATCGAAAAAATAATGCACTACTCTTTTCAGTACCGTACCTCAGTACAGTAACCCTATGTTAAAGAGAAAGAAAAAAATAGTAAAGATAAAATATTTCAGTTTAGTAGTATTTTTCCTGTATTTATAAAGTAAAATTTTACAAAAATAATAAAAAATGAACTTATGTAGCTTTGTTATTACGAATCTGTGATAATAATTTTTCCATCTAATTTGTGATTTTTCCATATAAGAAGCATAATTTGCAAAAAATCTGTACGTGATGGAGAAAAACGAAGATCAGTTTTGAATTCAGCACCCCAAAAAACATAATTCACCTAAAGTATCTCATGGATCTGAAAAAAAAAAATTTTGCAGCCCTAATTGGCCTTAAAATCGGACATTAAATTTCACTTGAAACTGAACCTGATATCGCAGGTAAATTGAAACTAAACTAGATTCGAAATTGGACTCAAAATGGAACATTAAATTGGACATAAAATCGAACTTAAGTTCGATCATGAAATTTGATTTGAAAGGAAACTTGGAATCGGACATAAAATTGGATTTGAAATTAGACCTTAAATAAACCGTGGATTACGTCTCAATCGGTTTAGTTGTATCTAGAGTTTTCAGAAGACAAATGATACAATATGAAGGCAGAAAAGAACATTTAATTTCATCTATAATTTTTCCATCATCGGTTTTTTTTCTAGATAACCAGAAAGTTGATTTGACCAGTGCAACATCGGTTGTAAATAAGTGTGCAAACTCTTCTGCCCAATGCCCCTCCCCCATGCCGTTTGACACAGCATCATCACACGATGATGACTGCAAACCAATTAGCTAACGGAACTCCAGCCTCATAAGTTTAAACATGAATGAGATTATATTTCTACACCTAGCGGCTTTTCATACTGGGCTGCTGTGCTGTCTGCCCGGTCTGCCAGGTTTGCTTGCTAGATCTTATGAATATGTGCCATTTAACACCATTCAGCGTTCTCTTCTTCTGTGTAAAGATAAACATGATGCCTTCCCCGTAGACTATCGCCGTCGTCAGCCATCATCCATCGGGGCAAGACCATGCGAGCTGTGAACGTGGCTGCTGCTGCTGCTGCTGCAAAAACCGCCAGGGCCGAGTGTGGAGTTTTGCGGAAAAACCGGCCCTCAGTGAGGCTCTCCGAGGAAGCCCACTGACACCGAATGCCATTTATGAATAGTGTTTATATTTAGCGCATGTGTTTTCCTATTCTTCAGATTTTCTCGGTCTGCCTTTTCATCCCGTTCGTCATCGCCGACACCTCCGAGCGCAGAACAAGCGGCAGGTCAGCAGTGAAATGGTAAATACTGACTGAGAACGTTAAACATCACTGTGTGCGGCTGTTTAGTCAGCGAAAAAAAAAATGCTGAAACGAGGACGAACTTGCAATGCAACAGCAGATTTTGACGTTGAAGTCTGTCTGCCATGTGAAACAGCACGACAGCCTTCGTAGCTGAAGTTGGGTGCAATTTAATGATGTCTATCTGCTGCTTATCCTGGGCGCTTCTGGTTCTGGTCCCGAGATCTGTCGGGTAGTCGAGCATCCCATTGCGTTGGGTGACGGTGGGTTGAACGAAGGAAATATGTGAACTAATTTTGCTGGACGAAATATCTAGCAGAAGCTGAATGTAGGTTGTACTTGGTTTTGGAGAGACTTTTCCGTTAGAAAAACAGCTCGGCAAGCGCCGTCTTTCATTCGGACTTCGAATGTAGGTGAATGGATAGAGTTATTCTTTAATGAATGTGTACTCAAGATATTATTACGTGTTAGGCATGCCTTTTGGCTTTTCTGTTTGTCTCATTCTCGGACCTGCTCACTCATCCTCTCTCTGCACTTATCCACCCTCGACGACGTACGTACCCACTTAGTTTTCGCTCTTGGCCTGCAGTCGTTCACAGTGCTTGATGGTTCTTGTGAGCATAAACTGCACTTCTTTAAGTGTTCCTGTACTTGTTAAGCCAAGCAGTCATTGTTGCGGTCGGTAACGGTAGGCGGAACAACGGCGGCAAAAAATCTATGTTTCTGTGCCGACTCTCACGTTTAGCGTACTTTAAACTTGAAGGGAAGCCTCCGGTTGGGGATGAGGGAAGCAATCGGAAGGTGCGTTGTTATAGAATAATTTGAAACACCGGCAAACCCTTTAGCCGTAAATCGTTACTCAATTGAAACCGGCTAAGCCTTCGTCCGTGGAATGGGTTCATTTAACTGTGAACTTTGCCAGCGTGAGTCCTCTTTGTGATTGCCTTCAAACGATGCAAGGTGAAAGTTGCCATACCGAACGACGATGCCATATCTATGTGTAGGCAGTTGGAATGATTTACCGACCGTGCGCATCGCTGGCTGGCTGGCTGTCAGGAGCCAGCGGTGCCTTCGAGGGTAGGCAGCAGCCCAACCGTTGCGTTGCGCTGCCGACTTCTGTTTGATGTATTCATTTGTTTCGGTTGTCGAGCCAGAACTTGACCGTGAGATAATTAGTTCTTCGGAAAAACGGACATTGGCGCCGAAGGCGTAAAGCAATTAGCGAAAACGACTTCATGGGTATTGATTTTTCTGCCGACATAAAAGAAGTTAATAAAAAAAAAGCGACAGGAAATGGAAACGCCGGCTGCCGGCTGGCGGTCCGCCTTACGGGGTGGAAGTCAGCCAAGGTTGTTTGGCCGGCTGTGACTCATTTTAGGTACGGTTTTGTTTGAGTTGTACAATATGAATAAATCACTGCATTGGCTACTGACTTACGTGGTGGAAGCTACTGACTTACGTGAAAGAAGTGTTTAGAACCAATATCGATTCATGAGTCAATGAGGTCTCAAATAAACTGATCGAAAGTCAGAACTCGCATATTTTCTTATTGAGTGGGGCTTGCAATGACTGTTTTCGGCTAAGAAATAGCCGGGTAAAAAGTTTAATTGCCTAGCTGGTCTGGATGTCGTCAGGCACGCTCCCTAACTGCTCAACTCAAATACTAGATAATTTCGATAGCATAACCAGACTTTGAGGCGGTGTACGATTCAATCAAACGAAATTATCTGTAGGGAGATAATGCTTGAATATGATTTTCAAAGGAAAGTGCTTAAATAGTTTCGAACAGTATTTGTGACGTGTTATACTTGAAAATTTCACTAAAATAAAAATAGTTTTGGCTCCTCTTCCATCGGGCATTTTAGCCGCGCGCCCTGCCCACTACAGCCTGTCACATTATGTTACCTTTGCTTTATCAGCATGTTTCTTTACTTGATACAACTTGTAGCTCATGCATCAACGCTACACTCAATTTCCCGTTTTGCTACCAAGCATTGATTGCAGAGCTTTACATTCATAAACTCCAAGCACTCGTCGATCAGCTTCCTTTAGCGTCCTTGATTGATGTTTGTACGAGACCACCGGGAGGATAAGTGTTCTACAGAGCGCCAGTTTTGTGCTAATTAGCAAACTACTGGAGTTTAGCTTGCTATGTAATCCGTAGGAAATCCGATTTGCGGCTGAAATTCGTCGTTTTACTTTGCAGCTTACTTCGCTGTCACATGTCTCATGAGCATACCAAGGTATATGAATTCTTCCACTACTTCATATCGTTCCTCATCCAACTTTGGCTCGATTCCAATACCATACTTCGCTTTGTCGTAGTTATTGGTAAGTCCCAATCTCGCTGCTTCCAATCTTAAAGGCCTCTTATACTGCTCTACCGTTGATTCCGATAATATCAATGTCATCCGCAAAACCGATCCCGTTGGTGATAGCCTGTTCCTCTCCAAATTTGCTCTTCGTATTGCACCTTCAGAGACAATGTTAAATAACGGGTGGTAACTAAAATTTTGGAATTTTTTCGCGGCCCTTATGCTCGACAACAAATGAGCTCAGAGAGAAATGAGAGTTGAGGGCTCTCTCTCTCCTCTTTTTGTTAATATTTTTTGTTTTGTTTATGCTTATCTAGTTTTGCTAAAAATGGCGTCGAAACAATAAGCATGTCGGGAGCGCGTTGTACATTTCTACGAACTGCAACAGAAATCTCGGCAAAAAGTGTACGGTACAACATTTAAAAAACAAACATGTTGCGGCTTCGACTGTTCACCATATCCTAAGATACCCAACAACTATTCGCAAACAAGGTAGTGTAAGACCAGCCAAAATTATGGACGCAGAAGGACATCGTTCTCTTTCTCGTTTCTTCAACAACAAGCCCTCTGGTTTGGCTATAAATTAAGATGCACCAGACGAATGTTTGAAGAAAATTTTGATCCCGTTTCTACAAAAACATCATGCAGATGGACAATACGTGCTTTGGCCGGATAGAGCATCATCGCATTACGCCAGAAAAACACAATCATTCCTGAATTCCCATTTTAACCCAAAAACCACGACCCGAAAAATTTGTTTCAGTGCGCCCAACCGAAGATTTCTTCGGAATTTTGAGTTCCTTGGTGTACAAAAATAACTGGAGAGCCACGAATTGCAAACAGTTGATTGGTAGAATCAAGAGATGCATTCGCAAAGTTGACATGACGACCGTACAACGGTCCTGTTTCGACGTCAAACGAAAGCTTCGCCGAACAGCCGATTACAGACCGTTTTCAAATGTACACTAATTTTTTTTCAACAATGGGTAATATATCTTTAATTTCGGTAAATCAGATCTTTTTAATATATCTTTGTCTTTTTTTGACAGCTTGAGAAAAAATTCCAAAATTTTAGTTGCCACCCGTTACATGGTGGGGGATAGAGTGCATTCCCTTGCTTGAGCCCGTTCAACATCATGAAAGCGAAAGAGGTCTTATTCGTTACTCTGATGTATGATTTTGACCCATCCCGTGTCCCACTGATCAGCTAAACTAGTTTTGTCCGAAAACCCTGTTCTAGCAATATGTGAAAAGGGCCTATGTGCAAATGAGAGATTCTCTTTGTGACTCCTCTCTTACGTTTATCACGGAAACGTAAATGCATTCCAATGTATTTTTTCTTAACCAACAGCGAGCCAATAACACCAGCAACTGTTTCATGCAAAGTTATTCCATTCAAGCGTGGATTCAAGCGTGATAAGCGGAGGAGAGCAGACGCGAAGAGAATCTCTCATTTGCACGTAAGCCCTTTTCACATGTTGCTCTTGATTTCATTTGACTGAATCGGACGCCGCCTTAAAGTTCATAAACAGATGATGAGTCTGAAAGTTGTACTCCCGCAACTTGTATAGTCACTGACGAAGAGTAAACATCTAATCCGTCGTTGAGCGACTCTCACGGAAACCAGCTTAGCTCTCGCCGAAGGTCTCAGTCTACAGAACAGGATTTGCAATGTAAGACATCGATAGTTTTTACATTCGAGTCGATTTATTTCTTCATAGATAAGGCAAATGAGGCCATCTATCCACTCCTCCAGCATTTGGTCATCCGCCCAGATTCTGACAATAATTCGACAATGGATTTTTTCGTACAGCCACTCGCTCTCCGCTTTCAGAAGTTTAGCCGAGATACAGTTTATCAATTTCCCAATCATAGACGATACAACTCTATACGGTCGGATTGTTTCATTATTGCCTCTAAAATTTGAGTTTAAAAAAAATGTGTAGGGTTCTTTTATGCAGTGTTGCGAAGCCCACACTCGTGTGGTCTAATTTTCTTACGCACACGTACTCATTCTAACGAACACACTGACATAAGCATCCCTTTAACACTCCCGCTGTGATTTCTTCATGCACTGCAACGAATTTTTGCGAGTGTGACGGCTCGTACTCCCGCCCGTGAGTAGAATCGAGGGCGATGAAGAATAAGAAGAAGAAGGCAAACTTATGAAAAATTCGTATCCCAGTGCGTCATCAGCCTCACAGGCAGGTGCTTCTCCGCGAGTTTTTTGACCCGGGAATAAGCTATGCAGGAAGACGAAGTGAGGATATGCGTGCGCGAGTGTGTGAGTAGCAAAATGTCTGCACACAGCACCGGCGGTTGTTTCTTTTTCGCCTGCGTGTACGGCGTAAGCGTTGAATGCTATGTCTCTTACTCTGTCGCGTGTGAGTAGGCATGGTTGATTTCTCGCTCGATTCGCAACATTACTTTTATGAAGAAGTAGAGACTTCGACTTTGCATTTCCCCGATTTTGTCTTTGGGCAACGTAAAACAGCCCGCCTGTCAAAAATATGGTTTAAAAAATCAGAGGGGTTGTGTATAAGACACGACCGCATATTTAGGTGACGCAGGACTACGTAAGTCTCTTTGTAGTGATAGTAGCATGTATTCATGCTTGTAATCATTCGATTCTTCATGTATACATGCTATATATAACATATATACATGCTACATGCGTTGTATGTAACATTTATCAAAGTAGTAACATTGCATACGTTCAATTCTCAAAAGATTGTGCATTTGAAAACAATTTAACAAAATCAAGAACACAAACTATTGCTTTTCTGCTACCTTACTGAAATTAAAGATTGTTTTTATTACCCGTGGTTCCCCACCGTTGAAGGGATTTTACCAATTCAATCCTATTTTATCAACAGCACATCTTTTCAATACACTTCTAATGAAACGGCAAGCATGCGTATTCACGGGAAACTAGCAGTCATTGACTTTTCGTCGAAAAGCCCAATTTCGGAAGAAGTTTTTCGGCCCAAAAGCGGGATTGTATTTATTAAAATGTATATACTGCATTCTTCCTGCCAATCTGAACGCAGCGAATATATTTTCATAAACCGAATTTTTGTTTCAAACAAAAAAACTGCTTTTGAAATTGGCAGAATCGATGATGACTAATTTCACCTTCATACAGAGTCGTATTATAACCGAACACTACAGCTGTAGCACATTTTTCCAACACAGATATCAAATTCGCCGAGGTTTAATCGTCTCGCAGTAAAGAATTTGCGAATCTGTTGGGACAATGAACTTGTGTCATTTTTTCTGGCACACTTCCCTAACACAGACATCAAATTGGACTAGGTTTAATCGCGTTCGTAAGAAATCTGTTGGCACGAGGGGGCTTGGTCACTCTTTCTGGCGTACTTCCCAAGAAAGGACATCAAAATGGTCTAGGTTTAACCGTGGTGTAAAGAAATCTTGTTGAAATAAGGTAACTAGGTCACTTGTTTTGGCTTACTTCCCAAGCACAGATATCAAATTGCTATAGGTTTAGATCATCGTAAAGAATCTTCCAACCAATCACGAAGCGAGAATTCTGGTAAAACATAGGTTCATTATTTTCAATTTTTAAATAGTTCAACATCAAGAATCCATACTTTTCTTCATTTGGGTCGATTCTTAGAAGATTTTCCGATCGATTGGTGTAAGAAAATTGAAAATCGATCGGAAAACCGCTGAGCTATTAGCGCTCAAAACCTTTCATTTTTCATGACGCTCGCATTTTTCGATTTTTTGGAATGACACCCTATCTTAAAACTTGCCGTGAGACGTAGTCCTACGTCAAAACTAACTACTTATCACGTTGTAGCCCGCTTGTGTAACCTCACATCTAATTGATAACGACCGGAAGATACCCAACCTAATTTTCTCTAATTTCGACCAAAAACATTCGTTTGCTGTGATAATTTAGATTCAGTATAACGGGGATAACCGGAATATATGACAAAAATGCCTAAATATTCGATTACGATTACGTTCGATACTCGCTTGACAACAGCTAGGAAGAAGGTAAGTGGAACAAAAACGGATCTGAGGAACCACCACAAGGATGCGAAGGTAAAACAAATATTACGGAGGAGACCAGATCTTTCTGTACGTACCATTGCTCGTAAAATAAAAATGTCGCCAACATTCGTGCACACTTCTAAGCAACGACAAAGCTTGAAGTCTTTCAAGGTAAGGACTATGCCAAACCGTAATGATAAGCAAAATACGACGGCCAAAACACGCGCTCGTAAGCTTTATCGCGAATATTCAACGAAGTTTCCATGCGTTATAATGGACGATAAAACGTATGTCCTAGAAGATTTTAAACAGCTTCCTGGTATGCCTTTTTACACTGCATGAAACGGAATGGCGTTGCAGAGCATTTTAGGACAGAGAAGAAAGCCAAGTTCCCCAAAAAATATTTAGTATGGCAGACCATACGCAGCTGTGGTCGAGCAAGCAAAAGTTACATCACGTAACGGTTAACAAGGAAATATACCGTGAAGAATGCCTACAGAAACGATTCCCAGCTAGCATTTTCATATGTATAAAAAAGGTAAAAATCAGCATTACGTACAGATATACATGCTAAATAAATCGTATTTCATGCGCAAAATTGGCATATCCGTACTATTTTGGAGGCGATATACGTGATTACGAATAATTTTGAGCGTTACGACTATATAAGTATTTATATACGATAATATCCGATTAAGCGCGAGTCGCTCCGTACTACTCTACGATGTTGTGTTGAAAATCGTATGTATGTCAGTCATTATCATTATATACGACTGAAAATCAACTTGATCCCACTTTATCCAGCTTTAGTTACGATTTTGAGTTTGTTAGGAGATATTTACGATAGTTTTCGTACATTGATATACGAGTTGGTGCTAGCTGGGTTGTTACCGTTCCTACACAGCCATGATGTACCCTAGCTGTTTTGGCCTGATTTGGCATCCTGTCACTACGCCAAAGATGTTTTGGAATGGTATGATGCTAATGGAGTCCATATTGTACCGAAAGGAGGCGAATCCACCTAACTGTCCAGAGTTACGCCCCATCGAGAGGTATTGGGCTTTGGTGAAGAGAGAGCTGTCCCAGCACAAACAACAAGCAACAATTATAGATAAATTTCGAAAATCTTAGACAAACGCAGCAAAATTGGATGCCAACAAGTCTGCATTGACCCCCATGGCAA
Organism: Sabethes cyaneus; assembly: GCF_943734655.1. NCBI lineage: Eukaryota > Metazoa > Arthropoda > Insecta > Diptera > Culicidae > Sabethes > Sabethes cyaneus. The sequence goes on along the minus strand of NC_071354.1, from coordinate 166,878,363 downwards.
GGGTAAACTCCAAAGATCGCCAATTTTTCATGCAGACCAAATAAGTAATGTTAATTTGTTTGATAATTATTAACGATACACACATAAACGATATAAAATTGTTTAAAATTTTTGGTTGGCTTTCGGTCACGGGTTACGTGCGAAAATATTTATTTTCCGTTTACAGTCGACGTTTCGAGGGACGTATACGTTCTGTCCTGAAGATGAGGGGATATCCCTCGAAACGTCGACTGTAAACGGAAAATAAATATTTTCGCACGTAACCCGTGACCGAAAGCCAACCAAAAATTTTAAACAAAAAAACAAACGGTCGTTTTTTCATTATAATCAATGATATAAAATTGTTTCATGGATTAAACTTCTAGCAAATTTGTTTTATTGCAAAATTGAGGTGTTCAGATTTTGTAGCGAATAAGCCCTATGTTGCTTTTGTTTTATAGTAAATAGTTATATTGCTTATTTTGTTTTTGTTTGATCAAAGTTATTTGTTAACTGTTTGTTCGGCCACTCGTGATTCGGTCTTTCGCGATTCGGCCTTTCGTGATTCGGCCTTATGTGACTGTTGTTGGAATTCGGCCATTTGGATTTCGGCCATTCGTGATTCGGCCATATGTGTTTCGGCCATTCGTTACCAGCCCCATTTTAGGTGCGATTTCAAGTCTTATTTCGTTCCAATTTCATCTCTGACTTCAGATCCACTTTGAAGTGCAATTTATTGTCCTGATACAAGTCTAGTTTCAAATGCAAATTGAAGTCCCATCTTCTACCTAGTTAGCTTCGAGGTACGATGCTGGTCTAACAAGCCAGTCGTCGAATGTTCAAATCTGGGCTGGGCGGTGCAGCTACAGTCAGTAGGATCGTTGCACTAACCCCGTAATTGTTGTGTATTCTAAACAATATAGGCAAATATGGTTCCTAGTTCCCAATAAATTGTTGCTACGGATATTAATATGATCGAGGATCATCTAGGATCTAGGCGCTTAATTAACCAAATGTAATGTCAGTGCGGGTGTTAGTTGTTTCATGAGCACTATTTATGCATAACTGATGCATTTACCTTACCTCAATTCATTCCGATCCGATCATCTAAATTGCGCAATTCTGTACATGTTCCGGATTCAATCACTGAAACGTGCCAAATGGAACTGGAAAACAAGATTGCAGCTGCATACCTGATACATACGAGGAAACCCCGTAGAAAGTGCAACCAGCATAATTGTTGTCGGGTCCAATAAGATTGGAAATCTATCCCTAGCTGGTTGCCGGAATTCCATCGTTTCATTGCTGAGCTATGATTGTTCTCTTTCTGCTCGAATGGCTTCAAAATGCTTCACCACTGTTACTGTCATCACATCTTCCGCGTCTGAGCACCTCCGCGGCGGTGAGTGAAGTTTCACGTAGCAAGAAGCACAACCATTGCCGTGCATTCCTTGCTTTACGGCCGAGAGCTGGATCGTCGGCAGCCCGTAAGAAAGGCGACAACAGCTGCAATCGAAGCTACTGTTATCCGGAAGCAAACTCAAACCGATATCCAATATGCCGTAGAAATGGAGTCGATTGTGCAAACAGAGAGAACATAATCCAAACCAGAAATCGCTCAAGGGTGAAGCGTTGGCTGGGATTACCTAGCCGAAACTATATAACAATTCCAATCGCTTCGGCGACGTGTGCCTGCTGAATGCGAATCCTAGCCGGATAGTTTGTTATTTTTTATCTCTTCGTATAACTATCCCGAATCGCTCCAATAGCCCGCTCGAATGGTCGACCTTTCGCTCCTCCGTCCGTTATGCAACGTCTGAGACTATTTCCACTATTGGTTCGAAAGCGAAAGGAGGCGAGAGCGAGAAACTATAAAATCGATACCATTTACACTTGGACTGGGCACCGGTATAACCGCCCGCAGCCATTTCGAACAAAAAGACTGCGGAAAACTGCACCATGCTTACCGTGTGTGCGGCCAAAGTCGAACCATTATTCGACCGGTTTGAGGCTGCAGCAGAAAGACAGCAACATCAACGCCCTTCGTAGGATTCCTACAAAGTGCCCTAGCTGCTACAGCATCCAAGCGCAGCGCTATTAAGCGATAAAATCTGTGAACAGAACCCAATACCTCTAGGACTGCGCCAAGCAACAAAGCGAAAATGAAACCGACAATCGTTGAGCGCTCGCAGCATCGCTCGCGCTCGCTCGCTGGCCGTTTGGGAAAATTATCCGATCGAAATAATTGAAAAATTACCATTTCGCGTGGCAATTTCGTTCTGTTTCAACACAACCGAGATGGCCACCGAACTTGGTCGTTCGTTTGTGCAATACACAATCAAGATAAATCGTCTGAACAATCAGTAAGATACACCGACACTAGCGGGCAGCACTGGGTGGTGGGTCTGCTGTCTGGCTGGCCAGTGCAAAGTGGTTGAAGGTGCTAATTTCTGACAAATTGAATTTTAATTTTTTTTGGTAATTTTAAAGAAATGGATCCCCCCTCTGAGGGAAGTTAGTGCACTCAAAACGAGTGCGAGAAAGTAAGCAATAGTTGCGTAACATGTACTGAAACTTTACATGTTCGTAGAGCAAAATTTAAAATTAGACCAGCAGCGATTTTCATCTCGAACGAGTCAATTAAAAAAGTATCCAGCTAACTAACAAGCATTTCTAATGCAATGCAAATGCAAGTTAATAAGCATTTAAGTCTTCTCAAATGCTACTTAAAAAGTGTTATGGTAAACAGGTAAAGGTACTTTACTTCTATTTCTCTTTAAAAATGCAGCTAATTTGCAGTTGATTACTGACAAGATGAATTCGAATTAAATTTTGGATGCTAATTTACAACAGTTATGCAGTCTATAAACTAATCTGCAGGAAAGTGCAGTTGAAATGAGTTGATTTACTGCGACTATTAATACTTGTTAACCTCGGAAGCGACGCAACATTGAGTTATGGATACACTTAAATTGAGAAACAAAGTCAACAAATTACGTTCATCTAATCTCGATCGGAGCGGTGTCTTTGTTCGGTCAACATGTTCACTAGTTTAAGTACCTCATTACGATGATATCTTTCGTAGAATGAACGATTCTCAGTTCATTACCCAGCTACCGCAACGTTCGCACGTCATTTTGTTTTCCATCCTGCGGTGTTAATGAACGAAAATTGGTGCAACTATTGATGCTTTCTATCGCTTATCTACTTCCTTAACAGCAGCACGGTAATGAAAACAACAGGCTATTGGGTGATACCCGGCACGACTCGAGAACAAAATTTTATTGCTACAACGATAGTTAATATGGCGCTTCCACCGTTTTCAGAGAAAATGCGGACGCGTGGTTGTTTACTCCCAAAAAGCTTTTCTACGAATACGTGACCGCTCCTAATTCTGCGCAGCTCCTAATTCTGCGCATTTTTCTTAATATATGTATTTTTCAACATTGCGCATAACTATGACCATTGAGTTTTTTTATTCATGCCTATTGAATATTACGCCATTATTCACAAAAGGGCCATAATATTTGATAGCGAAATAAATTAAACTGAAACTAAACGTATTTTATATGTCAGAAAACAACGTCGTTAGCGCCAACGCTAAAACTGTCATGCTAGAAAATTAACAAATTTATGATCGAAATTCCTTGCAATGATCAAATTACCCAGCATAGTTAGAAAGAATAATTAGTTTTAGTCATGTTATAGACAAGAAGAATGATTGCATGCCTTGCTTTCGATGGAAAAATGCGACGCAGTAGTGCGCAGATTTAGGCACAGATTTTTTATTCATGTTCCAAATTCTGCGCAGTAATGTATCCTTCGAAGAAATCGCGAAAGATTACCTCACCCAAATGGCTGACGTATAGAGGCGTGAAAATTCAAGTAGAACCTTTAAATTGCATTGATTAGGATGCTGTGTTGCGACTCGGGGACCGAACATACGAGCGCCTATTTATGGAACCATGTTTTCTGATTTTTTTTAATGTCCATGGAGCTGTCAGGCAGTGGCGAAGTGGTTTCTACATGAAAACACAATTTTTAATATTTGTCTAAAGTGTAATATTCAGTATGCAGACAACCCGAATAACTTTATGTTATCGACAATAAAATATTTAAAATAAGCCAATCAAAATGATAACAATATTCCTGTGCCACCTGGACAGCACAAGAACACCAAATAATGGATTTATTTATGGTAATGGCTAATGCCGAATTTTTGACGTGCTTTTAGCGTATAAAGACATAACCAACATGGTATGAGCGTTTATTGTTACTTTTTGGGTGCGCAAAATTAGGAACAAACATGCGCAGAATTAGGAACATGGGCAAGAAAATGCGCAGAATTAGGCACCGTGGATAAGTTTACAAAACAAAAAATATACTCAATTGTTGGTCGACTTTTAATTCCCATGTTTTTTCCCAGATACTATAGACCGTAGCACTACTCGTTGCTGCTATCACCGTTATTAATTTAAGTCTAGAATACTTATACTAGCGGAAGAATCATAAAAATGTCTTAACTGCGCAGAATATGATACGTTCACGGTACTCTTTTTTTGTGACCAAATTTTCATACCAATTGGTTGGATAACTTTTACTAAATATAGAAGTGCATAAAAAGCTTTTAAATTTGAGTTGTAGTCGCATAAATGATGGGGATGCTGCATCTATTTTAAGCCTACGAAACTATTGTGGTGTCTGTGCTGTTTGTATTCCCAACAGGCCGAACGCGACTGTATGGTACAAACCATAACACTTATAAAGAGATTCTTCGAAAAACTCAATGGGTGGTGCTGCGCGTGAGCCTACCGTAATTTTTTATTTGCTCAATTGACAATAAACCTGACTTTCAGCATATTGTTCAAGCTTCAGTTTATCGCCTACCAAAATCACCTATATCTATTTGCAGAAATGTTTTTTTTTTCGTCGACGTTAACTGAGAAAATTGAGGCCTTGTGACTATTTTAAGTCGTAATCAAATACCCTTCATTTGGAATAATCCAAAATAGCTTTTTAATGACGAAACAAGATCGACTTAATCCCAGCGGATTCTAGAGTTATTGCTTGAGAAAAGCAAGGTAAACTACTTTTAGTTTGGTCAAAACTACTACAAATACATGCGTGCCGTTAGCAGTGTTGCGAATCCCGCCCTCGTGCTGTCTAATTTTTCACCGTTTCACGAACGTGTTATGGTTCCAGCTACCAGCCACGGTCGTCGCCCTCGCTCGTCATTGCAACTCGAGCAGTTTATACCTCACGATTCCGCATTGTTACCTGCATTTGTAAGTGAAGGTGTAAGATAATGAAGAAAAGAAGAAGTAAAACCAAATCTGTAGCCATACATCCTAGTGTACCACTTGCGCTTGCGGGCTGTTGGCTATTAGCGCTTGCGGTAGCTGTATGCTTCGTGAGCGGGGGCTGTGCAGAAAGATGCTTCGAGACTGTGCCTTCACAAGTGGTAGGTAGCAGCAGTGGTTGTTTGATGTAAAAATCCTTGGGTCTTTAAACTTAACCCTTCTTTATCGACGGACCTCGCAGCCGGTAATAAGTAATAAATACGGAGTTAGTGCAACGATCCTATTGATTCTAGCAACGCCGTCCAGCCGTGTGTGTGTGTGTGTATGTGTGTGTGTGTATGTGTATGTGTATGTGTGTGTATGTGTGTGTATGTGTGTGTACGTGTGTGTGCGTGTATGTGTGTGTGTTTGTGTGTGCGCGTGGCGTGTGTGTGTGTATGTGTGTGTGGACTCACCACCGCGACCAGTAACTTTGGTCTATTGTGATAACGCCCAGTTGTATACTGTATTCCGCACTGCATTTCTTTTTGCAATTATTGTATTTTTCAAGCGATACTTTTCCATTACTTTTTGTACCATTTTGTGTCAATCTCAATTGCTATGACGAAAATGAATTGTTATTTGTGTCATTTTTGTGTTGTTGTATCCTCGTATCCATTTCCCATTTTGTATAATTTTTATGTCGTTCAAAACATTCGCATTATCTCTCTGTAGTTTATATAGTCGGTGTTAAATCAGACCGGATCAAGTCGAAAAATTTGAAAAAAATGAGGTAATTACAGAAAATGATTAAGAATTCTCTAAGCTATATTTCACTCTAATCATACTACTTAAATGTCGCAAACAGCCAAAGTTATGGATGATTTCAAACGATTGATAGCTATAAACCATACACAGCTGCAAACTTTGAACGCGTTTTTCTCAAAATCGGAGTTTTGTCATTTTGTTTGGTCTGGTTTAACACTGACCATATATAAGTTTTGTGTTATTTTGTGTCAGCGTTTTATTAATTTTTCTATCAATTCCGTTATTATTTTGTACGATTTTCATGAAATTTTTTGCAATTTTTGTGCCCATATGGGTCTTTGTATCATTGGTACTAGTTGAGCCCGAATCTTACGATCCGGAAAATATAAATGTAGAGCAGTCGCATCAAGCAGTCGAGTCAAGCAGCTGAGTCGAGCAGTCGAGTTGAACAGTCGGGTCGAGCAGTCAAATCGAGCTGTCTAATCGAGCAGTTAAATCAAGCTGTTCAGTCTAGCAGTCCAATCGCACTGTCTAATCGAGCGGTCCAATCGAGTTGTCCAATCGAGCTGTCAAGTCGAGCAGTTAAATCGAGTATTCTAGTCGATCGGTTGAATCGAGTAGTCGGGTTGAGTAATAAGTCGACCAGTTGAGTCGAGTAGTTCAGTCTAGTCGAGTCGAGCTGTCAAGTCGAGCAGTTTACTCGAACAGTTGAATCGAGTAGCCTAGTCGAGCAGTTGAATCAAACAGCCCAAACGAGCAGTCAAATCGAACAGTTTAATCAAGCAGTCTTGTCGAGCAGTCGAGTCGAGTGGTTAAGTCGAGCAGTTGAACAAACTGTGCAGTTAACAGTTAAATCGAGTAGTGAGTCATGCACCTTATTCGAATAGTCAAATCGGTCAGTTGAATCGAGTAGTTTAGTCGTGCATTCGAGTCGAGCGGTTCAGTCGAGTAGTCGAGCAGTTTAGTCAAGCAGTCGAGTAGAGCAGTTGAATCGAGCTGTTGAATTAAACAGTTTAGTCGAGCATGCGGGTAGCAGTAAGTAGTAGTAGTAAGTCGAGCAGTCGAATCGAGCAGTTGAGTCGAGTAGTCCAGTCGAGCAGTTAAATCGAGCTGTTCAATCAAGTCGATTGTCCAATCGAACAGTCCAGTCGTTCAGTTCAGTTCAGCAGTCCAGGCGAGTAATCAAATCGAGCAATCTAGTCGACCAGTCTAGTCGAGCAGTTTAGTCGACCGGTTGAGTAATTGAGCAGTCCAGCAGTCGACCAGTGAGGTGACTGAAAGTAAAACTCATTGCTACGGAAGCATGATGTCCTGTCTGGGGCCTGTTTTTAGTTACCGATAAGCCTCTTATGATGTCCTGTCAGAGACCTGGTTTTGGCTACAGACAAGCCTCTTATATATAGAATATGTCTCGGGCAATTTTTCAAATTGACCTATATGACAATGAGAGATTCTCTTCGCGTCTCCTCTCTTCCGCTTTTCACGATTACATAAATGCATGGAAAAGAAAATTTTCATATCATTTAGCTGACGAGTCACTAGTCATTCATGCAAAGCTGGTGTGTTTAAATGTATTGGTATCGCCGTAAAAAGCGGAAGAGAGGAGACATGAAGAGAATCTCTCATTGTCACATAGGTCCATTTGAAAAATTACCCGGGATTTTATATTGCCATTCCCATATTTGCATTAAAACGCTATACAGTACAGTTCCGATTTTGTCAGCTCCTGATTTTGTCTACTCCCGATTTTATCAACTTTTTATCCCGATTTTGTCAGCCTATAAACTTTTGTACTTTTAAACATGATTAATAAAACTTTTCAGTCTGCTTGAAACTATTCTGATTCTCTCAAGAGAGTTTTTGATTAAAATGATGCCTTCTTGCGAGTAACTTGGAGTCAAAATTAAGGTATTTTGATAGTAAAGGTTCTATAGTTCCAAAACAAGCAAAGATAGAGGTATACTGTATTCAGCATTGTTGTGTATTTTTACTATTTGTACAACTTTGTGAAACGGGAAAAAGTCATACAACAACTATAAAAACAGCTAAAATAGAAAAACTGATTTTAACGATTTTTCATTTATGAGAAATAGAATTTTTCTATCTTTGCTGAAGATATAGAAGGTTACTGTCTTCAGCAAAATTTCTTATAATAATATGTTTGTAAAACTTTGCAGAACACATCAATGTGTTAGATTGAAAGTGATGAAAATAATTTTTTTTATTGCATTTTTAGGGGGATTAATCAAAATTTGAATTCCGCTGGACGATAGAACTTTTAATTTCAAGAAACACTTCCAAAGGTTCCATAAACCTGACACCAAGTTTTCCCGCTCAAAGCTAATGCGCACCAAAAAAAGTTCTGGACCAGTGTGCTGTGCCCGCTTCATTGAGCTTTCGGTTGACCAATTGAGGGTTAAAATTAAATTTTTAGTAGAAGTTTTCGATATTACAAGGTCTTAAATCTTGACTTTTGGAAAAAAATTTGAAAAAAATTTTTCCCGATTTTGTCAGTTTACCCATTTTTTCAGCCCAAAATTCAACATGGGGATGACAAAATCGGAACATTACTGTATATGTATATCTTTATACACTCAAAAAAATCGACACGTCGCATCCACGTGAAAAATCATGTAAAATTCTGTACAGCAACTTACGTGATCTTCATGTACTAGTTAATGGGAAAATTGATAAAACTGTAAACTGGTTAGTATGAGTGCGAGTTACCAACAATTCATGTGAATGTTACATGAAAAGTGTGATGGATGAGAATTACCTATGTTTTCACGTAAACTTGACGTGCTGATTTTTTTGAGTGTAGGGATTTAGGTTATATTAGGGTGGGAACGGTGTAAATATATTAAGGTTGAAAAAACATTTCCATAGGGAAAAGTAATATATTTTCAACAGTGACTTGCCACTCAGTTGGTATACAAAATGAGAAATAAATCATTTTATTCATCATTTTTGTGTTACTTTTGTATCATTCTCAAATAATTTGGGGTCAGGCCCGGCGTAGTGGTTAGCATTCACGCCTCTCACGCTGAGGACTCGGGTTCAAATCCCAACCCCGCAGAAGTCACGAATGACCCAAGCTGGTTGAAGTGACTGTAATAAAAAAAACTCAAATAATTTTTTATTATTATGTGATCTATTTGGTTTTATCTATCTATCATTTTTGAGTCAATTCTGTTTCATTATTATGTAATTTTTTATTAATTCTTGTTTTGCTTTATATTATAATGACCCTACCCACCATACCGTGTCCGATCCTAGGTACACTAGTTGGTGTGTTGTATTCCTTATGTCTAATTTTCTGTAATTATTGGTAATGTAGTTAATTTTGGTTGCGAATTTATGTTCAATGCACTGTCGAATGCATAAAGCAATAATTATATTGGTTTTCATAATTAATTTTTGTCACAACCTGTCGCAAACTGAATGCGAATAAAATTTAAACTAAATAGTATAATATTTTCCTACCATGCTCTCCATATAATGAAGTTTTCCGCATAACTAAATATGATCGTATTTTTTCTTCCGTTCCAGGTAAGCTACTGCTGGAAACTGCTGCGAAATATCAACAAAAACCAGCGGAAATTTCGATTTCAATCGTTATTTCTAATTCTGCCGCCGCTAAACCACGTGAAAGGAGAAACTGAATCACAAACATTCAACCCCTCCACCAACCGACCATCCGACCGGCCACCGGTCATTCCATCGCCGCGGCTCGTCGATGCTTCATTCGGTATCATCAATAAATCAAAGCACGCGACGCAGCATGGCACGATTTGCGGGGCAAACGCATCAATTAAGCGTGGCCCATTTTCGCGTGATTGCCGGTCGCACATTTTCCCCATATTTTATTGAACCATTTGACTTTAACGTGCTGATCACGAGCCATTCCGTTCGCTGCTCGCTGGTTACCTACTTGTTCGATCCTACCCGATAGCTATTAGCATTATTTGCGATCACACGCACCGAGCAGCATTCAAACGTCAGCCAGCCGCTCACGGCTCGCAGAAAAGTGGGTTACAGAAAGTTGCCATTTTCAAGACCTTTCTCCTCTCCGGTTGCCGGTTGCCTTGGGGAGTTCTGCAGGAGGGCAAGTCCCCTGAGTGCTTTAAAGTTTTTTTTCCTTCCACTGAACAAACAATTTAAACTCGATTTGAAACTAGGTTTGTGGTCGTTATCATTCTGACAAATTCACTTCGTATGAAATTGAATGGATTTTTCACTCTGCTGGGTGAATTTCATTCCAGTTTTTATGCCTTTTTCTGCTGTTTGATCTGATCTTTTCTGCGTCTTACGTGGCCTTTAGTGGCAGCTCTACGGAATATCGCGCGGCTCGTATTTCACTCGACGATGCCGCGCCATTGCTTTGTTTCATTGTGTTTTATCTACCTACCAGCTGTTGGTTTTTTGTATTCAAAGTTTGATTTCTTTTTGCACCCTTTCACTTTCTCTAGATAGGGTTGTATTTTTTGTTGCCTTCGTTTGCCTCAAACTCTCGCTGTTCTTTCTGTACTCACCTTGTGGATTCGCGCTTCGGGTTATAAAAACAGCATGACATCAACAGTCGCTTCATCCGCCAGTGCGGGCTTAAGAAAGGTCGAGAGCTTTTGTTGGCTGTTCGATGTTTCGTATCTGGGCGCCAGGGATTAGCGATTCGAAACAACATCCGCGGGGAAAAGAGAAGCAGAAAAAAACAAAAGCCGCACGAAAGTTGTACAACTTTTAACTGAAGATCAGATATTATCTCAAGTGGCATAGACGATACTTTAATTGGGAGTTTTTGCCTGGGAAAAATGAGTTTCTCTCTCACTGCGGATGATACAGTTTGATGGTTTGGGAGGCTTCAGCTAGATGCACAATCAAGCTTGTTTTTACTGACCCTTTTTCATTTATGGCCTCTGAAGACGTTAAATTTTTATGGTGCCTTAAAAGTCATTGAAGAGGTTAATTTCATGCTCGTGCATGTAATATCTGAAGACAATTAAAAAAATAAATATAGATGTAAATACAATTATCGTTTCTATGGTGACAATTCAGCTCCCCATGTAAACGTTGTGCACTTTCACATATTATGTCGAATGAATAACCATTTGTTATTCTAGCAGATTCAGGATGGTGAAAACGTAATTTTCTAGTCACTGTTTGTCGATAATACCGCAATAAACTTTTAGTACCACTTGTATTGTCCACCCTTTAGAAAAGAAAATGTAATGTTTTTAAGGACAACAGAGATCCTATATCTGTTGTATTCATTTTTATTCTCAATATTTACTATTTCCTATTCATACAGCAGTCTTTATAAAAAAAATATCAATTCATTCACGATATTGCCTTTGGTCTTTTCTGGTCGCTGTGCGATCACTATGATAGTCAAGTGTGAACCCGAAGAACTGTCAGCATCAGGCAGAGGTTATTGGAATATTAACGGCTCGGCTCTTTGGTTCGAAATGAACAAGTTTGCGCAATATAGGTTGAATTACATGTTCAATGGAAGAACTGCTGTGACGTGAAAGCTGTTTGACTTAAAACTACGTCTTCAGGAAGGTAGCGAAGGTAGCGTGACATTCCAAAAAATCTAACAATGCGAGCATCACGAAACAATGTTATGTTTTCGTAAATACCAGTCGGTCGGTATCAGAAATATTTTTGCGAATTGAAAGCAATTCATTTTTGAGTATTCACAGTCTGGGACGACAACCATATATACCTGTGATTTCATTCATTTTCATTTCTGAAAAACAGTGACCAGGTCTGCCCGTTCCCACAGGTTACGAATTATACTCTCTCTTGTCAACCGTTTAGAATTTGATGTCCTGAACGTAAAATGTGTTCGTAAAGTTTACCACTATCCTTTACCTTCGACAGTTTGGATCGATATTCTATTCGAATATAATCAAATTTGATATCTGGTGAGAAAACGTAAACGACAGAACAGGGTAACTGCACCAGTTTTCATCATCTTAGTTATTTGCAAGTGTTTTATTGATATTTACTCCGCGAGAGCTACCGCAGTCTCGCGAGAGTTAAAACAAGGATGGCGCAAATACTATATGTTTTTCACTACGGTGAGTTTTTGGTGCATTTGGTGGCTTTTTTATTGCAGTTTACTTATCGATAGACGTCATCATGATCATCATCTTCATCATCAACATCATCACCAAGGAAATGGTAGAAGAAAGTAATGAGGTACTTTACCCATAGACGGGCAAAATGACTTACTTGAAAAGAAAGAGCGAAAAATTAGATACAGGAAGGGTCATTAAAGAAGCACTTACTAGGTGCGTGCGCCGCACAAAGCTGACGATGTACAAAACGCTAATCAGACCGGTAGTCCTCTACGGACTTGAGACAGCCACTTTTTTTACGGAAAATATGCGTGCCGTATTTGAACGACAGATGTTCCGGACTATTTTTGGCGGAGTACAAACGGATAGCGAAGAATGGCATATGCGTATGAACCACGAGTTGCAGGTATTACTTGCAGAGATTCCTATCGTACACCTGCTAGAAGTTGGGAGACTACAGTGGGCCAACCACGTCGCAAGGATGCCAGACAACTATGCAGTGAAATCCGTTCTTTTCAAGAACCCCACCGGGTCCAGGAATAGAGGCCTAAAGGCCTCTTCCACTGCTCTACGGTTGATTTCGATTATATCGACGTTATCCGCCAACCCTACAAGCATGTAAAATCTCATGATGACAGTCCCATTCGTTTCCATGTTTGCTTTTCGTATTGCACTTTCAATGCATCCAACGTCACGAAAGAGGTTGAGGTCTCATCCGCTATTCTGATGCATGATTTTGACCCATCCAACGTTGCACGCATCACCTAAGCTGGTTTCGTCGGAAAACCATGTTCTAGCATTATCTGCTTATTTCGTTTAATTGCATCGGACGCCGCCTTAAGGTCTACAAACAGATGATGAGTCGGCAACTTGTGCTTGCTTGTGCTTGAGTAAGAACTTGCACAGTAACTGACGCAGAGTAAACGTTCGATCCATCGTGGAGCACACTGTCACTGTCAAACATGCTTTCCCCGGCTTCATGGTTCTCTACTCTCACCGGGTAGAGATCCGGTGGTTTGCTTCGTACAGCTGCTCGCTTCTCACTGTTAGAAGCTTAGCCAAAATTGCGTCCTTCCCAGCAGCCTTCCCGTGTTTCAGCTAACTAATTGCCTTTTTAACCAGCAGGTTATGATACTTAACCCCCAGAACCAGATTATAATGGATTCAATAGGACACCGCCTCTAGTTTTTGATAATAAATAACAGAAGTTGGTGCAACTGTTTCATCATGCGCCATTCGTGAGAGCATGCTTGAAACTATCAATGTTTCCCTGTTGAATACAACAGATGTTACTTCGTAGCGCATATTGTGCATTTCCGTAACAGCTGAATTTTGGGCGATAATAAATTTACTGGACACAACACCCTTACTCTCTCATGCATCTCAGTTTCCTTTGTGTTTATCGCAAATCGCAATATAACGTTTGACACCGAACTAATAAATAGTTGGTAAACATTGTTTTTATTTATCGTGTTCATGTTGCGAAATTTACTTTTTTCGAATAGAAATGTCGCAAACAGGGCTTTTCATAAATCCCTATAAATGTACCTTTATTGGGCTTTAGCTTTTTAGGGCTCTCGGATGACTGGTAGTAAGATGCTATGGAGAGGTATAGGAAATGTTTGTTTTTTATCAAAATTAGGCAGAAATCATGAAAATTAAGTATAACAGAGTAACTGTACCACAAATAAAATATGATAAGTGATTGTTTTTCAAGTAGGTAAACATAAATAAGTGAGAAATTTCGATTTTACTCTGAAGTTTTTGGAGCGTCTTAGTAGAATACGAAACCTAAAAATAAAAAATAAGAAAACTTATCCAATTTAATTCTACTATGTGTATTTTATTCAATGACAGATACGTATTTCGCCTACGACTTGCAGGCTTCCTCAGTGTCTGTTTTCGAACAGTTCGTATCTGTCATTGAATAAAATACACATAGTAGAATTAAATTGGATAAGTTTTCTTATTTTTTTTTTATTTTTAGGTTTGATTTTACTGCCACTAGAAACGCGTTATCTCTTGAAAAGCAACGGTTCGTATGGTGTCCTATTGAAACCTAATTCGAATTCGATTTTGCTCCTTGGTTCTCAGGATTTGCCGACATGGCGTAGCCCTTGACCCACAAACAAACTGATCTTCTGACATAGCGCCGTTTGCAGCCGATCATAACATGGAAAATAGACGAATAGAGACTTGTAAGAGCCCTCTTCTCTGTTAGCATAGAGCGAAAGGAAAAGTAGGTCCGACTTCCAGCTTTCTGATTTTCTTTACTCCATTGCCGGCAATAGGCAGTGATCAGAGCTGTCATAGCTGTTGGCGCTCGACTGTATAGTCTACTGCCCAGAAATCTACGAAAATATGATGCTTGAGCACGTTGTACTCCCTACGTTTCTAGAGGATTTGTCGAAGAGTAAAAATTTGATCCGTAGGTTGGGCCCCCGTAAAGCCCTCATGATACTGCCTTACAAAATTTCTTGCTATTGGAGAGTAACAAAATCTGAGAGAGCACTTCGTAACCGGCGTTGATCAGCATAATTCCGCCGTAATAACCACTGCAATCGAGCCGGACGCCCTTTTTGTAGATGGGACAAACCACACCTTTCATTCACTCCTCCGGTAGTTTCTGCTCTTCTAGAAACCTTGAAATTATCCAGTGAAATGCCATTGCCAGTGGTGCGTTGCCATTTTTGTGGAGTTCTGTCGGAGTTGGACCTTTTCGGCGGCTCTATTATTCTTCAACTGACCAATTTCTTGCCGGATCTCTTCGCAATCGCGAACCTGGAGGCTATTATCATTTGTAGTCAATCCTAAGCTATCTTTTGTTCTGTCACCTTCTGTTATATCGCCATTGAGATGCCCATCGAAGAACTGTTTCCTGTTGATCATCCCGTGCTCGTTTGTGTTCAGATTTTCCTTCTGTTCCACCGTATTCCAGGATTCACTGTGTATCGTTTACGAGATTGATTCACCTTCTCATAGAACTTGTGCGTGTCATTAAGCCGGAAAAGTTGTTCTAGCTCTTCACGATCTCTGCCCTATTTCTGTCACTTTTTTATCTTCAGGGTGATCAACTCATTCCGCGCTCGTCGATACTTGGCCAAATTCTACCTTGTGGAAATGGTTAGATAGTTTTTCCATGCTCTTTTTTGCTCTCCATTGCTTGCTGGCATTTCCCGTCAAACCAGTCAATTCGTGCTTCTTCATCTAGCATCACAGTTGCGCCCTGATTGACGATCGAGAGAATCCTGTACCTTCCGTCTTCGAGTGTCAAAGCACCTAGCTCTACAGAGTAAGGTAGAGCTTCATTTAGTAGACGCGCGTAGTTCTCAGCAACTCACGGGTCGTCTAATGTTCAACCGATTAGGGCAGCTTAATCACGAGGTGTACGTCGATAGTTTTGTACACACATATACTGCTGTTACGCAATAATCTGAATCGCTATCCGCACCCCGTGGGAGCGTACGTTGGTTATGTTCAAGAAAAACCGGTCATTGATGAGAATAAGGTCGATTTGGTTGAAGGTTCGTTGGTCAGGTGATCTTCAACTGACTGTGAGGATGTCTCTGGGGAAAGAAATTGATTTTGATCACTAAGCCTGGTGAAGCTGAAAAGTTGATACATCACTGGCCGTTATCGTTCGTGTCGGTGTGCAGGCTATGGGGCTCGATCACCGGTCGATGCATCGCTTCCCTGCCGATCTGGGCGTTCATATTCCCGATGACGGTCTGGTTGTCCCGTGGCGAGCAGCTGTCGTACGTTGCCTCCAGCTGCGCTAAGAACACTTCCTTTTTGTCGTCGACTTTCGTGTGGACAATGCAAGTTTATAATGGTGCAGTTGAAGAAAAGGCCTTTTATCCTCAACAGGCATTTCCTCTCGTTGATCGCTTTCCAGTCCGTTACGCGATCCTGCATTTTGCCCAACACTACGAAGCCCGTTCCCAGCTCGTTAATCGTTCCATCGCTCTGATAAAATTGGGCTTTACCGCCTCAGATCCTCCACAACTTCTCGCCTTTGTAACAATATCCTGCAGTACCAAGATGCCAAACTTTCGGGATTCCAGCTGGCCCAGCAGCACTCTGTCGCCACTAACGAATTCAACGATCTGCAATTCCAGGTACCAAGCAACCATTCCATGTCCTTATTTCGTCGCCTCTGTCCATGCCGAATGCTTCGAGTCGAATTTCCTTAATTCGTTCATAGTTAGTTTAGTTTGATTAGGTTGCCTTACTAGGGCCACACTACCGAGTTTCGTGATGGGGCTGGCATCTTAGCTGTAGAGCCAAGACAACACATTTCTTAATTCAATCACCCGCTCCGGATCAAACGCTGCCATGAGCCTCTCCTAACTTGGAGTATAACTGCGCACTTAGTTGAGGAATCATCAAACCATCAAGAGCCGCCTCTGACAGGGCTATTCCTCGTTGTTCACTCAGCATTCGCTCGAGTGCCTCCTTCCTAGTTCGTATACGACCTTACTTTCCACCGGGGTTGGTTATCCGATCTCCGCTGAGGTTGCTCGTATTTCGAGGAAGTAGAGATGGGAGTTGTTGGATAAGAGGCTAAGGACCAATACGGGGTCTACTCTATACCTGCAGGTACGCGAGATACCGATGGTACGTTACCGATGGTTAAGTTATTTTTACTTCAGTCGTCCCTAACACCCGCTGTTCTCGCTTCCTCGTCAACAGCGCTCATTTAACGAGTCTGAATCGAAGTCAACGGCCTCCGGTCAAGTTTTTTGCTGCAAGGCTGTGCGAGATCTCACGAAATTTCATAGTTTCCGAAATTCAACGAAGCAGTACGAAATTTACCCATGATTTTATGGTGAATCACCATTCAATTACAATTTAATTTATGGTTTATGTCGGTCAGTTTCGTTTGATTTCGGTAAAGACAAAATTTCGCGATATCTCGCACAACCTTACTCTACTGAATATTGTTTTTGCTGGTCTTTCATCTGGCATCCTCGCTGCATGACCACTGTAGCCTGCCGTATTTTATAAAACGAATATCAATATTCGCATCTTTGTATACTTGGTAAATTTTGTGGTTCATGCGCCTGCACCGGATTCCATCTTCTAATAAGCCGCCACGAATGCGTCGCTCAAGAATACCAAGAGCTCGTCAGTCACTCTCTTTCAACGTCCACGCTTCGTGGCCGTAGAGTATCACCGGGAGAATTAGCCTCTTATAGAGCGTGAGTTTCGTACGGAGTTGCAGACTACGGGACCTCAGCTGGCTACGTAATTCGTAGAAGACCTTTTTGGCAGCTGCTTTCCGCCTTTTAACTTTACGGCTCACATCGTTGTCACATGTCACAAATGTACCAAGGAAAACAAAATTGTCAATCACTTCAAAAGTATCACCTCCGCAGTTTCATCACCCGGTAATCCCGCTCTTTACCAGCCACCATATATTTCATTTAGGCAGTGCTTATGGCAAGACCTATCCTCGCTGCTTCCCCCTTAAGAAGTGTGTACGTCTCTTTTACAGCTCTACGATTAACACCAATGCAATGATATCGATGTCATCTGCGAACTCTCTCCTCTGTTGGGTACTCTTACCACTGCGTCCAGTATTTTTTGTGGTATTCCCCGTTTTATTATTTTACTATACGTTTCAAGCTTACCTATCACTTATTGAGGAAGTGACAGGCTGGTAGCTGGAGCGAGACATGTGCCAATCAGGGAAGACTAGGTTTATGAACCTAGTACCCTGATCGGCGACGCCAACCAGATCTCCCCTTTTTGAGATACTGCAGTCTGCGTACTATTTGTGCTCCACGATTGCAGAGCAAGTGTTCCGAGGTTAAATATCATCTTGTACGAAACTGAGATTCCGAAGATAATATTTACTCGGACAATGTCCTGTCGCAAGACCGGTAAGCTTGCTGAGATCTCTCTTATTGAGACTCAGCAACTTTTGAGTAAACCAGGGGTGGATACTCGACGTTATATATTTTTAGATTGTTTGAACGATTGTACAGCCATCCTGCTGGTCATAACTGTTCGGCTCTCCTTTTGTTTCAGCCCACCCTCCAGCACAAATCTCGCCCCGAGAGTAGAGAGTTGGAGCCACATCTTCGTGTGTCGACTCACAACTCTGCTACCGCATCGTTCAAGTCCTACTCTCCTCTCCACCTCTTTCGTTTCTTTGTTTTTCGGCAGAGAGAGCATGCACGGTAAGAAATCGTCCACTGCATCAGTGACCGGCCTGATGCAGCAATAGCAAATTACTGTGGAGGGCGCCCTGGTACTCCACAGGCTCCGTTGCGGTAAAAGAATTTATAAAACCCCCTCCACCATTCATCCCTCGGCACGGGTCTCGTCACACCTTGACTTAGGGGTGGTTTAGCTATTCAAGTTTTTGCATAATAGCCATGGACAACCGCTATTACAACCATCTCCTTTAGGGGCTTTGGACCCTCTGCTTTGGTTCTTGGGAGTTAAGAAGAACCGTCCTGCAGGCGGAGAGTCTACACTTCAGCCTTCGCATGAGTGCCCCCTTCTCTGTCCGCATACGGCTTTAGTTTCCACCGGTTGACCGATTTCCACTAAGGAACGTATCCCGGATGGTACCACGAGGAGGTAGAGATAGGAGTTGCTGAATTAGAGGCTGTGGTACCTCGAGGCGGTTCTGGAGCGCATTATTGAACCATTTACCATCCATTTGCGAACTCTAGGAGAATGTGAGATTTCGTGACGATTTTTTTACGAGTTGGGAAATCTGCTATCAGACACCTGGGAAGACGACTCAGGTAGTGTGCGGTTGGCTATCCCGACCCTCCTTAATGAGGCGTGAGGATGCCGACCCACTAAAACTCTACTCGAGTCTCCAGCCTCAATCCTTCCTGGCACCACCTTATCGGTATTACTTCAGGAAGGGGCTATTGTGCTTAACGCATCCTCTTAGATAAATACTGGACTATGGTAGTTGTATGCTGTTTACTCGCCGTTGATTGGCTCTCCAGCGGTTTTGTAGCTCAAGTACAATCTGGGTAGCGGCCGCCTTGACCGCATCATTGTGCATCCTTTGGAAAGGAATGGAAGATTTCGCGATGATGGTATCGCTTCTCTGCACGCCTGTCCTTCGTATAGCCAGCGTTGCCAACCTTCCAGATTTGTCTGGATTTTCCAGACTTTTTGATGCCTAATCAGACAAAAAAGACGTTTTCCAAACATTGTCTTCCATTTGACCAAATGACAGCCAGACTTTTTCCAGACACTTCATTCTCGTTTTCCAGATTTTCGTAAAAATTGGTTGGCAACGCTGCGCATAGCTCCTGCAATGCTGAATAGCAAATTCGACAGCCTGTCATCTTGCTTCAAACCATTTAATGCCTCAAACGAGTCCTATGTCTCGCCCGCTGATTTGACGCATAATTTTGAATCATCAAGGGTAGCACAGTTCATTTCGTTTGGCTGAATCATACGCTGCCTTGAAGTCAAATGACAGTGAACAAATGTTAAGTCTGCAAGCTAAGTTCTCGGAATCAATCGAGGATTTGTTGCAAGGTGAACATTTGATCCGTTGTGGAGCGTCCCTCTCGAAAACCGCACTGGTATTCGCCAACAAAGCTTTCCTGCCTCAGTCTATGAAACTTTGTACCGGTCATGGCGCTTTTTGTAAATTGGGCATACATGAGACCTGCGAACAAGTTCGTAAGTAATTTTT
This sequence comes from Sabethes cyaneus, assembly GCF_943734655.1. Lineage (NCBI taxonomy): Eukaryota > Metazoa > Arthropoda > Insecta > Diptera > Culicidae > Sabethes > Sabethes cyaneus. The sequence continues at coordinate 166,858,579 of NC_071354.1, read as the reverse complement.
CCTTGGTCTATACCCTTAGTAACGGGTGGCAACTAAAATTTTGGAATTTTTTCGCGGCCCTTATGCTCAATAACAAACGTGCTCAGAGAGAAATGAGAGTATGTATGTGTTAGCTCTTCCTCTCCACTTTTTGTTAATATTTTTTGTTTTGTTTATGCTTGCCCAGTTTTGCTTAAAACGGCGTCGAAACAAGAAGCATTTCGGAAGCACGTTGTACATTTTTACGAACTGCAACAGAAATCTCGGCAAAAAGTATACGGTACAACATTTATAAAGCAAACATGTTGCGGCTTCGACTGTTTACCATATCCTCAGATGCCCAACAACTATTCGCAAGCACGGTAGTGGAAGACCAGCCAAAATTATGGACGCAGAAGGACATCGTTCTCTTTCTCGTTTCTTCAACAACAAGGCCTCTGGTTTGGCTACCAATTAAAATGCACCAGACGAATGTTTGTAGAAAATTTTGATCCCCTTTCTACAACATGCATATGGACACCACGTGTTTTGGCCGGAGAGAGCATCATCGCATTACGCCAAAAAAAACACGATCGTTCCTGAATACCCATTCGATCCCATTTTTACCCAAAAACCACGACCCGAAAGATCTGTTTCAGTGCGCAGTGCGCTTAATCGAAGATTTCTTCGGGATTTTGAGTTCTTTGGTGTACAAAAATAAGAGAGCCGCGAATTGCAACCAGTTGATTAGTAGAATCAAGAGATGCATTCGCAAAGTTGACATGACGGCCGTACAACGCTCCTGTTTCGACGTCAATCGAAAGCTTCGCCGAACAGCTGATGACGGACCGTTTTCAAATGTACACTAATTTTTTTTCAACAATGGATAATGTATCTTTAATTTCGGTAAATCAGATCTTCTTCATGTATCTTTGTCTTTTTTTGACAGCTTGAGGAAAAAATTCCAAAATTTTTGTTACCACCCGTTATAAGCTGATGGATTGCACAACACAGCCGTTTGTTCCCGACTTTGAAAAGTTCGGCTTTGAAAAGTTCGGCGGGGATGCCGTCCCCGGGACTTCAACCAACAGCTCTCAATCTCCGGTCAAGTGTGTTCCAATTACACCACCGGCATCAGTGATAATAAAAAATCTGTTATTCAGTTAACTTTTTCTTCTTTTTAGTTTTCATGGAAGTATACTCAAAACGGTTAAGTTATGTTTTTCATGCAAAAAAACATTATCTAGCTCATGTTATCCATTCAAAATAAATTTCATGCATGAAAGTCATCTGCAGATGGCCTTACTCGTAAAAGTGTTAAGATTGTTGTGACGTACAAGATAGAAATTAATCTGGTTTCTAGGAGGCTACTCCGGGTGAAGGACGTTTTGTTTTTATGATGTGGTGTTTAGCCTCTATTGTGCTGAATTTTTTCATTGCACCTATCTTTTCGGAGCACCTGGTACTGAATATTTACTCACAAGGTCACTTAGCAAATCGTTTCAGTGCTTGCATTGTATTCTATTCAACGTATAAAGTAAGCAGGGGTTTTTCTCCATGATAACGCGCAGAAAGAATTGTTTTTTTTTGTGCAGTCTTGTGCATTCTTGCAGTTACTGCAAGAAAAACAGGCAAATTCCATTCTAAATAAAAAAAACTCACATATCTCTGGCTGGTTCGTTACTGCAAAGACGAGTAGAAAGATACCAGGACCGTATCCCGTTTTGGATGTTGAAACAGACCCATTTAGTGAATGATATGAATCCACCTAGGAAATGCAGGGTGTGTTTTAACTGGTACCATTTCAAGCTGGACTTGTTTTAGTTGATTTTTTTCAACCCTGTTGCCAGATAAAAATAAGTTAGTCAGTTATTCATACCAGCATTGAATAATTTACTGCCATGTACGTTTCCTTCCTATAAAGCAAAAGTATAGGTAATGTGCAAACATCATTTTGGATCCTATTTAAACGACATTATACTTTTCCTATATTTTTCTTCTTAAATATGTACTAACTTTAACAATCGGATCGAGTTTTAAATGCAAACCTCTCTAACGTTTTTAATGTCTCTGTATACTTTCTTTTGTTTTACATTAGTGTTTTCTTTTATAACAATTTTTCTGAACCGAATTTATTGATGCAAATCAGCAAAACCCCGGACAGGGTTAAGCAAACTCACAGAAAACTGCACAAACTCCGTCGGCGAGGATACCAGAGCAGCGGGTATAAATGTAGAGCGAAATTATGGATTCAGTAGAGGATCGGTAGACGTCATTGAAATTAGAAAAGGAACTGCAAAACCTATCCGGTACGTGCTTTGGCAATGTCATGGTGGTTTTTCTGATTTCACGCCAGCAAATTCCATCATTGTGTCGGAAGTGTCACGATTGTTTTGTAGAACTTTCTCTTGCGAGCTTATTTTTGGGGACACAATTTAAAGCGATAATTAAAGTTCTTATTGTTCCGTTTCCTAAGCATAAGAATATTCAATTTTTCCTGGACATCTTACGTATGACGGTAATAACCATCAATAATCGCAATTCCGAAAAACATCAACTCGACCGCACAATTTTTCCAGTTATGGTTTGTTCGATAATCCATAAATCTAGTTACGAAGAGGCTCCATAACAGACCAATTTTCAAATGGCTCCTTTCCGCATACATCAAACGAAAACAAACCGATTGCTTGCTACACTGTGGTATAACTAATTGTACTCGTGCTAGTAAAATTTGACAGCATGCTTTAGTGGAACATGACACGCTCGGTCACTTGCATCATAGTTTATGCACACAAGCAGTTGCAAAAACAATTACTCAGTACTGGTAGCGCACGATACCACCAAGTCTGTTAGTTTTACATATTGAAAAATTTCTTCACAACAGCCGGCACTACTCCTAGCTTAGGCGCTGCGCAGCGCTGGGGCGTAGAAGGCAAACAACGTATGAAAAAGCCACCGCCGCCGCTGCCAGAAAAACAATCGGTAGGTACCTACGCCTTTCATTGTCGTGTGCATTTTCCAGCTGACATTGAAAATTCAAACTATCAACGTGCTTGTCGGGTTGTAGGTACGCAGCTGCCTGTATTTATTTACGCTCTAGTAGACAAAAGTGTACAGCCCGGCCCCCGCATATTACTTGTGTCGCTACAAACGCGTAGACAACGAAACTAATATGAATGTAAGGCTAATTACGGCGACGTGTTTTGTTTGCTTGAAAAGCGATTTACCCACAATTTTCAGCGGGGTCATTTCTGGTCTAGGGCTGGCCGGTTCAAGGGAATCGTTTTTGAACCGTGGTGTGGGTTGCCTGTAATGACGGCCTTCGAAAAAAAAGCGATCGTGATTTTTACTGCCTATTCCTAGAACTCTTTTCGTTTTCAGTTTCCATTACACGGAACGCCTCCGTCTATAATTTGTTTTTCCCGACATGTATTCGGTTTCATCAGACGGAACTGCGATCTTCCGAAAATAAACTTACCAGATTTCCGAACGGGGAGAAACACCAACGAAACACGAGTTGGCGGGCAGCGGAAAGCGTGAAGCCAAACAGCGCAGTGATGGAAATGGAAAAAGCAATTCGGGACTTGGTTCCGCCACTATACCAGCTTTTCACGCTTAAAATGCGAAGATACGCCGACGAGACGCGAGTGTTTCGTCTACAATGTAACGATGCTCTCATCACCGTCACCGCCGCCACCGCACCGGCAGCACCATCTTTTCTATGTTTGAAACATTTGGAAAAAAGTCGACAAAAACAGCGAAAAAAAACCTTTTCATCATAACCATACGTAGCAAACTGAATAATCCAAACAAACAAGAGTGTTGAAACGTGAATGACAAACATGTTAAAAGATAATCAAATTTTGCATTTCCTAATTCGAAAATTATTCTAACATCAAAATCAGCTCCTACATGTTCCAGCGATTCGAAATTTCCCAACTGGCAGTGGACTGCCCGACAGCGCGATGCTGGATTGCTTCTCCTCGATCGAATCATCTCACTCCGCACATAAAGAAATCCTACCCAATCCAATCCAATTTTCTTTCACCGGTGCGCGGTGGATGACGTTGTTTATATGTTTCATAACCGTGTGCGCGTGGATCGCTGTGCCAGGCACCGGATGTCATGCAGGCCCTTGCGTTGACAGGATAGATGCTGCCGCGTCGCACACTCCCTAGCAGTCTACATAGTGGAGCAAAGTCCCCTTGGCTGATGAGGCCGAGTGGAAAATACTATCCACTCCGGTTGCTGGAATTTCCGCTGCTTTATACGAGCAACAAATTCTAGCGACTGTCTCCTAGCAAAGTGAAGATAATTAATGAAACCAAAAATAAACATCTCGCCTACGTCTCTCTGCCGTAGTGTGTGCGGTGAATGAGTTCACCGTGAGTTAGTCTGAATTGCTTGGTCTGGGTGTGTTTATAGTGAACTTGTTTGGCCCGAGAATGACGCTTGAAATGTGATACATGTTTGATCGTTTCAAAATATTCGCGTTTGTACATTTTAGTGGCTAATTGGGAAATGATTTGGTAATTAGAGCTTAAATAAATGAGTTGTTATTGGATGAGGCCTAGTGAGAGGTAATCCGGTTGTTGGGAAATCTTTCCCCGATACCCGAAACCATGCCATGATCGTTTATTTGATATAATTTGGCTATTTGGCTGCTTTGGAGATAGATAGAATAAGATCATGAGCGTTATTTATGCTGTAAATTGATGTAACATTTTGATGAAAGCATTGCATCGTAATGGGACCTACAGCTTATCTTACGCGGTCGAGACAATACGTCTGTGAGTGGTTTGCTCTGGGTCAGACGATATCGTGAACCGCTCTTAAAATGGAGTTCGGACGCTCACTAGGTTGAGAATGCAATGTTTCGCCTTGCAGTAAAATCACTGGCAAGAGCCGCCCCTGACATGTCAGTTAGCAAGAAGTTTTTATAACCTTCAGTGTAGGGCATAATTTCGCTAATTCGCTAAATCACTAATTAGCAACGCTAAATTTTGTTTAGCGAGTTAGCGTTAGAGAACGTTAGCGAAACTGTTAGCTTCGCTAAAAATAAACTCTTGAGATAGCAAATCGTTGCATGAAAATTAGAAAATTATTCAAACTTTACCTTACCTTGCCTCTACTCTACTCTACTCTACTCTACTCTACTCTACTCTACTCTACTCTACTCTACTCTACTCTACTCTACTCTACTCTACTCTACTCTACTCTACTCTACTCTACTCTACTCTACTCTACTCTACTCTACTCTACTCTACTCTACTCTACTCTACTCTACTCTACTCTACTCTACTCTACTCTACTCTACTCTACTCTACTCTACTCTACTCTACTCTACTCTACTCTACTCTACTCTACTCTACTCTACTCTACTCTACTCTACTCTACTCTACTCTACTCTACTCTACTCTACTCTACTCTACTCTACTCTACTCTACTCTACTCTACTCTACTCTACTCTACTCTACTCTACTCTACTCTACTCTACTCTACTCTACTCTACTCTACTCTACTCTACTCTACTCTACTCTACTCTACTCTACTCTACTCTACTCTACTCTACTCTACTCTACTCTACTCTACTCTACTCTACTCTACTCTACTCTACTCTACTCTACTCTACTCTACTCTACTCTACTCTACTCTACTCTACTCTACTCTACTCTACTCTACTCTACTCTACTCTACTCTACTCTACTCTACTCTACTCTACTCTACTCTACTCTACTCTACTCTACTCTACTCTACTCTACTCTACTCTACTCTACTCTACTCTACTCTACTCTACTCTACTCTACTCTACTCTACTCTACTCTACTCTACTCTACTCTACTCTACTCTACTCTACTCTACTCTACTCTACTCTACTCTACTCTACTCTACTCTACTCTACTCTACTCTACTCTACTCTACTCTACTCTACTCTACTCTACTCTACTCTACTCTACTCTACTCTACTCTACTCTACTCTACTCTACTCTACTCTACTCTACTCTACTCTACTCTACTCTACTCTACTCTACTCTACTCTACTCTACTCTACTCTACTCTACTCTACTCTACTCTACTCTACTCTACTCTACTCTACTCTACTCTACTCTACTCTACTCTACTCTACTCTACTCTACTCTACTCTACTCTACTCTACTCTACTCTACTCTACTCTACTCTACTCTACTCTACTCTACTCTACTCCATTCTACTCTACTCTACTCTACTCTACTCTACTCTACTCTACTCTACTCTACTCTACTCCATTCTACTCTACTCTACTCTACTCTACTCTACTCTACTCTACTCTACTCTACTCTACTCTACTCTACTCTACTCTACTCTACTCTACTCTACTCTACTCTACTCTACTCTACTCTACTCTACTCTACTCTACTCTACTCTACTCTACTCTACTCTACTCTACTCTACTCTACTCTACTCTACTCTACTCTACTCTACTCTACTCTACTCTACTCTACTCTACTCTACTCTACTCTACTCTACTCTACTCTACTCTACTCTACTCTACTCTACTGTCTTGCCTTCCAGTTGGCATCGAGATATGACGCTGGCCTAACAAGCCAATCGTCGTATGTTCGAATCCCGGCTGGGAGAGGCTGTTAGAGTTAATAGGATCGTAGCAACTGGCCCTGCAATTGTCCTGTACTCTAACACCTCTAACAGAAGGTCAAGTTTCGATAACGGTATGTAGCATCTAGGCTTTGCTTTTTGACTCTACTCTAAAATTTAGAAAATAGCGTATAATGATGTTCCACTAAAACTTGGATTTTAGTAAGATACATAACTTTCTGGAACACTATGAAAAAAAAATTAACCAGAATAATCTGGAGATAAAAAACGGGTTTTAAGGGGTGTCCCCAAATAATGCTTCATAGCTAATTTCTATGAAGTGGTACAGCAATAATGTCTTTGACAAAGTTGTTCGTATTGATATTGCATCAAACCTGAATCTCGAATATGTGAGAAAATAAATTTCGTATTTCACTTTTAAAGAGATTAATCACATGATGGATCCTTCCCAACGAAGGGTTTTTATACTAAGATATATTCCCAAAAATATCATATGAGAAAAGTCCCGCGTTTCGGCGTAATTTCACGCGATTACGTATTTCACTGTTTAGACCACTGTGCGGCCTGGTCCATAAAGGGTTAAAACACCTAAAACACTCATTTGTCTGTTTTTATGACCAAAAGAATTATTTTTGGGGCTGATACAATCAGAAAAAATCTAATATATTCGGGGGTAAACATAATCGGGAGCTGACATAATCGCAACCACACTGTACTGAAGTTCAACACCAAAATCATTTTTTATGCGAGGTCATTTTGCCATATTCCGGCATTTTGTTTAAGCTCACAAACAACACAAAACAAAATTCATCAAAGCAGTGTTTTGTAGAAAAAAAATTATTATCAATCGTTTTTTTTTGTCACAGGAAGCAACTAAAATGATTTTACCATAAATAGAGATTGACTAATGTATTTATTTTGTTAAAATATCCACTTTTCGAAAATTGCGAAACCTCGATGGCGCGTTCATTTTATTTGTTTATTTGTTTATCATTTGTTTATTTGTCTTCATGATTCATCTGACACTTAAAGTCTTAATGAATATACTGGTATAAAATCGTAACTCATATCATGGCAGATATAGAAATCTTATTTTTAAAACAGTGACAGAGTTCGTTAAAAATATACAATTTTTCCACCAACGAGAAGGCGTGAATGCATACCGTGACTGGTTCATTATAGCCGATAGATGATCTATGGAAATTAGGCAAAAGTAGTGTATCGTTACGTAACGTCCTTTGCGGGGCCCGCAAATTCAAAGCGGAAAGCAGCCAGGGGAGTCGATTGCACTATTTAAAAGCTTTTCAATCAGTATTGCTTGTTGAATGGTTCGTCGTCGTTGTAATGTATCTAATCCCAGAAGTCGACATCGGTCAGGGTACGGAGGAAGGTCAGATGGGTTGTGCCATGGTAAATGCTTTAAAGCATTTACAGCAGCGGTTTCCAAAAGAGGGCGTACAAGCGCACAATATAGCGCCTTTAGGCAATGAGGATCAGTAAAATCTTTTGCAATTTTCGAGATAAAACCCAATTGGCGGCTCGCTTTAGAGATGACAGCTGAGCGGTGTGAGTCAAATGAAAGTTTCGTGTCTAGCAGGATGCCTAGATCGTTTATCTTATTTACTCTCGAGAGTATGACACCATCAATTTGGTATGCAAAAGTGATAGGCGTTGAGATGCGATGGAAAGTGATCACTACACATTTGTCGGTGCTAAGCGATTACTTATTTCTTATACACCAACCGGCGAATACATCAAGCAATGATTGAAGACGCTCACAATCTTCTATGGCCTGCACAGCGGAGTAAAGTTTCAGATCATCTACATAAATGAGCTTGCAGTCATGATCGAGCAATAGGGCGGCGTCATTGAAGAACAGAATGAAAAGCAATGGACCCAGGTTGCTTCCTTGTGGAATTCCAGATATGTTGGAAAATGATCTCGATGTACAGGAATCAATTTTAACTTGCAATGCTCTATCAGAGAGGTACGATTTTAGCTATAAAACAAGTTCCTCAGAAGCGCCCAGTCGAGAGAATTTACGAAGCAATATTCGATGATCAATTTTGTCAAAAGCGGCTTTTAAGTCGGTATATATCACATCCATCTGGGCTTTCATTTCCAGGTTTGTAATACACGTAGAAATAAATTGCATCAAATTAGTTGTCACTGAACGGCCGGGCATAAAACCATGCTGGTCAAAGCAGATATAATTTTTTAGTCGCTCTAAAAGAGCACCACATACAATGATCTCTAACAGCTTCGATGCAGCGGAGAGACTTGTTACTTGTTACCACGATAGTTTTTCACGTTTCTACGTTCACCGGATTTGAAAACTGGAAACATATAAGAGTGCTTCCACACGAAACCTATATATCAATATTCACATTAAAATTTAATGCGCATATGTTGCAAACCAACGTAGACTACTGAAAATTTATTAATTATTCTATGGAATATTTTAATATGGTCGCTATAAACCAAATCGATCAGGATGATTTGACAGTAAAACTTCAACTTTACTGCTCACGGATGTATTTTCCAAGTGACAAAGCTGGCAGACTCATTTAGCTTTTTACCAGAGCAAGCTCTGTACTTTATAGCTGTGTAGCGAAAAGCCCCATTGAATTCCCACTGCAATCCCATGGGTGCTCTCTTTCCTTTGCAACCTTGGATTTCACTAAAATTTCTCGTATCCTGGCTGGTACCTCGTGACGGGTAGGAGTTGCAACCCAGTGCTCGAAAAAAATTTACAGCCCTGCACGGACGCAAATATAAAACGCATTCAGCGCGTGCAGTTTTACCTCTGGTAGTATTCTTTTATCTGTCAGCCCATGGACAGGACTACTGAACTGCTGACAGTATTTGTCTTTCTCAGTTTTCTTTCCTTCAAAACAATTCGTTCAGGATTTACAATTTTCGACTAACCTGTCAGTCAATTTTCTTGCTCGTGATTGATATTTCTGATCTCAAAGTTTAGTTTTTTAAACTGACTGCTTTTTAAAATCAACCAAATTAAAATAATTAAAACTTCTGAACAATCGTTACGCTTATTGTAATTTCATTTGCCGTTGGTGGCAATTCAAAATGAATAAATGATTTCGCTATGACTGCGTTGCAGTGGAGACACCTTCATTAGTTTCGAGTTTGCGTGAAGCAGAATAGGGATTTGTTAAAGAGTGCAAAAGATACACATATGTTGAAAATAATTTTCACGCATCGAGTTAAGGGCAGTTCTGTACGTTAGAAAGAGGTCGTGCGGTGCCGTCGTAATGAATTCACATTTGATTCAATTCACTATTATCGAGAATGAATGAATGAAGAGTGCAAAAATCGTTGGTTTCGGGTTTGCAAAGTTCAAAGAGTTCATTTCATCGTTTTAATTGGCTGCCAGTCTATTACAAGTAGAACAGATTTTGTAACCTTTCTAACGTTTCAACTGTGTATTTCAGTCTTCCTCAGGGATTGCTACAATGTATTACAATTAAATTTAAATTGACTAAGAGCTATACTAGAAAAATATATCCGCAGATATTGCTTGGATATAAATAAAAAAAATTGTTATAAAAGCATCCATTTTGTAGCACATAAATGAGAAATACTTCATGTATGCTGCATACTGCATGGTTTTGTTACAAAAGTTAGAAAACTGGGTATTTTTGCAATTATTGAATAATACAATTAATAAAAAAAATCTACAATTTTACGGAGAAACTAATAGTTATCAAATTTTAAGAAATATAGTGGCCCGAGGTACAGAACGAAAGATCAACTTCAAGTAAAAGCGAATTTAAAAACTGACCACAAAAGGAATGCAAAAATCAGCAACGATTATTTCTTACTTCGAGTAAGTTTCTCAGAGCGTGCACATTTATGTCGCTTTGACTGTGGTATAAAGTGGTATAATATTTTTCTATGTTTTGAACTGACCGTTAGCTTTACAGTTCTACCTGGTTAATGAGGATTGTTGTGATTAATGACAACTTAAAGAAGATATTATTCAAAAATTATAATCGGAGCAGAAAAGTGATGCAGTATAATAAAGATTTTACTGTTTTGAAATCTAGCCCATCAGTATGGGGCTATTGTCAAATCATATGTGAGAGTGTATTGGTGATGCCGGGCTGACTTAATTGGTTCCAATATGTAGAAGTATGTGTGTTTGAAAATATTTACATGCTTATGGTAACTTTGCTCACCGCAATTTGACACTTTGATTCATTAACAAATCATTGCGTACTACTGTCACTTTAAATGTAACATTTATGTACGTTACTTTCACAGTTTAAAATTATGCGAGGGACCGTCGCTCATAACGAATTGTATCGGATCGATTTTAAGTGCGAACATAAGGTATATTCATTATGCTTCTGGTAGGATTGAAGTAGTTGTGTGAAAAAAATAATAAACATCTTCAAAAAAAATTTTTGCCCGAGGCCTTTTCTATGTTTAAACATTTATTTAAAATCGTTAGATCACTTATGATATTGGAAAACACGATATTTGAAACCGCAAAGCAAAGCCTTTGATTTATACCGTCTTTAGACATTACCCTTCTTTATCGACAGACTTCGCAGCCGGCTATTAGAGTACAGAAAAGTTACGGGGCCATTGCAACGATCCTACTGACTCTTTCTAGCAAGCACCGCCTAGCCGAGAATCGAACATACGACGACTGGCTTGTAAGACCAGCATCGTACCTCGAAGCTAACTGGGCGGGGGATATTTGTAACCGCCTATATGTAATTGGCTACCATTTCTAGAGTAGTCGAAATAAACTTATTCGCCATTTTTTATAACTAATATTTCTTGCACATGACTGAGAAGATTAGTCCAAGAGCGTGGAAAGTTTATCTATACTTAATGTATTCTCAATGAAGACAATTTGCGCCTGAATAAAACTGATTTGAATTACTATGAAGTACCGAAATTTTTGGCAAGATAGACATAAATCTTGTCCTTTTAGTATAAACAAGGAAAATATCAGCGAAGTTTCAAATCTATAGGAACAATCGTTAATGATTTTTTTTTTTTCAATGAAACGGTCGAAGAATTTTCGTTTGAAAGATTTACTTTTTTCAATTTACTCCAGATTTTAGCGATCATTTCAAGGGATAGATGTTTTATGCCAGAATATTCTTTCTTAAGAGTATTTCAAGAACATATGGTTTCAAGAGAGTTTGGTGATAAATAGATAGATTAGGAATGTCAAAAAACTTCGTTTAAAGTATTGTCAGGTTTTAAGGAAGCTGTAAAACAACATTTTTAAACATGCGTCCAGTATCCTTAAGCTGCTGAAAAGGTGGATTACATTTACTGATAATGCAGTTTTATGGGTGTTTCTTCAAGTCTTCTTCAATCATAATTCAGGACTGTTAATCAAACAAGACTAAATTAATTTGAGAAAAAGCATTATAAAACATGATCGACTCTTCAATGTTCTGATAAAACTACATAAGGAAATGAACAAAACCAACTTGCTAATGGATTGTTATTTGTGAACGGGTTCTCTGGTTACATCGTTAGAGCTTTATCTTGTCTTCCACGTGCTCTACCTGCTGTCCAGCTGTTGTAAAGTTGCTAGGATTGTCAGTGTCCACTGCCATAGACTTAGTCTTTGCTACATTGGCTGTGAGTCATGCTGCCTAGGAACTTCCAGAGACGTTCAAAGTTGCTCTGCATATCGATTTGGTGTTGTGCGAGAAAGTCCAGAAGGACCAGTAGTAACCCTTCTAGGGTCGGACGTCACTGTGCAACAGCTTGCACGAGAACGTCTCGTACTGAGCCTGGAAGAGATATTTAAATGCTAATGCTGCCAAAAAAAAAGAAGCCAGTCTCGTAGACGTAGAGAATTGCTTCTATAGTCACAATACGAGAAGCTTCTTTATGATCAATGGGATTAGGAACTGAACCGTGTCAGCACTTGTTATGTGCAATAACAGTCAGCGCTAGACAATGACATCTTCAATTGCGAATCGTTATTTAAAACTGAAGCAATAAAGCTTTGTTTTCAACTGGAGTAGTACCACTTCGCTTTAAAATTGGCTTTTTTGTAAGGGATTTCGCATTCACGCATGATCGCTTTTATAGTTTCATTTACACTTTTCTGTCAAACAGTTAGTGAAAGATTGGCAACTGTTGAATGCAAATGAACCGAAATGGAGTAACATTTACTACAATGAAACGCATGTTATAGTTAACATTGGTATATTGTGGTCGACTTTCAATAGCCGTCACTTGAGACAACCACCAGCTTTAATTGCAGCTTGCTTGAAAGGATCCATTCAACATATAAAGGTTTACGAGTGGGACATAACGGACCAAATGTTTGCTCACTTTGCTACAGGTGTTCGGTCAATTCTGTGAAATAAACTTACAGACTCACAATTAATTTATACGTTTCAAGGCGGCGTACGATTCAATTAAGCTGATGATGATTATGCTGATATGTGTCACACTTGATGTTTTAACCATTATCATGAAATCTTGCCAAATGATATTGATACATCGGTTTCAACCATAGCGATGTGGAAGAATCGTACTGACTCCAGTGTCTACTGATGCTTTAACAGTATTTATAATTAGATTACGTGGAATATATTTCATTGCAATTTCGATGTTGGTCGAACACAAAGAATATTTAAGAAAATATTTTTGCAGATAAAAGCTAGTAATTGTTTTCCATCGGTAAAGTTTTGCTTCTCAAAGCCACTTTATATACGTAGTTATCTCAATGGGTGAAACACATGACAGTTATGATTTTGCAATGTCGAAACCCAAGCTGCCGTAGCTAGTTACTTCCTTAAAAGAAACTTTCCCACAGTTGCTCGTTACTCAATCTTTCATAATCAGCGTCATGTAAAACCAGACAGCTTCGACTCCACCGGGGCAGACCGTGAAGAGTGAACCGAAGAAACCTATTGCAGCCCGTTTCATAGGTAGGTACACCCCGTAGGCTGCCACTTAGAAACCCCGTAAATCAATCCGGTTATGATTGCACTAATCTTGGACCAGCCAACCTTCGTTGTGCTTAATCCATAATTGAAGTTTGAAGTTTGATAGGCTGCTATCACAGGTGGAGCAGGAAAAGCATAGTTGATTTTCACTTTCGCTCTCGGTTGCTGCCGGCTGCGAATCCAGCAGCTTCGAAGGCTGAATAAAAGCCGCTAGGTCCAGTGGTGCGTCGTTCAACTTGGTTGGTCAGCTAGGTAATTGGAGAAAAGTCGGAAAACAAGAGTGGAAAAGTGTGCGTACTGATTAACACTCTCCACACGGTAGTTACGACGGCATCATCATGGTTTGTTTTCTATCTCATCGAGAAGCCGGCTAATTGCATTGGTACGCGTTGCTGGCTGCGAGTACTGTGGGGTAAAATTGCACCCCTGACCAAAGGTTGTAACACTAAAGATTGCTTCCGTCATCGTGCGATCGGATGAATTTTTGTTTTCGCGCTGGCGAGAGTGAAACTAATAGGATTTTCTTGCGTGTTTCATGTATCTTCCACCAGTCATCATCGCAAAATCAGCATGCAATCGATCGTGGCCCGGCGTAGCATTAACTTGCGTGCCTACCCGAGCAAGGATTGACAACAAAAGTATATCAAAATTATTACATATTCTGCTGTTGATATCAACTAGAAAACATGTTTTGTTACCAACTCAAAATGGCACTTATGATGTATCAGACTTTGCTATCATTTTGCTTTCATTTTTATTGAAAAAAAAAATGTGTTGGCAGATTCTATATATGATGTAAATAAACCTTCAATATTTAAATTAATCTATTTTCACTTAAATTTTTTTCTAGTAAAATGGTTGGTTCAAATTATATGATGATAGCAAAATGATGATGATATGATAGTAAAATGATAACTAATTCTGTTTTCCTATTAATATTGAGTGACAGCAAGATTAGTATTCCGTTTGATATTTTTGATAGCAAAAGTAGTATTCAATTTAATTTCACGGCGTGGAATTTTTGCAATCAATTTTGATATTTTAACCGCTAAGTCGACCAAAATGAAATCACACCGAGTATTCAAAATCTGTTACATCAAGATATCAAATTTTGTTTTCAATTTGCTCTAAAACCCTGCTCGGGTAAGCTTACCATCTTGAGAGGAAAACATGTCTTCGGCAAAGGCCTTACCCAGGGAGGTTTACGTGTGAGGTGAAAACAGCAAGATAAAAATGAAACCGTGAAAATACCGGTGTGCGGAAAGTGTTGCGTAAGCGTGGAAGTAGGTAGGCGTCGGATGATGGAATTAAATTACCATCTACTAACTAATGGCAGAAATTTTCCACTCAGGAAGTGAGATAATATCTTGTTGGGGGTATGCTTGAGAGGACAGGTTCACTATTCACCGGTTTCGGCATGACTTTTGTTCGTTTCGGTAGAAAGCTGCTAACGGAGCGGGGGTGGCCGTAATTCAATTTGGACGACCTTGAATTTATGATTCAATTTTGATACTTTGTTATGACAGAAACATTTATATTAACGGGAAAAATGTCAGTCTATTTAATACGAAAAACTTTGTATACTGAGTAAGTATCAATCATTTAATTAAGCTAACGAAATATGCCATGTTGGGTCGTTTCGAAAAACATCGGATCGACACGTAGTGGTACTGAGAGGACCAACGAGCTATCTCATTATTTTTTTTACTCCCTTTCACAGAAGCCATTTCGTTCCTAACCGTATTTGACAATCCATTAAAGTTTCATATCCAATTACAGCCGTTCCATTAACCGAGAACCGCAGCAAAGAGCAATTCAGTCTGCACGCATTAAGTAAGCCAGCAGTCAAACAAGGGAACCAATCAGCCTCCCAGTAGAAGTAGAAGTAAAGGACCAGCCAGCCGGTTCGGAAGCCAGTTGTGTAAATACCTACGGCTCCGAGAATCCATCCCCACTCACTCACGCGCTCACACACCCACGCAGTCCCCGAGCGACGACTTTTGGCTTCAGTCAGACAGAGTGACGCAACTTCAGCAGCCGTCGGGTGGGTGGGTGAGGTGGTGCTAACCGAGATGCTATCACTCAGCCTTAATTTGAACTCCAGGGAAGATGGTGACTTTCACCGGGTTTTACGGTTTTGGGCAGTTTAGTTTTATGAAACCCATCTCCTGGCGATATCATTTATGGGGTACGGCTAGTACAGGTTAAATGTCATCGGAAATGGCCTGCGGAAACTACGTGTTGGTATTAGCAGGGGATGTTAACCGATAGAGTTGCCATCATGTTGTTTTAATAGCTTTTTCACATTAAAACATGTTGCTCTTCGAAACGACATTTGCGAAAATCTTTGTAAGTCACTTATACCTAGTAAGAAACAGAAAATGAAATGCTCTGCGGTGTTAGGTACCTTTTTAGTTGCATTATTTTTTTTATAAAATTGGTTGACGAAGGATCTATAAGTAGCTCTACGGATTTAAGAATTTTCTACTGACATATGGATAGTGTGCTCGTATCTACAAATTCACATAAACTTTACGAAATGGATTGAACATTTCTTTCAATTACAAAGTTATCGTGAGTACGCTACATGTAATGAATATCTCGAATAGTATTACTTCCCTACTAGCACAGTTGTTAGAAAACAGTTGTAACAACTTAAGTATGACTAAATTAAGTAATAAATAAGTTGTTGCAACTACTTGGGTTTATTCTGTAAGAGCCAATATGAAAGTTTCTAATAAAGTTTCTTTGAGTGAAAAAAAAACGACAACACAGTAAAGAGGATTTACTCTAATGAACAATGAATTAAAATAGGGAAAATTTACTTTAACGCTACCACACTGTCAATACAAACTTGCACTTTTTTACTTTGACGGCAGATAGAACTCTTCAGCATCAACGCATATGATTTTTCTCTTTCTCTCTGGTGATAATATATTTACGTCAATCACGTTGGATGAAGTATGGGGAAAAGGCAAAGTATTTTCGTTTTTATTACTTCGTACATTTTGACAGCTCCTAACATGTTTTCTATAGGGATAGAACTTCGAAATTCATTACTACTGTCAAACGAATAAGGCTGTGCTTTATAACCAAGTAGCTTGAATCCTTGCCCTTTTTTCATTAATTGATTTTACTCCTTTGAAACAACAATTAAAAATTATTGAACAGTTATTTGAGCCCGAATCTTACAATCCGGAAAATTTAAATGCCTATTAAGAAAACTGTGGATACATTCCAGTCACCAGTGATTGCGAATATGTTTAATGTTTGTACTAGTTCTTTGAGCTTAATATTAAATTTATTTGCATCACAGCATGCGAAATTTACAATACGTTTACAATTATATAGCTCTAAGATGTTGTACATAAAAGAGTCATAGCCTGAAACTGAAACAAATAGTTTTGACGTAGGACTACGTCTTTCAGGAAGGCAGCTAGTATAGGGTGTCATTCCAAAAATCTCTCGAAAAGTGGTCAGGTTTTGAACGCTACTAGCTTAGTGGTTTCCCGAACGATTTTCAATATTCTTACATCAATCGATTGGAAAATCTTTTAAGAATTGGTCCAAATAAAGAAAAGTATGGATTCTTGATATTGAACTATTGAAAAATTGAAAATAATGAACCTATGTTTTACCAGAATTCTCGCTTCGTGATTGGTTGGAAGATCCTTTACGATGATCTAAACCTATACCAATTTGATATCTGTGCTTGGGAAGTAAGCCAAAACAAGCGACAAAGTTTGCTCATTTCAACAAGATTTCTTAACACCGCGATTAAACCTAGACCATTTTGATGTCCTTGCTTGGGAAGTACGCCAGAAACAGTGACAGAGCCCCCTCGTGCCAACAGATTTCTTGCGAACGCGATTAAACCTAGTCCAATTTGATGTCTGTGTTAGGGAAGTGTGCCAGAAAAAATGACACAAGGTCGTTGTCCTAACAGATCGCAAATTCTTCACTGCGAGACGATTAAACCTAGGCGAATTTGATATCTGTGTTGGAAAAATATGCTACAGCTGTAGTGTTCGGTTATAATACGGATCTGTATGAATATGCATGCTTGCCGTTTCATTAGAAGTGTAGTGAAAAGATGTGCTGTTGATAAAATAGGATTGAATTGGTAAAATCCCTCCAACGTGGGAATCCATGAGTAATAAAAACAATCTTTAATTTCTGTACGGTAGCAGGAAAGCAATAGTTTGTGTTGTTGATTTTGTAAAATTGTTTCCAAATGCACATAGAAATAACTCATGTAGCATGTATATATGTTGCATATAGCATGTATACATGAAGAATCGAATGATTACGAGCATGGATACATGCTACTATCACTACAAAGAGACTTACGTAGTCCTGCGTCACCTATATATGCAGTAGTGTCTTGTACACAACCCCTCTGATTTTTTATGTTCGCATTGGGTTTTATTTAACTGAATAAAACATTATCTTCACTGTGCTAAGTCGAGTCAAGCAGTTGAGTCGAGCAGTCGAGTCGAACAGTCAAGTCGAGCAGCCAAATCGAGAAGTCTAGTCGAGCAGTTGAATCAAACTGTTCAATCAAACAATCCATTTGTGCAGTTGAGTCGAGCAGTCGAACTGAACAGTCCACATTAGCAGTTCAATCGACCAGTTCAGTCGAGCAGTAGGGTAGAGCAGTCGGGTCGAGCAGTCAAATCGAGCAGTTGAATCAAGCTGTCCAGTCAAGCAGTCCAATCAAGCAGTTGAGATGAACTGTCAAGTCGAGCAGTTTAGTCGAACAGTCCAGTCGAGTAGTCTAGTCAACCACTACAGTCTACCCTACTAACACAGTTGTTGCAAACTAGTTGTTCCTACCGATATATAACGAATTTCAGTCGTAAATAAGTAACTGCAACTAGAAATGTGCAAAGTGTGCTGCTTGGGTAGTCGACCAGTTGAGGTGACTGAGAATAGAACCCATCGCTACGAAATGACGTCCTGCCAGGGGCCTATTTTTAATTACTGATAAGCCTCTTATGACGTCCTGTCAGAGACCTGGCCTCTATATGTACAGATAGAAGATAGATTTAGGCCTTCAGAAAACACAACAAAAAGGCTATGAAAAATGAATAAAATCCAAAGAAAATACAACAAAGAGTCGGCGAAAAGACGACGAAAAGTGATGAAAAGATAACGAACATGAGATGAAAAGATGTTGGAAATACGATAAAAACTTGACGAAGAGACGACAAAAATATGTCGGAAATAAAATAAAAATACGATGAAAAGATGCTAAAATAAGGCCCAAAAAGCATAAAATACACGAAAAAAGACGTTTAAAAAAGTATTAAAAAGGCGTCAAAACTTGTATAAAAAACGACGAACAGAGGAATAATATACGATAGGAAGACAACGAAAGTACCACGAAAATGTAATGAAAAGCAACTTTTTGTTGTCTTGAAAACAAACAGGACAACGAAAACATGGCAAATAGGTGAGAATAAGACAGCTCCAAACAAATAACGATAAAACACGATGAAAAGGTGATACAAAAACGAATAAAAGACGACAAACTAACGACGAAAAGATGACAAAAAATGAAAAAGATGACAAAAATTCAATGAAAAACTAACGAAAAAACGACGAAGGATGGCAAAACACGAAATAATATTAAATTACAATGAAAAGATGCCAAAAAACAATACCACGACAAAAAAACGTTTAAAAAGGTTAAGGAAAGGTTTAAAAAGGCGCCAAAGTATGCAAAAAGATAATGAAAATATGATTAATATATGATAGAAAGGCGAATAAAATACGACGAGAGGCCACATTTTTGTTGTCTTGATAACAAGCAAGACGACGAAAAAAGCGACCAAAATTTCCAGAAAAATCAAATTATAAGAAGAATACAAATACAAACTAAACATAATGGAGGATTGACAAAATGATGGCGTAATTTGTAAAAAAAAACGACGGTGACGAAAATGTGATAAAAAGATGACAAAGATGTGATGAAAAGTTGATCAAAAGACCACGAAAGATCCAAAATAACACGAACAACGACAAAAGACATCGAAAAAGCATCAAAAAGGCACCTAAATACGTAAAAAGACGGCGAAAGGATGACAAAACATGGAGAAGAGACGCCACATTGACGACGAAAAGACGACAAAACAGCAACAAAAAAGATGACCGCTGGAAAAGCGACCAACATTTTCAAAACAGAGCTTAACAACGACAAAAATACGAGGAAAAGATGGCAAAAAGGTTATGAAAAGACCAAAAATATAAACAATCAGATGATAACAAAACGACAAACTCGACGAAAAGACCACGAAGAGGCGATCATAAGGCGGAATACAGACAGCAAAAATGTAACGATAAAAAGTAAAAATTCGATGAAAAATTGAAAGACAGCAAAAACACGAAAAAGCATGAAAATACGATGAAAAGACGCAAAAACAGCAACTAAAAGTTCTAAACCAGGAGAAAACGACCTTTGAAAAGCATCCGAAAGGTGCCAAAATATACAAAAAGACGACGAAAAGTTGACGAATATATGACAGAAAGGCAATAAAAGTACAACGAGAAGGCAATTAACGAAAAAACCACAATTTTGTTGTCTGGACAACAAGCAGAATGACGTCATAAAGGCAAAAAAGTGACAAAACGCCTCTAACATACTATGAAAAGTTGACCAAAGCAAACGAAGAAAGGACGACAAAACAGCATAAAAAAGACCACGAAAAGGCAAAAGGGCGTTGAAAATGCGACCAAAAACAGGAGTTAAAAGCAACAAAAATACGATGAAAAGATTATGAAAAGGCGAAAAAATACATTGAATAGATGATAAAAAGACGGCAAATACGAAGAAAACACTACAAAGAGATGACAAAAATACGGCGTAAAGACGACGAAGATGTGGTGAAAAGGGTTAAAATATACGATGAAAAGCTAACAAAAAGACGATGAAAGTCGACACAAACAAAACATGACAACATAACAACAAAAAATAACACAAAACAAAAAGCTACGGCAAAAAAATCGTTTTAAAATAAAAAAGGCGTGAAAATATGTAAAAAAGACGACAAAAGAAGACAGAAAAATTTCAAAACAGCAACAAAAAAGACCACAAAAACGTGGAAATTTTCAAATTTTCAAAGGTCAAAAACGACAAAAATACAATGAAAAGATATCAAAAAATATTAAAAGGCGCCAAAAATATGACAACCAGAAGTTGAAAAGACGACAAATACAATAAAAAGATAACAAAAAGAGATGACAGAGGAAAAGGCGAAAAGGCGTCAAAAAGAAAACCATAAAATGACGAAAAGTCAGCAAAAGAGCGACGAAAAGACAACAAATAGACTACAAAAAGACGACTGAGAGACGGCGAGAGGATGATGGAAAGATGACGAAAAAGTGGTAATCATTAAGCGAAAAGACAATGAAATAAAGACAAAAGATGGCATAAGCACGATGAAAAGATGCCGAGAAAACACTAAAGAAGCACCAACTAATGTTAAAAACATGAGAAAAGACGGAAAGACTATAAATAGATGCAGAAAAATCGATGAAGAAACGATAAAAAGCCGGTAGAACAACAACTAGAAATGTAAAAAAATACAAATGACGCACAGTGGGACCATTCTGGAAAAAGGCGGTCAAAAGTCTTTTCTCGCTTTTCCTGACGTTTTCGAGCTTAGGTGTCTTAGGAGAAGTTTCATAAAAAAGTATTCTGCATCTAATGACATTTTCATATAATTGGATATTAAAGGGATAACAAATTTGAAAAAAATTATTTTTTATAGAAACTAGATAGCATGGTCATGTGTTCGGCAAAGTTGTAGAACTTTGAATTTCATTAAACTTTGCCGTAGATACTAAGTATCTGCATCATATGGTTTGCGAGATATAATTGACTTTCTGTCGTGACCCTCTTAAAATCAGTTTTTTAAACTTCCTGTGCACAAAACCTCATCTAACAGGTTCGACATGTTCTACAAACTTTTGGATACTATCAAAATACGTAACTTTCTAGAAGGTGTATATATCATATGTTGCTTTATTTGCTTTAAAAATGGATTTGAGGCATAAATTTTACCGTTTTTACAAGTAATTTTTTCCGTAAGTAGGCAGCTACTGGCAGCTAAAGTTAGCATCGCTTGAACCGCCATAGAATGTAGTATAAGTGTGCCAAAAAATTTTGGCCGGGTCTGGCCGGGCATTTTGATTATTTCAATTATGAATTACATACATATATGCTGGTTTTAGTAAGTTATCAGGGTTTTACGCCTATTTACGGAAAAAATTAGTTGTAAAAACGGTAAAATTTATGCTTCAAATCCATTTTCAAAGCAAATAAAGCAACATATGATATATACACCTTCTAGAAAGTTACGTATTTTGATAGTATCCAAAAGTTTGTAGAACATGTCGAACCTGTTAGATGAGGTTTTGTGTACAAGTTTAAAAAACTGATTTTAAGGGGGTCACGAAAGAAAGTCAATTATATCTCGCAAACCATATGATGCAGATACATAGTATCTTCGGCAAAGTCTAATGAAATTCAAAGTTCTACAACTTTGCCGAACACATGACCATGCTATCTAGTTTCTATAAAAAATTAATTTTTTCAAATTTGTTATCCCCTTAATATATAATTATATAAAAATGTCATTAGATGCAGAATACTTTTTTATGAAACTTCTCCTAAGATACCTAAGCTCGAAAACGTCAGGAAAAGCGAGAAAAGACTTTTGGCCGCCTTTTTCCAGAATGGTCCCACTGTGTGACGGCAGAAAGGCGCCATCGAGAGCAGTTAAAAACACCAAAAAAGACGATAAGAAATGACTTTAAATTGCAGAAAAGAGACGAAATCACGATGTAAAGTTCTCTGAAATGTAATTAAAAATTATTGAACCTTTAAGCTTTTTTGAAAAATGACCAAAGTAGGGTACGGGAGGGTATTCCCAGCACACTACTAATTTCGGCATACATTACCTTTTTTGGCTGCACTTTCCCAAATAAAAACTTTACCCTATATAACAATACTGAAACGAATGTAGCACTCATAGGCTTTAATGTATTATAACTATTTTCATAAAAATGTAAGTAATTTGCCAAATTTTATTCAATAAATATCAAAACCACTGTTTTTCCACTAGCTCGTAACCAGGCTGAAAAATCCTGCAGCAATCGCTTACACGTATCCGCTCTTGATGATGGTTTGGAAAACACACAATTATGATCACGTTTACTTATAATAGAAACTAAACAGCTGTGAATATGCTATCACTGAACAATTCTCTTTCTTTTTATCACGGAAGAAAACAAAAATTCCCCTCTGAAAATATAAATCAATTTCCATTCACTAGCCATTAGCAGCATTTTGTTTTTAATTCCAGCATATGGTGCGTTATTTACACTACTGCCAATATGTGAGGCCTGAAACGCCTGAAACACTTCTATCGTGTTGACATAGCTAGTATTTGAGTGACAACCACTTGCTTCTGGTGCTAATGTATATGAACGATTCAATGATACACTAGCGCCAGCAGCAAGCTGTTGTCACTGCAAAACTAATTATCTTCAATGAGCCCGGAATGTAGGCAATAGCGACACTTTATCCATCAGTCTCTCTTTTGATCTGGTTTTGAAAAGCATCTAATCCCTGTGCAGGCTATTTCGGCCGGCCAGATTTAAAAAACACAGACACCACTATAGAAAATGGGCCCAATTAAGCCGCAGCGACTTCATTGTTTCTCGCGACTATAACTCAAATTTAGTAGCGTTTCATTAAGACCAAAATACACGCCGATATTCAGTAAATAATATTCTACAACTGGTATAAAAATCTTGTCTCAAATAAACATAGTTTCAACGTGATTCCTGAATATTGTTCAGGCTACCGCTTAATGGGCTGGAAATACCCTCCCGTACCCTACGAAGAAAATACAACAAAGAGGTGGATACTCGTTGCGGAATGGTTTTACAGTTGCGATTGGTGAACAATGGCAAATGCATTTATGAGTCTTAGAAAATTACAAAAACTTAAAAAGTACGATATTAAGTCTAATTTGGCAATATGCAGTAATATCTCGATATTAAGTGATATAAATTTACCCGGAAAATAATATCTCCGCACCTTCCTCTGCACCAAGATGAACAATAAAAGGATATTCATGCCAACACCTACCAAAAGTACTAATGTTTGATTTTGCTATCCTTACAATAATAATAAATTGAATAGAACTGCAATAATTACTGGATCCCATCCATCCAGCATTGGCATGAACTGGAACTGGAAACCCAGTGCGGCTTGAAATAGGCAGTAGGTACACTCGAGCAGAAAACGGAAGGAAATAAATAACCGGAATAAAGTGGACCAGGACCTGCACTCATCAGTTCTATATTCCGGCAGTGTATCCAACCGTGAAATGATGATAAAATTTTGCTGAATTTTAAAAGCTTTTCGACAAGTTTTTTGGCAAACTCTTTCTCATCGCAACGCATCGTACGTTTCCGATGCCATGCCATGCCATGCCATGCCAAGTGCCATGCTGACTAATGGAGATGCTGGAATGGAGATTTCACAACGGATACCGTTTCGAAAACCTGCCGGCACAGCAATTACTGTGTGCTGCTACTATATTTCACCGATTTACTGCTCCATCCATACTTATGCTAATTTGAAGCACCAGCTAGTTCATCACTGATGATGGGAGCCAATTTCGTTAGCAACTTCTTGCCAACCGAAGTCTCTGCGATGCAGTAATAGCTTACAATGTGAATTTGACTCGTTCTCATCGCTAGCTTCGGTTCCTTTCCCCATGGGGCATGTGGAAAGACACCCAAAAATGTATGATCATTTGCCATCAGCTACACGAGTTGGGTAAATTCCTTCCACTGAAATCGATCGTACTTAGTAGCAACAAGAGTGCACTTTGGAATAATCATTACAGAATGAGAAAACCCCGCTTCTTTCCGCTTCTAAAACATTATTTCACAAAGCAGAACCGTTGCAGTCGCGAGTCATCCTATTAAGTTTTATGGCTTTTCAAAGTGCGGCGTCACTGGAAAAGTGATTCCTCGGCACAGTTTTCAACCATCAACCGGCAGTGGAAAACTTTTTGCCTCCCAAAACTAAACTGCCTTCACCCGAGTGCGAGGCGTTTCGCTTGAAACGCAGTGACAGGCAGACACGGGCCAGGCCGGGAAGGCAGTTTACAAATTGAAGAAAAGTGAAGTGGAAAACAGTTTCTTCGCTCTCGCAACCCAGGGCTGGCTGCTTGCGGTAAAATACTTCATATCTTCATAAACTCCGTTAAACTCGAGTCGATCATTCTCGGCTAGTTTAAGCTCGGTGCTAATGGGATCTGGGAGGGTGTCTTCAGCCGTAAGTGTTCGCCTTTTCACAGACTGTGTTCGAGCAGTGTCGGATCTGTGCTGGGTTGAAGGTACTTTCTTTGTTTACGATAGACTATTTTGAAATTTTAAAACTAAATACGGGCAAAATAGATGCGCCCCTGGATTGGGTTGAAGTACTCCCGGCTTGATGGATTCTGGATGTTCAACCCCGCGCACCGTAGAGACAACGTTTGAAGCGTGTTCGGGAAGCGGGAGCAAATTTGCTTTCCACTTTCTTATGCATGCATCATTACGTATCTTAAGTTGATGGGAAAATGTTTTCCTTTCCGGCTGTGTTCTGGCTTGCAGTCGACTGGTACGCCTGCTGCATCGAAGGAAGTGCACTTATCGACATAATCTCTCTCTTGCGCTCGGTTTGACGAAGGAAAATGCTGAAATGAGCTGAGAGCTTATAATCTGTCAAATTTGATTGAACTTGTGAGTGCACGCATGATGGGCGCCGGAGAAGCGTAATCACTGTGTATGGAAATGAGGGTGCAACGGCTGCGGATGTTGTGCTTGAGAAGTTTGTATAACTGAAAACTATAACGCTTATCAACATACATGGTGGTGTGATGCAAAGTGCATTTATAATGCGAGGGAAATTCACTTTATGCAAAGTTGCCAACTCGCTGTCAGTAAAAGTCGTTCATTGTCGTAGACATTTTAATTACAAATTGAAACTTTTGACACGATTCGTAGGTTAATCCAGAAACATTTATTAGATTTCGAAGAACAAATATTACCATCCATAACATATTGATTTTGATGACCTGTCCCGGATGACCCAGCATCGCGGAAAGTGTTGATTAATTTTTTTTTCGTGACAGTCGAACTTTGATACTACTAGAGACCAATATTCTTCTGCATTGTCATTGAAAACGTTTCCGTATTGATTTAAAAATAATCTAGTCTATTTACTCGAATCCGCATGTACAATTCAATCTTGAATTCCAAGAGAAATTCTGATACTGACAGGATTCCTTGTAATATGATTTCCTTAATTGCGATATTATTTCAGATTTTATTATGTTTAGCATCTTCGAAATGGCAAAATTAACTATTTCTGATTCCTTATTGTCGAAAATATTCGTTTTCTTACAGGCTAAAACGAAACACTATGCGTCTCCATTGCATTATCGCACCTCTATTTAGGGATTATATAACGTTATAGCGTTTTGGTTTTTGCTTTGGTCCTACCTAGGTTCGCCCTAGTTCCAATCGAACGGCTGTCAAAACGTTTGTTTTTTCACTCAGGTTGAACTTAGTTGCGCACTGAGTTTGTTTACAGTTTCAAGCCCGCTATTAGCAATACATTGACAACCTGATAACCCGAAAACCTTGTCTATTCTCTCGAAAATGCTTTTACCTTTTTGTTGTAAAATGTGAAAATTTTTTTTGGGAGAGTTTTATCGAAAACAATCAAGCAGTTCGAAAGTTATGTTTTAAAATGTACTTTTTCAAAGTGTCAATTAGTCGAACGTTTCTCAGATGTGGAAAAACCGATTTATGCCGTATTAGTCTCATTTGGCAGGTATAGCCTCATGGATCACTATTGATTTGGTTTTTGATTGGATGTTTGATTTGAAAGCTATGAGCATGCGTGTTCAACACATTGAAATTTACAATTGTTTATTACGATTTTAACCAGATAATTAATCAGATTTCAATTATTTCAGTATCAAACGAGAGACCTCAGCGCTCTGAACAAATCTGCCAAATTTGATTAGAAATGGTCTTATCGGTCAACAGTTATTGAAAAAAATGATAGCATTACACTGAAGTCGCTTTTTACGCGGTTTTTTACGCGACTATTTTTTCGCGAATTTCGGAATTTACGCGGGTTTCCTGCCTGCATATAATGCAATAGCCTGCACAGGGATTAGATGCTTTGCAAAAACAGATCAAAAGAGAGACCGAAGGATAATGTGTCGCTATTACGGAATTTACGCGGTTTTTTTACGCGGTTTTCGGAATTTACGCGGTTTTTTTACGCGGTTTTCATAATTTACATGATTTTTTAACGCGATTTTCGAAATTTACGCGGTTTTTTTAACTCGGTTTTCGGAATTTACGCGGTTTATTTTTATACGATTTTCGCAATTTACGCGGTTTTCGGAATTTACGCGGTTTATTTTTATGCGATTTTCGCAATTTACGCGGTTTTTACGCGGTTTTGATTTACGCGGGACATATCCTTCGCGGGGTGACCGTGAATCGACTAATTAGGATGTTACAAATTTTTTTTATTTTTATGTACTTTAAAAATATAATGCCTACAGAAAAGTTGCTGAACATTGTAAAATGAACAACTTTGCTGCATATCGCAACCAGTGATTAAAATTTTCACTCGCTTGTAGGATAAACGTTTTTCGCTCACCCATTATTCTCATATGACAACTAGATTCTGTGGTTATCTGTTTATAAAAAGCGAAAGAAAAACATTTTTCCGCTACAGAATGAGAGTTGATAATATCTCATTGCATTTTTCCCTGAAAAACATTTATCCGCTCGTAGTGAACCATGAAAAATATAAATCGCAGGTGGAATTGGCGCGAAACTCTAATGCAATATTAGGTATATAATGAAACCCATGGTAATACCCAAATACATAAGTTGGGTTGTTTTATATGTCTCTCTCTTGTTGGCTGGTTGCTTGGTAAATTCAATAGTAACCTGTGTATTTTCGTCTCTGAAAAACGGCTGATACTGCTTTATCCTCTCACAACAAAGAGAGGATAAACTCGTGTTACGAAAAATTAAAAATAAACAAATCATGATCGCGTGTTTCTAGGGATAAAGAAAAATATGGATAGCCTGCGCTCACGAGCGACAATACATATGTATAAAACATTTTCGTTTCTCTTTTGCAAGGTTATAAGTCGTAGTAGGCAAAATTCATTGAATATCGCGCATTTGAAACGATAAATTGAATGCCTGATCGCAACTATCTATCTGTTACTGGTCATGAAATATAATGAATTGTTTAATAAAGCAGTTAAGGGTGGCCGTATTGTGGCCGAAAAATAATAAATTTTTATTAAGTATTGGGGTACTTTGGTTATTGAAGATGTGTTATATATTTTTAGATGCAAAAATAGGTGCGTAGATGCACTCTAGAAAACAGTTAATTGTTGTATTAGCCTTAAGGAAATACAGACATTCTGCTACCTACACACCCGCGTACGCACAGCCTCATAATGTCTTTCTTCGTAGCCCACTCGCGAGTCAATAACTCGTAGCCTGCCAGCTGCCCGTGTGGGCTCGTGGAGCACTGGGATACAGATTTTGCCTTACTTTTTTAACTTCTTTATCTTCGCCTTCTATTCTACTCACGGGCATCCACGTAGCCAGAAGGGGGGGGGGGGGCCCGGGGGCTTAATTTTGATTTTGACTGTTTTATATGCATATTTTTTCGCATAAAACTACAATACATTAGATGTATTGTAATGTATTATATTTATAAGCAGTAAGATATGCATATAACGTATTAGGAGCCAGGATAGGGCTCCTGGCCCCCACCTCTGGCTACGTGGCTGCTCACGGATGGGAGCATTCGGGACACACAGGGGACTCCGCATGCCCGAATTTGTGCAGATACTTTCTAAAACAATTATGCCCTGACAGAATATGTGTCAAGTGAAAGTTGACTTCGCCGTGGCGCCTGTCGACCCACCCAGATATTTTCGGGATAAGTCAAGTTTGTTTTGTGGAATGCCCGCTGCCATGAAGCCCGATCTTGTGGTACTCCGTATGCATCTAATTCCACGTTGGTTGAAGCATTCTACGTCTTCGCTGATGATGATGCCAATAGGCATCACATCCGCTAAGACGCAGACTGCGTCATGTGAAACTGTGCGATACGCACTCGTCACTCTCATGCATATGAAACGAGAGGTACTTTCCAGCTTACCTAGGTAGCTTTTGGTTCCTAACGCGGATTGCCACATCGGCCCGCCATACCTAAGTATGGACTGGACTGCATTGGCTAATAGCCTTCGCTTGCTGCCATATACCGCAGAGCTATTAGACATCATACAAGACAATGCCGAAATAGCTATGGAAGCCTTTTGCAGAAATAGTGCAGTCCCCGACACTGATCTTTGCTTGCTGCACCGACTTGTGGTTGTTCACCACGATAACCTCCGTTGTGTGATGCGCTAGCTCCAGTTTCCTGGAGCGCATCCAACCTTCAACAATGCTAATAGAGTGGGCAGCCGTCAACTCAACCTCTCTGATAGATTCACCGTAGACTTCCAAGGTGATGTCGTCCGCAAAGCCGATTAACACCACCCCTACCAGGAACTTTAGCTTCAACAGCTCGTCAGACATGATGTTCCACAACACCGGGTCCAGTATGAGACCTCGCGGATCACCGCAGGGAACGCACTTCTGATCCTCCTCTGTGCTATAGCATAGCACACGATTCTGGAATAAATTTTCCAGAATCCTATACAGCGACCCCGTACTTGGTCATTCCGTAGCGAGTTGGCTATGGGAGCGCTATTAAACGCATTTCTCACGTCAAGCATGACAACTGCGCAATAGCGGATACCCGTCCTCTTATGCTGGAATGCCACCTCGGCTGTCTTAGAGACAGACAAAATGGCATCCACCGTAGATTTGCCTTTTCGGAAGTCGAATTGGTTCCTTGACAGACCGTTTGTACCCTCTGTGTACTGTACGAGTCTGTTAAGGATAACCCTTTCCAGTACCTTGCCGGCAGTATCAAGAAGACAGATTGGCCTATATGACAAGGGGACACCCGGAGGTTTTCCCGGCTTCGGAAATAGGACCAGGTTCTGTCGCTTCCATCTGTCCGGGAAGTGGCCAGCTTCCAGACATCTATTCATTACTGCCCCGAATAATTCGGGAGCCTCCAGAATAGCCGCTTTAATAGCCATATTCGGGATTCCGTCTGGTCCCGGTACTTTGCTCACCTTTAGGGATTTAGCGACCTCAATGAGTTCCTCGTTCGTAACCGTCGCTTCCTCCCCGACCTCTAAACCGCCGTCGCCCACGTTACTTTGGATGTTCGGTATGGAGGCCTATGGTCTGAGATACTGGAACGTCGGCCGTGGAACGACTCAGTGACCCGAGGCCAGGGCCTTGGCTCGTGACGAGGAAAGAGGCCCTCGATGATCCTTTCCAGCATCTCTGGTGATCTCTATGCGGGCGCCATCACGCCCTTGGTCTTTTCCATTACGACCCTGTAGGCATCACCCCACGGGTTCGTATTGGCACTAGCGCATAACCTTTCAAAGCAGACTGGTTTACTAGCTTTTATCCCACTCTTAAGCGCTGTGCATGCAGCAACAAGTGCTACTCGACATTCAGCCCTGCCTTCGTCCGTACGAGCTCTTTGCATAATTCTCCTCGCACGAAAGCACGCTCCACGGAGTTACGCAATTTCATCTGTCCACCAGTAAGCCTGTCCACCTCCCATACCTAGGTCGGCCTTTCCTAGGCATGGTGGCGTCGCGACAGTACCTCAACCAAATGATCAGCGTTCGGATCGAGCATACTGCGATCACAGCACTCTCTTCGGATCGCTTCGCAAACACTTCGGAATCGAAGTATGATGTCTTCCATCCACAGGTGGTTTGAGTGTCGGCTCTACCCGCCCTGTGATCTGACCGATTCCATAGCGGGCCGCCTGATGGTCACTGTGAGTGTAGCCACTATCTACCCTCAAGTCTCTGACTAATCTGCTCGATAGACCATCTCGGCGGAGAATAACAGCTGCAGTAGTACACTCCACACTTTGGCAACCGCAAGTCCCTCGTCTGCGGTTGACACAACCTTTTGAATCGGGAACCTGCCTGTCGTCCATACAGCCGCCGTCCCGGACCTATCTGAGACCCAGTTTCCGGCAAGGACGCGATATGGGTCTGAGATGATGGCAATGTCCGTTACCGACTCGGAAACCGCTTTGTGTAGCAGCTGCTGAGCCATGCTGCAGTGGTTCAGGTTGAGTTGTGTCACTCACACTATGATCGTGGCTTAGTCGCCGGCACACCAGCCGGACACCTTGGACCTCCCGTTACGTGCTTTGCGTCCCGTTTACCGGTACAGATCTAAAAGGGATGCTTATACCCGCGTGCTCGTTTTGAACGAAAGGTGTTGTGGACTATTTTTGGTGGAGTACAAACGGAAAGCGGAGAGTGACGGAGACGTATATGTATGGGGAGATTCCCATCGTACACCTGGCGAAAGTTGGGAGACTACGGTGGGCCGGCCACGTCGCAAGGATGCCGGACGACTTTGTAGTGAAATCCGTTCTCTTCAAGAACCCCATCGGAACCAGGAAGAGAGGGGCCCAGCGTGCTAGATGGCTCGACCAGGTTGAAGCCGACTTGCGTGTGTCGAGACGCGCAACGAATTGGCGACGAGTAGCCCAGGACCGACTGCAATGGAGAGGAATTCTTGATACGGCAAGAGCCATCCCGGCTGTCGGCTGAATAAGTAAGTAAGTAGGTAATAAAAAAGTTGCTTTTTACTCCTTTTTCGTGGTACTTCCGTTGGCTTCCTGGCGTATATTTTTCATCTGATTGTCGTTCTTTTTGCTTGTTTGTCGCCTTTTTTACGTATTTTTAAACAGCTTTTTGTTGTATATTTTGTGATTATTGGCGCTATTTTGGCATCTGTTCATCGATTTTTTATTTTGTTTCCGACAAGTTTTTGTCGTATTTTGTCGACTCTTCCTCAACTTTTCATCGTATTTCCACCATCTTTTCATCTCATTTTCGTTATCTTTTCATCGCTTTTCGTCGTATGTTATCAGCTGGTTCCGTAATCGGTAGAAAGCCCAATTCGCAGCTGGAGTTCGTCGTTTTACTTTCCGGCTTACATTGTTGTCTCATGTCACGAGCATACCAAGATATATAAATTATTTCACTACATGTCGTTCCCCATCCAGCTCTACCTCGGCATCTACACCATTTGGATTCCTATGTTCCCTATCAGTAACCATATGCTTCGTTCTGGCGGTGTTAATGGTAAGTCCCATGTCCCAATCTCGTTGCTTTCCATTTTTAAAGCTTAAAGGCCTCCTCCACTGCTCTACGGTTGATTCCGATGATGTCGATGTTATCCACAAAACCAAAAAGCATGTAAATTTTTGTGATGATAGTCCTGTTCCTTTCCACGTTTGCTCTTCTTATTACAGCTTAAAAAGCTATGTTGAATAGCAGGTTATGGAGTGCATTCCCTTGCTTCCGTCCACGCAACGTCTTGAAAGCGGCTGAGGTCTCACCCGCTATTCTGACGCATGATTTTGACCCATCCAGCGTCGCACGAAGCAGCCTAACCAGTTTCGTCGGCAAATAATGTTCTAGCATCTGCCACAGCTTATTTCGTTTGACTGAATCGTACGCCACCTTAAAGTCCACACGAAAGGTTCCGCTACCGGTCTCAGTCTACAGAACAGGATACGGGAGAGCACCTTATTGGCAAAATTGAGCATTGTAATACATCGATAGTTTTTATACTCGAATCAATGTCGTTTTATAAAATTAGGACAAATGATGCCATCCAATCATTTATCTGACATTTGTTCTTCCTCCCAGATCCTGACTATGATCCGGTGAATTGCTTTGTGCAGCCCAAATTAAAATTTCTATCCAATTAAACGTCCATCGTTGGTGGGCGTTAAAATTGTTGTATGTCAAATGGCCATAGGAGACAAAAAGCTTTGCATTGCTTCAATACATATTCTGCGCAAAGTACAGGTTGAGCAACGTGGCTATGATATAATTGAACTTTTTCCTTTACCATATTTGATTCTGGGAAAGTTTAACTCCCATGGCGTAGCATGGAGTTCCTTCGCGACAACTTCGATATGACAATTTTAAGCAAAGGGAATATGACCCGTTTTCCTAAAACTCTAGCACGTCCATGTGCTTTAAACTTATTATTATGCTCGACAACGTTACGGTTAAACTGCACGTGGAAGGTAATTCTTGATTCTCACGGTAACGAAGTCGTAAAATTTTTATTATGAGGTTTTATGGTTTGGTAAGTACAATTCAGACTTTACTAAAACCACGTGATCTCATAATTTACACCAATGCACGTTTATCAATTTCTCGGAAAAATCATAATAGACCTGTAGCTCCTTTATTAACTTATGTATATACGACACAACTAGCGGATCACCGGTTAAAAAGTATATCAAGTAGAATATGGTCTTTATATTGAACTGTTAGCGAGATATTCGGTTTATACTCAATTCGGCACCATAAGTCCAGATTTGATAGATAGGTATAGATTTTAACAATAAATTTTTGTGGTTTAACGAGGACTCTTTAAAAAATGAACTCTTCAGCTGCTGCTCTCCAACTGAATGGCGAAATGTTCTCCAATATGTATGTAGGTAGGAATGCCTGCCTGCCTGCCTGCTTGCTATTCAACCGAACGTTGAAAGCTTTAAACCCCAATCGAAAACTGCCCGGTAAACATACTTATCGTTCGTTGAAGAGAGTAAGCGAGAGAGAAGGGTTCGTCCGGCGGGCCGGCTGCTGCTTACTGCAACGCGCGGCCACAGATGATCAAATCGGAATAAAAGCTATGCAATCTGGCAGCGGAAAGCTTATATCCTCCCCTTGAAAAGAACGAGAACAGCTTGCAGCTGCGTGAAAGTTCCCACAGCAGCCAGCAGCAGTTCGGGTCGCCTCCCGGCTGCTGATGTAGCAGTTCGCCTTTATTGAAGTGAGTGTGGGTATGAGTGTGTGTCTGTGTGTGTGTGTGTTCTATTTTTCCATTATTATTGGTTTCCTGGCTCTGTTTGCCTTTGCCTTGGAAGAGCCTGGATCCAGAGAAGAAACGATTTCAAGCTTTCATTATTGTTGTTTGCGAAGTGCCTTCTTCGAACTGGCCGCATAGTTATGCACTTCGTCGAGTAGCTTTTCAATACGGTTTCATTGAGTAGGAGAATCCATAGCAGAGTGGGGGGAGGGGGGCTGACAACCGGGTGAATGGAGGATGAGATATAGAATATAAAGGACCAGTAGAAGAAAACCCATCGGAGTGGGTGTTTTTGGCATTCAGATAAGCTTCGGTACCGATTCAATCCATCCCGAGTACCGAAGGGACTGAGTGTATGGGCGGCACATGGACGTGCTGGATTATAAAGCGAAAGTATGTGCACTTTCATTCAATGAACTAGCTTGCTTCTTGCAGATCAGCAATCGGGATCAGGGAATTCGCTATTGAAAACAGGATATGCAAAGAATGAACAGGAATCTGATACTCCTTTGACTACGATGGAATTCGAATAGGGGAGCATTGCAGGACTGAGCTCCAGTTGCGCATGCAAGCAGCGTGCGGTGAGGGGCTTGTGGTTGCCAACGATAGACATGCTTGGGGAAAATACTTACAACCAATGATCAACCTTATCATTTGTGTGTATGATAGTGAATTCGTTCATGGCAGGGTATTTTAACAAGCTAGGCAAAATTCCAACTGGGAACACTGAACATGGTTTCTGCACTCGTTTAAAGTCTATCGGTTTATTGGTAAGCCAAGGAGAATCTAATAACAAAGCCCACAGATAGCTTCTGACGGACGATTTATATAAAACCGCTGGCTCTCGAGGGGCTAGGCATAAAGAGCGGCTTGAGATCTAATTTACGGTATGAGCAACTACACAATTAGGTACCTACTTCTGAAGCGATACTGCTTCTCGAAGCCGTAGCCGTTCAATCCCGTTAAGCTGCACTAAAGAGCTCTTGCTGTCTGACGGTACTCCTGCAGCTGTATCATGACTGAACTTGAACTTAACCGTCGGTGGGTGGTCTACGGTACAGAACATAACTCTCACGAGTCTTAGAAAATATCGAGGCTGATTATTGCCCCCATTTTAGCATACCTTCGTAGGTGTGTGCTGGTTTTTCTTTCCAACTGACCATTGCGTGGTACACGCTGGGGGGCACGTGTAGAACGTTTTATACAAGTACAGCACCTTTTGACACGCACCAAACTGAACCAATTGCCGTTGTATCTAATCTTGTTTTTTTTGTTTCTGTTCTCGTTCGCAGGTAAGAGTCGAAAATTTTCGAACCATATCAACCAACCTCTAAAGGTGTGCTGTGGCTCTGCACGACTGGCTGGGTTCACCTGGACTAAGTTGCACAGCGGCATTTACTGGTAAGCCATGAGCCAGACCCACCTTCTGGAGAAGTTACAGTGTGCGTTATGTCAAACGAAACCACCGTGCAGAGTACCGCCAAAACAGCCATCAGTTGGACTTTACCGAGTATCATGTTTCCACGGTTGGCTGATTGCATTTCCTGCTGTTGCCGAGGACCATCATCACCAGTCCTACTGCTGCTGCTGCTCGTTGGCTGGCTTTCTGCTGGCGCGGCGGTAGCTTATGGGCTATGTACGGTTCCTCCTCGGCAGGCATCGACCGCTTGCGGCAGAATCCGCACTTTTGCGGGAGTCAGCGCTCGCTCCATTCTTTTGTCTGCGCCCGCCGTGAGGTCTCGAATTCAGTCAAATGTGAAATTCTTAAATTTTTCAAAGGGTAGCCCGGGTTTCTTGTTCATTTATATGGGTTTAAGGTTTGTCTTTTTTTTCTTGCTTCCCCCGACAGTTTCGAACAAAGCGAGAAATACACGGAGCTGGTTAGCGATCGTCATAACGATTTTATAACGCATAAATATTTCGGAGCGCATTCAGCGTGACGTGGGTTTGCGTAATTGGTACTGCAGAAGTAAGAATTTTGTTCACTGTTGGATCATAAAGTGGCTGAGTAGTGAAGTTTTCTTTTCATTTTTCATATATGTTGATGATTGATAGCTATGGCAGAAGTTAACGAGATGAGACACAATATCATTTAATTTTTACGACATACGCTGAATTTCATATAATAGCGATGGGGAAGCTTTGCCGAATATTTTTTTTTCTATTTTCAACAATCAATTGCATGAACTATGAATAACCACAAATGTTTCTAGTTGATGTAGCTTTATGTACCGGAATTTTTCAATGAATGCCATCAGTTCTTTTCTGTTACCAAAATATGTGTTATAAACAATATAGATACAGCTGTTTCAACAACTTTATTGTCGCAAGCTGTACATTGTAAAAACTGAATATGTAATGCGCTTTTAGTATGTCACAAGGCCAAACGTAAATCTAAATTTTATATTTTTAAAAAGTTACGTGATTTGTCAACCTTTATAGACAGGGGGCTCTGTAGCCGCAAAGTTACCAAGTGTATTTTGACAGGCGAATTGTCATGAGTCTTAGTAGAATCATATCATTCGAGGTCAAAGCATGTTTAACATAGGTTTATTATCAGGCCCCTTATTATCCAAGAACCCTCTTGAACATGCTTCCTCCTCAGAGCAAGAAAAGAGAATCGAAATATTTGTACTTTGCTCAATTTTCAATACGCTGCGCTTTTATCCGTGTACTCTTAGCACAAACGGTTATATGAGCAACCTGCAAATAGTGCAACTTGCTCATTGAGGAACAACAAAATGTTAGCTCGTTGAACTCATCAATGCATTTCGTACCAGCGATTGATGGATATGACAACATTCGATTTCCGTGCTATTGACTATTGAAACGGATCTGTTCTTTTCGCTTTTATCTTTATTGCAATCTGCAGTAGGGTACGGTAGGGTATTTCCAGCCCATTAAGCGGTAGTCTAAACAATATTCAGCAATTACGTTGAAGCTATATTCATTCGAGGCAAGATTTTTATACCAGTTGATAGAATAATATTTACTGAATATCGGCGTGTATTTTGGTCTTAATGAAATGCTACTGAATTTGAGTTATAGTCGCGGGAAATGATGAAGTCGCTGCGGCTAAATTGAGCCCATTTTCTATAGTGGTCTATCAAGTGGTTTATACCAGTTGATAGAATAATATTTACTGAATATCGGCGTGTATTTTGGTCTTAATGAAATGCTACTGAATTTGAGTTATAGTCGCGGGAAATGATGAAGTCGCTGCGGCTAAATTGAGCCCATTTTCTATAGTGGTGTCTGTGTTTTGTAAATCAGACCGGCCGAAATAGCCTGCACAGGCATTCATATACACTAGCACCAGAAGCAAGTGGTTGTCTCTCAAATACTAGCTATGTCAACACGATAGAAGTATTTCAGGCGTTTCAGGCCTTATACATTGGTAGTAGTGAAAATTGAGCACCATATGCTGAAATTAAAAACAAAATGCTGCAAATGCAGAGGGGAATTTTTGTGTTCTTACGTTAAAAGAAGTAGAATTGTTCTGTGATAGTATATTCACAGCTGTTTAGTTTCTATAATAAGTAAATGTGTTCATAATTGTGAGTTTTCCAAACAATCATCAAGAGCGGATACGCGTAAGCGATTGCTGCTGGTTTTTTCAGCCTGATTACGTGCCAGTGGAAAAACAGTGGTTTTGATGTTTATTGAATAAAATTTAGCAAATTACTTACATTTGTATGAAAAAAGTTACAACACATTAAAGCTTATGAGTGCTACATTCGTTTCAGTATTGTTATATAGCGGCAAAGTTTTTATTAGGGCTAGCGCAGCCAAAAAAGGTAATGTATGCCGAATTTAGTAGAGTGCTGGAAATATTCTCCCGTACCCTAGCTGCCAAGAACAAACTCGAAAGTTTCTCACTTAAAGGGAACAATAAGAAAAATAAGAATATGAGAAAAGTACTTGAGTACTCTTTTTGAGTTTTGATATTTTGCTCTTTGTGTGAAAAAATTTCACAAATATTGCAGAAATTCTGCTTGTTGTGATGAAGCGTAAAGTTGCACTTCATGCAAAAAGGGTAAGGAAATAACAAGCCTGCTCTTGATAGTGCAAAAAGACACTTTTATAATTTAATACACTGACCAGTCTATCTAAGGATAGCTATAATTGAGGACAGTACTATGTATCATGAGGAACGAGGTGGGTAAAGCAAAGAAACCATTGAAGGAAGAATAAACCTCATCACACAAGCACGCATAAAAATTTATAAGCTGATCGCCAGGCCACTGACATTCCGATACTAATGCTCAGAGTTTGTTTGTAAAACAAATTTTCAGCCCGTTCTCGTTTCGAGCCAACAAGAAATCTTGCCTCGGATGAAGGAAGTGTTCGTGAAGCATATGCATTAGCTTAGTTTCATTAGTTTCAGCATCGTGTAAAGTGTGTAGGGAGCGAGCGGCGATTCTGGTCACAAAAACATGGCTTTCTGTCGTAGACTTGCTTATCGCTCACTCAATAGCAAAAAAAAATGATAGTGAAGGTTCCAAAAAAAAACTCCCGGACGATATTACAATAGATTCACAACAGTTTTAGTGATGAGTCCTTGCAAAAAAATTTATATGCAGGTTTTAGATATTGTTAGCTCTTATATTAGCACAAACCAAAAGCGAAGTTACGTGTTTTGCTTTAAAATTGAAATGGATGTGTCAGGAACCGGTTTTGAAAGTTGTAAAAATATAATAGAGTTTTGAGAGGATTTTAGATGTCCAGGAGTACTTCAAACTGTTATTTTCACGTACCTGGTTCCTGGTTCCTCGTACCTCTGACGATTTTGAAAAGATATGGCCGCGTGGTTGATTTAGAATTACATTAGTTTCGGTGGATAAATTATAATGACAGCAGCTAACGTTCGATCAGTCCACGCGCCACCAACATTCCAATGAAACTATTTTAGGTTTCTCGTCTTCTTCCATTCAACTTATTTGACTATGGTTATTATTTCTATTATTTATAATACACTGGCTACGATGGAATGCAAGAGAAAATTTGAAGCGCTTTATGAAATATTAAGTTTCTAATTTGACCCTCGCAAGAGCTGATCGTTGAATAATTGTGAAGCACCTTTGCGTCAGCTTGCTTCACAGACACTGATATCCCTACAGCGTAGTAGGCCGTGTTTTATTCGTACAAAGTACATTTCCGAAGGCCGCCCTTTTTGCAAATTCTGCCATTTCATAACCATTTCATTTCATTGGGCAACGTCTTGCATAAGTTGTGGTGGGCTGCATTCACCATTTGCTGGGAAGGGAAAATTAATAAACCTGTTGGAGCATCGGCAATGAAATATTTTGCAGCTGAGGTTTTGGAATTGAAAGTGCTATGTCATTTGTAGCTAGTTATCCGCAAGGGCTGGTACCGAATGGCCGAAACACAAATGGCCGAAATCCAAATGGTCGAATTCCAACAACAGTCACACAAGCCCGAATCACAAAAGACCGAATCACGATTTTTGTTAGGTTATAGTCACTTTAACAGCCATTCATTGTCATTCGTGACTTTTGTGGGGTTGGGATTTTAATTACTATTTAGGTGCATGCATTTTCCTAGGTTTACTGACTAGTAGGGATTATCCCTTAGTTAAGTCCGAACGAGCGGCAGCGAGTAAGGACAGCATATACCCAACATTTGTGCAGGCTGAAGGCCGTGATTATTTTCGGCCGAAAATGACATTCGGTCTTTTGTGTGATTCGGCCATTTGTGATTCGGCCGTTCGCGATTCGGCCATTAGATATTTTATGCCATTTGTTATTTTGGCCATTTGTGTTTCGGCCATTCGTGATTCGGCCATTTATGTTTCCACCATTCGTAGTTAATCCATCCGCAACGACAAACAACTGAACCAACTTCTGTTAAGTGTTACCTTTAGCCAAAGTAGTGTTTTGCCGGATATTCTACCCGCTCTGTTGCCTAAGAAAAGCAAACGGAAACAATCCTGTTCGCGCGCCTAATGGCGGTTAGTGGGTACACTTTTCGACAATGTTTATATGCTTTTGGGAACTCGGCTCACGTACGCTTGAAAGTTCTACAACAACAATCAAGACTTGAAATATGAATTTGACGTGAATAAAGTTGCCAAAGGTATGCTAACGTTTCCCGAAAGTTGTACACACTTGCCGCCATTACGCACGCGAAACGGTGGATAATTTCCTGGCCACGTACCCAATCCATCGTAGCATGCCGCATTGTACTACTTTCACTATTCGCGTTGACAAATGTAAGCTGCTGCCACCTCCAAAAGTTTATTATAGGGGTGAAGCGGAATAGGAATTTCTAAAAGAGCGCAAGAGAGCGAAACATTTTGGCAGATTTTCACCCACTCGTACATACGGGCATTTCTATAAGTGTGCAAGAGATCGTTTAATATCGTCAACGCGAATATCAGCTTATTTTTATACTTGATACAGATTGTGATTCATGCATCTACGCCACTCTCCATTTTGCACATTGCCACCAAGTATCGATCGTAGAATTACACGCTCAAAAACCCCAAGTACTTGTCGATCAGCTTCCTTTAGTGTCCACGATTCAAGTCTGTAAAAGGGCACCGGGAGGATTAATGTTCTGTAGAACGTCAATTTTGTGCGAATTTGAAAACTGCGGGACTACAGCTGGCTACGTAATCCGAAGAAAGCCCGATTCGCCGGACTGCAATTCAGCGTTTTACTTCGCGGCTTTCATCGTTGTCACATATCACGAGCTCACCAAGGTATATGAACTCCTCCACTACTTCATATCGTGCCCCCTCTAATTTCGCATCGGAATAAACACCATTTGGTCTCCCACGTTCCCTGTCAGCAACTATGTACTTCGCTTTGGTGGTTTTAATGGTAAGTTCCAATCTCACTGCCTCCCACTTAAAAGACCTAAAGGCCTTTTCCACTGCTCTACGGTGTATTCCGAT
Organism: Sabethes cyaneus; assembly: GCF_943734655.1. Classification (NCBI taxonomy): domain Eukaryota; kingdom Metazoa; phylum Arthropoda; class Insecta; order Diptera; family Culicidae; genus Sabethes; species Sabethes cyaneus. The sequence goes on along the minus strand of NC_071354.1, from coordinate 166,818,037 downwards.
GATATCAACGTCATCCGTAAAACCAACAAGCATGTGAGATTTCGTCATGATAGTCCCGTTTCTTTCCACATTTGCTCTTCGTATTGCACCTTCCAAGGCAATGTTGAATAGCAGGTTAGAGAGCGAATTCCCTTGCTTCAGTTGCATCTAAGGTTACGAAAGCGGCTATTCTGATGGATGATCTTGACCTATTCAGCGTCGCACGAATCAGCATAACTAGTTTCTTCGGAAAACAATCTTCTAGCATTATCCAGCACAGCTCGTTTCGTTTGACTGAATCGTACTCCGCCTTGAAGTCTATAAACAGATGATGTGTCTGCAAGTTGTACTCCAGCAACTTGTCTAGTATCAGGTATCAGGTATCAGCATCTTTGGCTCGAGCAGCACGTTCCTCACAATCATGTGGAAGATTTGTGCCTTGCCCATCTTGCCGTGTCATCATTTCCCTGATGAGGACGGGAAGGAAAACAGGAGGAATAGGAAGGGGTGGATGAGGAATTTGGACAAACACAAACATATATATACCAAGAGATTTTTGTACCCCCGAGGGGATACTGCAATCCTTGGTAGTTAACTTATCAATAGTACACCCCCTGGGGGGTATACTCATGATAAATAAGAGCTTATAGCTCAATACCGCTTTCGGTAAAAAACATCAAAATGTCTCGTAATTTTAGTTTCCTAAAATCCGATTCATTTAAGATGTAGGATCCAAAGATCCTATGACGCAATTGTGCTACTGCAGGACAGTTGCAAATTACGTGATATGGTGTACCGTAGTCGGATTCACATAAATTACAATGAAACGATTCAGCTCGCTGAATCGTAGCCATATGATAATTTAGTCTGCAGTGACCAGTCAGTGATCTGACAAGAATACTGCAATTTACCTTTGAGTGTTGCAAAAGAAATTTCGCAACCTTCTCTCAAGGCTTAACAATGAAACTTGTCGTTTGACGACAAGTTTCAAGATTTTCCCAATAACGTACATGTTCAGATGAAAACCAAGATCGAATCTTTTGTTTTATCCAACACGTCGTAATTGGTAAAGTAGGTTCCGGTCCGAAAACCGACTTTTCTGCTCCAGATCTTGCTAGTTCATCAGCCCATTCATTTCCGGTTATACCAGAATGGCCAGGAACCCAAACCAGATGAACGGCATTTAGAATGCTTAGTTCTTCTAATTGGGGGTGGCAGGCGATGACTGTTTTAGATTTAGAATTAGCCGCACAAAGGGCTTTTATAGCGGCTTGACTGTCAGAACAGAAGTAGATAATCTTGCCTATCAGTTCTTTCTGAAGTGCAAACTGAGCTCCGCACATAATTGCAAAGATTTCAGCTTGAAAAACGGTGCAGTAACTACCCAACGAATAGGATTCCTCCAATTCCAGCTCACGGCAGTAAACACCAGCACCCGCGCGACCTTCGTACAAGGAACCATCGGTATAACAGACCACATAGTCGGAAATTTTCCTTTCCATGTAGCCTGACATCCAATCCGCTCTAGGAGGAAAGTCACTCGAGAAAGTCCTATACGGGAAAGTACGCATGAGCGTTACATCGCTAGGAGCAAGGGCAAACTTGTCCTCAGCAACAATTTGCGACCACAATCGAGTATGACCAGTGGAACGGTCCACAGACTGCCAAAGGCCAATCGCGTGTAGTCGATAAGCACATATTAGTGCCTCTTGCTTCAGGTGGATGTAGAGTTGTCTAGTAACTGACGCAGGGTAAGCATCTGATCCGTCGTGGAGCGACCCTTTTAAAAACCAGCTTTGTACTTACCAACGAAGAACTCTGCTAACTGTCTTAGTCTAAAAAATAAGATATGGAGCACCTCAGGACATGATCGATGACATGTGCTATCTGGGGGTCCATTAGGATGCCTTTAGGTGTGTTTTCGAAAATTCAGATGTGCAATGTAGGTACTACAAATGACCATACCTTTGACCGCGTTAAAGTTTATGAGCCTCAGATCATTATCATTGGTTGACCAAGGAAGGCTATGTATCGTTCCAATTTTAGTATATATCCAGCCGAAGCTAGAACAGAAAAGCTATATCATCCAATAATGACATCAACATTAGCAGCATAGAGCTGGGGTGGCTCGTTCTGTTTCAAGTAGTCGTCTCCGTTCAACTCGATCTTGGGCCACTCGTCGTCAATTTCCAAGTCGTTTCAGAAGTTGCAAATCGTTTTCGACCTGGTTGCATCATCTTACATGTTGGGCTCCTCTGTTCTTGGTGCCAGTGGGGTTGTTAAAGACAACTGTTTTCGTCGCATCCTTTCGACTTGTCTGGCCAACCGTAGCCTATCGACTTTCGCCAGACGTACGATGGGAATCTCTCCAAGCAGAGCCTGTAGTTCGGGGTTCATACACCTTCGCCACTCTCCGCTTTCAGTTTGTACACCGCCAAATATCGTCCACAGCACCTCCCGCTCACACATGGTAAGGGCGCGTTTGTCCTCCGTGAGCAGCATCAGAGCTTCTAGTTTATAAAGAACTACTGGCCTGATAAGGGTTTGATACCGCTATGGCAGCCGCTATCCGTCTTTTTACTTCACAGCTCACGTCATTGTCACATGTCACTTTCAATGACCACTCTATCTAACTCTATCTATCACTACCGCAATTCCAACAAAGTTTTTCTGCAACGAAAGGCTTAAGTCTATGAAACAGGATGCGGGAAAGAGTTTTGTATGCAGAATTGAGGGTAGTAGTGCCCGGATAATTTGAGTCGATGACTCTTTTTGTAAATAGAGCCGGTAGATTGTGTGATAGAGTCCCGCAAGTGAATCTGGAGTCTAAGTTATGGTCGCCGTTCACAAATAAATCTGGTATACCTCAAAGCAGTAACTTGGGTTCACTTTTGTTTATTTTATTCTTCAACGACACTGCCTCTGCTGTATGAACTGGTTGCAGACTGGTACATGCTGATGATTATAAAAATTACTTGATGATTCGTTGCATTGAGGATTGTCGTCGTCTGCAGACACCTTTGCACACATTTGTGATTTGGATAAATCACACAACTTGACTATCAGCGTTCCTAAATGTGAGGTAATGACATTCTACCGTATTAAATCGTCGTTCGTATTTCACTATAGAATTGATGGTCAGATATTAAAAAGGCTCGATTGCATTAACGATCTTGGTCACATTAGACCCGAAAATGGCTTTTGATCGGCATCGTGCAAAGATTATTTCAAAAGCAACGCGTCAGCTGGGATTTATTCTTAAAATTGGACATTTAGTTCATTGTGCATTGGTCCATCCGATTCTCGAAAACACCTGTCTTTGGAAGCCGCACCAGCTCTATTGGAACCTTCGAAATGAACGAGTCCAGAGAAGGTTTCTAGGATTAGCTTTACGTAATCTGCCTTGACATGATCCAGATAACTTACCTCCGTATCTTGACCGCTGCCGTTTCCTTGGTCTCGATACACTTGAGTATTGGCATAAGATGCAACAGACGTTGTTTGTGACAAAACGACTAAACGGTGAGATTAACTGCACAAAGTTGCTGTCGTTTTTTTTCTGCGCATCTCGAAGGACTCTGAGATCCCCGTCGCTGCTGACTAACCGGTTTTACCGCACTGAATTTGGCAGCAATGAACCAGTTGCATGAGCCTCCCAATTGGCTTCGAAGTATGACGCTGGCCTAATAAGCCAGTCGTCGTATGTTCGAATCTCGACTGGGAGAGGCTGTTAGAGTCAATAGGATCGTAGCAACTGGTCCTGCAATTGTCTTGCACTCTAACAGTTGGCTGCGAAGTTTGTTGAGGAATATTTTGTATTGTCGAATCGTTGAATAACTTCAAGCGTTTGGTGACAATAAGATAATCGTGGACAATTAATATTAGTTAATTTAGACTTTAAGCCAGTCTAGTTTTAAAACAATAAAACAATACTAGGTATATCATAATTACACAAGTAAAATCTCCGCTGCTTGATCTAGTCGACAACGATGCCAGACAATAATCGTGCCTCATATGCGTTCCAGTGCAAAATATGCTACGAATGTGCTCTCGTACCAAACACGAACTAATCGTAATACTATCGTTTGCGAACAGGAAAATAAGGTTAGGAATGGTTCTAAATGGTATGAATTTTTCTAATTATTTCCCAAAACTGCGATAATATGTTCTCCGTGTATTATTGCTATTGTATTTCCGTACATCACAAAAGAATTTGCACTCATCACTACGTCTACAACAACTATTTTTATTTCATTATTGCGTCACCTTTCTGTAAATTTTATGTCCGTTTTATGTTATTTTGGTGTCATAATTGTGTTTTTGTACTATTTTCATATCATTTGTCTAACGATCTTTTCATGGGCATCTTATCAGAATCGATAAATAACGAGGCCGTTAAGAAGCAGATTAATATTTGGCGTGGGGAACAATCCTGAAAACTAGTTTTATCAAATATACATGACCTGGAGCTGTAGTGCTGATGAATTAAATCTTCCGTTGAGCTCCGTCCTAAGGTTCTTTAAATTATAGTCAAAATCTTCACTAAATGGCTTCTTTTACGCGCGGAATTTTACCACGGCTTTCAGCATTAACACTGTTTTTTTCGTTGAGCACAGAACGGTTAGGTCATTTTGCAGAGTTAAAATGAACATCTAAACGAAATCTAGCAATAAGTAAAAAATAAATTGTTTTGCGGTTCAGTCTTTTCATCTGCATAAAGTATTTCCCTCTTCCAAGTCCCAGGTGCCGGTGCTGACGATGGCTTATCAATTTGCCGTCACGTCGTACTGATTCGTATCTGCGTGCTGCCGTCATCAGCATTGATCCTTGCATGTCGGAGCAAAATCTATTTAGATCATTTTTCATGATAAATATTAAAATTTTCTGCACCTTTCTGCCCAACTACGGAAGACGAGAGAGCCCATCAAGGCACGACGAAAGACGTACCCCGTCCGCTCGAACTAGAGACCCCACTTTCTGTTTTATATAGACGCCATCAACACCGTCGTCGTTTTGGCGTGAGCAACCGTACGGAAGTTGTCTGTACTGCGATAGAGCGCTGCTGCTCTGGCTAGGGCTGACAGAATTTGTCAAATACGCAACCGTCGAAAGCGTCACGGGCGACCGCCTGAACATCCCCAAGGCTCGCAGCTAGCAACTATTAAGATGTGGCTCGCGTGGGCCTCACACTCCGAACGATACATTGAATGAATAAATTTGCATCTGCTCAACCCATCCGACCGTGCGCGCGCGTCGTCTTCAACTTGCCGACCGGGCTTATTTTATGTTCTGTCCCAAGCTTATGGCGGCGGTGTGGTTGGCGGTTTGGTTCGCACTTTCACCGGAGCCAATTTCCGACCGGCTCCGCCAAGGCGATAGAGCGATATAGCAAGCGAGGAAGGAAAGATGAACTTTTCTTCGCAAAACTTGCTTCGCTTGGGAGTAACCACGCCGCACCGCGCTGCGGCTCATGGCAGGGAGACCTTTGAGTTATGGAGTTGTCGAGGGTTTAGGATGCCGGCGATCATCATCACTACCTCTGACTGGTGAGCTGCTGGTGCACGAAGGTTGAGGGTGGGATTGGCAACGATGACCTTAGCAGCAGGACTAGAGAGGTTGGATGCCGGGAGGAGTGGGTGGTAAACAAGTGAAAGCTGGTTAAACTTGATTTGATTACGTTTTGTTCAAGGTTTTCTTTCTTTTCGGACCCGTAGGAGTCCCATGTTTTCTCTTTCGTTTCGACACGTTTGAGATTCTGTTTTTCTTCCTCGGCGGAGGATTGTATTAGCAATTCAAATTGTATCAGTTTAGCTTATTTATATACAAGAAAATGGCTTTATCCACTTCGGGGTTCAGGAAATCTGAGAGAAAAGGGGAATCTGTTTCCTGAGCTAATGTGTCATGCATATGTCATGTCTGTTTTGAAATAAACAAGAAAACTAAATCAGCGGCTCAAGGATTTCACTTATGACATAAACTGGTGGTTTTTAAGGGCGTTTGAAATTTCGAGCTTCTTCTCTCCACTACGAATTATGTCACCACTAGCAAAAGATGGCAACTTAGAAGCAAAAAGCTGTAGACAAAACTGTACCACCTCTCCTATGTGATTTGTATGTAATATACAGATGGACAATAATTCAGTGAATGCTTTCGTTCTTGCAGTTTGTTGGGCTTATATCTTTTTTATGACGGTTTGTATGAGCTTAGTAGCTTTTTCACGTGATTTTTCAGACAAGTTAAACTCTACATGTTGCTGTTGCTCAAGAAATATCAGTATACCTGCATGCAAATTGTGCAAATGATTTCGAGCGGGAGAGCATTAAAGTTGAATGATAAAGACCGGAACGGTACCACACATCAGGTGGCTCCATCACCTCCGCTAGCATCTTCGTTATCAACCAATGACGCTAGCAGGAGCTTTTGTAGGGGTTTTATAACTTCCTGTCGTTCTTCCGACACCGGACCGGCGTTTTGTGATTTTCTAAGCTTGGAATGAATATTTCAGTGTGCATTTTGACAATGTGCCGCTTTTATGTGGTAGAGCTTCTTTTTTTCTTCCTCCGAGTTGCGGAAGACATATAATAATAGTAAAAGTTGGGAAGTAGGACGATAAACCCAGTGCCTTGTTGTGCTCGAGTTTGAAACATGCTAATCGTGACGTCCATTTGCAAAAGAAAATATGCCCTGAATATGGCCCAGCACCGAGTGAGAGCCCGAGTTCCAATTTGCAAATAAAAGAAATGGTTAGGAATCACAGAAGGTCACGCGTGATCGAAACGTCAGCTCTCACCCTTGCGCTCACGATGAAATAGCACGCATCTGCCAGTTAGGACCGCAATCTATCTCTCGAAATGAGTTTTCTGCCAGACAACCGTGACGCACGTGACGAGTGAAAGCCGCATATGCTGACGTTGGTTTTTATCATTTTACTGAACATCTTTGTCATCATTGATTGTGTTCGGTTTCACTCTTCGGATGCAATAAATTTTGTTCCCATCCTGGTGGTTTGGAAAATTGTTAAAAACAACTTTTATCTAAATCGATGCGGTACTATTCCCGAAAAAAATTATAATCAAACATAAAATTTGATTAATTAATTCCACGCCAAGACGCTCAAGTAGAACATTATCTAGGATTACTGTTAGTGCATGACGCAATTTCAACACATTAGCATACTCTTTCCAGCACTAAACTGACCAAAATAATCCATTCCATCGCAGTTTCGTCACGCTCACGAAGCCTACAAACATTCACAAAGAAGCCGACTGTTCATGCCGTTCAATCGTCGGATGGATTTCCTCCGAGGAGAAGGATGCGGCGCTTGCGATGCCTACGAGGGATTTGAAACCGATTCCCATCATCAAGCATAAGCCAGGATCAAAATGTCGTTAGAAACCGTTCCATCTCCGGTGCCACATGTCATGAATCTAAAACAGACCCCATTTGCCCCGGGTCGTCGTCATCGTCGTCGTCGTATGTTTGTCTTTCCGAACCGTGAGCCCAACAACCCGAGGACATCCCTAATGGCATTCGTTACGATCTCGTTACGGTTGAACTGATGATGGGTGATGGGTTTACATTCAAAATAAACTTTCGAATATTAAATTCGACTGAATCGATTCGCAGTCGAAGATGGTCACTATCGAGAAAAAAAAATAATAATAATAATGTGGGACCAAATACTACGCCCCGTTTCGAACGATTGAACATCTGCTCCCATCGGAGCATTTGTTTATACGCTTGGCCCGGAATTAACTCCTCGCACTGGTGGCATTTCCGTAGTGAACCGTATCGTTGCTCGGATCATCATTCAGGAAACGAACTGTTTAATGTCTCTTCTCGGTCATTCATCGATCCTTTCTCGTTGGGCTCCTACCCTTGTTTAATTTTCTGCTTCGGATTCTCTCTTGATTGGTTTGTCCTTTCCACTCCGGCTGTTACGGCTAGCGTGACCTGGGATGAACTTTCCCTAAAATTCCGGAAGAGTAGGATTGGTTTGTTAAATTAGTCCCGAATTAGGTTACCTCTCCGATTGAGTCCATTGTAATTGGAACCGTTGAAATAATTTTCGTAATTTTTTTTTTTTTGCTCAACGCTATTGGTTGCTTCGCTGTTATTCAATCAGACTCTGTGACCTTCATCTTCAATTCGATACATTACCGGCTCAATTCGTTTTGCTGTTGAAGACAGCACAGCACAGAGTCATAAATTGTTATCGCAAAACAACCGTCCACCATCAATCGTTGGTCATTGTCAATGGCAGATTGCGATTTCAACCGGCTCGCAAACAATACCCACAAAGCAGCATCCATTATTGCCCTCCATCTTTCGTTATTATTGAACTTGATCTCTTTGGCGCTGTACTTCTTCGCTGTACGCCCCTCTCGTGATCGTGAGATTTATTTTTCCGGTACATTTGACAGAGCTCAGAGTCGGTTTACCTGCCGATGAATCGGTCCGTATAAATCATTCCATTTAACGGCTTAAATCTACCATTGACTGTTCAAGTGGTCAATACATATTCTTTATTACTTCCAACTGTACACGGACTCACAGCTTAGTCTGCTGTCTAATCCAACAAAATGCCCTTCAGTGGTAGCTCAAGTTCACTGTCACGCAAAATTGTGCTTTTCATTTAACCTAATCCGTCGTTTGCTGTTTGTTGTACGAACGGCGGATGTAGCGCTTTGTGTCAGAAGCCGCTATTTGAAGCTGACAAGTGACGTGTTTGTTGATTCTTCTGATTACATACATAAGTATATGTTTACTCGCTTTTCGATCTAAAGTTGGTGGGTTTGGAAATGACATAATTGACTGCTTTTCAAGAGAAAACATTTTTTTATGAAATGTAAATGGCAGTATGTATATTTTAGTGATTTTATCAAATGATTACAGAGGTCTGTTGTTGACAAGTATACGTATAACGTTTTGGTTGCCGTTACAAATTAAATTATTACAATTAAAATAAACGGTTTTTTGTTGACTTTAAGTTGAAATTTTCAGCAATTTCCGGACACACTCCAGTGGTTGAGAAGCTCAAATAAATGGATCTTCCAGAATAGCTGACTTAATGGATTCAGTCTTCTTTTACGAGGCGTAGCTTCTTAGAGAAAGTTGGCGTAACCTGTTCTACTCCATGCCAGATTCATCCTGGTGAACCCCAAAGCGGTGTCTGAGGGCCTTTGCTGTTCATTTTGTTTATCAACAATGCATGTGCGAAGTTGAAGTCGTCAATATTATAACACACGGATGATCTCGAATTTCTCCGCGAGTTTACTGCGTTGACTGATCACTGTGTACTTCAAACGGACATCAACACGCTTGTAGAATGGTGCAGTGTGAACGGAATGAAATTCGATATCATCAAATATTCCTTAATTTCATTCACTCTGCATTTTTAACTTTCTCCTTAGTCTTTCTGAGTTCCTGCTTCATTATGGCCCGATAGGTCCCAATCGGACGTAGTTCATGGCAGTTCAGTGGGCTAATGTCCTGAGGACAAAATGCACCGAGTTTTTTTTACGTGTAGAATTCCCTACAGCTGAGCACCTTCGAAGATCCGGTACTATCAGACACCTGAGAACTCAGGGAGTGGGGTTTGGTATCCCGACCCCCCTAATGGGGCGAGAAGATCCGGACCCACTAAACCCTACTCGAGTCTCCAGCCTCAATCCTCCCTGGCACCACCTTATCGGTATTACTTCATGAACCCCTCCATGACATGTGCTTAACGCACTCTCTTAGATAACTACTGGACTATGGTAATTAGGCTGTTTATTCGCCGTTGATCGGCTTTCCAGCGGTTTTGTAGCTCAAGTACAATCTGGGTAGCAGCCGCATTGACCACTCCCCAGACGTCCGAGTTGGAACACATCCTTTGGATTAAGTTATCCGGAGTAATGTCCTGTCCGCTTACTGCCATCATGTTGCTTCTCGCACCCGCGAAACGAGGGCATATGAAGAAAGCAAGTTCTGTAGTTTCCTCAACATCCACGCATTCGGGACATGCTGGGGACTCCGCATGCCCAAACCTGTGCAAGTACTGTCTAAAACAACCATGCACTGACAGAAACTGTGTCAAGTGGAAGATGACTTCGCCGTGGCGCTTGTCGACCCACCCGGATAGTTCTTGCAAGCATGGTCGACGTGGCTCCCGAACTTGAGCTTGTCGTTGACCATGATTCCCAGGAGTTTTAAGGACCGCGTTGACGAAATAGTGCAGTCCTCGAAGCTGATATTTGCTTGCTGCACCGACTTGTTCACCACGATAACCTCCGTTTTATGATGCGCTAGCTCCAGTTTTCTGGATCACATCCATGCACCGAGTTAGCCTCATATCATTGCAACAAACTTTTAGAATAGTGACATGAAGCTAAGTCCTGGTTTTTCGTAAATACTGGTTTTTCGTTTATATGTATCCACTTCTTGTGGTCGAATTACTACAAAACTAGTATCATAATAAGCAGAAAAGTCTGTAAAATCAACATCAGAAATACAAAAAAGAGTGATTTTCTTTAAAATTTTATTTATTTATTTATTTACTACTAGCTGACCCGACAAACTTCGTATTGCCACAAATTAAACTGTGTTGTACATAAATCGTGAATCTCGGATGACCTTTGTCACTATCTTGAGTTTTGCAAGTTTCTGGGGAGCTCATGGGTGTTTTAATATACAAATTTTCCTCACAGTAAAGTAGAAAACAACTCCCCCCATTGCTTAGCCTGATAAAATAAAGCGGATAGCATTTAAATATTCGCCATCATTACAAACCATTACGTCGAATACCATTTTGCGGAACACCAATTCTCGGTTGACCATAACGCGGAATATAGAATTTCGCAGCTTACCATTTCGCGAAAAACCTTACGCGGGATGTACCATTTCACGGAAAATCTTTTCGTAGAAAGTACCATTTCGCAGGGGTGACCCAACTGAAGGAAAGTAATAGTGGCCAGTAGATCTAGAAAAATAAATAAACCTAGATATAGGTGATCTCTACAGGGGGCTGCCCCCGCAGCGGCCGGCACTTCCGACAGACAGATAGACAGACAGAAATCCTTTTTTATAGGTATAGATTTGATGGGGCTTTCAACCTGTGGTTGGTTTAAAATTTTAGTCGTTTAGGTCCACTTAACACAAAATAATTTACAAAACACGAAAATGACACAAAATTTATTCAGCAATGGCAAAAGAAAAACGGCACTAAAATGAAAGGAAAAGTGACACCGAAACTTCCGCTACATTACACCCAAACAACAGAAACAACTCCTAACCAAACTGACTCTTAAAAAAACTCTAAAAAAATACTACTCGAAACAACTCCAAAAAATGAGAGGAACAAAATGACTCTCAGATTTTAGAAAAAAAATATGGAAAGCCAAGTAACCAAAAGTTCCGATAAAAGGGGATTTTTTGGCTTAATCAGCCAACGAAATGATCATGAATAGAACTCTATTCAACTTTTAAGTAATTAACCGTACTTTAAAGTTCGTATTTGGTGATTAAACTTCGGAGGGAATACAAAGTAACTTCTAACAGAACTATAAAGTTCGCAAAAAGTTCACTTAAGTCGCTATATAGAACACTGTTCAGCCCAAAAAGAAACTCCAATAATTTTAAAAATAAAAAAAAAATGGAAGAATATTTTCCCACTTCTTCCTGTTTTATAGATTCATGACATTTCTCATTAACTAAGGCATTTAATTTCGGTTAATAATCGACTGTTTTTTTTTTATAAATATTAATTTATTGTAACTTATCACACACACACAGCCAACCAAAACCTCGGGGATTTGAACTCGAGTACTTCTTTTCGATGACTTAGACGCACACCACTGCTCCGTTGCTGGAATATGTGATTTGCATCGTTTTTACTCGATGTGCTAATTTCTCATTTATCACAGCCCCGAAAGGAACTTACACTTAAGAACAACTCATCGGCAAAATTCATGTCAGTAGCGGCGTCAGAGATGGCGCAATGCATCAGAATAGGCTTGCAACGAGGAACGCTCGGGTTCAAATCCAGCAGCGGTCGGTGTTAGTTAGGCTTTTTTTTATATGGTCTATCTTAATCGCATGAACCGACTTTACAAAAGTTAGGAGGAGGCGGAGGTAGAACATTGAAAAGTATAAAAATAGAACTAAAAGTGCTGTTTTATTATAAACTTTTGCCAAAGTTTCTTTAGAAGCTGCTTAGCGCTCTATGCAGCGAACTCGACGCAACTTTGAAGTTCGGTTAGTTACAGGTAAAACTGCTTAGCAAGCTATAGACCCATACACATAAAGCTTGTTAACCTTCCTTAGACTTCATTATCCGAACTCTAAGTTACTTTCAAGCTGTATGTTGAACTTTCAAGCTGCATGTTGAACTTTCAAGTTACCGCAGATATTAACAGTACTTTAATGAGAATGAAGTGCGGTTTACAAAAGTAGCGTCTGGTTGTTCAGCAAGAAAGTTCTGGGGAACTAAAGTTGAACCTAATATGAACTTTCACGTTTGTTCCTTAAGTGAAATTCGAACTTTTGGTTGCTTGGGAACGTATCATTTGACACGATATTAAACGAAAATCAAAATTCAAAAAGTAACAATAAAAATGAAATTAGAACGACAAAACGAAAATGATACAGAATTGTTCAAAAATGCCATAAAAAAATACGCAAAAGTTAAAAAAAAATACAGGAAGTTTACAGGAAGGTTACAGGAAGGTTACAAAAAAGAAATCATCACTCGACTGGTCTGGTCGACTAGACTGCTCGATTTGATTGCTCGACTGGACCGCTGAACTGAACTGCTCGACTGGACTGTTCGATTCGGCTGCTTGACTTGACAGCTCGACTCAACTGCTCGACTGGACTACTTAATTCAACTGCTCGATTTCACTACTGGACTTAACCAGTCGACTTGACTGCTCAACTAGAGTGCTCGACCCGACTGCTCGACTGGACTTCTTGACTAACCTGTTCGATTCGACTGCTCTACTCAACTGCTCGTTTCAACTACTCGATTCAACTGCTCAACTAGACTACTCGATTCAACTGATCGACTGGTCTACTCGACTCAATTGCTCGATTCAACTGCTCGACTGGAATACTTGACTCAACTGCTCGACACAATTTTTTTTTGTATGCCAGAAAGGCACTGGTTTCAAAAATGCCACTGCGACAGTCACGAAGATTGTCTTTTGTAGTTGGCCCCGATTGCTCGACTCAATTGTTCGATTCGATTATTCGAATCGACTACTCGACTCAACTTCTTGACATACTACTCGACCCGACTGTTCGACTAGACTACTCGATTTAACTGCTCGCTCAACTTGACAGCTCGACTCAAATGCTCAACTGGACAGCTCGACTGGACCGCTTGACTGAACAGTTTGATTTTGCCTACCTATAGAATCAGTACAATGGAGATAATGTTTTTATTCAGTTAAATAAAACCCAATGCAACTACAGAAACTATTTCTTTCAGTTTCACGCTATGAATCTTTTATGTACAAGATCTTAACCCGACTTACTTACTTACTTACTTAATCAGATCCAGGCCGTGGTTTCCTCTGCTGTACGAAGAAGTTGTCTCCATTCCACTCGGTCCATGGCCGCAATTCGCCAGCCACGTAGTCCGAACGTTGCCTTCCACTTGATTGATCCATCTTGCTCGCTGCGCGCCCCGCCATCCCGTTCCAGTCGGATCGTTATTGAGAACTTTTTTAATCGGGCAGTCGTCCGACATCCTCACGACATGCCCAGCCCATCGCAGGCGACCGATTTTCCCTAAGCAGCTGATGCAATTCATGGTTCATTCGCCTCCTCCACGTTCCGTCTTCCATCTGCACTCCGCCGTAGATGGTGCGCAATACCTTCCGTTCGAAAACACTAAGGGCGCGTTGGTCCTCCACGAGCATAGTCCATGTCTCATGGCCGTAAAGGACTACCGGTCTAATTAGCGTCTTGTAGATTGTTAACTTCGTACGGTAGCGAATTTTGTTCGATCGAAGCGTCCTACGGTGTCCAAAGTAGGCACGATTTCCTGCCATAATGCGTCTTTGTATTTCTCTGCTGGTGTCGTTGTCTGCGGTAACCAGTGAGCCCAAATACACGAACTCTTCTACCACCTCGATTTCATCACCGTCTAAATGAATCCGGGGAGGGAGGTCAGCATTCACTTCTTTAGAACCTCTTCCTTTCATGTATTTTGTTTTCGATACGTTAATGACAAGTCCAATCCGTTTGGCTTCAGCTTTCAGTCCGATGTACGTTTCCGCCATCCTCTCAAAGGTACGTGTAATGATGTCAACGTCGTCAGCAAAACCAAGAAGCTGGATGGACTTCGAAAATATCGTGCCACTCGTGTCTATACCCGCTCTTCTTATCACACCCTCCAAAGTGATGGTAAACAGCAAACATGAAAGCCCATCACCTTGCCGTAACCCTCTTCGAGATCCAAAGGGACTCGAGACTGCCCCTGATACTCGAACAACACACATTACTCGATTCATCGTCGCCTTGACCAATCGCGTTAGTTTATCCGGAAATCCGTAGTAGTGCATAATCTGCCATAGCTGTTCTCGATCGATCGTGTCGTACGCCGATTTGAAGTCGATGAATAAATGATGCGTGGGCACGTTGTATTCGCGACATTTCTGCAACACTTGCCGAAGCGCGAAAATCTGGTCCGTGGTGGCACGGTCACCCATGAATTCCGCTTGATATTACCCCACGAACTCCTTTGCAAGTGGTGATAGTCGACGACATAAAAGTTGGGAGAGTACCTTGTAGGCGGCGTTCAACAGTGTGATTGCGCGGTAATTGCAACAATCCAACTTGTCGCCCTTTTTGTAGATCGGACACACGATACCTTCCGTCCACTCTTCCGGTAGTAGCTCATCCTCCCAAATCGTGACAATGATCCAGTGCAGCGCTCTAGCCAGTGCGTCACCACCGTATTCCAGCAGCTCGCCGGGTAGCTGATCAGCCCCAGCCGCTTTATTGTTCTTCAGCCGACCGATCTCTTCTGCTACCTCCTGGAGGTCAGGGGCTGGTATTCTGTCGTCTTCTGCACGTACTCCAAGATCTATTGCCATATCGTCACCTCCATGTTCAGCTACATCGCTGTTAAGGTGCTCGTCATAATACTGCTTCCACCTCTCGATCACCTCACGTTCGTTCGTGACAAGATTACCGTCTGAGTCTCGACACATATCGGCCTGCGGCACATAGTCTTTGCGCGAACGGTTTAACTTCTCGTAGAACCTCCGTTCATCGTTAGCACGGTACAGTTCTTCCGTCGCCTCGCGATCTCGATCTTCCTGTTGGCGCTTTTTCCTCCGGAAGACCGAGTTTTGCCTGTTCCGTGCTTGTTTATATCGATCCACATTCGCCCTTGTACGGTGTTGCAGCATTCTCGCACGTGCTGCATTCTTCTCCGGCACTAATTGCTCGCATTCGCCGTCGAACCAATCGTTTCTTCGGTTCGGATTCATTGTACCTAGTGCCGCTAGAGCAGTGCTACCGATAGCGGTCTTAATGCCTTTCCAACCATCTTCAAGAGTTGCTGCGCCAAGTTGCTCTTCCGTTGGTAGCGCTGCTTCCAGCTACCGCGCGTATTCCTGGGCAACTCCGGTGACTCGTAGCTGCTCGATGTTGGGTCGCGGCGTACGACTTCGACGCGTGTTATGCACCGTCGAGAGTTTTGAGCGCATGCAGACTGCAACTAGGAAATGATCCGAATCTATATTCGCACTGCGATAGGTGCGAACGTTTATAACATCAGAGAAGAATTTACCGTCGATTAGAATATGGTCAATTTGGTTTTCTATTCGTTGGCCTGGTGATCTCCAGGTGGCCTTGTGGATATCTTTGCGGGGGAAGAAGGTACTTCGGACTACCATTCCGCGGGAA
This sequence comes from Sabethes cyaneus, assembly GCF_943734655.1. Classification (NCBI taxonomy): domain Eukaryota; kingdom Metazoa; phylum Arthropoda; class Insecta; order Diptera; family Culicidae; genus Sabethes; species Sabethes cyaneus. The sequence goes on along the minus strand of NC_071354.1, from coordinate 166,802,158 downwards.
GCTGCAAAATTTACGCATCGTTGGCCGTTGTCGTTCGTTGCGGCATGCAGGCTGTTTGGCCCGATTACCGGTCTATATATAGCTTCCCGTCCTACCTGCGCGTTCATGTCACCGATGACGATTTTCACGTCCCGTCGCGGACAGCCATCATACACCTGCTCCAGTTGCGCGTAGAACGCCTCCTTCTCGTCATCGGGTCTCCCTTCGTGTGGGCAATGCACATTGATGATACTGTAATTGAAGAAACGGCCCTTAATCCTCAACTTGCACATCCTTGCGTTGATCGGTTGCCAACCAATCACACGCTGGCGCATCTTTCCCAGTACTATAAAGCCGGTTCCCAGCTCGTTGGTGGTGCCACAGCTCTGGTAGAAAGTAGCCGCTCGATGCCCGCTTTTCCATACCTTCTGTCCTGTCCAGCAAAGTTCCTGCAGTGCTACAACTCCGAAGTTTCGGGGATGTAGTTCATCATATATTATCCTATCGCAACCCGGGAAGCCGAGCGATTTGCAATTCCATGTCCCGAGTTTCCAATCGTAGTCCTTCTTTCGTCGCGTGGGTCGACGCCGATTGTTCCGATCCCTATTTTCTTCTTCGTTGTTGGTAACTTTTAGTTTTCCAGGGCGGCTTGTTGGGCCTGCCCCTAACCCCCTCGCCGGAGGACCATCGTGCACAGCACTGTTTAGAGTCCCTGCTGGCATAAGGACGAGTATAATAATCAGCCGCCCCTAAGATGTAGAACAGACGCTGTTTGAGCCGCACCTCCTTGGTGAAAAGACGCTCGTGTTTGACGAAGCATTTCCTCTACCGCCATGCGCATGCTATGGTTACCGCGCCAGTATTCGCGTCGCACCTCCTCACTTCGCTATTGTCAGATTGACAACATTGCCCAGGCTACGCCGCATTTGGTATCATATGACTCGTGGAGGCGTGAGGCGGGAGCTTGGGAGGACCAGAGCTGTGTTTGACACTCCTTCCAGGTTGTCAACTCACCATTTGAAGCCCTTAATCAATCTTAACCAACCCTTAACCTTAGCCAATCTTAACCGGAATCAGCCCACAATTACCCCGCGAAATCAGTCGAATTTTCAACTTTGAGATGCTGTTGCGTCAACGCAGAATGCTCAAATACTTGTAGTATTACAAATGATGCGCATAGCGATTTGTTTTTATTTTATAGTACGAAGTATATAATTTGTCAAGTGATGCCGTATGGCATCATTGGACTGTTTCGGGTTAAAGTTATATTATTGTAATCGTAAGATCTTCGCATGCCGTGATGCATCGTAGAAATTACTTATACGAGATACAAATATTACACAAAGAGCAGACAATATTCAAACCCTGAAGAAGACTGAAATTCACAGATGAAACGTTGGGAAGATTACAAAATCTGTTCTACTTGCAATAGACTGACAGCCTATTAAAACGAGTCTACAGTCGACATAACACGAATTAAAATTTACAAAAAAAATATAAAAATGATACAAACGACACGAAATGAAACAGAGATGTTGAATATGAGTAATTCTAGCTGAAACGGGGCCACTACTGAGGTCTTCAAACATTGGAACTTTTGCCATGAAACAACTAATAAATGGCCCGGTTCTGTAAAGAACAAGAACAGGGCTTTCAAATGGAGTAAAAAATTTTTTGGCGGCCATCTTGATTTTGGTCGCCTTATTGGACCAAAATTAATCTCCGTTTTCACCGTGAGCCCTTCAACCGATTTTTATTTTGAGACTGAATAAAACAACCAGTTATTTGTAGCAAGGTTCACAATTTTCATATAATTATTGTGATATTTCCAAAATTTGCTATAAAACAAGCTATAAACGACACGGTTATGTAAAGAGGTGAATAAAGTGAAAAAAATATAAATAAATAAAGCTTATAAATAAAGTGAAAAAAATTGGCGGCCATCTTGGATTTGGCCGCCATGTTGGATTTGATAAAAAAATCGCCGTTTTCGCCATGATCCCCCCAACCGATTTTAATTTCAAGAACCATCGGAAAGCTGAGAAAAAATGCTAAGAATATTGGCAATTACCAGAGTGATACGTGAGTAAATTCCTGAATTGGTTACAACAGCAAAAGTTATGTGAACGAATGTCTGGTAAAACGCCTTTTGGCCAGATTTAACATCTTGTCATTACGGATCAAAGACCATGGAGTGGCACGCTAGCAACAACGTGCAAGTGGTGCCCAAGGCCCTTGATCCCGCTTGTTTGTAGCATCTCGGATGGATTTATAGGTATTTTTTACTGTTTTAATTTGTTTCATTTTGGGGCTTGTTAAAAGAGGGAAATAGACGAGATTTGATTTTTAGGATTACTGTTCATTTAAGTCACTAAAGAACAAAATACTATGTTATGGAATTTTAATACATATAATCACACAACTATATAGTGTGAAGTAAATCAATTTCCTGGCTCGATTAGGCTCTTATAAGTTTTATTCGATACTCATTATCTCAACTCGAAAAGGCTCGGGAAGGTCAGTCAGTTTTATTGTACCACCGCAATATACAATAGATGACTGTTTATTTGAATGAATAGTAAAAATAAAATCACCAAATTTTATTCGTTATGAACAGTCAGCTAGCAAAACCATTGGTTTATCAAAAGACAGTCCTGTTGACACCATTTTTTGTCTTGAATATATTTTGAAGATGTAAAAAGGTGTCAGCATGAGTATTCTGACTACCTAAATTCAGTCTACAGGTAAACTCAGGCTCATAATTAGAGTCGGTAATAAAAAGCAATGAGCGTCTAGCCATGACGAACTCCATATGATCAACCGTGACCTATCACATCGTGCTGTCCAACGGAAGGGCCCATCTCTTGACCATAATTAGCAAACAGTCCCATATTAGCATGTCATCGCACATCCTTGTTCGATTGTCCATCATCGGCTGTTCGACCGTGAAAATCGACACACTCGTCGTAAGTATGTTATGCACATTCATTATGGTTCGTCAGTCTGCTACCTCGCCAAAAATGGACACCCTGTAGAGTACACAATGGCCCTGTGAAACGCACGACAGGCACACTCATATATGCAATAACGAGCAAACGGGGCACATATTGAACGAAGGTTTTACGTAGCGTTTAATCGCTACCCGTTGACATCGGTGTAAGGCTGGCCGGCTAAAACAGTCGCATTCCAATAAGTTTAGATAAACTTGAACGATTTGAACTTGAATCTACCACTAGGACAAAACCTGTTATTACATCTGGGCAGAGATTCACGAATCATCCAGTTATCGTGCACGATATTTAGGTGCGCGTCACCTCGGTGTGTCCCAGGCAGTAATCACAATAATTTACACGGACGTTGCGGGTGCTAAGACAGACGCATATAAAGTATTTACCCATCGGAGTTTGATTGAAATTCCTCATCACATCGCAGTGGACAGACCCGTCCGGGCCGAACCGTGCACGTTGTTTACACGCGCAATGGTCCATTACATCACGGCACGGCTTCACGCGTCGCAACGACGACGCAGTCCATGGAGGAGGGAGACCTATATTTGCACTGTGCTCTTGGAACAACAACTCACGTTTTCCATTAAAATTCAAATAAAGCCGTATGTGAGGACGTTAATAAAAATTAATAGGTAACACATTGAGGTGAGCGACGTGTGTGCGATTGTTATTATTATTATTAATATCGTTATTGCTCTTGATGTTGTTGTCATACGTTGATAAACAGTGAGTCCGGCATCAGAAGCAAATGTTTATCCTTCGACTATAATATATCTTTAAGCAGTAAAATGATTTATCCAAGGTCACGTTCATGGCAGGCCGTTTCATGTTTTGCTGATGAGAGGTGATAACCCTTTGTGTCAATACCGATTCAGGATCTGCAAGAACACAGTCAACAGCGGCATAAAATCAACACGCAATCCCAACCTATCTTTGTCGAAACAATGATACTAAAAATGTTTATGACAACATTGTCTCCGATTCACGCCGCAGCAAAACACAAGGTCCTGTCCTTCCAATGGCCTCTCAATCGTGATATGTCGAAAAGGAACGATTCCAAGCCACATTAGCGCAACGGACGCAAATCATTTATGCACATTGTTGTCATTTTTCCACGGACAACCGTGCGGTACGGCACAGGTGTACCGAAAAGCGTTCCGTGCCGAAGAACCGCATAACATTGCTGTCACGTGACGGACGATAATTGTTGACCTTCCGTATTTTTGTCATATGTGACCGCGGCTTTCATTCGCAGCAGTATGACCAGAAAATTTCTTCAAACCACTGCTGCTGTGAATCGGCGTAACCCGAAGCCATCCCCCCGCCACGATACGATGCACACGTGTGAACGCGGATCAATGGCTTGGCAATCAACGATTGCTGTCGAATCAAATCAATTCCAATCGACGACAGCCATGGTGGTGACGACGGTTCGCGACGGAACAGGATATTCCGCATTCTAGTTCCACACGCCAGAGCACAAGTGCTCAAGTGATATGCTAATTTGCAGGAAAATGATGTTTAATCGATTCATCAACAACAGGCGAATCGCAGATCCGGTCTGGCGGGTTGTTGATTCGGAAGGCTGCGATTTGTATTGCTAATGCTGTTGATTTATCTGCTTTAATTAAATCATTTACACACGGCTATGCATTAGTGGCATGTGGTAAAGCACACCCCCCAATGTGTAGGCAATGGTGCCAGTGAGTGTGTGTTGGTTTCGATTCAAAATAAATACACCGCCCCGAAACAGAAGTGATTCGTTAAATCCCTAAAATTGCTGTCTGTGACTGATGTATTTGGTTTCCGCGTTTGATGTTGAAAATCGAAATAAAATAAATAAACTCTTTTGCCGTTGAGTAATAATGTTTTATTGAAACCAATCGCGTAATGAGGCTTTCCACGTGAATTTGTTCCGCAATAACAATGTGATTTTGCATTGTAACTCACTCGGAAATAACGCCATGAACACTGAACATAAGTGTTGGGCATTTTTGTATTTTTAAATAAATATGTTTGTTTTAAACACTTTTAACTAACTATTGCTTTTAGTCAATGCAGTAAATCAAACGCTTACAAACTATTCTCGGATAAGACAGTCGCTGATTTTCCTCGCAACGGTACCCAAGTTAGCAAAAAGTTTTCTAAAAGTGAAAAAAATTCAAATGCACAATCTACTACAATTTGCAAAACAAATGGTATGATTTCAATTTATAAAACTAGCACTGCTCTATCAAAACCATATACTTATTATATCTTCTAAATTAGCTTAAAACTTGGACTAAAAATTTCTTAACAATAGACCGCAGAGCTAGTGCGCTTAACGTTAAACGATACCTGTGTGAGTAAAATTATAAATTTGTATGTTACATGTTGTCAATAAAACAAATATTTGCTAGATTTCCTTTGAAAAATGCCGAAACCAACGGCCGCAACGTCGGATATACTACAAATATCGTTTTAAAATCATTTTCGTAGACTGCAAAAGCCGTATATCTAAACCAAATACTATTCACAGTTTTCTTTTTATTTAGGTCCAGGTTTCATATTCTATTAAAACCCTTTATAAGGCAGTGGCAACTATATTGCCACCAACAAAAAATTTTTATTTTGCTTCTATAATTATATTGATGTCATTATAAACGCAAAACAAATATTTTTCGTTGGTGGCAATATAATTGCCACTACCTTATAAAGGGTTAAGACGTTCCAAAAACGTCCGTCTCTAAGCAGGCTTCCAAGCTTCATCAGTGTCTATTTTCAAACAACATTTTCATGACAACCGACCTAAATCTAAATCATGAAATGACATTCGGTAAGACGTAGTTCTACGTCAAAAAATATCGTTAGTTTTATTTTGGTAGCAGTTTTATGTCTTTTGACTACTGGCTTTTCACTCTTCAACATTTTTGTGCAATCTTTATATTCCTTTTATACCATTTCCTATCCTTCTCTTGTTACTTTTGATATTTTTGAAAACGGTAATTTTTTGAATTGACGGAATGGGCGGTAGAATAAAGTAATGAAACATAGGTGTTGATAGTGTCCAAACAGAATGGGATAAAGCGCAAAGTTAAAAGAGCAGAAAATTAGGTAATGGAGGGTAAAAGAAGCAACGCTGAAGAAGTTGTGTATCGTTCCTCTTTATGCTGTTCGAACCAATTATAACCAGGTTTCATTTTGCTCATTTTATGCATACAAAGGCAGAGCAATCTGCTTCTCACAACGATCAAGTTGTTTTCGTTTTCTGTTCAACCGTTTCCTCTCCCTCCGGACGATGACTGAATACTGTTTTCTCTTACGACCACTCAGCTTGCGCAGAAGGAGCACAACTATAAGCAAAACTAATCTTTTCTTCGCACACTGAAGACACGAGCCTATCTGCTGCTTGTCGCAAAGAGAATATGGACTGGAACGATTTGCCCCGTGACCTTGAGAGCATGCGTTCGGTAGCGCTCCGACAGAAAAAGAAAGATGAAAACAAACTGATAGTCACTCGGCGGCAGAGCAAAGAAACAAAGCACAGCAAAGTCAACAAAAAACTCGTGACGTCGAAGAAGGTAACACCCGACTGAGAGAGAGTAAATCGTTTCGTCTTCTGCGCTTTGCCAATAAAATGCCAAGAATGTAGATTTTTTGCAGAGCACGGCAGAAGCCTGTTCCAATATCTTGGTTCAATCAGCAAATCCCCCATTCCCCAAGAGGAACTGTACACAACTTCTTAAGCGTTGCTTCTTTTCCCCTCCATTACCTAATTTTCCGTTCTTTTCACTTCGCGCCTTGCACCATTCAGTTTGGACACTATCAACATCTTTGTTTCTTTATTTTCTTCTACCGTCCTCTACGTCGATTGTAAAACTACTGTCATAAAAAATAATTACAAATGTACATGCCTGACTTCTTTAAAGGTCAAAACAAAAACACGAGATTGGTCTAAATATTTTTGAATCATTTTCGTGTCACGGTGATTTTTGTCCAAAATTTAAGCTATTTCAGTCGTTTTGGTACTTTTTTGACGTAGAACTACATCTTACCGCAGAGTGTAAATCCAAAATTTGGATCGAAGCCAGCGTCACGAAAGAATGAAAGATTTTGAACGCTAATAGCTCTTCCAATTTAGAACGGATTTTGATGATTCGCCCGCCATTCGAGTCACAAAAGATGCAGTTATTTTATAGCTTTCTTCAAAAGATTGTTTTGCAATCGCTAAATAGTAAAAATCAACGGAATCTTTCAAGTTAAAATTTACTAATACATTATCCATGTGATAACCTTGCTTCCCAGGCACGGACAACGATTACGTTCAGCAAGCTTATGGTTGTAGCTGCTGCTGCTGCTACTTCAAGACAGAGAAGCAGGATAAACTTGTGGCGGTTGCGTAGCGCTGCCTTCTTGACATGTAAAGACTATTGAAATAACCACCGCTATTCTATATTTCGAACGGATTGGTATTTCGAACGAAAGTTTTTTCGAACGAAATTTTGGCAAGCAAAATCAAATGGACAAAACAAATCAATGGACGAAACAAGTCGAACGAAATAAAGATTCGTTCGAAATACAGAATAGGGGTAAACATAAAAAGAAAGGCAAAGCCATTATCGTCATTCAATCGCTGCTCGACTTTCGAGCTGACCCAGCTAGTATTTTCATCTATTTATATAAGAGGCTTATGTCTGTACCCAAAACCAGGTCCAGGTCCCAGACAGGACGTCATGCTGTCGTAGCAATGGGTTGTATTCTCAGTCACCTCACTGGTCGACTGCTGGGCTGCTCGATTACTCAACTGGTTGACTAGACTGCTCGACTGGACTGGTCGATTAGACTGCTCGATTTGATTGCTCGACTCGACTGCTTAACTGAACTGTTCGATTCGACTGTTCGATTCAACTGGCTTGATTGGACAAATAAACTTAACTGCTTGACTGAACAGCTCGAGTTAACTGTTCGAGTGGACTACTCGACTTAACTACTGGATTAGACTGCTTGGCACATTCGCTTGACTTACTACTCGACCCGACTGCTCGACTTAACTGCTCGATTCAACTGCTTGATTCCACTGTTCGACTGGGCTACTCGACTCGACTGTTCGAATGAACTGTTTGGCTCAACTACTCGATTGAACTATTTGAATCGGCTGCTCGACTCAACTGCTCAACCCGATTGCTCGATTTCATTGCTCGACTCAACTGACAGCTTGATTCAACAGCTCGACTAGACTGTTCGACTGGAATACTCGACTTAGTCACTCAAACCGACTGCTCGACTCAACTGCTCGACTTAACAGATTGATTCGATAGTTCGACTGGACTGCTTGATTGGACAGCATGATTCATCTGCTCGACTCGTCTGCTCAACTCGATTGCTTGTCGCGATATCATATGGTCGGTGTTGAATCAGACCGGACCAAGTCGCAAAATTTTAAAAAATGTGATGATGATAGCAAACGATCAAGAATTTTACAAGCAAAATTTTACTCTAATCAAACTACATAAATGTTACAAACAGACAGTTAGAAGATGATTTTGAATGCACTTTGAATGTGTTTTTCTCGAAGTCAGAATTTTGCCACTCGGTTCTGTCTGACTTAACACCGACCATATGGATCGGTTTGCGGCAGTCAATAGACGGTTCAGAGCCACTCACACAAAAGAGCCATATTGCCCACCTATGGAATTAGCACAGTGGAGATAATGTTTTATTCAGTTAAATAAAATCCAGTACGACCATAAAAACTATTTGTTTCAGTTTTCGGCTATGACTCTTTTATGTACAACATCTTAGAGCTATATTATGCAATATAACAACTCAAAGAACTAATACAAAGATTAAACATCTTCGCAAAAACTGGACATTTATATTTTCCGGATCGTAAGATTCGGGCTCAACTAGTATGTATAGAAAGATAAAAATTAGCATTACGTACAGATATACATGCTAATAAATCGTATTTGATGCGCAAATTTGGCGTACTATATACGTACTATTTTGGAGGCGATATTCGTGACTGGGAATAATTTTAAGCGTTACGACTGTATAAGTATTTATATACGATAATATCCGATGAAGCACGATTCACTTCGTACTGCTATACAATTTTGTGCTGAGAATCGTATGTATGTCAGTTATTATCATTATATACGATAGAAAATCAACTTGGGCTCACTTTATCAAGCTTGCAGCAACGATTTCGATTTTGGTAAGAGATATTTACGGTAATTTTCGTACATTGGTATACGAGTTGGTGCTAGTTGGGGATTACAGTTACTTTCTACTTCGATCGTGTTCTTTGCTTGCTACAAAGCAAAGCAAATTCTAAGTGCTACATTCCGTTATGGAAAATTGATCTTCTGTTTTTATACGACAGATTTCGCAGCCAGCTGTAAAAATGCAGGACAATTGTAGAGCAAGTGCAACGATTCTATTGACACTATCAGCCTCTCCCAGTCGAGACTTGAACATGCGACGTCTGACTTGTTAGACCAGTGTCGTACCTCGACGCCAACTAACAGGCTCAGGCTTTTTGCTTTCTACATGGTGCTGCAAACAGGCAACATATGCAGTCATGGACTGGCTAATGTAAATCAATTTTCGTGCCTTGACGGTTACAGCGGAATGAGAGAGCAGACAAAAGTGAATATGTTCAGAAGGCAAAGAATAGAATTAAATGGCATTTGCACGACAAGCTTGCTTTTGATAATTGTCAGTGTGTGAAACCAGATCAAGAAATGGCTCTTGTTAATGCCAATAACATATTATTTTGTAGATTTAATTTTTTTCCTAGAGTTTTATGAATAATTGGGTGAGTGAGGGAGATTTCCATCGTAATATACTGGTAAAAATATTCGTCTTTGGATATTTTACGCCATACACATGTCAATGTGAAAGTTTTTCTTTAATATTCAAGGATTTTTCGCAAAAATCCACCTAAAGTAGTTCTACACGAGCAACGCGGTTGTGTCTGAAACACAACCTTTCTGAGTTTTTGTCACCTTTGAATAGTTGTTGTACAAAATTCAAGCCATTTTTCATCATTTGTGAGTTAGTAACATTTTGTGGTAGACTAATCTCAAGTTTCAAGTAGAACCATCGTCTCAAAAAAAAATGCGTGTCGCCTATGTTGCCAAAATCGAGACCGTGCCAAAATCGAGACCCTTTTTTGTTATGAAAAAATTGAATGTAAATGCGTTAGAAATTGAGAAAATATTATTAATCAACGATTGCAGTAATTTTATGCTTGAAAAGTCCACCGAAAGCTATCCGTCCGGTGCAACTAAGCTTTTCGCAACCTGCGGTAAGTCGTAGTCCTGCGGCAATAAAAATATTATTGTTCGAAACATTCTATAACAGCAACCTTTTTTTAATGAACACACTGAGGGCATCATTTTTGCGTCGTTTAAAGCATGTATGCGGAAACTGATTAATATTTGAGCATATTTTTGTAAGGGAAACATTTTGTGTTGCCAAAAACGGATACTTTTGTTGCTAAAATCGAGACATGCCAAAATCGAACCATGCCAAATTTGAAATCCTACTGTATCTGCATTATATTTATGTAATTTTTGAGTTATTTCATGTCATTTTTTTTCAGGGTGAATGACCCTCTGGGTTGAAAGCACTTTAATAATAGAAAAATTGTTTGCTTCTTGTGATCGGCGGTTTTCGGCGAAAATAAATTCAAATTCAAGTGCCAGTCTGTCCGTACGTTTCGAGCTACTTACTGGCTTTCACTCATCATCTGCGGACACTAAAACCGATGTATTTAACAAATTACACATATTATAAATTAAATTTAAATTCAGACTTACACATTTTGCGTCTTAACACTACACACTCTATCTCTTTACAAACATATAATACATAAACTATCTTCTGTTTTGCTCTCTCCCAAGTTTTTGTATCACAGGGTTGTAGGCGGTTTTGAAAGCTACAGAGTCAATGAGTGAAAGCCAGTAAGTAGCTCGAAACGTACGGACAGACTGGCACTTGAATTTGAATTTATTTTCGCCGAAAACCGCCGATCACAAGAAGCAAACAATTTGAATTGCGGCGATCAACTCAATGGAACAATAATAGAAAAATGTAATTTTTCGACTGTTGTCGTCGTTTTCGGTCTTTTTTGTGTAATTTTTAAATCATTTTTGTGTCACTTTTCAACATTTTTGTGCCATTTTCGAACTATTTTTAGTTATTTTTGAGACACTTTTGCATCATGGTGTTTCTTTGTGTAATTTTTATGTCATTTCTGAGCAAACCATTCCAATGATTTAGGGGCAATTGTTGTACCATTTTTGAGTCAATTATGTGTTTAAATGTCGCTTTTTTTATTATTTTTAAGGCTTTTTTATGTGACTTTCGTCTCGTTTTGTGTCATTTTTGAATAATTTTTGGTGCTATTGTATAGCGTGCTATTTTATATCATCTTTGTGAAATTATGTTGTCATTTTAAAGGTCATGTGCTTTATGTAATTTTTCTGCCATTTTTGTGTCAGTTTTGGGTCGTTATGAATTTTATTAAAACCAGTTTTGTTTTATTTTTGAACCATTTTTTGTAACTTTTTCGTCTCATTTTATGCCGTTTTTGTGACATTCTAGTTTATCGTGTAGAATATATATTATAATTAGAGGGTATGAAATGGGGAAGGCAAATGAGGAGCGTCCAATATAGCTCTAGCTATCCCAAGCCCCTACCTAGCGCCTCCACGTGGCCATACCCGGCAATGCTCTATTGAGTAGCCAAGCTAGGAGGTGCGATACTGTGTGGTTCCCGGCTGCCTGATCTCATAATCGGGGTTTTGGGCAGACGGTGGAGCCACACGATCTGGTTAATAGGTAAGCATAATATAAGTTATTTTAATTATTTTTTTCGTTTTAGCTTATGAAGCATTTACTGCTTTATAGTGAAAACTTTGGCCAATACGAGTGTTAATACTGCACATGGATATTGGATACCAGAAGATAAATTAAATTAATTATTAGAAGCACTTATGGAAACTAAAAGGACGCAACTCTATTCCATTCGAAGGACTGCTGGTGAGATTGTTCTATTTTTACCCATATTTACCACATTTCATAAATAAACTAGAATCGGGAAGAGGGAGGGACCATCAGAGCACTTGTTTGAAGCGGTGGGCCTAGGGAGAGTGAAACAGTCAACTTTCTAGGGTTAATCTTGGCCCGATTAACAACACATCGTGGATAATGAGCGGGCTCTTCTCCCCACCTGCTGGAGTCATTCTGCATTAAGACGGTTTATTCAACGATTGACTCAGGTGACTTAGCCCTTGGAAGGAGATTCTCTAAATCCCTGGTACGTGTAAGTGATGTTGCTTATCGACCAATTCCCTTTTGGCCCTTCATACAAGAGTTGGGAAGCATGACCAATCGTTGAATATCTTCAACTCTTTTTGACATGATAGGCTCATTGCTATGAACGGATGTTCTGCTAAGGCAGGTGGTAGTACCATATATTCATATTCATATTCATAGAATATATATTATAATTAGAAATATAAGTAATAGTAACGTTCCTAAGTTCCTTCCCTGTGGAACTCCAGATAGCAACTGTACTGTAAGCTAACGATTTGTAAGGTACATCTGAAGCCAGCAGACGAAGTCATCAGATGTATCTGAACGGCTCAGTTTCCGAAGCAGTATTTCATGGTCAATGTGATCAAACGCAGCTTGAAAGTTTTTGAATACTGTATCTGTTAGAGCTTCAATCTTCAATCTGGAGAAGGCAAAATGGACAGAACGGCAGTAGATTTATATTATTTGAGGATTTGTGGAAAAACTATGTTGCTCTTTTAAGATGTAAGACTTGACTTTAATGAACAGTAGTTTTCCCACGAGGATCTCCAACAGGACAACCACCCACAACGAACCGACACATACTAGTTATGTTATGTAGTTTGTTATGTCGCGCTTATGTCATTTTTTGTGGATGGGCCAGACGTAGGATCTTTTTGAAGATACCAGAAAATTGCGCAGTTCAAACGACATGTTGCAAAGCTTTTGCAATAGTTTACACATTGCTCTAACACATTATTTAAGTACCTTCTTCAGAAGGCCGACTTCTATATCAACTATAGGGAAACGTGGAAATCTTCGAAAAACATACCATTTACAAGTTTCTGAATTATTGCCTGAGTAACTGTCAATCTATCATAAGAAAACTAAAAAATCAGTATATACATGAAGAAAAAATATCTATTCAATGTTATTAAATGGAGTGAGTTAAACACATGAAAACTTGCATAAATGTGTCTCTATCGGTGTTTCGCATGTGTATAAATAAATTTATTCGATTGATTGATGCTTTTCTGACCCACAATTATACGATGGCTGTTCTAAATACCAAATGCCCTCAAAAACTATTCAAAATTACACAGCTCGTGCCGTCTCTGTGCTGGAGCTTATGCTCGATGATGGTAACCACCCATGCAAGAGCCTTTTTTTTTGTTTGTGTTCCGTGCACCGTGCGGTGTGCGAAAAAAGTGCATCCGCTTCATGTAAATATTGATTTAAGCTAGCCACTACCAGCATAACGTGCGCGGAATGACAGAACAAAAACTTTGACCTTGATTTTCGTAACTGGTCATGTACCGAGAGAATGGAATAGTTAATGTAATCGAAAAAAAACACATTGCTTCAGGTGCCTATTTAATATTCCACAATTAAAACTTAAGGTCGCTCGGTCACCGCTGCTGGATGTGGTTTTGGCGTGTTTAATTTGGTGCTAATGGAAGTAAGCGAAAAAAGTGCCTTTAATTACGGAATTTCCTGCGACGTGATTTCGGAAGATGGTTGGTGTCTTCCTTTTATCGTGCTTCCGTCCACTTAACCTGCTCCGCCGGTAGGTTGCGCCACGGTACGGCTCTCTGATGCTCTCCTCGACTGACTCATTCATATTTCATGTCCCTCCTCATTCATGGTTGATCGGCGAATGGATGGTGCGTGACTGCAGTGTCCTTTTGCGGGCTGCTGTCGTGGTTTACCTGCTTGTGCCATACTGTTCGCTAGGAACAAGCAGAGCGATGGGAGAATTAAATCACCCATCTAATTGCGACTTAAGTAAACTGTTATCAATTAATTAAGCTATTTTCTTTGTCTTTTTTGCTTACAGGTAAGGCTGTTTTGATGGTTGAGCAATTAAACTTTGATGAACAAACGGTAATTGGTAAGACTGGCAGTAATGGACCCAAATCAGGTGGGATAAAACACTTTTGTTGCGTCAAATTATGTTTCGATGTAGGTTTTGTACGCTTCTTTGAGTTGGCTCATATTATATTAGTTCAAATACAGTATACTTTTTTTCATTTAATCTGATGAAACGTATACACATTTGAGAGATAATTGAATCCGTAAAGTTAATGGTCGATAGAAGTAAACGATAAAGAAATAAATGTAACAAAATAAAAGGAATCTTAAAGCACTCTTCGCGTGTTTAATGACCCGAACGGCAGAACGGTGTTTGTTCAGCAAAAAATCCTTCATGACTTAACAACACTGTCTCTTTTGCACCCTATGCAGCAACAGTCAGCCGGGATCTCTTGTATAACACTGTTTACACACTACCAAAGTGAAAACAACAACCCTGGAAATTGAGTTCTCGTTAAGAGTCACATCTAACGAAGCGACGTTCCCCACTTTTTCCCAATCGAGAATTCTCTGCCGTCCCGTCGTCGCAGCAAAGAACGAAGTAAGATGAAAGCAAAATCTCTATATCCTCCGTCTTCCTAGTGTGCAGCTAAGGAAACTAAATTGAAAAATGTCGTTTCCTTCCGCGTGCCGCTTATCTTTTCTGGAAAGCACGACAAGATAGGGATGTTGTTCACGGATCCACAGCAGTAACACCTTATGCTAGCTGTTGTCATTTGTCGTTTGACAAGATGTTTTCCCCCTTCATATACTTTGCAGGGAAGAAAGTTTTGCATATAAATCAACACATTTACCAGCAGCAGGATGAAACATAAACTATTCGGTCTGCAAACAACTGGCAGCTGGAAATATTTATCAAAAGACTATTCTATACATAAATCTTCAAAAACCGGAATAATTAATTGAATTTGAACTAGTCTCTGTGAAACCCCAATGAGGATTACATCATGCTTCCGTATTTCATATGGGTCTTACTCGTTCTGTCTGAAGAAGAGCCCGACCTGAATGTTGGACAGATGGAGCTTATTGTCTATGAAAGGAATCTTGCTCTAGATCCCGGTTTTCTGTTCTATGCATGGGTTCGTTCTAAATGAAAAACGAGTAAACATGTGAAATATGGCCAATGATTGAGAAATGCAAATGAATTACAAATTCTATCAAATATTCAAATGTAAGAAATACAACACTGCTGATTGGCTAAGATTTATCCAATCAAATTTCAAATCAAATTTTTTATTGCAAATATTTACCTGTTACTCCCCAATTCTCCAAAACAGAAAACACGAACAGAAGAGCCAACAACCCACAGTTTACAACCAATCGAACATGGCGCCTGAGCCTCAGTAATGGAGTACACCATTCCAGGGGCGGACTGGGAGCCAAAGGGCCCACCGGGCCTTTGAGATTAGGGGCCCCGTGCAACTTGACTCGACTCAGGCACGTCGAGTGTCGAGTATCGGGAGAACGGACAGCATAGCGGCTCAATGCTCGAAACAAAACAAACTCAGTCGTTATTAGGACCGAGTTATCAGCTTTTAGCGTGTGCGTCATATTAGCGGTTCACGGTACTTTAGTTTGGACGCATTTTTCTTCAACCCAATCTTCGCTACTTTGAGTTTTAGTTTTTGCAGCCACCACCACAGATGTTGTTCTATCGACAATATCCATTTCATTGGCAAAGCAGACGAACTAACTAAATTTGCTGACGATTGTGCCTGTGTGTTGCTCCTTTCATAACATCCTGTAACGACATGTTGTACAGCCCACCTGAGGGACCATCACGTTAATAAAGTCCACTGCGAGGTTAGAATGGCCATGATTTTACGGTCGATGGTAACATACGCAACTTTGAAATCAATGAAATAATTGTGCGTAGAATTCTGTATTCATGAACTTCTTGGAGGATCTGCCGCAGCGTGAATATTTGATTCTTTATTGACCGTGCTTCAGCGAACCCGGAAGAGAACTTTCCACATTCTGATAAGTGCCACTGCGCATTTTTGCCAGCAATGCAACGTTTTCCTCATCTATCACCCATTCATATTTCAAATAAGCGTATCAAATCAAATTAAGTATCAAAGTACCAAATAAGCGGATTTTATAAATGATAGGATGTCAACAGTTCAATATAGATAAGTAGCTTACTGCGTCTTCACATCAGAACAAAATAGTTCATAGTGCAGGCGATTCCCGTGCCGAGTTATAGCTATCCCTGGGATTAAACTCTTGGATTCTCCTATAAGAATTCTGCTTCTATAAGTAAGGTATTCTGTGCGAATCCTCTGCAGAATTTCTTCGCACGATTCCAATGTGAGTCCTGATAGAGCTGCGGAAAAAAGAACCCACCGTCTAAAAATGCCAGTACGAAGAGCACGTGCTCGTCAGTCCAGAGGAGAGGTTCGCCAGCAACAACACACGGAGTTTCTACAAAGCGGTCAGGTGCAAGAATTTTGCCATGCCTGTGATGTGCAATGATAGTGCTGGCAACCTGCTTACTGACAAAACGACGGTAGCAGCCAGGTGGAAGAGTATTTCCAGAGGCTGTTGAATAGAGAAGTAAACAGGAAGATCAGCAGGTACAGGATAAGAATTTTGAGCGACGGCCAAACTGTGGAGCCATTAACACAGGAGGAGGTCAAAAAAGCAATCAGTGAGCTGAAAAACGGTAAGGTTGCTGTAAAGGATGGTATCCTGGCTGTACTTCTAAAAACGAGGAGCGAGCAGCTGTACGAAACAATTCGCCACCTCATTGTCAGGAATAGAATATGGGACGAAAATAAATATCGGAGGAGTGGTTGATTGGCCTCATTTCCCATAATTTTAAAAACGGACATCGACTTGAGAGTACAAACTATCGAGACATTACGTTGCTCAATTTTGCCTATAAGGTGCTCTCCCTATCGTGTGTGGCTGAGTCCGTTAGCTGAGTTCTTCGTCGGCGAGTTTCAAGCTGGTTTTCATGAGGGTCGCTTCACGATGGATCAGGTATTTACCCTGCGTCTAGTAACTGACGAGTTCCGGGAATACAACTTGCAGATTCATCATATTTTTATGGATTTCAAGGCGGCATACGATTCAGTAAAACGAAATGAGCTGTGACAGTTAACGCTAGGACATGGTTTTCTCACAGAACTAGTTACGTTGATTCGTGTGACGCTGGATGAGTAAAAATTATAAGTCAGAATAGCAGATGAGACCTCACGTGCTTCTTGATTTTGCGGATGACGTCGATATTACCGAAATCAAAAGTACAGCAGTGAAAGAAGCCTTTAGGTCATTTATTGAGAAATTGGGACTTACCATTAACACCGCCAAAACGAAGTACATGGCGTGGAAATCCAAATGGTGTTGGTGTCGAAGAGGAACTGAATATATTTTGATATGCTCATGATATGTGACAACGATGTAAGTCGCAAAATAAAACGACTAATTGCAGCTGCGAATTGGCCTTTACGGAGGCATTACATTTTGTAGCTGAAGTCCTGTAGCTTGCAAATTCGCATAAACTGATGCTCTAGAGAACACTAATCCTCTCGGTGGCCCTTTACGGACATGAATCATGGACGCTAAAAGAAGCTGATCGACGAATGCTTGGGGTTTTAGCGTAAAGTTTAGCAAAATCCAAAATGGCGTGTAGCGCAGATGCATGAACCACGAGCTGTATTAAGAATGTAAATATGCTGTTATAATGAAGATAGTACAGTGTGACAGTCTGCGCTGGGATTGTCACGTGTCTAGAATGCTCGACGAAAGAGTAACCAAAATTATTTTAATCATAGAATCAAGAAGAGACCGTAGACTTCAGAGAAGACATCGCCACTGAAGTAAACTAAGTATGGAGCTTAACCCGACAGTTCGATATTTATAAATAGTCAAATAACTGCGGATGAAATACTAATTCTACTTTTAAATACTCAGAATTGAAGTTAGTAATATTTTCTGAGCTTGGACCCCAACAGCTCAACTTAAATGGTTTCATGAATCACGGGGCCCCAGCAATTGAACATTCGTGAGTCGTAGAAAAAGTTCAATTGAAAGAGAAATTTTGGTTTAAAGTTCGGGTCCCCAACAGTCCCATTTGAAGCTGAATTTTCAATCATCAAATCGGTTCATTTCATGAATCATGGGGCCTCAGCGATCGAACATTCGTGAGTCATAGAAAAAGTTTAATTGAAAGAGAAACTTTGGTTTAAAGTTTGGGGCTCCAACAGTTCCATTTGAAGCTGAATTTTCAATCATCAAATCGGTTGATTCGAACATTCGTGAGTCATAGAATCGAACATTCGTGAGTCATAGAAAAAGTTTAATTGAAAGAGAAACTTTGGTTTAAAGTTCGGGGCCCCAATAGTCCCATTTGATCATGGGGCCCCAGCGATCGAACATTCGTGAGTCATAGAAAAAGTTTGATTGAAAGAGAAACTTTGGTTTAAAAATCGGGGCCCCAATAGTCCCATTTGGAGCTGAATTTTCAATCATCAAATCGGTTGATTTCATAAATCATGGGGCCCCAGCGATCGAACATTCGTGAGTCATAGAAAAAGTTTGATTGAAAGAGAAACTTTGGTTTAAAGTTCGGGGCTCCAATAGTCCCATTTGATCATGGGGCCCCAGCGATCGAACATTCGTGAGTCATAGAAAAAGTTTAATTGAAAGAGAAATTATGGTTTAAAGTTCGGGGCCCCAACAGTTCCATTTGAAGCTGAATTTTCAATCATCAAATCGGTTGATTTCATAAATCATGGGGCCCCAGCAATTGAACATTCGTGAGTCGTAGAAAGAATTTAACTGAAATAAAAATTTTGGAAAATCTCATTTTGTGTAACGACGAAATTTTTACTGGGGCCCACCGGGCATTTGCCCGGTTGCCCGGTGGGCCAGTCCGCCCCTGCACCATTCATATCTGCTCTCAACCGGTAAGCTTCTACGGCACGGCCGGCTCCTGTTTACGAGTTTGATAAATATTTCATCCGCCTCCATGTCACATGCACTGCTGCTGTGAAGCACTCCGTTCACAACAACACAACTTGCCAAGATCTTTCCCCGAGTGTACAAGAAGAAACAACCATGCTAATATAGATTCTATTCTTCTATTGTGTGAGCCTCCTGTCGGGCATCCCCACAAACCTCCCTCAACCTCCGCTGTCCCCCAGTTCATATGCTGCCACGATAAACTGGAGCGGAAATAGGACACTCGTAAGCAACATTTATGAGGCGAATGGGGAAGATCGGGTTTTGGGGCTCAAGCCACCACCATCCATCTATCCGATATTAAGAGCAGCAGCGGCAGCCCTGTTATTGGAGCGTAAAACGATGGTTCTTTCCGCTTCGCTTTCGTCCTTCACCCCCACACCGACCGGAGTCATTGTGACATTTATGAATATTGCACGCTCCTCCCGCATCCAAGCGGTACGGCGGCAGCGGATGATGGAAATGCGAAAACTCGAGGTATTGTTACGTGATAAATTGATTTTACTGGGCTCGATTGTTAAGGAAAGTTTTACTTCCTCGGCAGTGGATTCCTCGCCTGTGCTGCGCAGAGTGAGAATTGAAAAACGACCATAAATTAAATCCACGTCCGACAGTTTAACTGGGATGAAGTGCTTAAAGTTGAGCTATCCTTTAGCGGCGGACAGCGACAGCTACCGACAGCTGATTCGATTAGTTTAATTTTAGTTCAACAATATGAAAATTGCGGCCACGTTAAAGTTTCGCTTGATCCAATTTGCACCGTTCGTTGCCATTGGGCTCGTCGCCACCGAGCTTGATTGGACATGATTGCTGATAAATATTCATGGTCTTTCGATTAATTAGATTACATTGTTTGGCACTTGGCCTAGTATTTCATCGAAATACGATATTTGGCGTTAGGACTTCTATATTGTCGTTTCTACTTGTGTTCGCAGGGTAAACAATCAATTTGCAGGTTAAATTTTATGTTGCTAATTTTTATTGATCAGTAGTAAATTGCTAATTGGATGCATGATAAATTAATTACTGCAGGCATTTCAATAGCTAACCTAATTTACTTTACAGTTATTATTAATGATGTCCATTGTCACAAAACGAAACAGTTCTGCAGGTTGATACGCATGTGATTATTTTTACCTGCAAAGTGAAATGTGATCAGTAAATCAGTAACACCACCACCTATGGTGACGTGTTGTTTTCTATCATCAAACGTGCCAAAACTATATGATGCATATATTCAAATTGCTGCATTTGCAATATCGAAGTTGCATTTGCTGTCTATAAAGCTATCATTGTAAGATTTATGGAGCCCAAATTTACAATACATATACCCTCATATACACTTAATCGAATAAATCCTTGCCTATACACCGCCACGTAGCCAGAGGCGGGGGCCAGGAGGCCTATCTTGGCTCCTAATACATTATATGCATATCTTACTGCTTATAAACATAATAAATTACAATACATTTAATGTATTGTAGTTCTAAACCAAAAAAATATGCATATAAAACAGTTAAAATCAAAATTGAGCCACCGCCCCCCTTCTGGCTACGTGACTGCCTAAGTAAGTGAAAAAGGACGGATTGGTCGTTGACGATAGATACTGATTGTCCAAAAAATGGAAGCAAACAGAAGGCGATGGTACCCCAGGTTTCCTTTCCCTTAATTATTTCAAAAGATCTTCTATTGATTCGAGTCATTATTTATTTACTAACTATTTTTGGAAAAAAAAGTCATGAGTACAGCTTGGCTCATCACAATAATGTCATTATCCCGGTGATATCGTTTTGCGCTTATTTGTTATAGGGCAAGGTGGGTTTTGCTATTTAGCCAGACATCCAAGAAACGGGAATAGTTAATTTTTTTGTAAAACTGCTGCACTGCATGCCATAAACATAGTGCACACATAGTTTGATCTGCATCTAAAGGCCCCCATACACGTACATACATGTTGGCCGAAAATGTTGGTGAATTCATGTTCGTCCAACACGCTCGCTTGTGTGTGAGTGCCACGAACCAAACTGGCAGAAGAAAATGTTCGGCTCGGCGCTCGGTCGGAATGAACCTCCAACATTTTGTTCATTTCCAACCCAACATATGCGTACGTGTATGGGGGCCTTAAGAATTCACGAAACTCCATAGATATTTTACAAGTAAACCCCATCTTTTTATTGGCCGTTGTAGTGCAAACAAAAAGTTAATCGATCGACTATCCAGAATAACACCGGGATCACGAATATGATAGAGATTTACGTTTACTTATTTTTCGCCTGTAGAAGATGTTCAAGCGCTTCAAGATATTGACAGTAGGCATGTTACTCAAGCACCAATCTTCAAATATGTGTACTGGACATTGACGTTCTATACAATCGCAGTCTGTCCTGATCTTTTTTAAAAGTTTAGAAAATGACTGACAGTTAGGTGCTGGGAAAGTTGCCATTTCTTCTATAAACAGTGAAAAAAGTATTGGTCCCAAATTGCTTCTCTACGGTAGTTACAACGGATACGTATGCGGTATGCAGTAGAACACTCGGTTCTTGCTAAACACACTCAGAAACATTCCATTGATTATCTAGCTGTTGACAAGTTGGAATGTGTAGGCACATTCCAGCCATTGGCTCTATCATGGTGGGCTCTCAAAGTAACAAAGTAACTAACCACTACTTAGTTTACTGTCGATCGTCTTCTATGACAACTCCGTCCGTAAGAAATATCCGTCAGACGTCGAGTAGACTCAAGAGTCAAGCGAGTCTTTTGCTTGAGTCGGCTGAACGTTTGACGCACAATTCTTTGTTGGGGCAAAGAACAATAGTAATTGAAGTAAATCATCCATCCTTCACACCAGCCACCTACCCGGATTAGATTGGACTCCATTCCGAAGGAAACCATACTGTTCTGGTTCAGAACTTCTTTCCTTCCAGTAATCCATAAGCTGTTGTATTTCTCAATTAATACTAACTAAATAATAAGGAATTCATAAATAAAATGAAGTTCATTGTTTATTCGACAATATTGCGTATGCGACCCTGCCAATCGGAAGGACTGTCCAATGTCGTCGGAGTGTTGCATCGATCTTCTATAATTTTTCCGGCTGAGAATAACCTTAGCACAGTACTTTAAGAACAATACACCGGATAGCGATCCCTCGCGAATTATCGCATTAATCACTATGGCTTTTTACGGACCTTGTAAAATATAACTTGCGTCTAGTCCGATAGAAAATTAGCGATGTGCTGCACACTTAAAAAATTCGGTAAAATTTACCGAAAGCTCAATAGCCGAACGTTCAGTAAAAATGTCGATAAAGCATATCGTCGTATACATATTCTTAGAAACATTTGGTAACATAAAAAATTTCCGTCGAGCAGTCCGCTGTTGAAATTTCGGCAATTTCGGTTCTTTTTTTTTTGAATGTGTAGACATTGCAGAGAAGTAGACGCAACTTTTGAGTGGGATGTGGAAAACCAGCCTAACGTAGTTCTACGCCAACCTCGCGATCATGTCAGGAACACAACCTTTCTGGTTTGATTTTTGCTATTATTTATGATCAAAACTTTATGAAAACGTCAAATGCGGCCTCATTTTATTATAATTGTAACAGTTGAACGAAGATAAAAGAAGGGGAATGTTTCATAATCCGCTCTCGACTACACAAATTTTAAGAATATTAATCTAATGATAATAACGATCATTAACGCAAGCAGAAGATGACTAGTAGGGAAATTGTCGTCAGACTATATAAACGCAAAACATTTCTGGTCCATTTGGTACAAGCTGACAATAGTTTTATACTTTAACTGCTCATCATGTCGCGATCGGAATTACACCTGTGATCACCGGATACACCTGTGATCGGAATTAGAACCACCCCTTAAAATTAATGATCGGAATTAGGTGCACTGATACATCATATTTTGATGCATTTCAGTAAATAATTTAGGCATTTTCATATTTTTTCATGAAACATAATTGACAATACTTGCTAAAGACACATAGCATGTAAATAAATGTCAAAGCTTTATTTTTCAGTGAGGACTTAAAGATGAATCATGCCTTAGGTGATCGGAATTAGGTGCTTTCACGGTATAATAGGGGATTTGTGTATAACGTGCCCCCCCTGGCCAATGTGCCCCCCCCCCTTCGTTTTTCGCTAAACAAGCGAAATCAAAATGCAAAACCACTCAGAAATCATATTATTTGATGGAACAAGCCTACTATGCAAGTATGACAGTTGTCACATGCTGTAAAAAACAAAAATAAATTTGTTTTTGAGCAGCTTCCGATGTAACTTTTGGCGTCATTTCCATAAGCTATTTTCTTGTCAAAATCTGTAAATAACAGTAAACTGACTGCCTCGAAGTGGGCGGTCTCTGTCGGGTTCTCTGCAGAATATTATTTGTACAACTAATTATGAAACATGTAATTCCACAACTGCGATAAAATGGTCATAAAAATCTTATAATTATAATTAACATTATACATATATTTATACTTATCTGAACTAACTCTGAAATCTGAAGTAACTTGTGACACTTCCGACCTGGTCGAGCCATCTTGCACGTTGGGTCCCTCTATTCCTGTACGATGGGAATCTCTCCAAGCAGCTCCCCCTGCAGTTTAGGATTTATACGCCTCCACCACTCTCCGCTTTCAGTTTATACTCCACCAAATCTCGTCAGCAGTACCTTCCGCTCGAATACGGTAAGAGCGCATATGTCCTCCGTGAACAGCGTGACGGCTTCAAGTCCAAAAAGAACTATTACTCTAATAATTGTTTTGCAGACCGTTAGCTTCGTTCGGCGGCGCACTATGGGGCAGAACCCGAAAAAGCTTGGACAAAACCTCAAAATTTTTATTTGAGATATTCTGTCAAACTTAATATTCTACGTATAGTAGACATATAATCTATAAGAAACAAGCATAAATTGTTTCAATAAGTGTTTTTTCAATAGGCATTAAAGAAGGTGAAACACAGTGTAAAAAAAATTGGAAAATGAAAAAATAAATATCGTTTAATCTTTTAGCATCTAGCTACCATGCTGCTTAAAATTCTATACTTTTAAAAGACAATTCACATTAAAGGGATTATAAACTAATAGTTTAGGTGATATTAAGACAGATTTTTTACTAGTAGGTTTTGTTTTGACGAAGTGCTTTAGAACAAAAAATTTGTTATTTTTGTCAATTTTCAATAGTGTGTAGAAAAAGATTTCCACAGATTTCCGCTCTGACACTACCATCAAATCAACATTCAAGGTGTTAACTAGTAACAAGCAAAAAATTAGCTGCTACTAGTTGCGATGTTCGGAGATATTCAAGTTTTGCGAATGCATGTTTTTCGGTATTTTCGGCTACAAATTAGTAAATGCGCGCGCCAATGCGAAGTTCATTCCTGCTATACGTTAAATAGTCATGCTTGTGTATGTAAGACACAACATTATTATCGTTATGAGATACATTGGAGTCGATAAGGGGAATTTAGGACATTGTAAAGGCGACCGCTTAACAGCTTTATTCCAGTTAGCTGTATTTCAAGTCAAATTGGCAGTAGAATATGTTCGGATAGACTTTCAACTCGATTGAACTAGCATCCATTTTGTTTATTTTGAGTCGAATATGTTGATACGTGTTTGCAGAAAGGTTTGAAGGTCCATTATATGGTTAACAATTCCATTAGCGGACCCTCTCCATGCAAAATACACTAAAATTCATTTAATGGACTCGGTCGTTATTTTATTGTAAACCACAAGGGTCCATAAAAGGAAAATGGACATTTTAATCTGTTTTAAAAAATATGTAAAATTTAAAGATGTGCAGTATAAATTGTTATATTTAGGCTTATTCGAAAGTTACTAATATTGTAAGTGCCATCGGTTGGGTGCTTAGCGTTACGAGTTCAAAATAATTTATACAAAGGTCCACAAATAGTTGATATACCCTATACCAGAATAATATTACTAAATTACTCTTGATATACAGATTGTGATAATTTGTATAGCAGGTCGCGCGACTACCAATTTTGACTGCACACTGAAAAAAAGGTGTTTGGGTATTTAAAATATTTATAACTTGATTCCCGTAAGTCCTACAATTTTGGTATGTTCAGTAACTTTACGTAACTTTACAGGACAAACAACTTTTCTGAAGACACAATATTTCTAAAGTCATTATTTAAAAAGTTAGACTTCAACGCCATCTATAGGAATGAAAATAAAACCATTTAAAATTTACAAAAAGATGCGAAATTTTATAACAAACAATGTTGCTGAAGACAATAAAGCTCTACAAAGCATATGAAAGAAGTTATGAGGTTTTGTCCGAGCGCCGGCTTAATCTGCCCCACTGTGCGGCGTATGCGTCTCGGTTTGTTTCCTTTATGCCTCTACCTTTCATGTAGTAGCCCAGCAAACCACAAATCGTATAATAAAGTGTGAAAATCATCTTAAACATCGCTAAACAAACTCGAAATCGTACATAAAGCTTAATAAAGCGCACCCTAGTTTACATTTATTCGTACAAAATGATAGCAATTGATTCACATACGATTGTCGTCACAGAATTGTATAGCATTATGGAACTAATCATGTTGAGTCGGATTTCATCGTATACAAATACTTATGAATGTGAAATGTTTTCACATAATTTGAAGTACGTATATCGCCTCCAAAACAGTACGCATATGCTGGTTTCGTGCATCGAATGCGATTTTTCTAGATACATATCGGTACATATATCATATTTGTTACTTGGATATATGTACGAAAATGTTTGCTGGGAGGTCTTCAACGCATTTATTTTAAGCCCCATCCTAATAAATTCCGCATTTAGTCTTGCGTAGATTGCCTCCGCCGTTGCAAAGTTCCTGGTTATGATATCAAAGTCATCTGCATAGCCTAGGAGTTGATTACC
This sequence comes from Sabethes cyaneus, assembly GCF_943734655.1. Lineage (NCBI taxonomy): Eukaryota > Metazoa > Arthropoda > Insecta > Diptera > Culicidae > Sabethes > Sabethes cyaneus. The sequence goes on along the minus strand of NC_071354.1, from coordinate 166,776,134 downwards.
CTTGGAGAAATTAGTACCTCTTGTTTCGATGTCCGCTCGTCGGATCACCACCTCGAGAACTATGTTGAACAGTATGCAGGATAACCCGTCACCTCATGTCAACCCTCGCCGCGTCTCGAAGGGACTCGAGAGTGTCCGCGCGATGCGCGCGAAACATATCACTCGATCCAATGTAACGTCAGTTTATTCGGAAAGCTGTATTCGTGCATTATCTGCCATAGCTGGTTTCGATCGACTGTATCGTATGCTACTTTGAAATCAATAAAGATGTGATGTGAGGACACGCTGTACTCCCGAAAATATCTGGTCCGCAGTTACGTGAGACCGCATTAAGCCCACCTGGTAATTCCCTACGAAACCCTGAGCTATTGTTTTATTGTTTTATTGTTTTATTGTTTTATTGTTTTATTGTTTTATTGTTTTATTGTTTTATTGTTTTATTGTTTTATTGTTTTACAACCCATCTGACTTAAAGTCTAAATGAAGTACTATTAACACTAATAATAATCTACGACAATTGCATTGTCACCAAACGCTTGAACTTATTCAACGGTTCACCGAATTCAAAATACTCCTCTACTTGGTTGAAAGTTTTTATACACGATGCCACTGGTTCATTGCAGCCAAATTCAGTGCGGTGAAATCTGTTAGTCGTAATCGTATAAACCTTCTCTGCACTCGTTCAATTCGAAGGTTCCAATAGAGCTGGTGCGGTGTCCAAATCAGACAAGCGTTTTCAAGAATCGGACGGACTAACGCGCAATAGAGTGCTTTGAAACAATGTGGATCATTGAAATCTCGTCCAATTTTGGCGATAAATCCCAGCTGACGGGTAGCTTTTGAAATTATCATCGTACGATGCCGATCAAACGCCATTTTCGGGTCTAATGTGACACCAAGATCGTTAACGCATTCAACCCTTTTTAATATTTGATCATCAATTCTATAATCGAATACTATCGGCGATTTGATACGATGAAATGTCATTACCTCACATTTAGCAGTGCTGATAGTCAAGTAGTTTGATTTACACCAGTTCACAAATGTATCCAAAAGTGTCAGAAGACGACGACAATCCTCGATGCAACGAATCGTCAAGTAAATTTTATGATCATCAGCATATACCAGTCTGCACCCAGTTCCTAGAGCAGAGGCAGCGTCGCTGAAGAATATGATAAACAAAAGTGGACCCAAGTTGCTATGGTTGACAGCCGGTGTAACTGGATCTGGATCTTGGAGCGTACCTTGTAGGCGCCGTTTACCAGTGTTATACCGCGGTAGCCGCGGAGCCGGGTGATCTCTAGGACCTTTCCTTACAAAGTTATCGCTTATATAAGCTTTATTTTTCCTTAACTTTACGAACCAAAAGCAGAAAGGAAAGGTAAGGAAAGGTCCTAGAGATTGGCAACCTCCTGCGAAAACATGTGTTTTGAGTCCTTCAATAATCGCCTAGAACTATATACTCTTGTAAAATGCAACCAACATAAGCTAAGTATGTAAAACTAATTTTTAAAGAATTTCTAAAGAAAATGCTCTATAGCTCTGCACTCGATAGAGATAGAAATGTCATTTCTTTAGCAAAGTTATTTGTTTTTATATTTTCTATAACTTTGCCGAAGAAACCATGTGTCTATCTACTAACACAAAAGAATGGACGTGTATCGAGCCTATAGCGAACGCGAAACACATAAAATGTATACTTGCCGTACTCTCATTTGGGTGGTTGGGGACAAGCGGAACCCATACAAGTTTATAGTAGTCGACTTAAGCTTTAAGATGTAGTGCTGATTTAATAAATCCGCTTGCCCCATTTTACCCTATGGGCTCGTGAAACTATGCAAATTTATAGCTTGAATATGCGATAACTTAGCAAGTAAAGGTCCAAGAGATTCGAGGTCTTCTGAAAAACGTGTATTTTGAGTGCTTTGATAATTGCATAGAACATTATATTCTGGTAAAATGCAACTAAGAAAAGCTAAGTATGAAAAACCAATTTTTAAAGAAGTTTTAAATAATATGCCCTATATTTCAGCACTCTATAAACATAGTAATTTTATTTCTTCACCAAAGTTGCTTGTTTTTACATTTTTTACAACATTGCCGAAGAAACTATGTCTATGTTTCCTAACACAAAAAAGTTATTTTTTTATTTTCATTGTAGTAAACAATGACTAACTTTTGACAGTTTTAGATTAAGGGGGATATTCATACGAACAAAAGTGCTGAAGACCATAAATGATAAAATGAAAGCAAAAGAAACTAGGAAAAAAGTTCCGCTTTTCGCCCTTTTGGACCACTGTGCAATGACCTTATATCCGGTTTAAAATTCGAACAACCCTAGAAGAAACCCGCAACGCCTCCGGCAAAATACAATTTATCAAAATACATACCAATTTTCCATTGACGATATCTCATTTTGAATTCATACTTGTAACATTATGCATCACTATCCTGTATATCTTTGTTGGTTTGTGACATCGTTGACTATTCAAATGAAGGAGTGTTCTAAATATTTGTTTAATTTGCTAATAAATTTTTACTTAATTTTCGTTTATAAGATCCATATTTTTGCCATTTTCTCCTGGTTCAGACGTCCATTTTGGCAGATTAGTTGTTTATGCTAGAGTGTTCTTTGTTATAAATATGATTTTTTTCAATAATATACGATTTTGAGAGAGTTTTATGATAGCATTGTTAAGATAAACCTGACTTTCAAAAGAAGTTCATCAACACTCAAGTTTCGAGGGAGCTCTAAAACGTCATTTTTAAATGGACGTCAAGTACAGAGCCGGCGTATAGGCCGGCAAACCTGAGCGGTCACACGCAACCTCGCGCTTCTGAGGAGCCTCACACTTGATGATTTCTAGAAAAATGTTAGTGAACAATCCTAGCATCAAAGCTTGTTAAGTTGATGGAACTCTTCATTGCATGGAAATCAACATACGGACTGAAAATCTACGGAAACCGCACTGCAATGTCAAGAGATGGCACTTTGTGCTTTCCTTGATATTGAAGGAGCTTTCGATTACGCGTCCTTCGTTTCAATTATTACGGATCTCTTCCAAAACGGAATCGACCACACTACAATGAGCGAGATTACGGCAACGCTTTCGAGCAGAGAAATCGCAGAATTATTGAATGATACGATACAATTTTGAGTTCCGTTAGAACCGACAACGGATGTTCCGGAGTATGGGACATGAACATGCGCTGTACAGGGTAGTGTAAGAGTCATTTTTATTGACCACAAATGAAATGGATAACTTTTGAGCACTCTGTTAAGCAGATTGCCAGTTTTATTTCACATGCTACTTATGACGTCAAAAAATACCACTGCGATCTGGAATATCTCGGGGAAAATGGAACCATAATTTACCAACTTATTTTTTTCATTCAAGGCCAATCTAATGTGGTTCTCTTAAGACTAATTGCATAAAAATCGAATGAAAATAAATGGAGATAGAGCCAAAAGCGTAACTGCAAGTACCATCATTTTTGATGTCGGGGACGTAAAGGTTAAATCAGATGGACTTAAAACAGTACTTTTTTCTGGGTCATGAGAATTTTTCGCGTCACTCAAATCAGTAGTACTCGAAAAAGTACAATCAAGTTTTTATGAACTTCAACATTGGGGAGAATTCATGATTTCATGTCCATATTTTTTGTTGTGCCAACACTGTATTGTATACACCAATAAATCAGCAAATTGTAGCTGCGTTTTATACTTACTATGTAATTAAAGTATCTTTTCCACACAAAAAGTATATTTTGCAAAAAAACTGTATGTTACGGAGAGAAACTGAAATGAGTTTTATGTATAGCACCACGAAGAAATCACCTAAAATATTTCATGCATCTGAAAAGGCTTTTTTGCAAACGTTATTATTTTACATCCAATTTTTTTTGTATGAATATTATCACTACACACAGCATTTTGATCTATTGTGATATCATCCAGGTGTTGTTCCGCACTTCGTTTCTTTTGCAGTATCGCTATAGAGTAAGCGACTGCTAATTATCCGTGCTTAAAGTGTCGTTGTTTTTCACCTACTTTTTTTTTCCTTCTACGCTTCGTCCTACTTTTCGACCAATCTAGGTCTAGAGCCAGGAAGTGCGGAAACTAGTTATAATTTGTCCTTACACAAGAGGCTTCATTCGCACCTCGAGCAAATATCATTCTTATAACCAGCCCCGGCTACAGGTTTAATGGTCGGTAAAGCAGAGTTCAGCACAAAGTGAGGGCGTGTGTATATGTGTTCCTTACTTCTTTTGCATTATCAATCTCGTTCCTAGAACCCAAGTAGTGAAACAAGTTATAATTTGCCCTAGAACAAGAGGTTTCATTCGCAAGTACCACTCTTATAACTTACCCTGGCAAGAGGCTTTCATTGTTAGTAAATGCAGAATGCAGTAGGAAGGATGTGGAGGGGCCTGAGAATAAACCCATGCTAAAATCACTTAACATCGAATGGCCTGATTCTACTAAGATTCGAACCCACGACCACTCGCTTGTTAAGGCAGACTCGGTAACTTTGCGGCTACAGGGGTCCATATATCCAATAGAGCGGCTGTTCAGTAAAAATGTATAGCAAGTCAGTTCCAGTCTTTACCTAAATATGGCATTGATGTTTTTTTGCAACATTTCATGGAAAAATATTATGTGTCACCTGAAAAATCAAACGTATGGCCACTAGGGCTGTTTAGTATAAACAAAAGAATGTAAAAACATTGTTATAGAACTTAATGATGACAAAGTTGAAGCAAATCTGTTCTTTATAGATACAAAAAAAGATCTAAATATATTTAATGTTCGTCAATGATTATTCCGTGTAGAATAAAAATACTTTAGATCGAATGTAAAACAGATTGTTAGAGTAAGTTTTATGGTACTTATAAATAAAAGTAGAATGAACATCCAGCCAAGATTGTTTTTAATTATTTTGAACTAACCTAATGTACTACAATCGAAATACTGTTTAAAAAATATAGGAAATCAATGCAACTTTTTAGAAAAGATAGTTAAAAAGTTAGTATTCACGTGTAACATTAAAAAAAAGTCTCTTTAAAGGATATTTTGGCAAAAACATTATAGGTACTGAAGTATTTCCAAAATAAGAATCGTTGATGAAATTTCACATGAAACCTTTCTGCTAAAACCATAGTTTACTTCCAGTAAGAAACATTTAATAAAATAAATAAAGAATCAGTCGTTTTAGATTTAAAGATCAATGTATCGTAGATTCTCGAGAGTTGATAATTTTTAAAAATTCAGCGATATTAATTTTAAATTTTTATTATACGTTTCATGAAAAAATTGTTATAAATTAAAAACTTTGGAACTAGATATTTGGCCGTGTAAACTTTTGAACGAGTCAAGGATGAATTTGAATCAATTTGCAAATTCACTTTGGACGCCTATGAACGCCTATGAACCTAGAATTTTCTTTCTTTTTTCTATTCTTTCTTCATGTTTATAACTGATTGCAGGATTCAGATTATTGTTCTAGTTGACAATTTCGACCAGGTGGATACAATGCAAGACAAGAATTGTAATTGTTCTTTCTTTCAAATGACAAGGTAAAAATGGTAGTCTTGCGAAATCTTTATTCATATGCTAGGTTACATGGCTTGGCATCCGTTGGTTCCATTCTCAGATCATCCGTTTTCCTGCTCAGTTCAGCTTGTCCACATTACTATAGCTGACACCACCATAATGGGCTCTGAGACCGCCTCCCAGTAGACCAGCGCTAAGCCCGCCTAGTACTGGTCCAGGTCCGACATTTTTTACGTTAGCTGCAAAGCCGTTTCTACCATCGGCGTAGTACTGAACTATGCGCCTGGTACCATCGGCTTCATCAAGAGCGTACTGTCCTTTGACGACGTCTCCGTCGCGTACCTCCCATTGACCTTTACGATCCCCAGTGAGGTAGTCGTTTACTCCATATTCGTAATTGTACCTCGGGTACGAGTAGTAATCCTGTGAGAACAATAATTGGGCACAAATATTTTTATCCCGAGCTTAAGTAAAGATTAAATTTAAACTTACCAAAGCACCGCCATATCCAGCACCGATGCCAACACCGTATCCGACTGCAGGGCCGTAAGCGATTGCGGGACCGTATCCGACTCCGAGGCCGTATCCGAGTCCGGGGCCATACCCGCCGAGGATTCTGCCGCCGATTCCGTTTCCGATCCACCGACCGTAAGCGGGTCCACCGTAAACAGGGCCAATTCCTCCAACCAAAGCGCCGTTATAACCACCTACCAAAACAGGACCGACGCCGTTATAATTGGAGGCCAAAGCAGCACCGAGCACGGCAAAGAACACAACCGAAAACTTCATCCTTCTTGCGTTGACTATCGACTGACTGTGGTACCCTGAGTTCTACCTAGATTCGCAACCGATTGACTTCTGTGGTTCGTTCCGTGGATAACTTAGTATTTATGGCAAAAATTCTAACAATTCTATCTTGCATATGACAAGGTCTTCAGAACGGAACATGTTTTCAACTGAGTTGAAAACTTTACCACCCTTGTCAATTTTGTCTATGCAATCCCTGCAGTTGTAGTTCAAAAGCCGATAGCTATTTTTATCAATTCAACATAAACAATTTCCACCCAACGCTATGCATCAATAGTAGCGGCCCGTCCGGCGAACCGCAATATTTTTTCATTTACAGACAAAATCTAATCGCGATATGTTTGTGCAATTATCGGGGCAATAAACATTTATTTGTTGATGTACAATGAGTAACAGCAACTTTTTGAAATGAATGATTACAACGTGCAAAGTTGTAAGCATACAATCCGTTAATCATCGGAAGGTAAACAATTGGATGTACATAAACGCTTTACCAATAATGTTTATTATTTTCTACGTTGGTTCCTTTGGTATGTATGCAGTGGAAACTAAATTACCACCAACTTTTGTTCAAATATTTCAACTATTAGAATTTGGTATTAACTGCAATGTTTTTTGTCTAGTAGGAAGAACAAGTTATTTTCAGTCCTACAAAAATGTTTTAATGAATGTTCCATTCTGATGAAGACCTTGTCATAAGTGAAGAAAAAATGCCTGCATTTTTACCATAAATATGAAGTTATCCACGGAACAAACCACAGAAGCCAATCGGTAGCCATTCTAACTAGAGCTCAGCGTACCATAGTCAGTCGACAGCCAGTGCAAAAATGATGAAGTCTTCGGTAGTGATCTGCGCCCTGTTGGGTGCTGTTTTGGCATCCTTCGCACCCAACGGTTTCATCAGTGAGGTCGCACATGTCCCATACAAGTGGTACGGTGGCATCGGCGCTGCTGGTTATGGCCCTGCTGCTGGTTTGGTTAGAGGAATTGGCCCCGTTTACGGTGGTCCCGCTTACGATCGGTGGATCGGAAGCGGAATCGGTGGCAGAATCGTTGGCGGATACGGCCCGGCAATCGGTTACGGTCCGGCAATTGGATACGGCGCTGGAATCGGTCTCGGATATGGCGGCGGTTTGGTAAGTTTACTTTGAATACTAATTTAGAATTGGCGTACAATTATTACTATTCTCTCAGGATTACTACTCGTACCCGAAGTACAATTTCGAATATGGAGTAAAAGATCATCTCACCGGGGACAATAAAGGTCAATGGGAGGTACGCGATGGAGATGTCGTAAAGGGAGAATACGCTCTCGATGAAGCCGATGGAACCAGGCGCATAGTTCAATATTACGCTGATGATAGAAACGGTTTTATGGCTAACGTGAAAAATATGGGACCCGTAGGAAAACTAGGCGTTCTTGGCGGTGGTGTTTTGGGCGGACTTGGAGTTGTTCATTGAGGTGGTTACAGCTATGGTAATAGCAAGTTCAATTGGATGGAAAAATGATGATCTGAGAATGGATGACCAACTGATGCTAAGTCATGTAACCTAAAATACAATTAAAGATTGAGCAAGAGTACATTTTTTGCCTTGTTATTCAAAGAAGAAACTCCTATTTTGCATTATGGTCAGCTGAACGCAATCGGCTCAAGTCAACAGAATATTACAAACAACAAATATTTATGATTAAAATTTGCCAAAGTTAGAGGTAATAGGTTTCTTTTTATGGTGCGAAGCACTTTGATGTACTGATCCGGAAATAATCTTCAAATCTGTCCACTAGGCGTTGCAGTTCATTGCAGTTGAAGTCCGTCCTAATCATCTTAAAGATTTTTACATAGTCAGTATGAAGAGACCGACAGCCAGGTGGCAGGAAAACTAACAGTTTATTTACAAAAAAGAATAAATAGCATTGGTCCAAGGTTGCTACCCTGCGGTACGTTAGAAATGTTGCCAAATGCATCGAAAAACTCGAACTCAATATTTAGTAAAACTGTAGTCACTTATACAATAGACAGGAAATTCGCAGTTTTTCGAGCCTTGTAAGAGGCATAGCGTGATCAACGCAATCAAGCGCTGCTTTCAGATCCATGTAATTTGCACTCCATCATTCAAGTTACGTAAGCAAAACGAGACAAAACGAGATTCGTAGAAATTAAATGTTTTGGGAAAAGTGCCAACAAACAAAGCTTCGTTCAGTTTCCTCGTGCACTTTGAAGCTTGAGTATAACGATGTAATTCTTCGACTGTTATCAACGTTGCACTTATCACACTTCTTGTATACAGGGAACATAACTGAACCTTTCCATAGGGATTCGATTGAAGCATAAAACAATACTGAAAGAGTTCTAACTAGAACAGTAGAACCCTTTTTTTAGGATTCGAGATGTTATTGCGTCAGTTCCGACCACTAGCGAATATTTTATACTATCGAAATTCGTTCTGTGACAGTCTAAAACATAGCGATCGATAGCATTTTTAAACTGATAAAGTGATTGTAAAATCGCGAGCGTCAGGATAGGTTCAGTCATCTTGTGATCGAGCAAAGTTGTATGGCAGGATCAAGCCGTAAAAATAGAATGCGGCTAAGAGTGCGGTACAAGCCGCGGTCTTAGGTTCTTTCACCAATCCTTATAGAACGATCGGCGGCTAGGACTTTTACCCATAGCTGCGCAAGTTTTATAGAACGGGAATGGACCAATGGAGCAACTCAGCTTATTAGAAATAGCGATCAATACATCTCCGCCTCGGGATTTTCCGCCGTTTAGCTGGAGGGTGTGCTCTCAAACAGCTGTTGCGAGGGAATTTTCTCGTTAAACCAGGTTTCCGTCAAGACGATTATATCAAAGTTTGACTCTACAGGGCGAGTAGTATTAATTGTCAGTAAAGTAAATTGGCACAAAAGTAAGACGCTTGCATAAATTTTAATTTTGAGTGTATTTCGTGTTAAGTATTTCCATAATATTTGTTTTAAATTAGTCCAATTAAAATCATCCTTTGCTTTATTTACCACTCGCAATCGTTGTGGAAAAGCGTTAGTCCTGGCATGCACGATATTCTGAGGCATTTCATCCAAAATATTCTCCAAACGTTGCTTGAAACTGTCCACAGTCAATCCATTGGCGCTTCCTAGTTTGCCTGGCATGTAACCCCATGCATAGAAGTCGAAAAGATTCAAATCAGGCGAAGAGGCAGGCCACTCTTTTAAAGAAATAAAATCCGGAGAATTGTCCTCACATCATGCTTGCGTAGCTTTCGCCTGGTGAGACGGAGCAGAATCTTGTTGGAAGCAGTATGGTGTATTCTTGTAATGTTTTTTGACAATGGGCAGCAAATAGTTCTTCAAAACATTTACGATGCAATAATTAGTGTTGATTTTAACACCAGGTTCAATGAACAGTAATTAAACCTTCAAATTTTTGAAGAAACATCCCCCTCAGTACCATTCAGGAAACTTTGAATAGCCAGTTTGTCCCGTGGAATAACTACAGAGATATGTTGCATATATCCGATCATTTTGTTGGTTGTGGAAATTCTGTAGCAGAAACATTTTTTCGGCTGAAAACAAAAATTCACAATCACCGTGTTGCTTGAGCAGCTGCCGACATCTTTCGACTCTTGCACTTTCGGTCAAACCATGCATCCGTTGTTTTTTGTTTGGAATCAATCATCTTGCAAAATATTCTTCATGGTTGACTATGAAATTCCCAGTTCATTGGCCATCTTACGTCCAGACTGATCTGGTTTCCGTCGAATTCGTTCTCTTACTCTCTTACTTATTACAGTGCGTTTACGGTCAGGTTTGTGGAGTATTTTTTTCCAAACCGGTTTCCTTGTATTGCTTGATGGTACGAAAGACGAATCTTTCGTTTATTCTCAGTGGTTTCAGCTTCTGTAAAATATTACACAGTCGAAAGTTTTCCAAAAATAGACTTATCACAAGTTCCTTTTGCGTCTATGCTAACTACAAATTTAAACGAATGAAAATTCAAAACAAACTTTAAAGCTGCGTTGACCTTTGAGTACACTCTAAACGAAAAATATGCAGACACATCTGTGATTAACCCATTTTTAATTAAACAAGTCCAAAAAACACTGACAGTTATTACTGCTCACCCTGTATTACAGCAATAAAAAAGCCACTGATGGTTCCAAGTCCACGCACGTTTTGGTAGTAAACCACGGAACGGAAACGGAAACTCTGACACCGGAAGGATTGTTTTAGAGTTATCGCACTTGCTTGGTTTGAAGTTTGGGGTCGTTGTTAACTAACAGGAAAGATTCCTTTTTCATTTTACTTGTCTCTGACTTTTTCGCGGTCAAACCTAAACTCTATCTATATATAAAAGTGACCGTGAGTATGATTGTATGTATGTTCCACTATAACTCCAGAACGCCTTGACCGGTCGCTACCAAACTTGGCACACATATTTCTTGATATAAGGGATTCAGCACTGGGGGGTTTATATGAGGGGGTCGTAACAGGGGAAGACCATAACTCCTAAATGTCTGGACGATTCTTCATTAAACTTTGCATGCATGTTCCTTGACATAAGGGAATCAGCATTGATGGGTTGACAATAAGATGGGTTGACACACATACGCTCCCCCGTCAACGGTAATGTGTGTGAAAAAAATGGAATAGTAAGACTGGAGGGACAAAACTAGATCTGAAACGAATGAATACATGGATGTGGTATAGTTTAATTGTATAAAGCACTCGGGTACCAACTGAGAAATTGTGGGTTGGAGTCCCACTACCACAAACTGCTTAATATTTTTAGCCTCATATCGAAATTTTCCCAGTATTCAGTCTTCGCACATTTTTCGCACCAAACGCTCCTCTATTTTATTCAAAATAGGAATGACTGCGGTGGTGGTAAGGTCGGGGGTTACCACTGAAGTCATTGCATGCCGGTATAGTCCCTGATGTCGAAAGAGATTGTCGCCTAGAACATTAGTCTAAGTCAAGCGGTCTAGACAGGGCTAGGAGGACCGGTGTGCGCTCGTAGGAAGGGCTTCAGTGTGGCAGGGAGTACAGAAGCTTTCGTGGAGTCAGAAGCGTTGCGCCCCAGCATACAATCGGTCGACGGTGTATTCAAATGTCAATACAGTTTGCAGACAATTTTGTGTTCTTTTCAATGCAGGTAATTGAACCGTGATCAGCTCATCACACTAAAAACTTTGCTCACTAGATCAGCTACAGCTTCTGTCTTAACGCTAAGGTGACTTTTGGACAGGTACAACCAGAATAATTACTTCGGTGGAGGAACGGTTATTTCAGCTTCAGAAGTCGATGGTATCCTTTCTGCAAGAAGCAGGTCGGCTTCGCTTGAAGCGCTAATCTCGACGTTTCATCCGGCGGCCGACGAAAAGCTGCTCAGCTCTTTCTGCTCTTTCGTGGCCTTGGTGATCAAACGCTTCTTTGTTTCCGGCACGAAATTATTGGAGTATGTCATCCATTTGCGGCTGGGGGACGTTAGGTGAGCTGCCGGTCTTCGGTACGACATTTACCTTTTGGCGGTCAATCTCTTCTAGTGAAGCGGTCGATGCCAGGTCCAGTCGAAAGACTACATCCTCCTTCGTGATACTTCTTGATGAAGGCAGCAGATTCCGTCATGCGTTTTGTACTATCTTCCTATTCACTGCAGGCTTTGAAGAAAAGAACAGCGCGCGGCTTGGACATTTTCTTCTCGCTGATCGTCTGCTACAGAAGGAAGTTGATGTGGGCGATTTTTTTGGCGTCACCTTCTTAGCTTTCCTTCTTGGTAGAGGACACAAAGTACCCAATCTCCTGACAGTCGCAGCGCATTGGACGGTAGATCTCGTCGTGCGACCACGACATCGCACTTCATGATGATACCACCTCGCTCTCTAGGTTTCCCTCTTCAGCTTCAGTCCCAGCCAGCACCAACTCGTATATCAAATATGCAAAAATTATCGTAAATATCTCCTACCAAATTAAGAATCGTTACTAAAACTTAATAAAGTGCGCCCAAGTTGATTTTCAGTCGTATATAATGATAGTAACTGACACACTTGCGTTTTTCAGCACAAAATTGTATAGTAGTACAGAGCGAGTCACGCTTAATCGGATATTATCGAAAATAAATACTTATATAGATGTAACGCGTAAAATTATACTTTATCACGTATATCGGTTCCAAAATAATGCGGATATGCCGGTTTTGTCGCATTAAATACAATTTACTAGTATTCGTACGAACGTATACTTAAAGATATGCACGTAATGCTAATTTTTACTTTGATATACGTATAGAAATACTAGCTGGATTCCACCACGTAGCACCGTCGGCCTTTTACCCAACTCCAGAACGCAGACGAAGTTGTAAATGCCGGATAGGCTATATCCGGTGGACATAAAGCGCCTCGCGCAGTGCAACATTTCTGCTCCGCGGCAGTGATGTTAAAAACTCGAAATCTCATAACTCATCAAAAATCAAAATCAACTGTGAATCATGTCAACTTGATCCTATGCAGAAAAAACTCACGCGTGAGTTTTTCTGTTTTTATAGCAAGAAGCACAAAACTCACACATTTTTCTTCCCGCTTGACCATATTCTGCTTTGCTTCAACTGCTACCCGGAGCTATACACCTATACATACAAATTCGTTGTTGAACAGCATAGGCATTCTCCCGTGCGATACGTAACTGTGACTGAGCGTGAGAGAATGAATCTCTAAATAAATCGTAAAGTTAAACTAAAACACACATTTAAACTACATGTTTATCTAATTTTTATTAGGTTTTTTACTTTCTAGTAAAGAAAATGTCGATTCTCGCGAAGGAAAAATGTAAATTCTGCCAATTTGTTTGCCATCTTCATTCATGAATACGTGCTAGCTTTTTTCGCAGTTGATGTTTTCTCTGGCGGTTAATTCTCTTTCGCTCTCTGGTTCGTTATATGAAATGCCAGTTGTGGAAGAAGTAAGCAAAATGCTCACAGCTAAATTTGGTTCACATCGCATAGCAACAAAGACATCGCATATAATAGCGAGAGAAGTTCATAGTTGAGTTCGGCGTTTCTGATCAAAGATGAAATTTCTTGTGCTTGAAATCTCATTGAGTTTTTTGCTGCTATGAATTTTTCAACACTGCTCCGGGGTGAAGATGGTAGTCTGAACAAAGCATCGAACGTAGTTGCTTGACTGTTTTCACCATGCCACGCTGTCAGCCGGGTTGATACGATTGGTTATGCAGTTTCTTAAGTTATGGTTAAGTTTCTTTGAATAGAGCAGTGCGATGGTGAAGTCATAGCCAATTAAGCTAATATTACTTGACAAATGTTTTGAAAACTATCCGGTCCCTTAGCGAACGAGGGGTTCTCTGTTTCGAGATATTAAAAGCGAAGTCTTCAACAAGCGCGTAGGGCGCTATATTTCTGCATATTAGCGTTGGTAAGAGGAAATGCTTATCAACTTAGGGACTATACTGGCTCGTTTCATTATCCCTGATTTCCCTGATCGCGGATAAGTTCAAGTTGCCACGTGGTTTTTGAGCCGTAAATCCCGCATGTGCATAGCATTTTTCGATATAAATTAAATTATGGTTGTATATGAGCACCATTGGCATTATATTAAATTTGTTAAAAAGGTATTTTTTATATCTTAATTTTCGTAGTTACTGGCTTTACAAGAAAATTTTCGAATATCCAGGTTAGTCTCATATAACTGGTGCTTAAATACTTACATTATCCATCTAGCTCCTCCCATCTATTAACAACAATTGCTTTCCCGAAATACTTGTGAAGATGCAGAGGATTCCCTAGTCTTTAGTGGCAACAAGTATTGGACTAACATTTCTTTCCATCCCACCAGGACCTGCATTTGGACGTGGCCGGCGTCAGTATTGATCAGCATGCAGCGATCTGATAAGGTTGCACAATGAGAAATAGCGTGCTGTCCCTAGTATGCTTTTTCCAGCCATCATTTTACAATTGAGTGGATCGGAAGGAAAGGGGTGTAAGTGACAAAAAGTAAATTTCGAGAAAATCAGATCCAAAGTTAACATTGTCTAAAAAATTCGTCAGATTATATAATAGAAAACTAATGACGCACTATGGTTGTGTTAGTTTTATTTTATTAAGTTCTATTGAAATCTTGGAAAACCACTTTGATTTTCGGGATTAATAAGATAGTTTTAAAAATATTATTTGCACTTACACCCCTTTCCTTCTCAGTTATGCACTTGTACCCCTTTCATTCCAAGCGGTTATAGGGAATTACTACTTAGAGTGAAAAGGGTGTAAGTGCAAATCTTGGAATCATATTACAATCGTCTTCATTGAAAGCTAGGTTAGCGGGCAGGAGGTAGTTCAAGATTTTCTCGCTACGTGGCGCTAGTGCAGATGTAATATTCTTGTATAGGCTGTATCTTACGCTACTGACTATTTAGAAAGTTGCAGTCTTCGGGAAGGTTGTTCAAATGACGGAAATGACACTGAAAATAGTTCAGAATATTCTCAACGTGCAGCGCTACTGTATATGAGAACTCGTTTTATTTGCTATAGCTTATAATCCATGTAACTTAAGGTATTACTTTCTTAGAGAAAGTTGTTTGAGTAAAGGATCACAAGCAGAATGAGACTGCGTGAATGCGTACGCTTTTTGCATTCAAGTTGCGCCTTTTTAACGATCATTTGACTGTTGTTTTAAATCCAGTCAATCTTCCGTTTGCGACACTGCAGCTTACAATCCATGTGGCCTCTCAAGAGAATTCAACAGTCGTTCTCCCGCTTTGCGTCCATATTGAAGAGTGTAAACTGAAAATCTGACTGGGAGCATAAGGTGATGTATTTTCTCGTTCTGCTGTATGACTGAACGAATTTTGGCTTGTACACTGTCCATAGCGTTCGAACTCCAGCACAAAACAGACGCTTTGACATTTAATGAACGGTGGGGCTAACTGCAGTAGAATTAAAGGATCGGTAAAAGCACTGATTGGGGCCAATAACTGATTTGGGATTAAAAAATACCCAAGTAACATTGAATGTTTTATTACACTCTTATGATGGTTTTTGTGACCAAAATTGGTCATAAATACCAGTAGAAGAATCCAAAAAAATACTCAAATTGCTATTTGGGTAATAAAAGATGTAGTGAAAAAGCGTTTTATCTGATTCGTTTATACAATAGCGATACTACAATGATGAATGAGTTACGAAATATAAAATTATATAGACGGTACCGCAAAATATTGAAATACTGGTCGCAGTGATAATGTCCCTACTAAAAAACCTTTAAAACTAGGGACTACCGTTTGCGAAATGGAAAGCTATTGTTGGTTTACCTTGCTATTTTTGTGATGCCAATCTGGCACGGGGTACAACTCCTCACGCAGTAGCATAACACTGAACTACAACCTAAATTCTGCTTGTAGGGGGCAGCCACTGTAAAATTGATAGCACGATGCATGAAATCATTTAATGTTTCCACCCGCCACCATTACGATAACAACTAAATTAGTACGTTCGTATGGTTGGTTGGTTGCACGGATCGAACATCCCAATAGGCTGACTGGAAGCAGGGGCTAATTCAGGAGCAGGTAATTCTAGACCCGGCAAGGTACTTACCCATCGCGCCGATTCGATTGCTGTCTCTCACACTCACTTTCGTGCAAACCATTGCGTATGCAAACAGCGTGCAAATTTACAATGGAATATTCAACGAGTGCGAGCATGTTTCATGGCCGATAGAATTAATTATTACTTTCTCGATGGCGTGTCGAGTAGCATCCAATACGCAACAGCAGCCGTCCACAATAGGGCTGCAATTAAACTCCCCAACCACAGTAGCATTTTCGCCGTCATTCATTAGCCTGTGCGTTGGAAAAATTTTTTTATTTAATTTTTGGAATTTCCACTCTGCTGTTTCTGCTTAATCTCTGTTTTAAACTGGCCCTTATCCACTCGCGCGACCAATATGAAGAGAGAAAATCATTAAATGCGAAATAATCCGATCGTCGCCCAATAACGCCATCACGTAAATGCGCTGATTACGACTTTCGACGTGTACGTACATGCGCCACACATTCATTTTTATGTTTGTTTTATCGTATTTCATAAAAACATATGCAGTATGCTAGAGTGGAAATTGTCTTTAATATTAACATAGGCGGATAATTCCAATTGAAAAATATTTTTATCTAACTCAACAATCTTAAAACTCGACATATTTTACAAGACCCAGAATTCCCACGGGTAATATTTCTGTGCATTAATTCATAATCCGCTTGAGGAAAAGATTTTGTTCATTGTCCTTTTCTCATATGTATAATAACCTTTGTCATAACTGATAGCACATCTGAGATTCTGGTGACCTTTCGTCTACATGCTGCGAGCGTATTGGCCATTACGTGTCAAAAAGGAACCGCAAATAGGAATCTCATAGTATCAGATTTGGTGAGTTTTCCCTTCATCTGACATGGTTGTCGCAGACACCGAAATGGGTTTTTTCGGCTCCATAATCTGTCACTCTACTAAAGCAGGAATATAATAAAGGATTATACGCGTAATAAGAATGGCCCTAACCTTATATTCTGTCATATTAGAACTTACCAGAGGTTCATATTAAGCGTTACTTTAATACAATCACTTTAGTCTGTAATATGAGTATGTGCCCTTGAAACAAAAACTAATTATGTTCTACTTTTGATGGGGAGAATGTTTTGTATTCCATTCAATTAATTCCATCAGCAAGTAGCATACCGTATAATTATTCTACAATTTGCACGGGCTGGAAGCCTATCGGATTCCACCTAGAAGCACAAGCTTCAATTGAGTTTGACGCTCTAGGACTGTTGGTAAACGCAAAAGCAACCCATCGTTACTCAATTAACTCGTTATTCAGAATTTCACCGCAAAACCACCTCGGCTGGTCGGGACCCTCTGTCCGCCTGTCGCATATTCCACTCGTGGGGACACCCCGCGCTAATGGCAAACTGCGGTGGGCTGCCGCTGCTACAGATGTCGCCGGAATTAACTAGAAATCTAAGGCAGCACATTATGGCTGCCGAACTAGGTTAGGTAAGGAAACGGCCACCGCATTTTGCCACCGCGCCGTCAGAACGTCGTCGTCGTTGTCGTTGTCGTCGTCGGAATAGAGAATTCAATCAAACGGAAAATGTCAACACTATTATCGTCACCGCGCTCAGCGACTGCCGTTCAATGCTAATGAATATTGATTACATTTTACCGGTCTTGTTTGCGGCCTGCCTGGCTGTTGCCGTCATTGTTGGCTAGGATTAGACAGGATCATCTCAGCGGGCGTCTTTCTGGGAAACCTTTGTCCGATACGATGGGGTTGTCGGAAGTAAGGAGACGATGCGACAGAACAAAGCAATGCCTATAGCGCCAGTGGTAGTATCTTAAAATACAGCACGATTAACAATGTTCAAGACCGTTCCGAACCAGATACTCTGCAAACTGAACAAAACGCGGCTTCGCATTAAATAGCACCAACAACCAGCGATGCTGGGCGCAGAGCGGCGAAAAATAATAATGCAAAGTATTTCGAAACTTCAGCTTATGGCCGATGCCATGTACACCGGATGTCTATTAAGGCGAAAAAACATGCGGATACTTTTCGAGAGTCGTAAAATTCGCAACAATATGCAAGCCCGGCTGGCCCGGAGGATGCTGTCGTAAAATTCCTTCGTTGATATCATTATCATGCTTGTCGTTCTTATCGAAGCTTATACCGACACTGTAATGTTCCACTTTGGCTTGCTTCGTGGCTCGAAAGTATGGGTACGGGTGCTTTGTGTGGGCGTATTCGAGGCGCTACACGGAATGCTTGTCCACTGCTTTTGTACCAAGCGGCAAACTACTTTTCAAAAGTATATAGTGTTGGATATGACGTAAAATATTTTTAGTTAATAACATTAAAAAATGCATCTGAGGCTTATAGTGTTTTAACTGGCCTATCACACCGTGATTTACCTGCGACAAGCCTTAAATTGACAATTTCAGTAGAAATTATGTGCTACTAACGCCTACTTTCACCCATGGTGAAACACGTTCTTATTTTAAATTTGATATCAAGAGGATTTAAATTTTTAGGTTTTGTGAAGTAAAAGATTATTTACTAAAGGGTGTCCTACCTCAAATTTCATCACGGAAGAAACGCTGTAGAAAATTGCCCATTGGGTATTTCCATTGAAAATTTGGGTAGAAACAGTTTAAAGTGTATTGTTTACACTGTATTTTTATGGCGGTCAGTTTTTAGAAAATTGAAAAAAATGGCGTCACCTGAAAAGGAACGTCGCGAATTGATTTTGCACCTGGGAAATTCTTAAACCATGGATGATGAGTCTTACGTCTTAAGGCGACTTAAGGCGGACTTCCGGCAGCTTCCGGGGCTACTGTACTTCACCGCCCAGCACAAGTTTGATGTTCTGGAGGAAGTAAGGATGCAGAAACTTAAATGTTTGCCAATAAATACATGATTTGGTAAGCAATCTGCTCATGTGGCAAACAGGGTGCGCCGTTCGTGACTACCGGGACTGTAAACGGGCAGATATACCTCAAGGAGTGTCTACAGAAGCGTCTGCTTCCTTTGCTAAAGCAACACGAGGGCCCTACGATCTTCTAACCAGATCTAGCTTCGTGCTACTATTCAAAGGATGTCCTGGAGTAGTACGAAGCCAACGGGGTTACTCTAGTATCCAAGAACATAAGCCCCCCAATGCACCGGAAGACCTAAGGCCTAATGAAAATACTGGCCTATTATGAAGCAGGCACTACGGAAGCATCCCAAGGAGGTCAAATCTGAGGAAGACATGAAGAAAAAGTGAGTTTTCGTACAGAAAATGTTGTACTCAACTTTTGAAGTGGAGTTATGCGTAAGGTACAAGCATACGGTTATGGTAGTGAAGTTGAATGAAATAAATATGCCAAAAGCTTACTAATGGGTTATATTTCGTTGTCTGAAAGTTTGAAACGGATCGGTCAATTAGGTAATTTACTACAGCGTTTCTGATTCACCGTGATGCAATTTGATGTGGGACACTCTTTATATTCAATATTTAAGAACTAGACATTGCATCAAATGATAAAATTATTAATTGGGCAACTCCACTAAAATCGTATTTTTCGAATTAAACTATGTGGATTGCAAACGACCATAGCCGATTCGAACCAAAATTAGCATGATTGATCATTCCTACTCCACATTTAGTTCCCCAAAGTTTTATACGGATTGATCAATCACCCTTGCAGTGGCATTTTTGCGTTTGTTTTTCAAATTTTCACGTGGAACATAGACCCCAATCCATACCCGTGTTCTATCCTCTTCAAATCTCGTATTCCTGAGCTGCAACTGTGTAATGATTGCTGCAAAAATCGGTGACGGACGATAGGCTTCTACTGTATTTGAGCCTATCGTCCATCACCGTTTACCATAAGTACAGATGCCAAGAAGATGATTGCCAAAAGGTCCTCCTCTTCTAGCAGCGTGCTATATCCAGAACCTGTCTTCATAGAATTTGCTTCAGGGCTACTCGTCGCCAAGTCGCTAAGCGATTCGACATTCGCTAGTCAGCTTCAACGTGGTCGCGCAATCTAGCACGCTAAGCCCCTTTATTCCTGGTGCCGGTGGAATTCTTAAAAAGAACAGATTTTGCTACAGAGTTGCCCGGAGAGTTCCTGCGCCGTTGCTGGCCTACCAAAGCCTCCAAACTTTTGCCAGGTTTACAAACGAAATCTCTCCAAGAACTACTGGTCTGATTAGCGTTTAGTGCATCGTCGGTTTTGTATGACGGCGTATGTCCTTTAATCGAAACGTTTTGCGGAGGGAAATATAGGTCCGACTACCATGCATCATTGAACCCAAGTAACACACAAAACAAGTTAGAAAATAATCTTCATGGAAAGTAGTCGTTTAAGAGTACTATAAACGTACTTTGAAAACATGTGTCGTTATTGTTAAGGTTTTGAGATGTTTTGTGATAACATGAATTTATTTGACAGCTCATATCAAATGAATAATGTTTGTTTTTGTCAACATGTCAATACAAAGTTTTAATTATGTCTTCATTACTAAATTTAAACTACTGGAAGAACAAGTTGTAGCTTATGCTATAATAACGTTTTAAAATGGTATGAAATAACCTGATACAAACCTCTTTCAATTATTGTTTCATTAGACTTCAATTTTTTGCGCTTTTCTGGTAATAGAGAAGTTCTGATGTATGTAATGTTATACTATTCTATAACAAGCTGTGTTGCTTGGGAAACTCCTTACTCATGATACTATCGGCAACGACTATAGACCCCAAATATACGAACTCATCACCCATTTCCAGTTCATCGCCGTCAATAGTCACTGTCCATGGGCGGTGAACGTTGCTCTCCGTGGGGTATCATCCATCATATATCTACCAATCCTGCATTTTCGGGCGTAGATTGCCTCCCGCAGTTTCAAGTAATGATGCCAAGGTCATCTGCGAAATGAAATTGTAGCAGCCATCAAGAGTATGAAATCCAATAGAGCGCCAGGGATAGACTGTATTTCAGCCGAAATGCTCAAAGTCGACCTATTTTTGTCAGCCCAGATGATGCATCAGGTTTTCAGCAATATATGGGAAACTGCAGCTTTTCCGGGGGGATGCAGGGCATATTTGTCAAAGTCCCTAAGAAAGGAGACTTAACTGAATGCGATAACTGGCGTGGAATCACGTTGCTCTGTACTACTCTCAAAGTACTCTGTAAGGTAATCCTCATCCGGATCCAGGATCGACGCTACTCTCCGGCGGCAGCAAGCTGGATTCCGTGTTGGCCGATCATGTGTAGACCATATCACAACGCTCCGCATTATATTGGAGCAGATCAAAGAATTCCGGGACTCTCTTCTGCTGGTGTTCGTTGACTTCAAAAAGGCGTTCGACCGTCTAAACCACTAAAACATCTGGGGCGCACTTAAACGTAGAGGGGTTCCAGATAAGCTAGTCCATCTCATCGAGGCTCAGTACGAGGCGTTCTCGTGCTAGGTTTTGCACGAAAGCGTCTTGTCCGACCCCATAAGGGTTACTGCTGGCGTAAGACAGGGCTGCATTTTATCACCGCTTCTGTTTCTCATCGTTATGGATGAGATATTAGTTGGAGGAATTGACAGTAGACCAAATCGAGGATTGCATTGGAATCCTCTAAAGATGGAGCAGCTAAATGACTTCGACCTAGCCGACGACATTGTCTTGCTCGCACAACGCCGTAACGATATCCAGAGCAAGTTAGATGACCCCTCCGAGAGCTCCGAGGCAGCAAGTCTCACAGTCAATGTAGCGAAAACTAAGTCTATGGTAGTGAACACTGACACTTTCACCAACTTCACAGTAGCGGGACAACAAGTTGAGCAGGTAGACGCCTTTCAATATCTTGGTAGCCAAACAACGCCCGATGGTGGTACCAAGACTGATATAGCCACACGGATCAGGAAGGCCAGGGGTGCCTTTGCAGGTCTGCGAAACATTTGGCGCTCAAACCAGATCACTCTACGTACGAAAACCCGAATCTATAGTTAATTCAAGCGTTAAATCCGTACTGCTGAATGCCTGCGAAATGTGGTGCATCTCAGCGGAGACAACGCAAAAACTGTAGGTATTCATTAACCGGTGCCTGCGATACATCATTCGTGCCGGGTGGCCTGATAACTGGATATCCAATGAGGAACTCCATCGTCGATGTCATCAACGGCCGATAGCCACAGAAATTCGTGAACGTAGGTGGAAAAGTGGATCAGACACATCTTGAGGAAAAGAGCGAACGAGGTTTGCAGAGAAGCACTCGACTGGAATCCACAAGGACAGCGTAGAAGAAGCAGACCCAGAGGCTCATGGCGACGCAGCCTAGGCAGCGACATCCAGGCTGTAAACGAAGACCTGTCCTGGAGACAGGTAAAAGCCATGGCGGGTATTGGGTTGGTGATCCGCGAGAAAACTGTGAGTGGCATTCAACTTTTTCTCGGTATATGAAACGACATCGTCTATCAATGTATTGCTATATTCATCGTACGATGCTGCTCCGTGTGTGAGCACAATCGGCAATCCTGTGAGTTAATTCTCTCTGTATTGTATCCTAAACGTATACGCGCCATGGGGAATGCGATTCACTCTCTCGTGATTCGCTCTGTGTGTAAATATCACGGAAAAGGATCGCCAGGCGATAATTTTCGCAGATGAGAAAGGATTGCGATCATTGGATGATTATCGTTCTTTTTTCGCTTGGAAAAAAATGTAAGATTTTTCGGTTATGGATATTTTTGTTGCAATTGTGTTGGCGAATGGAGGATATGGTGATGTCTGATATTGTTTTAATATAAATACAAGGCAGCAACTTGCTGTTCATTAAAATGTTTGCAAAAAATATTATGGCTGAATTAAACAGATGTTCAGCAAGGTTTGAAATTTAAGAACGAGGTAGCGCGTGGAAAGCAAAGATTTGAATGGCCCTGCACGTTTATAAAACCGCTTTGAGTACTCAGTTGCGTTGATACACTGTTATTCTGGTTATCCATATCACCACCTCTGTGGATTTAGGGCCATTATATAGTGGGATTTCACATTTGGCATAGTTTAATTTTGGCGTGCCTCGATTTTAGTAACAAAATAATCCGTTTTGGCAACATAAAATATTTCACTTCAAAAAATATGCTTAAATAACAATCAGTTTCCGCATACAAGCCTTAAATGACGAAAAATGAATGTTACGAACAGTAATATTTTTATTGCCGTAGGACTACGTCTTATCGCAGGTTGCCAAAAACTTACTTGCACCGGACGGATAACTCTTGGCGGACTTGCAATCGTTGATTAATAATATTTAGTCAATTTCTAACGCATCTACATTCAATATTTTCATATCCAAAAAGGGTCTCGATTTGGCACGGTTTCGATTTTGGCAACATAGGGGACTTGGATTTGTTGGATTCGATTAGAAAAACTCGTAAATTCGCGTAAAAACCACGTAAATTTCGAAATTCGCGTTAAAAAACCTTATAATTTTCAAACCTAGGTACGTATAAAAACGATGTTTTGAGCACATCCACGTAAATTCCGAAATTCGTGTAAAAACCGGATTTAATCCAGCTGGTGGTGAAAGGAACCTTTGCTATACCATCACGGAGAATAAAAATGTAGTTTCAACCATATTTATGGTTGTATTACGCACAAACAAAAATTTCGTTTTGTTTCAAACTGAAATGTATGATTGAAATGAAAATATTTATTGTTACATGAATGTCAACTTCAAATTTGAAAATACTTTACTTTTAATTCAAAACTGTTATTTACTTGATTCAAACAGAATCTCGTTTGAAAACAACAATATTTTCAGGTTGTTATAAAAATATTTTATTGAGGCTGAAACAACAATCATTTTGTTTGAAACAAACTGGCGCTTTTTCGCTCCGTGATCTTACATGTTATTTGATATGGAACTCGAAACATCTTGGGAACATAATTCAACTGTTAGTTGACGTTTTACAATTTATTCCATATAACTTGGACTGACATTTAAATATAAAGAATGACAAAACCATTTATTTGGTAGTAAAATCATTAAAATCGATTTGGTTGTCCCAAAGTTATTTGAAAATTGATTTTTAGGAGAGGGCCTCAGAAAAAGCCAACCTAAACGCCAAACGAAAAAAATACAAATCTAAAATTGTTTTAAAAACCAAAAAGGTTTACTAAATTTGAACATGATTAAAGCACTTCTGAGTTTTGATAGATCCTTTTTACAATAAATTGCTGAGTATGTATAGGTAAGTTGTATTTAGTTACGTCCTTTTAAAGTTTTAAAGGGTAGATTGCTCATATAAAGTAAATAAAAATCATCAATTACACTTCCGCAATCAACATAAATCGCAGCCTGTATTGTAATTGTTTTGCGAAATATGAGAAGTTTCGAGCCGGATTAAGTTGCCGTCGAGAGAATGACTACTTTACGACCTAAACCGAATCACATCATCCGTGATCTCAAATCACACTAGAAATATTCAAAATTTTACAATTGTTATCTCTTCCTCTTTTGCATCCGCCAACGCGGTTCGATACAAATCCACCTGCAAAGGCAAATCACACGTTAAGATAGCAATTTCAAACCTAGTAAAATATTTTAAAATGAAGTCTACACTCAACCCCCGCTAATATGAAAAACAGCTCGTTCAGATTGGGCGAGTTCATTTTTAATCTGAATATTTGGTAACTCTATTCATTTTCACACACGCGCAAGACGCGCACCCTATGAACTTGTTGTTTTGATTTGACGAAAACAAACGTTTTGAAAACATTTCAAACATGCGCAAATTCTAAAGGTTCGGTTTGTATGAGACGAAATTGGCTCGGTTTTTAATGTGAACGCATTCATACCACCGGGGTACATATTAAAAATGTTCAGATTAAATAAGGTCATACCAACGGGGGTACACGTTATTATGTTAAAAGACGTAGTCCTACGTCAAAATTATCAAGCTCATTTTTATGTAATAACGGCCATCTTAGTGTTTACACAGCTGTGCTAGTGGTATACGGCTTCTATTTGCCAATATCAATTCAAAATTATGCGTAGGCACCCGCCGCTCGTGGTTTCCTGTGTTTGCTGCTTGCGATAAAATTTTCTTCCGATCGCTGTACTGCATTATCGCCAAGTGATTCGATCGGAAGTTCAAGACTCATCACTTACTCGTATCGGGAAACGATAATTATCGCCGATCCGTTCACTCGGAGAGAATCAAATATGACACACGCAAGCAGCGATACACACACTAAGGTTTATCGGCGATAGAGGTTCACGTGTTGTTCTTTCGCCTTATACTTTTGCGTCTTTGGTTCTCTTTTCGCAAGAAGATACAAGCATGTCGTGATCTGCATGTATTGAATCGGCAAATGAATGGGGAGTGAGTGAGTTTTGATCCGATTCGAACCAACCTTGGCGGGTAACCGTCAGCAGTAGAGATCTCTGAATTCATCCCTTTGTTCTGCCGGCGGACATGGACACATAAGTAACCCTACTAGCACGGTTGTAATAAAATTGTTGTGGTAACCAAATAATGACTAATTTCAGTCGTAATTCGGTTGCTTCAACAAAATGGACCTATAGTGTGCTACTTGGGAAGTAAGTCATCTGCGAAGGCTCCGAGTTGGTTTTTCTGCAACAGTAGTGTTCCTCTCATCTCGATGTCCGTTCACCGGATCCCACCTTCAAAAACGACTGCAATTCTAAAGCCACTTGGTTTTAATGGATTTTTTGAAGGTTTTATTGCGGTATTAATCATTGCCTTTGGTTTTAATATGGTATTACGCAATACCAAGAGGACTCGAGTATTCGAGCTATAAAACCATGATAAAATTGGTAATAGAGCAATTTTATTGCGGTCGCTTATATTACAATGATAAAACTAGATGGCTGCACCACGTCTCTTATAATCTTACCATATGTATGGCGTAGTATTACAATATGGCGCTCTAATCAAAATTGATCTTGTTACGGTTCCTTGTCAAACTGCAATAAATTTGTTAGTTTGATAGCACTGTTATAACGGTAACACCCTGACCATCTAGATCTATTGCTGGTATTATGAAGAAAACTAGAGTTCAACTCCGAAATCATTTTTTTAAGCGAGGCCATATAGTCATATTCTAGTATTTTGTTTTAGCTCGCTCTTCAAAGCTACGTGTGTTGCAGAAGGAAAGTTAATATCACTCAACTTTCATGTCACAGGAAGTAACTAAAATGATTTAGCTAGAGATTGACTTTGACTTACTGAATATACATATATTCTCAACTAGTTCTCAAAAATTACGAAATTTCGATGGTGCGTTGATTGTATCCACCTACCATATTACTAACCACGATAAAATTTAATGCGCATTTGTTGCACAACTACGGAGACTGCTGAAAGCTTATCAATATTTTATTATGATCTGCTATAAACCAAATCGATCAGGATTGTCTGACAGTAAAACTTTAACTTTTCTACCCACGGATGTATTTCCAAATTAACAAAACTGGCGTACTGATTTTTCTTTTTACTAGAGCAACCTGTATGCTTTATAGTGAAAAGCTTCATTAAATTATGGCGGTGGCTGTCAAGCAGCAAAAAGCATAATCGGTTTTATTGCTGCTTTCTATAGAGTGTGATAAGACTACTTAAGCTTATAACCTGCTTCTTATAGAGGTTATAAAAACCTTTTGAAGAGCGTGCCCTTTGGTCGGAAGGCAGACCGCTATAAAATTGCCTACCTTGTCATATTTATCACATATTATGTTAATCTACTTAACTATGTAAAAAAACCTGGGATTTTTACAGAAGCCGTTTTAAAATGTTTGGATATCGTTTGATTATGCTATTATGATACCCAATGACTATCTAGGTGACCTAATGACTAGGTATCTATTTAAATTTTATGCACTATCAATGACAATTTTCTAAAAATTGATGCATTACGTAGTTATGGTTGATCTGAAACGAAATATGTGATTGGAATCAAGTTGGTCAGTTGCATCATTTCTGAGCACCTAAATAAAAAACAAACCGCGTTAAAAGCAACCGTACTTTGAACATTTTATTCTAGTATCATAATATTGTTGTTCCTGGTATGTATGCGCACTGCATTAATATTTTACCGGTGCCTCCAGGTAACTATATCCTCCAGTTAAATAATATTCAGTCTACTATCATTAAATAGACAAAACAGTGAACTAAAGCTACGCAATCTGATGTCCATTTGAATCAATTTGCCGGTGCCGCTCAATGCGTGGACGTCCACTGGAACGCGATCGAAAGTACACCATAATACGCACACTAGACAATCGGAGCGAAATCAATTGAGTAGTTACCGGCCGCGGCGGCGGCGGCGCAAGGGAACTCGACTCGAAACCTGTCGGCCATTAGTCGCAGTTCAACACTCGCCTTCTGGCGGTACGTGTCGGGCCGGTTTCCGATCGTCAGCTCACCGGTAGCGGCGATGCCATTGCGCCCTCACACGCACGCACTCGAGCGGAGTTGATGATTTTCGAATACGAATTATGCAAAGTGGCATTTAATTTGAATCGGACGAGATGATTATTAAATCAAATTAATTGCAATACTGGCGGGGAGAAACGTATCTCAACCGGTTGTGCACTCGTTTAGGGCAATCGGTTCCAAGCGATCCAACATTTTCTGCTGCCATGCCACCTACTATTATTTAGCAGCTGAGTACAGGCACTGGCATAGGGTGAAGGGTACTGTAATTATTTCAAAACGATGAGATTTCAACTCCGTAGCTAGAGCGATCGTCAAAACCATCGACACACTTGCTGAAAACTTCACATTTGATTCGACGTAACTATTGATGTTGTTTGTTTTGGAGCAGTGAACATTGAGTGAACACAGCCAGCTGATTTGTGAATCAGAAATCATAGAATTGTCATATTTATTTCTCTTTTCATTGAAGCAAAACCCACAAAAGGTACGTACCTACTTGACAAGGACGTGTCCTTGTTTAAAAACAACAACTTTTTTCCAGAACACATTTCTATAATCAGGGCGAGAGGAGTGCTTTTTCCTTCGGTGGCAATTTGTCATCAACTGCTAGCTGGTGCATTTTTCATCTCTACACTCGACAAATGCGTAAGCACAAGTTGTTAGCAAGAGGGTGGATTCATACGTATAGCAACACATATCCTACGATGAGGATGTTGCAACAGTTGTTACATACCGTGATATGGCTACGTGACTTTTCACGACCCCCTTGTTGTGCGGCAAATCTGGCAGAGAAGTTCTGGGTAGAGTTCTGGGGGAAAACATTTTTCAAACGAACACATGTGTGGCTCCGGTACATGAGCAACAGCCTGAGGAATTAATTACCGGCAATAAATATATTTATCCGTCGGAGGTTTTCAGTGAAGGTTATTGTTGGAATATCAATTCAATGTTATTAAAATCGATCGTATGTCGTCCAATCGATTCAATGCTTTCTATGCTAACCATGGATTATTTAGGATCAAAATCTGCTACAAATTTTGATAATATTTAACAACATTCTCAAGCGAACTTTTCTCAATTTCTCTGCCTGCCTATTGAAGTCATAAAGTACAGCCATCCGTGGTGAGATTGTGCCCCGGGCTGAGATTGTGCCCCGGGCTGCAAAAAACCAAAAATGTTTATTTGTGAAAATTTATTATATCTATAGAAACTTGTGACCTAAATTCAAAATGATGATGAACATAACATATTTATTGATAACTTAGAATGGAACACCGATAATATTAGCAAACTATTTAGCCTACACAGGGTTTCAAAGTTCGCGATCAAAAATACTCGGAAATAACGCATGTAAAAAATGTCCCGCATAAACCAACCCAAACAAGAAATCGCATCAGCTTGCTATTGTGAAAGTATATAAACTAATCATTTACAATATATTGAAAAGTTATTATGCGTTGGATAAGTTTTGATTACGAAAATAATATTTTTCGAGACTTTGTACTTTTCGAGCTTCACGGGGGTGAGATTGTGCCAAGCCATAATGATCGATCCAATTTGTGGATTTCACATACACAACAAAAATACGTCAGTATACACCAGTACACTCACATTCCTTACTATTGAGCACAATATTTTGGCAGATTAGATTGCATCATCCATTTTGGAGCAAACAGCATCATAGGTCTGCTAAATAATTTTAACTAATTTTTACTTTTTCCCTGGAAATTTCAGATGCTTTGAATAAACACTCTAATATAAGACGAATATATTACACCGTGTATAAACTGCCAGTTTTAAGGAGGGGGAGGGGGTGGGATAGACCACCTGTTCTGCGGCCGCGGGTTATCGAACGAAGTAATCGTTACTTTTGTAAAATGATCAAATAAGGCTTATTCGCGACAAAATGTGGACACCTCAATTTTGCGCTAGAAGTTTAATCCATGAAACAATTTTATATCATTTATGTGAGTATCGTTAATAATTATCAAACAAATTATCATTACTTATTTGCTCTGCATGAAAAATTGGTGAACTTTGGAGTTTACCCTTGCCATTTGGGTCAGTGCAGACTTGTTGTCATGGAACAAACTTTGCTACGTTTGTCCAAGATTTTCGAAATTTATCTATTGTTGTTGCTTGTTGTTTGTGCTGGGACAGCTCTCTCTTCACCAAAGTCCAATACCGCTCGATGGGGCGTAACTCTGGACAGTTAGGTGGATTCGCCTCCTTCGGTACAATATGGACATTAGCATCATACCATTCCAAAACATCAATGACGTAGTGACAGGATGCCAAATCAGGCCAAAGCCAAAATCATGGCTGTGTAGGAACGGTAACAATCGTTTCTGCAGGCATTCTTCACGCTATATTTCCTTGTTAACCGTTCCGTAGTGATGTAACTTTTGCTTGCTCGATCACAGCTGCATATAGCCTGCCATACTAAATATTTTTAGGGGAACTTGGCTTGCTTCTTTGTCCTAAAATGCTCTGCAACGCCATTCCATGGCAGAGTAAGAAGACATACCAGGAAGCTGTTTAAAGTCTTCTAGGATATACGTTTCATCGTCCATTATAACGCATGAAAACTTCGTTAAATATTCGCGATAAAGCTTACGAGTGCGTGTTTTGGCATCCTTGTGGTGGTTCCTCAGATCCGTTTTTGTTCCACTTCCCTTCTTCCTAGCTGTTGTCAAGCGAGTATCGAACGATTTTAAAACACTGTGAACAGTGCTTGGAGGAAATCCAAACTTTTTGGCAAGTTTTCTTAACGAGAGATCTGGATTTTCATTGCGACCGCACACAATTGCTTTTCGCACCTGCTCTTCTTTCGACGCCATTTTACGCTGAGCGCTTGTAATATAAACAAGTGGTATATTTTCAGAAAGAACAGACATACGTCTACCACTCGGCAAAATCTTTCACTCATTGTTAATGTACTTCCGAAGCTGTGTGTGTGTTTAGGGGTGTCCAAATTTTGTCGCAAACAAGCCTTAGATATGCCCCCTTAGGATACACCCCTTCATATATAGGGGTTAGACAAAATGTTCGGGACAGGCAAAATTTTGATGAAATTCAAACGGCCATAACTTCCATAAAATTGGACGTTTTTAGATGAAACTAACTGCATTCGATGAAGAAATCTTTATAGCTTTCCTAAAATATTTCAAGATTCACAATAGTCAGCGGACAACGGAGATATTCCGGATTATCTGGGGGTATGTCAAAAACTTATTTTTTTCATCACTTGTATCTTTTTCTGTCATGGAAATTTATTCATATTCATATTTTACCCCAAAACTAGATTTCATTTCCCGTCGATTGGTCCAAAAAGAACGAAAATCCGACGATAAACAGCCAAGTTACGGCCATTTTTGTAAAATCGCCACTAGTAACATCTACTGCTCTGACCAGTTTGGGACATGACGCAAACCATGTCAATATGAGCATCAAACGTTAAAGTTTTATGAGCCATTGACACTGGAAGCATTTCCAGGTCTGCAGCGTGCCATGGCAACCCTGTAGCAGGTTCTAGGTACTCCGGCGGAAGTGGTCGTTTCAGGGAATATTCGAAATATTGTCAATATGAGTGTCAAATATCAGGATTTTCAACCCTCGTAAATTTTTGAAGTTTAACATCCATATTGGAATGGTTTTGGTCATGTTTTAAAATGGCCATAAAGGTAAGACATTACTGGCAACAGTTCCAGAACTGATTTCACTGAAATGGCCATATCTCGGTTGTTTCTCGTTGGATTTCCGTTATTTTTCGACCAATCGACTGGAAATGAAATCTAGTTTTGGGATAAAATATGAAAATTAATAAATTTTCACGACAGGAAAAGATACAGGCGATTAAAAAAATCATTTTTTGACATGCTCCCAGACAACCCGGAATATCTCCGGTGTCCGCTGACTATTGCGAATTTTGAAATATTTTTGAAAAACTAGGAAAATTTCCCCATCGAATGCAATTCGTTTCATCTAAAAATATTCAATTTTGTAAAAGTTGTAGCCGTTTGAATTTCATCAAAATTTTGATGATGATGATGATGATAATGATGATGATGATGATGATGATGATGATGATGATGATGATGATGATGATGATGATGATGATGATGATGATGATGATGATGATGATGATGATGATGATGATGATGATGATGATGATGATGATGATGATGATGATGATGATGATGATGATGATGATGATGATGATGATGATGATGATGATGATGATGATGATGATGATGATGATGATGATGATGATGATGATGATGATGATGATGATGATGATGATGATGATGATGATGATGATGATGATGATGATGATGATGATGATGATGGTGATCAGTCAATTTGACTTTTGACTTTTGACTTTGGACTTTGGACTTTTGACTTTTGACTTTTGACTTTTGACTTTTGACTTTTGACTTTTGACCTTTGACCTTTGACTTTTGACCTTTGACCTTTGACCTTTGACCTTTGACCTTTGACCTTTGATTTTTGACTTGGACTTTTGACTTTGACTTCTAACTTATGACTTTCAGTATTAAAGGGTGTCCACCCTTTAAATCACAAGTTAAAAGTCAAAGTCAAAAGTCCAAATCAAAAATCAAAGGTAAAATTGCAAATCTCTCAAATTGCTATAACTTTTGAACCGTTGGGCAAAATCAGTTGAAATTTTGCATGGAGAAAGTTCAAAGTGTATTGTTTACACTTTGCGAGCCTTTTCTGCAGGTATTTGCGTCGAAAGAACAGCTTGTTTGCGAAAAACTTCTGCAAAAGTACAACGAAAATGGTTTATGGACGACGATACCTACGTAAAAGCGGACTATAGTCCGGATTCCAGATTCCGGAGAACGAGTATTTCACAGCCAAGGATTAGTTTGATGTTCCAGTGAATCTCCGAAAACAGAAGACGTCGAAGTTTGGCAAGAAATTCTTGATTTGGCAAGCGATTTTGTTCATGTGAGCAGCGGAGTACGCATTTCGTAACCACAGATACCATGAATGAACCGGTGTATTTGAAAGAGTGTCTCCAAAACCGATTTCTGCCTCCTCTGAAGTCTCAATACTGTCCTATGATCTTCTGGTAAGATTTGGCTTAATGCCATTTCGCAAAGGCCGTGATAGAGTGGCATAAGGCAAACAATGTCGTACTCGTGCCGAAAGATTATAACCTCTCAAATACACCAGTGTTGCAGCCAATCCATAAATAATGGGCTATTATAAAGCAGAATCTTCTGCAACATCCTAAAGTAGTCAAAACAGTTGAAGAAATGAAGAAAGTATGGGTAAATATGCAAAACAGGTCGATTTTGAGGTTGTGCAAAGTCTCATGCCCCCACCCATGACCAAAGTACGGACCTTTAGATTCGGAGGCAAAATTGAATAAAATAAAGACGTTAAAACTAAGTTTATTTGGTTATTTTGATGCCCTGAAAGTTTGATAGCAATCCGACACCCTTTAAGCGTTTGATTTTTGAATATTGACTTCACTCTTAACTTTTCGTCTTAATTTTTTACATTTTACTTTTGATTTGTTTGGTTTGGTTGACTCAGACTGATGACCTATGATTTTTGACTTTTAAGTTTGGCTTTTGACATTTGGCTTTTTAACTTTTGGTATTTGTCTTTCGAATTTCTCTTTTTATTTTTGATATTTTTCTTTAGTTTTTAAACATTTTGTTTTTTGGCAAAGTAAATTGACTATGTTCAACGTTTCGATCGACCTCAACCTGACATCGAAATGTCGGGCATAGAAAAGCTAAAGTGTCATTTTGCTTTGCTGATTGACTGTTCGGCTGAAAAAGCGAATTTGTGAATCCTCAACAGTCCATAGCTCCACTTCTATAATTAGTTTTAGAAGTTTATTTTTTTTATTAATTTTGACTTCTGACTTTTAATTTCGGACATTTGACTTTTGTGTTTAAACTTTTGACTTTTGACTATTGACTTATGATTTCTTCTTGTGATTCTACTCTGAAATTCTAATTATTGAGTTTTCGGCTTTCGGCTTTTGACTTAAGAGTTGAATTTCAACACTGATTTTAAATTCAATTTTAATTCTAACTTCAGTACAATTGCTACAGTATAATGCTGTCGAATAAAAAAACAGAAGACCAAGTTTTGAAAACGAAATGTAGCACTAGGTGTTTTGCTGTGCTACAAGTTTAATTTCATGTTCCATTCCATTTGAAGAGTAAATTCGAATAATACTTGACAGTTAAGTTCAAATTCAAGCCTCAATTTTAAAATAATATCAAGTCTAGTTCCATGTCCTCTGACGAGCCCTTACCCTACCCATAATATTCAATTTAAAAAGAATCAAAATTTGGACCAACACTTGTTTTTAATTCTGAGTTTGCCAGTGGTTAAATCATTCTTATGTGCATATCAACATGAATACATTGTACAAGAGCTTAAAAGTAGAACATACCGATAGTATTACTCGAATACCATGACACACATTTTAATGCAACAAAAAGTAGTCCGA
This sequence comes from Sabethes cyaneus, assembly GCF_943734655.1. NCBI lineage: Eukaryota > Metazoa > Arthropoda > Insecta > Diptera > Culicidae > Sabethes > Sabethes cyaneus. Next base: position 166,742,283 of record NC_071354.1, on the reverse strand, counting down.
TTTAGGTCAAAGTTTTCGACAGTAACGGCACAACTTTCTGGCAAAAGTATACCGAACTGTTATGCCCTATTTGGCAACCATTGTGCGACTGTCTTCTAATTAGAATGCATTTTCCGTTTCTTCTTTCCCTTTACAGTTCACCCTCGGAACGATCACGAAAAGGCTGCTGTGGTCACTGGTTCGCCGGGCCACCACTGCGGGCGCTCATCGCGGTGGTGGCCCTCGGTGGTGTGGCGTGCGCTCTCGGCGGTGCAGCACTCGGTGCAACCGGACTGGCTGGTTCACCTACCTCACATCTGACGGCGGCCTTACTGATGATAGGTGAGTAATTGCTAGCAAAATTTCATATTGTGTTAGAAAAGATACTGTGTTCACAAGCGCCTTGTCTCTGATATGTGTGTGGTAATGTTTTTATCGACAATTTCTGGTACGGAAATATTATTCAACTAAAACGTAAATCATGTACTTTACTTCGGTTAGAACAATTTACAACTAGGCAAATACTACTGATGTAGGCAGGTTTACCAAATGGAGACACACGTTTTTTAATCCTCATATAAAATACCACGAGTTTCCATCCTCGCCAAAGTTATTCCGCACCTAAAAAAGTGCATCTGTTACAAGTCGGACTTCAGCCGGAAAAATGTTCTCACCAGGCCTCTGTAGGTATTCACGAACACGGAAAAGCAATTTCCCTGATGCAAAGATAAAGGGTTGTTCGCCTGCCATTGCCATTCGGACAGCCGTCCCTTGGTTGGCCTCGGCATGAACCGGAAATGCTAGAACTTGCCATTCCTACCGGCCGGCACCGCACCGAGTACCGAACTGAGGCTTACGATTATTGTGAAGCACGCGCAAATTTTCAAGATGGAATACAGACCTAGCTCTGTAGGTCCGTTCACCTAGAAGTCCTATCAGCGGAAAAATCGTCACTATCGTAGCATTTGTTTTCGATAAATATTATTGTATCCTGAAACAAACATGTTCCATACCATGAAGTCGTATTTTATTTTGTTGCCATGCGATGGCTGGACCTTGCCCCTTACGTGCCACGTAACCAAACAATTGGCAAATAAATCCTTGCGTTGCAAAAGGTAACATGAAAGCAACCGTGTTTCGTTCGAATCTATTGCACGGGAAGCCGTTGCTGGAAACGATTGCAGCAGGAAGCAATATCCGAATTTCAGAACCGCCGGAAAAAGCATTCTGCAGGAAATGAGAAAAGCAGCAAACATTTCATTTCTGCCCTTGCTGGCGACCATGGAAGCGGGAATATCGCCAGCAGCAGCGGCCGTCCTTTTTGCACGATTGTTGTGCTTCGGCTAACCAGAGAGAACTAGGGTTTGAAAATAAACAGCTGCAGCGGAAAACTAGCTAGAAACGGTCGGTACTCGAAATCCGCCGCGGTATGCCGCGGTTGTAATAAAAAAGGTCGAATTTAATTATTTTTTTCTGGCACACAATCCGCGTAGGATGGGCTTCGGGCCCGCGAGTGGGTAGGTTGGGGAAATGGATTTTCGCGAATTCAATTTATTTTAGCCGGAACGATGTGACGGTTTGGCGCACAACTATGCAGAGAGGTCGGCCAATAGGAAGAAATGGCTGGAACTGGAACGCGAACGCGGCTCGCGGATTCTGGCGGAGCTCTATTATTTTGTTATGTGCACCAGTTGGGCAACCTAAAAAATAGTAATCGGATTTGTGAAGTATTTTTAAGCTAGTAGTAAAAGTTTTTCGTCTGACTAAACAAACGAGAAGCTACACGATTCATCTTTTGGGGTATTACACAAAACTTTCCGTTGTTTTGCTGCCTGCTTGCAGTCAGGGATCGAGTTTTGTTTCTCTGCTGAGCTAACCGACTAACGAACGGTGCTGGGAGCGAAAGTTTTATTTTTCAAAACAGTTTCCTGTTGGGTCGTGAATAAATGATTATACTTGCGGTTGCAGTTGGAGACGCCATGGTCCGGAGCGACAGCAGTGGAAGTACAATCTTTTTGCTTAAGAAGAATAGGAGATTGTCGAACGAGCGATCCCTGGAAAGTTGTCTACCTGGCCTAGAAACCAACCAAGGTTTTTTCTTTTTTGCTCGAAATTGAGCGGATGCAGAGTGGATTTGTTTGCCGAGCCGGAGGAATTATCCGAGACTGGAAAAACTTTGGATGATTAAATGAATCTTCTGGGATGCTGGATAAATCAAATTGATATCTCAGTTTCAGTTTGAGATCGTTACGGTGGTGCATAGTTTAGGGATTTCTTCTACAAAGAAAGTATAAGTATCTCGATTTCTAGAATTTTGATTAAGACGTTCCCGAGCAGGAGCGAAGAGCAAAATAATATCAAAATGTGTTATTGGAAATCGAATAACTCATATCAAAATTTGGTCTTGTTTTGGCTGACATAGTTGGTAAAATAACAAAAAATAATATCAAAATGTTACTCCTTTAAGGCCAAAAGAATAATTACTTGTGTTATTTGAATAACAAAGCAATAACATGACTGTATTCAGTTTAGAACAACATATTTTAGTATTATTAAAGTATTGAATAACAAATGCAGTAGTATATGAGATATTAAAAAATCATTTTATACAATATTTATAATCTAAAATCTCTTTAATCAATAAAAAATTTTATGAAATATATCGAATGTCATTTTAAGGCCAAAATAAGATATGATAACAAAATCAGTTATTAAACTCATCTTACAACTACTGTTTTAAATATCTACTCAATAATAATATGTGTTATCAATGTATCTCAATATCTATTCAATAACAAAATATACCATTATAACACAGTTTGATACTGTTTTTATATTATTTTGCTCTTCGCTCCTGTTCGGGTTAACAAGTAACCCTGGCATGCCCATTTTATTATTTAGCTGGCCACTATTTTTGCGATACGTAAATTAATTGCGTAAAAATAGTTTCAGTTTCCAGCTCAATTTCAGTTCCAGTATAAATTAAATTTCAAGTTTAGTTTCAAGTATAAGCTAAGCTTAATTTCTAGCTGAAATTCAATTCTACTTGCATGCCCAATTTCCACATCGATTTCAAGTCCAATTTAAAGTCTATTTTCAAGTCTAATTCGAAACATAAGTTCATGTTATTTGCTAAGTCTAACCACAACTTCAGTTTTAAGTCCAACTTCAAGTATAATTTCAAGTCCGATTTCAAATCTAATTTTAAGTTAAGTGATGGTGGAAAACCCTAAAGAAGCGACAATATTATCTTCTGTCACATGACATTTTTGACGTAGGACTACGTCTTACGCAAGTTTTGAGATAGGGTGTCATTCCAAAAAATCGAAAAATGCGAGCGTCACGAAAAATGAAAGGTTTTGAGCGCTAATAGCTCAGCGGTTTTCCTATCGATTTTCAATATTCTTACACCAATCGATCGGAAAATCTTCTAAGAATTGACCCAAATGAAGAAAAGTATGGATTCTTGATGTTGAACTATTGAAAAATTGAAAATAATGAACCTATATTTTACCAGAATTCTCGCTTCGTGATTGGTTGGAAGATTATGTGCGATGATCTAAACCTATACCAATTTGATATCTGTGCTTGGGAAGTAAGCCAAAACAAGTGACCAAATTTCCTCATTTCAACAAGATTTCTTAACACCGCGGTTAAACCTAGACCATTTTGATGTCCTTGCTTGGGAAGTACGCCAGAATGAGTGACAAAACCCCTTCGTGCCAACAGATTTCTTACGAACGCGATTAAACCTAGTCCAATTTGATGTCTGTGTTAGGGAAGTGTGCCAGAAAAAATGACACAAGCTCATTGCCCCAACAGATAGTGATGTCCGATTACTTCTCGATTAATCGAACCAATCGATTATTTGTTAAAATAATCGATTAATTTTTAATCGATTGCTTTATGTTCCGATTATTAGATAATCGATTACCTGGTCGATCGATTATGCCGGATTTTTTAAAATTTTACTATTCAACAATTTCTAACAAATTTAATTTATTACAGTGGCTGGCGCTTAGCTACTAAATTAACCACACGTGATTAGCCAGTTAGTTGGTTTCGCTTAGTTGGTTTCGAGGTACGATGCTGATCTAACAAATTGGTCGTCGTATTCGTATGTTCAAATCTCGGCTAGGCGATGCTCCTAAATAGAATCAGTAGAGTTGTTGCACTAGCTACGTAATTGTCCTAATAGCCCTTTAATAATACTGATGTGAAGTCTGTCGATAAATAGGGGTCAAGTCTTAAGCCTGGTATCCAGCTGAAAAGAAAACAGCTCAAGAAAAAAACCTGCTATTTACCAACGGTGTGGCACGCTAGAATTTTAGCATAACGAACATCTATTTTCATTCCGCTTTCACCAAAACTGATGACAACCTTGCCATCCCGTTGCTATTTACCGACCAATCTGATGGAGTTCTTTTAACGTTAGATGAATCAATTGAACAACAATGGAGATAGAGCCGAAAGTGTAACTGCAAATATCCTTATTTTTGGTATCGGGCCGTAAAGGTTATAACCAATCGATTATTTCGACTAATCGATTATATAGCGCCGATTAATCGATGTCGATTATTGGCCGCCCAGAAAGTAATCGATTATTAACTAATCGATTAACTGGAAAAATCGGACATCACTACCAACAGATCGCAAATTCTTTACTGCGAGACGATTAAACCTCGGCGAATTTGATATCTGTGTTGGAAAAATGTGCTACAGCTGTAGTGTTCGGTTATAATACGACTCTGTATCAAGGTGAAATTAGTCATCATCGATTCTGCCAATTTCAAAAGCAGTTTTTTTTGTTTGAAACAAAAATTCGGTTTATGAAAATATATTCGCTGTGTTCAGATTGGCAAGAAGAATGCAGTATATACAATTTTATAAACATAATCCCGCTTTTGGGCCGAAAAACTTCTTCCGAAATTGGGCTTTCCGACGAAAAGTCAATGACTGCTAGTTTCCCGAGAATACGCATGCTTACCGTTTCATTAGAAGTGTATTGAAAAGACGTGCTGTTGATAAAATAGGATTGAATTGGTACAATCCCTTTAACGTGGGGAACCATGGGTAATAAAAACAATCTTTAATTTCAGTAAGGTAGCAGGAAAGCAATAGTTTGTGTTCTTGACTTTGTTAAATTGTTTTCAAATGCACAATCTTTTGAGAATTGAACGTATGCAATGTTACTACTTTGATAAATGTTACATACAACGCATGTATATGTTGCATATAGTATGTATACATGAAGAATTGAATGATTATAAGCATGAATACATGCTACTATCACTACAAAGAGATTTACGTAGTCCTGCGTCACCTATATATGCGGTCGTGTCTTGTACACAACCCCTCTGATTTTCTGAAATATTTTTTTCTTGTTTGTCAGTTTCTTACTTTCTAATGATGAAATTTTCATAACATTTTTGTTGTTCCTGAGTTGTAGCTGAGAAACTCGGGCTTCCTGAATTTCCCAATTCAAAAATACATATCTCATGAACCAAACAATGCAATCAGTTTCTTATGAAAATGTCAGTAAATTTTCTTAGCATATTTGCCGATTAATTACTGATGGATTTAGAAAGTAATCCATTTCCTGTTGCTCTCCAGAAAACGAAGCAAAAAAGGAAAAATGAGACAGAAGGAAAATATGGAAAAACATACGAAAGAAAACGCGTTGAAAACTGGACAAACGAGTTAAAAAAGAGGAAAAACGCAACGATGGAAAATACTAAAAACTGGCATGAAAAAAACAAAAACGAAGGTAAGGGAATGTAGTATGATGTGCCCCCCTTAAGAATAAATGAATATATTTCAAACGGGCTTCCCAAGATTAACGTTACAACTAGGAATATATGTTAATTTTTGAGTTTAAAATCAATGGCAACCGTTTATTTCCTTTAATATTGTAGAATAACAATGATGGAAATTATTTAAAAACGGCGACTAAAATTTGGGTTTCTCGTCTATGCGGGTAATATGCCCCAGCTGCAGTATAATACGCTCCACGTTGTGTTTCAAGTAGTTGTGCAATTGATACGCCTACTCTATTTAGTAGAAAGTTAAACTTTCTTGGATATTGTCCAAATATTGTATTTTCATATAAATTAAACCTCGTGTCGGTCTCTTGGGATAGCTTTTCTTTTCTGCATGGAGCATATTATACTGCAGGTAGGGCATATTGCCTCGCATAGTTAAGTAATCTGAAATTTTGACGTGGTTGATAAATTATTCCTAGCACTTCTATTCTACAATACTAATTGAGGCTACAATACTAATTGAGTGGCAATGGACTGTCATTTATATCTATTTCTCTGTATTTATAGCCACTGCAATAGGCCATATTGCACCATCGCAAGTGTGGCATATTGGCCACATTTGACATGGCGAGAAAAATATTAAATAATTAAGCAAACTAAGCGTTTCTCACTGGGTTTTCGCCTGAGATAATGTTTTAGAACTTCACTTCACGCAATCGAATCGCAACAACAGGATATTTAAAGATTTCAACCACAAAAAAGGTTACGGAAACGACGCAAAAAATATATTGGAAACTGTTAGAAAACAAATTTATTTTTCTTTTGGTTTGACAGCCACTGACAACTGTCAAACTTACATAGTAGGTTGTTTTCATCGAATTTTAAGGTCTCTTATTAGTTTTGCATTTTATTTTTCGCTAGTCTAGGAATAAACGAATTGGGGCATATTTCCCACCTGGGGCGCATTATTCACATGTCCCCTAAAAAGGAACAGAATGGGAGGGAAAATGGAATATACACAGAGACAAGAAAGTGGTTAGAAGATAAAGGAGAGAAAAAGAGGAAAAATTGAACGAGAAAGGAAAAAAAGCAAAAAAAAAGAAGATAATTTGGAGGATAATGGAGAAAGGAGAGTAAAAGGGGTAAATGAAAAACTAAATTTGACAAAGAAGAAGGAAAAGTAGGACATAACAAGAAGAGAAACGGAATTGACAGAAATGAAAAAGGCATAGAAAGATAGAAGGAGTTGAAAGGGGGAAAAACGGAAACCAGGACCGAAAATAGATTGAAGATAATACAGAGGCAGAGAATGACAAAAAATGAGACAAATAAAGAGCAAAAATGGGTATGAAATCGAGCAGAAACGGAAGAAAAAATACAATAAACGGAGCAGAAAGAAAATCAGGACTAAAAGGGCGAAAAACGTAACGAGAAAAAGGAACACGAGAAGAGAAAGAGGAAATAGCAGATAGTATACAGGAAAAACGAGAGCGAATTGGAGAGAAAATTAGACAAATAGAGGGAAATTCGGACAGAAACAGATAAAAAACGGAATATAAAATATGTAAAAACAAGACAAGGGAAAACGGAGCAGATAGCGAAAGTAACCAAACGAAAAAAGAAGAATACTGAGGGAGTAACGTAAAGGAAAAGTAAAACCAAAAAAATTAAACCAGTAAAAGTAAGTACAACTAATAATGAGCCTATAATCGAGTTATAAAAGGAGAAAGTGAGTGTAGTGAAAACGAAAAGATACGTTGATTTACTGATGAATTTCCGATGGATCTAATCTGTTTTCTGCTGCTCTCCAGAAGAAGCAAAAAAGGAAAAATGCGACAAAAAGAAAAAACCGGAAAGAGCACGAAGGAAATCGTGACAAAAACTGGACCAACGGATAAAAGAGAACTGGTTAAAAAATAGAATGTATGATAGAAAAGAATAAAAAACCGAAAAGAAATAAAAATCAGAGGGGTTGTAACGCAGGACTACGGAAGTCTCTTTGTAATGATAGTAGCATGTATCTATGCTTGTGATCATTGGATTCTTCAAGTATACATGCTATATTCAACATATATACATGCTACATGCGTTGTATGTAACATTCATCAAAGTAGTAACATTGCATACGTTCAGTCCTCAAAAAATTTCAGAGTAATTTCTATGTGCATTTGGAAACAATTTAACAAAATCAAGAACACAAACTATTACTTTCCTGCTACCTTACAGAAATTAAAGATTGTTTTTATTACCCATACCGCCCAGCCTAGCTTCGAGGTACGATGCTGGTCTAACAAGCCAGTCGTCGTATGTTCGAATCTCGGCTAGGCGGTGCTTGCTAGTTAGAGTCAGTAGGATTGTTGCACTGGCCCCGTAATTTTCCTGTACTCTAACAGCCGGCTGCGAAGTCTGTCGATAAAGAAGGGTAATGTCTAAAGACGGTATAAACCCATGGCTTTGCTTTTTTTTTTATTACCCATGGTTCCCCACGTTGAAGGGATTTTACCACTTCAATCCTATTTTATCAACAGCACATATTTTCACTACACTTCTAATGAAACGGCAAGCATGCGTATTCATACAGAGTCATATTATAACCGAACATTACAGCTGTAGCACATTTTTCCAACACAGATATCAAATTCGCCTAGGTTTAATCGTCTCGCAATACAGAATTTGCGATCTGTTGGGATAGCGAACTTGTGTCATTTTTTCTGGCACACTTGCCTAACACAGACATCAAATTGGACTAGGTTTAATTGCGTTCGTAAGAAATCTGTTGGCACGAGGGGGCTTTGTCACTCTTTCTGGTGTACTTCCCAAGCAAGGACATCAAAATGGTTTAGGTTTAATCGCGGTGTTAAGAAATCTTGTTGAAATAAGGAAACTTTGTCATTTGTTTTGGCTTACTTCCCAAGCACAGATATCAAATTGATATAGGTATAGGTAGATCATCGTAAAAAATCTTCCAACCAATCACGAAGCGAGAATTCTGGTAAAACATAGGTTCATTTTCAATTTTTCAATAGTTCAATAGTAAGAATATTGAAAATCGTTCGGGAAACCACTAAACTATTAGCGTTCAAAACCTGACCACTTTTCGAGAAATTTTTTTTGGAATTACCCCCTATACCAGCTACCTCCCTGAAAAACGTAGTCCTACGTCAAAAAAGTGACACAGTTCGAGAGAAACGGGACGTAAAAAGCGACAAAAGAGTGGTAAAAAAGAAAACGCGAGAAATAAGGAAGGAACCCGAGAAACAAAACAAAAAAGTAGAAAAAACGGGATAAAAAGGAGAAAAAGAATGAAAAGCAAATGAAATACACGGGAGCAGAAAAATGGGGAAAGAATAACAAAAAAAGAGGAATAACAGTAGCGAAACAGAAAATGGAAAATTGGAGAGAAAAAATTAAAACGGAAAACAATAAGAATAAAACGGACAAGAAAAACAGAATGTGACAGACAGGAAGCAAAAGTAGGATATAATATAAATAAAAACGGAACAGACTAAAACGAAAAAAGGATAGAAAATGAGTTGAAAGAAAAAAATACGATTATCGGGACTGAAAAAATAAAGACGAAAAAGATAAAGACAAAAATGCACTTGACACCGAGGAAAAACATAAGAAAAAATACGAAAACCGTAGCAGAAAACAAGAGGAAAACCAGGACTGGAATGGATGAAAAACGGGACAGGAAGAAAGGAACAGATAAAGAAGAAACAGACAATAGAATGCAGGTGAAATGAGAGGAGGTAAAAAAAGGGGGAAGATAAGGGGAAGACAGGACAGGAAAACGGTGATAAAAACGTGACAGAAAGGGTGGGAAAACGGTAGAGAGCGAAAATGAGTCAAGAAAAGGAAGACAGAACAGATAACAAGTGTGACCAAAAAGGAAAAATAGAATAGCGAGGTAGTAAAAAACCTAATAGAGGGCATGAGGAAAACGGGTAAATGAGGTCAATCGATATATAGTCGGTGTTAACGGGAAACTAGCAGTCATCAACTTGTCGTCGTTCAGCCCAATTTCGGAAGCAGCTTTTGGGCCCAAAAGCGGGGTTTTGTTTATAAAAATGTAAATACTGCATTCTTCTTGCCAATCTGAATACAGCGAATATATTTTCATGAACAGAATTTTTGTTCCCAACCAAAAAAAACTGCTTTTGAAATTGGCAGAATCGATGACGACTAATTTCACCTTAAATCAGACCGGACCAAGTCGTAAAATTAAAAAAAAAAAAGAGTTAAAGACAGCAAACGTTCAAAAATTTTCTAAGCTACATTTTATCCTAATCAGACTACATAAATGCTGCAAACTGCCAGTGAGTTATGAGATGATTTCGAACGACTGATAGCTATAAACCATACAGAGCAGCAAACTGTGAACGCGTTTTTCTCGAAATCAGAGTTTCTGACTTTCGGTCTTACTTAACACCGACCATATAAAAGGTGGAAGATAGTAAACGAAACGGAAAATGGGATAGAAAAAGAAGAAAAGAAAACCAGGAAACATGAACCAAAAAAAACGGGAGAGAAAAAGACAAAAACGAGAGGTAAAAAGGAAAGCCGAACAGGAAAGAGAAAAAAGGGAGCAAAAAACAGAACAAAAAGACAGAAAAGACGAAAACACGTGACTTCAAAAAGAGAGAAACAGCCCAGACGAAGATGAGAAGGAAAGAAGAAAAAAAAATAATTAGAAAAATACGAATACTGGAAACGAAAGGCAAGGAATGGGGAAAAGAGAAGAGAAAAGTCTGAAAACGAAAATAAAATAAAAAAACAAATCGAAAACCAACAAAATGGTACAGAAAGGAGGAAAAAAGTAACAAAAGTTGAAAAATAGAGCTAGAAAAGCGAAAATGTAAAACGGCAAAAAAGTAAAACACATGAAAACATTCCACGAAAAATGTCAATTCTAATTTTAAGTGAAATTTTGTGTTTTATTTCGTGTCCATGTCCGAATTGCAGTGAAATTTAAAAACCAAATAGGTCTGAGTCTAACTCAATATCCAATTTCAAGTTCAATTTTTAAGTTCAATTGTATGTCCGATTAAAGCTCAATTTCAAGGTTTTTAAATTCTAATTTTAGGTTTAATTTGAAGTCAAATGTTAAGGCCATTGCAAATTATTTTCGAAGTTTTTGTCCCCCCGCTTTTCAAAATTGGCTTGAACAATCGAGGGGCAATAAAATAATTTGTAGGATGCGAGTTATTATTTTTTATAAAATCAATTGTCTGAAAAACTCGAAAAATTAATGTACGAGTTGAGTTAACGCTTCTAGCGCAAAACAGAAATGGAAATTCAAACAATGGAATTTCTGAAAATCGACCTAAAAATTTTTCTCTTTTTGTCTTTTTTGTGTAGAATTTTACATGGAAAATAATAACGTATATATTAAAAGCAATAGATTTGGTTTTCGAGTTTAAACTTTAAGTACATGCTTAAAACCTATGTTATTTTGCTCGATTAAAAAAATCTTTTTGTTTTTTTCGCCCCCCCCCCTTTAGTGGCCCAACACCGGAAGGACAAAAACTTTATAAAATATTTGTAATGGCCCAACTCTGCTTTTAAGAACAATTTCAATTTCAAATAGCAACTTCAAATTCTGTTTTAAGTCCCATTTCATATCTGTTACCAAATAAAACTTCCAGTCCAAATTACTCCAAATTTAAGTCTAATTTCAAATCCACCTTCAAGTCCGATGTCTAGTTAAGCCTCAAGTAAAGCCTCAAGCTCAAATACATATAAATGCAAGCACAATTAAACGCTCTATGTCAGGTCCGATTTCAAGTCTAAATTCACCTCTAATTTCAAGTCGTTTTGCAACTCAAATTTCTTGTTCAATTTTAACTTTGATTTCAAATCTAGTTTTTATGTTTCGTACATATAAACAAAGTTTATTCGTACGAATTATTGTTTTTTACAAAAAATTCTTTGCGCTCACAATAAAAATAGTATAATCTGAGATCTGAAACCTACGAATGTTTTAAAACGGTATGAATTTTTGCCTTTCTACTATATAAGTATATAGTATAAAGGTATAGAAATCACTTGGAAAACCGGAAATGGAAAGAAGGTCCTGCGGGCCGAATGTTATATACCATTCGACTCAGTTTCGAAAACTGAGCATTTTCTGTGTGTGTGTATGTATGTGTGTGTGTGTGTGTGTGTGTATGTAACGCTTTTCAATCTCACTCACTTTTCTCGGAGATGGCTGGATCGATTTTAATGTTCTTAGTGTCAAATGAAAGGTCTAGGTGTCCCATTGGTCGCTATTGAATTTCATACTGATCGGACTTTTAGTTCAAAAGTTATGTATAAAAATACGAAAAATATGGGACTTCATTATCTTATAGGTCTCTTAACCGAATTGAACAAAATTGATTGCATATGCAAGAGGAGCCTTGCAAACCCTTAACTTCCAAATTTCATGACGATCGGACTTGTAGTTTGAAAGTTACATAAAGAAATGTGAAAAAATAGTATTTAAAACATGTTTATGTAACATATAAGCATTAATTTAATGAAAAACATCACACATTTTATGATTATTTGAAAATTACTGCTGAGATCTATCAAATGAAACCGAGTTATTTAAAATCGGATGCTTCATTCAAAAGTTATTCAAACTTTAACATTTAAGCACCGTATATTAAACCGTTAAAACGTGTGAAATCAAAACATATCAATCAAATGTTGATTGTATTCAATGTATGAGATATGTGTGATGTATGTGTATGTATGTGTGTATGTATGTATGTATGTATGTATGTATGTATGTATGTATGTATGTATGTATGTATGTATGTATGTATGTATGTATGTATGTATGTATGTATGTATGTATGTATGTATGTATGTATGTATGTATGTATGTATGTATGTATGTATGTATGTATGTATGTATGTATGTATGTATGTATGTATGTATGTATGTATGTATGTGTATGTATGTGTGTATGTATGTGATGACAATTTGCAATTTTAAAATTTGCAATGAAATTCAAGAAAAGTGAGAATCATGTCAATTGTCAGAAGTTTTTGAAGCCTCTTAGTGGAATACGAACTCTAAAATTAAAGAAAAGAAAAAACTTTTACCGACTAAATTCCACTATTTAATATTTATTCGCGACAGATACGTATACGCTTTGAAATAAGACACTGATGAAGCCTGCACGTCGTAGGTGAACTACGTATCTGTTGTAAATAAATATTATATTCAATCGAAAAGTTTTTTCTTCTCTTTGATTTCAGATTTCAATTGTCATTTTCTTCACTTGCTGTTACTCACAATTGTACAAGAAAAGCAAAAAGCGAAGAAAAGCAGTTTATTTAAGCATGTAGGTATAGTGGTGTATAGAATCAAAAATACTAGTGAGTTGATTTTTCAAATAAATTTGTACAAATTCCAAACAAATTCTGCGCATCAATAGATGCTCTTTTCAACCAATAGATACTAGAGCTTAGAAATGTTATATGAAAAATAGGAAGTAAACGTTGCACGGTAGTAACTTTGTAAGATTTATTTTCGTTAGTGACATTTTAAAGGACAGATGTCTTATGTCATGTATCATGTTTTAATAAATAAATCAAAAATGACAAGCACTGGAAATCATATCGATCATATTTCCCATTCTCAAGCATGTTAATGGAGCAGCTTTTGCACTATTTTTCGACCTCATTTTGTTTTCCTAACCATCTAACATTGTAAAAACGATGCGGTCATGCTAATGACTATCTTTTCATGAAGGTGCATTCAAAAGAAGCTTAAGTTTTGATTTTCATGCAAAAATAATTATGTGAAAGAGCGCCAGCTAAGAAAAAGTTCAATTTCTCTTTTTTATATCTAATGCTCTATTTAGTTATTTTTTCTAATTCAGATATATTGCAAAATTGAGGCCAAGCAAACTTATAGTAAAATTTTGAGATTAATCATTTTGTTGTCGATATCCTTTTTCTTCAAAAGCGAAGTATAATAATAATTTTTCTGAACACTTGTTTTTCAAAGATGCTAACTTTTGAACGCACGGTGTTAATATCAAAATATCAAAAAATTTGCTATGAACACATGTTTCATATTGTCAATTCAAAAAAATTCAAGTTTCGTATATGGCTCTGAAGCCCGAAAGTTAAGGCCGTCCGTAGACCCGTTAGAAGGTTAATTTCTAATTTTCTATATATATTCATTCAAGTCTGTAAAAATTATCTTTTGTGTTTACATTATTTCTCGACAAATCACGTAAATATTATATAACTAAATAAGGTGTTCATCAAGTAACATAAATGACGCTTACAAGTATTTACGCACCCAAGGAAAGAAATATAATTATTCTACGCAATACGTTGTGAATTTTACTGGTAAATAAGGATTTTGAGGAATACGGAACGCATATTTAAAAATATAGTCAAGTTAATTATAGATGTTCCTGAGAAATTAAATAGTGGCAGTAGAAAGGCTAGGTCACGCCGCTAGGTGGATTAATTCGGGTTTTTTATCAGCTACAAATATAGTTTTACGAACAATTTTTCTAAAAAATACGAAATTATCTTCTCAGTGCCTGATTACATACATTGGTTTCCGGGCTAAAACATTCTTCTGAAAAGTCGAGTTCCCCACCTTTCGGTTATGTCTGGTCACGCTAATGGTTTTAAGTGATAGCGGCTGAAAGAACTGATTTATTTAATGAGTGAAAAACGAATTTCTTTCATAAGCGAAAATACTTACCAAAAAACCTTAGTAATTCTCTTTTCCTTGTCCCGTTTTCGGCTGACTTGGATTATTCGAGCTGCACTCCCTAGAGAAATTAACAAAATTAGAGCGAAACCGGTGTGGAATTTGTGTGCATTTTATAGCTCAGCGTGATAAATGATTATTCGATTATCTGAAAGTAGTTTTCAATTCCTCGCCATTATCCTGTGCTAGCAGCCCCATTTCCCTCGAGAGCGAGGAACAGCGGAAAAACTGCGAGCATCATGGTTACAATGCCACATTCCATGGGGTTGCACCGAGAGTGCAAAGTCTATTCGCCCGAGTGGCGACACATCCTCCGAACGTGGAAAAGCGGGAAAGAGGAAACAAGTTGTTACTTCTGGGTCCCCAAAAACAGCGCCCGCTTGCATTTTTCGAACGCTATCGTTGAGATTTTACCGCTCTTCCGTTCGCGCACTCCGACCCGCTGCTGTTGGCTGCTGGCAAAAAACCCCATTCGGTAGAAAAGAAAAGTTATTGTAGCTGTTTTCGAGAATTTAATATCGGATCCTTTAGAGTCGACCTACATACGAGCCGCGGCGGCGGAAGTGGATGAGAAAATAAGACATCGCCCGCCCGTTTCGCAAGAGCAGCTTTTGCCGCAGTAGCTTGTTGCTTGCTGCAACGAAAGAAATGAAAATGGCTTTTTTGGTGTGTTGAACGACGACGACGACGACCGAACCGAAGCCTTGTCCCGCCTGCCTGCCTGGTGGCGGGGAATGAAATTTTAATCTCGATTATCTTCATTGAAAGCATTGAATTTATGATGCAACAGAAGGGGGTTGATTTTTTTCGTGAACTGTTCGGTTTTGATCGTGATTTGTGCGGCATTTACTGGTTTGAAGTTTTAAATTTACGAAAATTGTGCCACAGATTTTTAACTTTAAACACTCTAACGATGTTAAACAACCATCTGAAAGAAAACAAATTAAAACTCGTACAAGTTGGTGAAATCTATGGGAAGCGCCGTTTCGCGAATCCTATTTGCACACTCTGCATGAGGCACGTTGTTAGCATAGTGTTCGACAAACAGCGTCCTCTAAGTAGAGCGTTAAAAGCGAGTAGTAAATTCTTCCACTACCCGGGGCACGAATTGCATATGCAGCGCGTTTTCGTTTTCGAGAAATCGGATGCCTTTTTCTTATTGTAAGGATGCGAGCGCCAGCGCACGGAAGAATGTTATATATGTTGCAGGCGGGAGGGACCACTCGTACATTGAAGCAGTTTCTCGAACTGGGTAAATTGTTTGCTATGCACAAGTAAAAAGAAAGAACGAGAGTTTACAAATAGGGTCGCACATAAAGATGTCAGTGAAAGCTGGGATTTTCTCGCTATTCTGTGGAGCATGTTTGAATGGTGATATCGAAAAGTGTGTGAGTGGGAAAGGATGCTGCGATGCTTGCCGGCATCGGGTGAATCGAAGTTGGTTTGTAAATAGTATTTCCTGACTGCAAATTAAAAAATATAGCTATTCAAGAAGTGCTGATTGCGGGAACCCATATTGTACTAATTACGCCTGATCTTTGATATTTACGTTTTAAAAAAGGTCGGCTCTTCGGCATTATTAAGATGAACCCAAAATCATACCCACCTTATAGCGAAGCGTCCCACCTTTTGGTCTCAATTCTAAAAGCAGTTTCAAATAAGATAAAATCGTTCAACGATTCACTAATCGGTACTGCTCTATTACACTAAACGAAATAAACAAACCCACGAACATCACGTTTCTCACATCAAAACCACTAACTAAGCAGCACCAAATAGCGTCATTCCACGTTCCTTTCATTTCCAGTGGGTAGGTAGAATAGTAGGTACACAGTTCGGCGACTTTCTCTTCCAAATAGCAAACCGATTTTGTCCCTGTTTAACTTGCTTATTCAATTATGAACTAAAACGATTCTGAAATCTAACTGCCAAGTCCCTGGATCCCGGAAGAAGCTGTCTTCTAAGCTGCAGTTGTATGCTACTGCTACATGGAGGATTCGGCAGCACAGTAGTGATAGCACCGGAACAGAATCCCGGTGTCCCTGCTCTGTGTTGGACTGTGACTTTGGTCGTTTGTAGTAGAGCTGCAAACTTCCTGCACATGTGTGTTTGTATGTATCTTGTCGCGTGTACCACAGAGTACCACACCGTATACACTCATAGGAATCAGGTTAAGTGCCGACAATGAATAACAAACAGATTTGGGGATTTTATGTAATTGGTTTTACTCTCCTCTCTATAGTGCGGACGATGACCGAAACGAGGGGATATCCGATTTAGCACACATTTAATTGTGCTGCAGAATCAGCAAACTGCAACAGATTGCATTGCGTTGGCCGTAGCTGCAGATCGTTTCATCTGAGGTCAGTTATTGCCGCATAAATTTCTAATCGCACGCAACGGAAAACAAACAGCTTCCGGGATGAAAGTTTATCATCCGAAGAGCAATAAATAACGGTGGCGATTCGGATATCGGATATCGGTTTTCCCAACCGTCGCTGTCTGATTGGTGGATGGTTGGGCGTGAAGTAATTAGAATTATGATGGTTTATTTCATGAATTATTGCCAAGTCGCTAAATTTTATGGAATATGATCACGAGATGAATGTTGCTCGTGCCATACTGTAGAAATATCTAATCTGCAAACACATATTAATAAAATGTTGTGAGTAAACTAATAAAATGGTTTTGAATTTACGGCATCGGGTGTTTGTTTACTGTTGTTTTAGTAATAACTATTATTGTAAACAAATATTCAAATTTCACATTTCATTTTATTTCGCTATTCAAATATCAATAGGCTCAATTGCGCCTATAAAATGTATACGTTTGTATTTGTACAATTACACTAAACCTCTGGTCCTATGCTCTATTCTAGCATTCATTGCTCGCAGAAGTGTATGGTTCGGTAGGACCATAGATTATTTAAACGGTTCGATACGATCATTTATAAGTTAAATAACTCGGTATTATCATTGTTAAATGAAATGCATGGCTCGGTACGATCATTATTGAATAAAATATATTGTTCAGTATGAACATAGATTATTAAAACGGTTCGGCTTGATAATTTTTAAGTAAACAGTTTCGGTGGGACTATCTTTGAATAAAGTATATTGTTCGGTGCGACCATAGTGAAATGAAAAGATATGATTCGGTAAGACCATAGATGATTGAAATAGCTTGGTGTGACCATCGATTTCGAGCGAATTTCGAAATTGTTAAAAATTTGAACAATGCAAGTGCTGGTAAATGCACCAAACTGCTGTACCATCTGGATGATTAGCTACCAAAATTGTACTACCGTCAGGACAAACGGTATGAACAGTTCGGTGCATCATCGTGTCGGCAACCATCGGTATTATTTAGTTTCCGACCGCGTTTAACAACCTCTCTGCTGATGACAGTCGATCGTCGATCGATAAAATGGTTGTTGTCAGATTCAGAACTCACTTGAGTGGTCACTTGAGTTTCCCGTGATGGTCGTGCAGAAAACGAAGTAGATATTTTACAGCATCAACCGAAAGCGGAGAAGGAGCCTGATTGATGTTCGCAGCAAGTTCAGTGCCAGCATCGCCAGCATCCGACTATCATCTTGGCATCAGTGAGTCACACATTTGCATGTCGCCCGTATTCGACGGCGGAAAAAGATAGTTGGATGCAGTAAAGAGGTCCACCGGTTGATAAATCCTTAGGTGAGAAGTGTCTTTGTCGAGTATGTAGTACCGCGGACCTCAGAATTACCGCCTTCATCATAGCGAGTAATGAGATCCTTCGTATAATGTGTAGAAGCTGTAAGGGCTGTATTTCAGATGAAACTTAGAAGATAATCGATGAGTAGCTAAGTCAGTAGCTCGTCAACAATACGCCGAACTGTACTGTTAAAAACTCTAGTAGACGGGACAATAGACCAAAACGGTGTTGGCTCGTTCAATGGTGGCAGGTCGGGCTTGCACCGTCGCTCTTTCGGTTGGAACCAGAATGTTTTACTCACTAAACTACTGCCGCACTCTTATATCAAGTGCTTTATTACCTAGTTTTGTTTCTCCTATTTCGATCATTCCACACACTCGCCGTGTGTAGAATGCAGAACAGTTTTAATTGGTGTTGGCGGATTGGTGTTGCACAAAAGTTAATTTAAGCAAATGTGCTTTCATTACTTACTTTAGTGGCAACGGTCCGTTACCGATCCTGCGCCGAACGAATTATGGTCCTCCAGTACCGTCGGTACTGGGCTGCCGTTCTCCAATCCCCACGAACACCAGCTGAACGTGCATCGTCTTCGACAGCACACACCCACCAGGTGCGGGGTCTGCCTCGGAGTCTACGGCCTCTTCCTGGTTCTCTGCTGAAAATAGTTTTGGATACTCTTTCATCGGGCATTCTGGCCACGTGTCCAGCCCACTGCAGCCTGCCACATTGCACTACCTTCACTATATAAGCATATTTGTATACTTGGTACAGCACGTGATTCATGCGTCTGCGCCACACTCCATTTTCCATTTTACCACCAAGTATAGATCGCAGAATTTTAAGCTTAAAACCCCAAGCACTCGCCGATCAGCTTCGTAAATCGTAAAGATCGTAAAGGGCCACCGGGAGGATTAATGTTATGTAGAGCGCCAGTTTTGTGCGAATTTGCAAACTACGGGACTTCAGCTGGCTACGTTTTCCGTAGAAAGCCCGATTCGAGGTTGCAACTCGTCGTTTCACTTCACGGCTTACATGGTTGTCACGTGTCACGAGTGTACCAAGGTATATAAATTCCTCCACTACTTCATATCGTTCCCCATCTAACTCCACCTCGGCACCAACACCACTTGGGCTCCCACGTTCCCTACCAGCAACCATGTACTTCGTTTTGGCGGTATTAATGGTAAGTCCCAATCTCGCAGCTTCCCTTTTAAAGGGCCTGAAGGCCTCTTCCACTGCTCTACGGTTGATTCCGATGATATCGACGTCATCCGCAAAACCAAGAAGCATGTGAGATTTCGTGATGATAGTTCCATTCCTTTCCACGTTTGCCCTTCGTAATGCACCTTCCAAGGCAATGTTGAATAGCAGGTTAGAGAGTGCATCCCCTTGTTTCAGTCCATCCAACGTCACGAAAGCAGCTGATGTCTCACCCGCTATTCTAACGCATGATTTGGATCCGTCCAGCGTCGCAAGAATCAGCGTAACTAGTTTCGTCGGAAAACCATGTTCTAGTATTATCTGCCACAGCTCATTTCGTTTAACTGAATCGTACGGCGCTTTAAAGTCCACAAACAGATGGTGTGTCTGCAAGTTGTACTCCCGGAACTTGTCTAGCAACTGGCGCAGGGTAAACACCTGATCCGTCGTGGAGCGACCCTCACGAAAACCAGCTTGGTACTCGCCGACGAAGGACTCCGCTAACGGTCTCAGTCTGCAGAACAGGATACGGGAAAGCACCTTGAAGGCAGAATTGAGCAATGTAATTCCTCGATAGTTTTTACACTCCATTCGATGTCCCTTTTTGAAAATTGGGCAAATGAGGCCATCCAACCACTCCTCCGGCATTCGTTCTTCCTCTCAGATCCTGACAATGATCCGGTGGATTGCTTCGTACAGCCGCTCGCTCCCCGCTTTTAGAGGTTCAGCCGGGATACCGTCCTTCCCAGCAACCTTACCGTTTTTCAGCTCACTGATTGCCTTCTTAACCTCCTGCTGTGTTGGTGGCTCCACAGCTTGACCATCGCCTACAATTTCTATTCTGTCCCTGCTGATTTCCGCATTTACCTCTCCATTCAATAGCGTCTGAAAGTGGTCCTTCCACCTGGCTGCTACTGCCGTTTTGTCGGTAAGCAGGTTGCCAGCAGGTGCCTACTACCTCTCTCGCTGCTGTTTGGATGGCACCATGGATGTTTCTCCACAGCCCGTTTACATCTTCTTCTTCTACCTGTTGTGCTGAGATTCGCTGGTCAAGCTTCCTGGCGTACTCCACTGCCACGCCGTCTGCTGTTAACCGCTGGATGTCGAAACGCAGTGTCCTTTCAGTGCGAGCTTTCGCCGTGTTCGACAGCCTTGCGCGAATCTTACTCACTACGAGATATTGGTCAGAGTCGATATTTGGTCCACGAAAAGACCGTACATCGATAACATCCGAAAAGTGTCGACCGTCAATCAAGACATGATCGATCTGAGAGCTAGAGTCTCCATTTGGATGCCTCCAAGTGTGTTTCCGAATATTCAAACATGGAAAATAAGTGCTA
Source organism: Sabethes cyaneus (assembly GCF_943734655.1). Lineage (NCBI taxonomy): Eukaryota > Metazoa > Arthropoda > Insecta > Diptera > Culicidae > Sabethes > Sabethes cyaneus. The sequence continues at coordinate 166,721,578 of NC_071354.1, read as the reverse complement.
CAGATGGTCATCCCTCTGGCCGCGGCAAAATTTACGAGCCTCAGACCGTTATCATTGGTCGACAGATGCGGGCTATGTTTTCCAATAACTGGACGGAAGAATTCCTTCCTCCCGATCTGTGCGTTTGCATCTCCAATGATGATTTTCACGTTGTGTTTTGGGCACTCTCCATTGGTCCTCTCAAGCCTGTCGTAAAACACGTCTTTAGCATCATCGGATGTAACATTTGTCGGTGCGTATAAGTTGATTAGGCTATAGTTGAAGAACTTACCCTTAATCCTCAACACGCATATACGGTCATCTACGGGCCTCCACCGAATAACTCGTTGCTTTTGTTTTCCCAACACTACGAAACCGACTCCATGCTCTGCTTTTTTACCGCCACTGTAGTAGATGTGGTACTTGAAAGAAGTGCCTGCAATAGGGTCTACTGCACGGAACTCCCTTTCTCCGGAATTGGGCCACCGAATAGCAGCGATTTCCACTCCGAGTTGATGCAGCTCTCGAGCAAGCAAGCCAGCCCGTGCCGGTTCATGGAGAGTTCGGACATTCCAGGTACCAAGTTTCCAATCGTTATCCCTTAATCGTTTCCTTTTCCCCTGCCGTGTCCTATACCGATTGTTCCGTCCTGAATTTCTTTGTTCGTTGTTCGTGCTAATTGAGTTTTCGGTATACTACCTCACCGGGGTCGCGATGCCTACATTCCGCTGATGGGTCTGCCATCTTAGGTATAGTTTGCGGGATACAGCATTTCATATTTAGCCGCCCATTACGAGACAGACGCTGTGTGAGCCACCCCTCACCTGGAGAACAGGCGCTCTAGTTCGCACCTCCTAGCTTAGCTGCTTCAGTAAGTACATGAAGCATTTCCGGGTAAGGCCATCGACCGTCATCATTTGACTTAGATCTGCGTGGAGGCGCCAGGTGGGAGCTTGAGAGAGCCAGAGCTATGTTTGACGCTCCTTCCAGGTGAGGAGAGAGTTCATTTCATACCCTTCTTTGAATATAATCAATCAGTATAATCAACCATTTCAATTAAAAAAAAACGCATGTTTTGATACCTCTGGAACCACTGTGCAATGATCTAATGCCTAGAGCAGCGTTTCCCAAATGGGGGTTCGTCAAAACTTTAGTTTGCTGCAGCATAGTATAGGGAAATCCGCCAGGGGGTTCGCGAACCGAAAAAGGTTGGGAACCTCTGGCCTAGAGTATTAATACTGCTCACTGGTGCGACCATATCTCGAGGATCGCTGTCAAGTTTAGAATCCACAATATGGAGTGATCCATTCCGGTTACACTACTAAGAAAATCGTTGCTAACTCATAAATGTGGATTCTATAGTGGTCGTCGCAATGTTGCCCGTGCTATTCTCGTGTCAGACAACCTGACTAGTAGAACAGAGTATCCAGCATTACTCAACATTAGGCTTGGGCATTTCCTTCTGCTTGGGTTTGGGTTTCAGGTTGAGCTTGAGATTGAGCATCGTCTTGGCCTTGGGCTAAGCTTGGATTTTGGCTGGGGCTTGGATTTCGACTTGGGCTTGGGCTTTGGCTTTGGCTTGGGCTTGGGCTTGGGCTTGGGCTTGGGCTTGGGCTTGGGCTTGGGCTTGGGCTTGGGCTTGGGCTTGGGCTTGGGCTTGGGCTTGGGCTTGGGCTTGGGCTTGGGCTTGGGCTTGGGCTTGGGCTTGGGCTTGGGCTTGGGCTTGGGCTTGGGCTTGGGCTTGGGCTTGGGCTTGGGCTTGGGCTTGGGCTTGGGCTTGGGCTTGGGCTTGGGCTTGGGCTTGGGCTTGGGCTTGGGCTTGGGCTTGGGCTTGGGCTTGGGCTTGGGCTTGGGCTTGAGCTTGGGCCTACACTTGGGCCTTGGCCTGAGCCTGGACCACGGTTTGGGCTTGACTTTGGGCTTGGACTTGGGCCTGCGCGTCGGCTTAGGCCTCGGTTTGGGCTTGGGTTTATGCTTAAGCTTGGGCTTGGGCTTAGCCTTGGGTTTGGTGGTCTTGGGCTTGGGCTTGGACTTGGGTTTGGGTTTGGGCCTGGGCTTGAGAATCGGCTTCAGCTAGGGCTCGGGTTTAAATTTCGGCTTAGGCTTGAGCTAGGGCTTGCGCTAGGGTTTGCGCTCGAACTTGGGCTTAGGCTCGGACTTGAGCTTGTGCTTGTGCTTTGGCTTGGGCTAGGGCTTGAGTTTCGACTTGGGCTTGAGTTTGGGTTAGGGCTTAGGCGTGGGCCTGGGGTTGGGCTTGGGCTTCGGCTTGGGCTTGGACCTTGGGTTGGGTTTGGGTTTGGGTTTGGGTTTGAGCTTGAACTTAGGCATGGGCTTGGGCGCGGGCTCACGCTCGGACCTGTGGTTTGAAATTCGCCATACATAACATTAACATATTGGCCCAATTGGCCTCGAGGTATGCATAAAGCATAGCCTAAGTGCTACATTCCGTTATCGAAACTATACATTCTGTGTTTATACGACAGACTTCGCAGCCAGCAGTTAGAGTGCAGGACAATTGCAGAGCCAGTTGGTACGATCCTATTGACTCTCTCTCAGCCTCTCGCAGTCGGGATTCGAACATACGACGACTGGCTTATTAGGCCAGCATCATACCTCGAGGCCAACTGGGAGGTCATCGTCTCGAGGCATGTTGCTGGCCAAATAGACCAGTTGTCGTACGTTCGAATCTCAGCTGGAAGAGGCTGTTAGAGTCACTAAGATTGTCCTGTCTGGCTGCGAAGTCTGTCGTATAAACACAGAAGGTCAAGTTTCGATAACGGAATGTAGCACCCACGCTTTGCTTTACTCTAACATTAATATGTCTTTTTACACATTGGTGATATTTGAAAAAGACAACAGAAAAATGTTTGACAGTGTCTAATCACGGTTGTCATTATGCCAGATAAATGGCGACATAACTAAATGGTGAAGTTATAAAAGAAGGTAAAAGAAAATTTGCAGAAGGAGATGGAACGGAACCTACAAGTGCCCACGGAAGATAGTAATGTCCTAGTACCTGAACTCTAAAAAGCCACCGGTAAGGAACGCTTTCCAGCAGATCTTTATACCCATGGCCGAGGAACGCTGGCAATGGTCCTACTCTGGGATATTTCCAAGATTTGGGATTAGAAGAGCTACCGGAGAAATGGATGGAAGGAGTGTTTTGGGGCGAACCAACCACTGGTTGAAAGCCCCAATAAAATAAGTTAATAAAATAAAATAAAAATGGAAGGAGTGGTTTGTTCCATCTACGAAAAGGGTGATTGGCTCGACTGCTGCAGCTATTGCGGCATAACGATGGTAAACGCGGCCTATATGATAGTCTCCCAGATCCTGTTACGCCGGCTGTCACCGATAGGACAGTGTGTCGTAGGGAATTGTCACGTAGGCTTCACGAGAGCTCACGCCACTATGGACCAAACTTTTACCATCCGACAGATATTGCAATAATGTCGGGAGTACAACGTACCTACACATCACATCTTTTTTGACTTCCAAGCAGCATACGATACAGTTCATCGAGACCAGCTATGGCAGATAATGCACGAGCACGGTGAACCGGATGAACTGACGCAACTGATCAGAGCTACGCTGGATCAATGTATTTCGTGCCCTCTTCGGGGATCCCCTTGAGTTCCTTTGAGACGCGGCGAGGGTTGCGACAAGGTACCGGTGCTTAACTTGCATGCCGTTCAGCATCACTCGTGAGCGGATGAGCCAATCGGAAATCGGAAAGCGGAAGACCCAACACATGAAACGAAGGGACTCAAAGGAGACAATCGTGCGTCTTCCATGAACGGTAACTGTTGACGGCGACGAACTAGGGGTGGCAGATGAGTTCGTGTATTTGGGATCGCCGGTGACCGCGGACAATAACACTAGTAGGGAGATCCAGTGGCTCATTCAAGTAGAAAATCGGGCTTACTTTGCACTTCGCAAACGCTACAATCAAGAAGCATACGCCGCCGTATGACACTGACTTTGTACAAAACGCTCTTAGACCGGCAGCTCTTTCTGGACTTGAAGCGGTGATGCTACTAACGGAGAACATTTGACGATATTTCGTAGAGTACAAACGGAGGCGTATGAATCACAAGCTACAGCAAATGCTTAAAGAGATACCCTTCGTACATCTGGCAAAAGTCGATGGGTTACGGTGGACCGGACACGTTGTAAGGATGCCGGACGACAGTGCGACGAAAACGGTTCACTTCAAAAACCTTACCGATACCAGGAATAGAGGAACCCAACGTGCTCGATTAGGTCGAAAGCAACTTGTTCCTTCAGGGACCCTAGAAAATTAAAGATGAGTGGCCCAAGAACGAGTTGAATCGACTACTTGACACAGCACGAGCTACCACAGTTCTATGCTGATGACGACGACGACGAGGAAAAAGAATTATTATTCCCGTCTCAAAGCTTGACAGCATATTCTAGTCAACTAGAATCAACTAATAATTACCAGTCACGAATCAATTTTAGATACTCTGCCTTGTAACTGTCAGCGCTTGTTGATTTAAGTGATATAGATATAATCAAATTATGAATACGAATCAAAACATACTGTTTGTTACATATTTATAAAAATGTAAACCAGTAAATAATTCATTCAACACAGCCAGTTCCAGTTTCCACTCGGTATGATTTAATCCAGGTTTATAAATTCTAATTTAATGCCCTCGCCAATACTTGTTCGCCCCCAATAAACCTCATCTCATTTGCATTTCTCCTGACTGCGCGCCATAAACAATTTGCACTGATTCATGTCGCGCTGCACTGCTCGATCGCCACGGGCCCTGCGCTGCGTTGCGCTGGCTGGCTGGCTGGCTGGCTGGCAAGAAGGTAATGGCAGAAAACACTCGCAGGAATGGCGCTTTTATGGACAATCAAGTTAATGATTTCATCAGCCCACGCTCCTTTTTTAGGACGACGGCACTGCGGTTGAGTGATTTTTCACACGCTGCGGTCGCTAATAAATCGATCATATCGTATGAGATTTACGTACTCTACAGACGACAGCGGCAAGATAAGCGGTAGACCGTGTGCTCTGGAATATTGCTACTAGTTTGATGCATCTATGCATCTATTGACAATATAAAAACACGCTCGATAGTGTGCGATTCCCGTCTGAAGGGAACTTGAAATTATTCCCCTCAGTGGTCAATATATGGCATCGTTTGTTGCAATAGAATTTTCCCACGCTTCTACTAGATGAATCAACGCAACGCCGGAGTAGATTATAAAATGTTGTTAGACAGCCTAATTATAGATTATCTGGAAAACTTGTTCTAGGTTTCGATTAGATTGATTTGAGATTGCCGCTTCAAGTTTGATCTAATATTTTGCCACCCAACATTTCAGTAATTTCTTAACCTACTCTGTGCTAAATAGATGCACTTTTTATTTATAAATAAACTTTACATTTTGGAAAAGTGTCGTCCTACAGATTTCATACATTTTGTAGCGTCGAATTCCGCGTAGGTAATAACATAGAGACTCACAATGAAGCTTTCATTGATTTTAGCAGTTGAATCGAACTTTGATCACACTTACCAGCGCTGAATAAATGATAGACTCATGAATTACACGAAAGGTAAAACCCGTCCCGTATTGTGCCTAACCCTTCAAAAAAAAGCGCGAATCCCACTGCAAATGTTCAAACAGAAAGCCACCCAGCGCAAACAGAATAGAGAGCCCAATTCAATCGTGATACCGAACGTATCTGCCATCCTTTCATTCATTGATTAAAAATTACGGTACAATTAGACCTCGTTCTGATTTTTTTTTGTTCGTCCTACTTTTTTTGCCGGTTCTCTTTCCGTGTCCGAGTTTTGTCGCTGCCAGTTCGATGACATAATCTCTCACGTTGAGACATGAAAAATTGCACCAGGAAGAAAACGTAAATTAACATCTTAATTAAAAAACTTTTTCCGCTAGATGCTAGAGCTACCTCTGCTTTCGCCGGTCGGAATTCTTCCACGTTATTCCAACAGAACACCGCGAAAAACTTTCAACTTATTGCTCCCTTCCCGTCCCGTTCGAGTACATAAAATCGTTTTATCTTTATAATTCGTTTAAGTTCTCCCGTTCGTTCAATTTGCCTCATTATTTAATTTCACCCGCGCATTCATTAATCTGGATTAGATTAGGAAGAAATCCGTTCGGTTCCGGTGTGCTTTCGTCGCTTCGCTACCTATACAGGGACAAAGCAAAATAAGTCGGTATACGTACTAAATTACATGAATTAATTGTTGTAAACCTTTTCCTTTTCCGCAGGTGTTGGAGTGATCCTGGTGACGGTCAGTGGAGCAGCCTGGCGGATGACGGCTCCCGGGGCACCGCCCTGTCTCGGATTGGGTTCTACCGTGGATCTGGGCCGCTGCTCGCGGCGACCTTGCGGACGTGGTGGCAGCACACCGCACGGGTTGCTCTATCCGGAGTTCCAGCATCGACCACCGCCACCTTCCTACCAGGCTAGCATGCAGGAGTACAGATTAAGGTAGGTACTGATGGGAGGGGGTCTCAGTGCGTGCTGGGAAGCTAGCTAGATCATGCATTATATTCATTATAAATAATTATAAATAATGTGCGTACGCAAGCAATTATACGGTGGTGAAAACCGGCGTCGTTGCTATTTTCTAAAGCTAAAAACCTTGGACCTGCACCTACTTTCAGTGAGCGAGCCAAGATATTCGTATTGTAAATGTATTTTGCGAAATTGAAGAAAGAATATATAGTGCAAGTACCCCCCGAGGCGAGGAAAGTTTGACTGTTAGCAGTTGTAGGGAAGTAATTTGTTCGAAACGTTTTTCAACAACTTGACTTGCACTGCTGAATGTCAGTTGAAATTTGACCTAATTTTTACAAACTATCACAAAGCTGCACAAATTGATGTTTCTCATTGTTCTGGAATATATCTGGTACGCAAAATTAATTTCTTAATATTATGTATGAACAAATTTGTTGACTTCTTCAAACTACGCACGTAATTTGTTTTAATTGTAATTTGTTGCCCACTGCAAAACATGTGTTACAATATTGATGACGACATTCGTGGTGCTATCCTCTCAAACTATTTGGTCCATTATGTTTTGCATGTTCGGGGGGTACCTCTCGCTGCGCATCGCAGCAAATCTTGAATTTCTTGGCACGTGCTCTGCCGATTTACAGGTGTGATTATTTTCGGCGAAATGATAACTGGTTTACTTTTGCGGTGTAACACGTTTCAGTCTATTTTCCGTCGACTATCATTAGCCGCTGTTAAGAAAGCAGGAGATCAACAAATAAAAGAAAAAATTCCTGTAGTATTTTTTCGTCCATAACTGCCGTTGTCATCGAAGAAGTGCACACGTTGTACATATTACTCCATAGCGTCGGGCCCAGGGTGAAATTTTGCGAAACTTCTTCCGTATTATCCACCGTTTTCCATTCCACGACAGTGTCGTAAACAAGCACCCGATTCTGGAAGTAACTGCTCAGGATTCTGCACTCGGGACTCCACATACATCGTCAGCCGGCTAAAAATGACCCTCTCGATGGGCTTGCCGCTTGAATCCAGAAGACACATCGACTGATGAAGGAGTCCTTCCTGACAACACCAGCTTCTGGATATTAGATTTGTCCGAAAAACTACGATCTTCAAGGAATTATGGTAAAGCTGTCCCAGACATGTTCAAGAACACTTGAATCACCGTTTTCAGTGCCACGTTAGGGATTCCATTCGAACTGAGCACCTTCTTATTTTTGAGTTGTCTAGCTACATTTATTACCCAGTTATGGGAGATGCTACGGCAGTAATAACCACAGTTTATATCAACTTATTGCGCAAATGAGTGTTTACAAAAAGAAATTTTAGATCGGTTCCATTTGCCAGGTACCGCATTTTGGCGGCTTATGGGAGGCGGCAGTTGAAAATTTAAAATATCTTCCTCTCATCTCATCTCATTTGCATCCTCAAAACGACGTTATTGATTCCCTAGTTCGTCGTTAGAGACCAGCTGGCTGTTAGTGTAGAACCACTCTTCTGTACTGTGCGGTGTTGATTGCTGCATCGTAGCGTCAGAAAAAGCTATTGACACATTCCAGCGTTACGGGACAGAATTAGCACCCATTTTTGCTGTGTGAACTGCTTCCTGTTTCACCAGTTTTTTGGCAAATACGTTGTAAAATAGTTGGTAAGCGAGGATATTGTCTTCCACTTGAATGCCAAGGATTTGATGAAATAGTAACTGATATACGTAGTAGGGATGGTGTTCCGTAACGCTGAAATGTATCAATTACCTTTACCAGGCATAATTACCCGGCTTTCATAGAACCATGCCTTAGGAGCTTCTTGGTACAGATCCTTGAAGCAGTTGCGGCGGCTATGATTTATTCTCTATACCAATGCAGCTCTGGCCACCACATCACGCTCTTTTCGAGCTGCTATGCATCTTCTGGCAGTCTTCTGGCTTGTATAAAAATACAAGTTAATTTTCTGAAGAAATAACAATTCTATCTTTATCAGGTGCAGGACTATAGAGCATTTTCTTCGAAAGTTCTTCAAAAGTTAGTTTTTCAGACTTAACTTTTTATGGTTAAATTTAACAAGAACAGACTGTATTAGACAATTATCAAAGGACGGAAAATACACTTTTGAGCAGAAGACTGCAAATCTCTAGGACATTTACTTGCTAAGTTATCACGTTTTCAGGCTTTATTTATTTCCTTAGCATCACGAGCCAATGCTGTAGAATGGTACAAATAGAGACATGAAATCAATACTTCACCTTGAAGTTTGGATCAAACACTATAAACCTGTACAGGTGCTATTTGTCCGTACCCACCCTAGTACGGAAAACATATGTTTTAATAGTTTTTATAACTGCTTAAATTTTTATCAAGCTCTCTATGAACTCTATGAATTTTTTTCCTTTCGTTTTTAAAACTTGCATGGTCTAGAAGTTTATGGTAACTATAAATTCAATTATTTTTTGTGTGTTATAAAATGTTAGTGTGTTATAAAAAACAGTGTGCATGCATTAAGATTAAGGTGATACGCAAAACACGTAAAAAATATGCTTGGCGTATCATGAACCTGGGTGAGGACGAGCGTCACCTGTACCAATATTTGTAATATTTAATCTAAGCTTCAAGGTGAAGCACTGATTTCATATATCCACTTGCCCTATTTTATCCTTGAGGCTCGTGATGCTAAGAAAAAAAGCTTGGATATGCGTTAACTTAGCAAGTAAATGTCCTAGAGATTTGCGGTCTTCTGCAAAAACGTGTATTCTGAGTGCTCCGATAATTGTCTAGGTCAAAGCGTTCTTTTAAAATGCATCCATCAAGAGCTAAGTATGGAGAACTAGTTTTGAAAGAGCTTCGAAAGATAATACTCTATATCTCCGCACCTGATAGAGATAGAAATGTTGTTTCTTCAGAAAGTTTGTTTGTCTTTATGTTTTGTTCAACTTTGTCGAAGAAACTATGGCTGTGTTTGCCAACACAAAAATGTTATTCTCTTCTTTTTATTATAGTAAATCATGACTAACTATTGACATTTTCAAAAAAAGGGAGGGGGGTACTCCTACGAACAAAAGTTTCGAAGACACAATATTGCTAAAATGAAAGCAAAAGATGGTACGAAAAAACCCGAATTAATCCACCTAGCGGCGTGACCTAGCCTTTCTACTGCCACAATAATAATTATTTAATTTCTCAGGAACATCTATAATTAACTTGACTATATTTTTAAATATCCGTTCCGTATTCCTCAAAATCCTTATTTGCCAGTAAAATTCACAACGTATTGCGAAGAATAATTATATTTTCTTTCCTTGGGTGCGTAAATATTTGTAAGCGTCATTTATGTTATTTGATGAACACCTTATTTAGTTTTATAATCGGTCGGCCTTAACTTTCGGGTTTCAGAGCCACATACGAAACTTGTTTTGAACTGACAATGTTTTCATAGCAGATTTTTTGATATTTTTTTTTTGAGTGGTTTTAGTCCATAGGGTAGATTTTTTTTTGATATTTTGATATTAATATCATGCGTTCAAAAGTTAGCATCTTTGAAAAACAAGAGTTCAGAAAAATTATTATTATACTTCGCTTTTGAAGAAAAAGGATACCTACAACAAAATGATTAATCTCAAAATTTTACTATTAGTTTGCTTGGCTTCAATTTTGCAATATATCTGAATTAGAAAAAATAACTGAATAGAGCATTAGATATGAAAAAGAGAAATTGAACTTTTTCTTAGCTGGCGCTCCTTCAGATAATTATTTTTGCATGAAAATCAAAACTTGACCTTCTTTTGAATGTACTTTCATGAAAAGATAGTCATTAGCTTGATCGCATCGTTTTTACAATGTTAGAGGATTAGGAAAACAAGATGAGGTCGAAAAATAGTGCAAAAACTGCGCCATAAACATGCTTGATAATGAGAAATATGATCGATATGATTTCCAGTGCTTGTCATTTTTGATTTATTTTTTAAAACATGATACATGACATAAGACATCTGTCCTTTAAAATGTCACTAACGAAAACAAATCTTACCAAGTTACTACCGTGCAACGTTTACTTCCTATTTTTCATATAACATTTCTAAGCTCTAGTATCTATGGATTGAAAAGAGCATATATTGATGCGCAAAATTTGTTGGAAATTTGTATAAATTTATTTGGAAAAATCAACTCACTAGTATTTTGATCCTATACACCACTATACTTATATACTTAAATTAACTGCTTTTCTCCCTCCGCTTTTTGCTTTTCTTGTACAATTGTGAGCAACAGCAAGTGAAGAAAATGACTATTAAATTCTGAAATCAAAGAAAAGATAAAACTTTTCGATTGAATCCCACTATTTAATATTTACTTGCAACAGATACGTAGTTCACCTACGACGTGCAGGCTTCATCAGTGTCTTATTTCAAAGCGTATACGTATCTGTCGCGAATAAATATTAAATAGTGGAATTTAGTCGGTAAAAGTTTTTTTCTTTTCTTTTATTTCAGAGTTCGTATTCCACTAAGGCTTCAAACACTGCTGACTATTGACATGTTTCTCACTTTTCTTGAATTTCATTGCAAATTGTCATCACATACACATACATACATACATACATACATACATACATACATACATACATACATACATACATACATACATACATACATACATCGCACACATTGAATACAAGCAACATTTGATTGATACGTTTTGATTTCACACGTTTTAACGGTTTAATATACGGGGCTTAAATGTTAAAATTTGAATAACTTTTGAATGAACCGTCCGATTTCAAATAACTCGGTTTCGTTTGATAGATCTCAGCAGTAATTTTCAAATAATAATAAAATGTGTGATGTTTTTCATTGAATTAATTCTTAAATGTTACAAAAATATGTTTTAAATACTATTTTTTCACATTTCTTTATGTAACTTTCAAACTACAAGTCCAATCATCATGAAATTTGGAAGTTAAGGGTTTGTAAGGCTCCTCTTTCATATGCAATCAATTTGTTCAAATCGGTTAAGGGTTCTATGAGATAATGAAGTCCCATATTTTTCGTATTTTTATACATAACTTTTGAACTAAAAGTCCGATCAGTATGAAATTCAATAGCGACCAATGGGACACCTAGACCTTTCATTTGACACTAAGAACATTAAAATCGGTCCAGCCATCTCCGAGAAAAGTGAGTGAGATTGAAAAGCGTTACATACACACACACACACACACACACACACACACACACACACACCCACACACACACACACACACACACACACACACACACACACACACACACACACACACACACACACACACACACACACACACACACACACATACACACACACACACACAGAAAATGCTCAGTTTTCGAAACTGAGTCGAATGGTATATAACATTCGGCCCGCAGGACCTTCTTCCCATTTCCGGTTTTCCAAGTGATTTCTATACCTTTATACTATATATTTATATAGTAGAAAGGCAAAAAGTTCCACTTTTTACCTTTTTGGACCACTGTGAACTAATGTTCTATTGGTTACCCAAATACTTTGCAAGAATTCTGACGACACACAACGATTCCGTTGTCCATTGCTACAATAGTTGTTGTGTAATAATTGAGCTTGTTCTGGGCTTTCTCCATCACTACTGGCCCGCCTTCACCTTTTTGTACGCTGATCATTTGGAGTGGTTTCCTTCTTTTTTGACGTAGACTAAGATCTTTTGACAACATATCGGGGTGCAGTTTCAAAATCGAAAATTGTGATGAGTAACGGAAAAGATCAACTTATATAGCTTGCTTATAGGTCAACAGTCTATCGAAGGATTTCGAATGTTAGTACACCAATGGATAATAAAGATTTCTAGAGCCAGAGCCAGAATTGGGGTCAGGGTCAGGGAAAGAGTCAGAGCGAGACCGAAGGCCAGCGTCAAAGTCAGGGTTAGAACCAGCGTTAGGGTAGAGCCAGATCCAGAGCAGTTCAGAGTCAGAGCCAGAGTCAGGGTCAGGGTCAGAACTAGGGTCAAGGTCAGGGTCAAAGCCAGAGTCAAAACCAGGATCAGAGCCAGGATCAGAGCCAGAATCAGGATCAGAGTCAAAGCCAGGGTCAGAGTCAGAGCCAGGGTCAGAGTCAGTACCAGGGTCAGAGTCAGTACCAGGGTCAGAACCAAGGTCAGAGTCAGAGCCAGGTTCATGGTTAGAACCAGAGTCAGGGTTAGCGACAGAGTCAGTCAGGGTCAGAGTCAGAGCCAGGATTACGATCATGGACAGGGTCAGAGCCAGAGCCAAGATTAAGAGTTAGAGTCAGAGTCATAGACAGAGTCAGAGCCAGAGTTAGAGCCAGGGTTAAAATCAGAGCCAAGATCAGATTCAAAGCCAGAGTGAGGATCAGAACCAGGGTTAGGGTCAGAGCCAGAGCTAGAGCCAGATTAGGTATCAGAGTCAGAGCCAGCGTTAAAGTCAGAGCCAGCATCATGGTCAGTGTCAGAGTTGGAGATAGAGTCAGGGTCAGAGCCAGGGTGATGATCAGCATCAGAGCCAAATCCAGGGTCGGGGTCAGAGCCAGGGTCATGGTCAGCAAGATTACGGTTTGGGACAGGGTCAGAGCCAACGCTAGGGCCATGGCCAGAGTCAGAGTTAGGGTCAAAGCAAGCGTCAGAGTCTGAACCAGAGTCAGAGTCCGAGACAGATTCAGTGTCAGAGCCAGAGCCTTAGCCAGGGTCAAGGTCAGAGTCACAGCTAGAGTCAGGGTCAGGGCTAGAGCCAGGATCAGGGTTAGAGCCAGAGTCAGAGCCATGTTCAGGGTCAGACTCAGTGGCAAGGTCAGAGTCAGCACCAGGTTCTTGATTAGAACCAGAGTCAGCGTTAGAGTCAGCCAGGGTCATGATCAGGTGCAGGGTCAGAGCCAGGGCAGAGTCAAAGCCAGGGTTACGGTCATGGACAAGGTCAGAGCCAGACTCAGGGTCACGGACAGAGTCAGAGCTAGAGCTAGAGCCAGGGTTACAACCAGAGCCAAGGTCAGCGTTAGAGTCAGCCTTTGTCATGATCAGGTGAAGAGTCAGAGCCAGGCAGCCAGGCCAGAGTCAGGGCCAGGGTTACGGTCAGGGACAGGGTCAGAACCAGAGCCAAGATTAGGTTCAGAGTTAGGATCAGGGTCAGGGCCAGAGTCAGAGCTAGAGCTAGGGTTAGAATCAGAGCCAAGGTCAGTGTTAGAGCAAGGTTCATTGTTAGCGTCAGAGCTAGAGCCATAGTCAGGGTTAGAGCCAGAGTGAGGATTAGCGCCAAAATCATGGTCAGCGTCAAATCCGGAGCCACAGCCACTGTCAGAGCCAGGGTCAGGGTTAGGGTCAACACCAAGGTTAGGGTCATAACCAAAGCTTGTGTCAGAGTCACAGCCATGGTCAAAGTTAGCGCCAGTGTCAGGGTTAGAGCCAAGGTCAGGGACAGAGCCAGAGCTATAGCCAGGGTCAAGGTCAGAGTCACAGCTAGAGTAAGGGTCAGAGCCAGAACCATGGTCAGGGTCAGGGTTAGAGTCATAGCCAGGGTCAGGGGGACCTTGCGTCCGCAGTGGTTCAATCAAGTTCTATACCGATGGGTCAAAGGTGGGAATCAAAACGGGTGCTGGAGTGTACGACCCCAGAACTAGAATATCTATAGCAATGGGAGATTGGCCAACAGTTTTCCAGGCTGAGCTAGCTGCTATAATAGAATGTGCAAACGTCTGTCTCAAAACGAAATACAGGCATGCTAATATCTGCATTTTCTCTGACAACCAAGCGGCACGAAAAGCGCTTAAATCTTTTAAGTGTTTCTCAAAACTTGTCTGGGATTGCATTTGTTTCTTACGGCAACTGAGCCAGGTAAGCTCGGTAAATCCGTACTGGGTCCCTGGTCATTGCGGAATAGATGGAAATGAAGTCGCAGACGAACTAGCCAGATGTGGTTCTAACTCTCCATTCACAGGTCCGGATCCATTCTGCGGTATCTCGGACTGTGTGATGAAGAGTGGGTTGAAACAATGGGAAAGCCGAATGATTATGGCCAATTGGATGGCTGTACAGTCGCTCAAACAATCAAAGAAATATATAATGCCTAGTATTAAGGTTACTCAGAAGCTGTGGAGTCTCAATAAGAGAGATCTCAGCACGTTTACTGGTCTGGTGACAGGACATTGCCCGAGTAAATATCATCTTCGGAATCTCGGTTTCGTGCAAGATGATATATGTCGCCTGTGTAATACCGAGAGCGAAACCTCGGAACACTTACCCTGCAATTGTGGAGCACTAATAGGACGCAGACTGCAGTATCTCAAAAAGGCCCTACTAGAGCCTAGGGAGATCTGGTTTGCGTCGCCGATCAGGATTATAAGGTTTATAAACCATGTTATCCCTGATTGGCCTCTGTCTCGCTCCAGCTACCAGCCTACCACTTCCTCAATAAGTGATAGGTAAGCCTGAAGCGTTCAGCAAAAGAAACAATGCCAATGGGGCCTACCACAATAGTTCAAAATAATGGACGCAGCGGTGAGAGTACCCAACAGAAAAGGTAGGGTCTGGATCAGAGCCATGGTTACGGTTTGGGACAGGGTCAGAGCCAGCGCTAGAGCCATAGCCAGAGTCAGAGTTAGGGTCAAAGCACGCGTCAGAGTCTGAACCAGAGTCAGGGTCACAGCCAGATTCAGAGTCAGTACCAGAGCATTAGCCAGGGTTAAGGTCAGAGTCACAACTAGAGTCAGGGTCAGAGCCAGAGCCAGGGTCAGGGTTTGAGCCAGAGCCAGAGTCAGAGTTATGGTCAAGGTCAGACTCAGTGGCAAGGTCAGAGCCAGCGTCAGGTTCTTGGTTAGAACCAGAGCCAGGGTCAGCGTTAGAGTCAGCCAAGGTCATGGTCAGGTGCAGAGTCAGAGCCAGGGTTACGGTCAGGGACAGCGTCAGAGCCATAGCTAGAGCCACATCCAGAGCCAGGGTCAGGGTCAACACCAAGATTAGGCTCAGAGCCACAGCCTGTGTCAGAGTGAGAGCCAGTGTCAGGGTTAGATCCAAGGTCAGGGACAGAGCCAGAGCTGTAGCCAGGGTCAAGGTCAGAGTCACAGCTAGAGTCAGGATCATAGCCAGAACCAGGGTCAGGGTCAGGATTAGAGTCATAGCCAGGGTCAGGGTCCCAGCCAGAGCTATAGCCAGAGTCAAGTTCAGGGTTAGATTCAGGGTCGGGCCTAGAATCAGGGTCAGAGTCAGAGCCAGGGTCAGGGTCAAAGTCAGCGTCAGTGTCTGAGCTGGGTCAGAATTGCTCATCGCGGTCAAGTTGGTTATCGCGGTCATGTTGGTCTTCAAATCTTTGACATCTGACTGGACATTTGCGACTCAACTTTTGTAAATTATCCAAAAATGCTATCAAAATTCAAGCAGTCACTGTCGCTGCGGAAAGAGCGTTTTCTACAAAATATGACTTTCATGAAGCACCATATTACTTGGCTGAACGACTGAACAAAACAGGAATGAGTATAAAAAAAATATTTTTTTTATATTAAAATAATCAAAGAGTTTTATATTCAAAGTTGTATAAGTATAGAATACATCTGAATCTACATTTTTGCATTAGGCATTTATTCCTTCCCGACTTTTAAAATACAGAAAAAAATATTCGGCAAAAACGGTTGAGTGAATCTGAATTACCGCGTCTTTATTTTGATTCCTGTCATCAGTTTCCGTTTAGTGTTCAACACAACGAGTATTTGGTTCTTCTTTAGGTTTTAATTGACGGTGACCCAATAATTCATGATTGGGTGGAGCCGGCACTCAAAAAAATCGACACGTCGCATCCACATGATAAATCATGTAAACTTCTGCACAGCAACTTACATTCACTTCATGTATTAGTTAATGGGAAAGTTGATAAAATTTACCGGGATCGCTCGTAAACTGCTTGAGTGTGAGTGTTAGCTACCAATTACGTGTCACGTAATCTAGCTCTCTGCGTACCTCTGGTAGCAACCGGATTCGAGCTACACACCATTTTGACCGACGTTCTCCTTCCACATCTAGTGCCAGTTGAGGATTATCGGACATATTGGCGTTTGTACATGGTAGGTTAATGGTCTCAGCTGCAATGAAAATGTTGCTTTTGAAGAAGCCATAGGTCACAGTCTACCAAGGCAGATATTTGCTAGAAAAATTCGACAGTTGCATATGCTTGATAATGTCTGCCACCTTTCTAATTTCTGTTGTCAAATTAAACTCCTGCTTAGGAAGTTATTGCGATTATTATCTAAAATTTTTCTTTCGTAGGTTTAGTTGTGCGCCTAAAAGTTGCGCGCAGCTCTGTTCTGGTTGCTCGCAGTCAAAGTATCTCTTTTACACTCACACGAAATCTCGTAAGAAACTGTCAACGCAAGAGTGATGAGAAAAGCAACAATATTTCTCTCTCGCTCATCAGTTGAATGCTAGGGTAGCTTGCTTCGTGTTTGCCCGTTCAAACATGCACTCAAAATAATCCGCACATAACTAATGGAAAATTTCCATATGAAAATCCTTAAGATTATTATGTGCCTCATATAAACACAATCCGCCCAGAAGTACACATGAAAATTATATGCATATGAATAGTATGTGCAAATTTTGAAGGTAAATTTTAAAAACACATAAATGGTAACTGTTTGGCACATAAAGTTCATTTACTGGGCACATGGAAAAAATCTATGTGTGAAACACATAGAAACTATACGAAAAGTTTTCTCAGTGTGGAAAAAATTTTTACAAACGCCATCAGTTGTTTGTAAGTCTGTACGTAATAGAACAAAACAAATGTTATCTAAGCAAAGAATAAGAGCATAAACATAGAAAACTTACACGTGCTTACACTGTCAATAATACATGATTTACCTTTGCGCACAACTATATGAAGCTGAATAACGAGATATTTTCTCGGGAAGCACAATATTTGAAGTCAAAGCTATGAAAATTTGGCAACTTCGTCGTGCTTGCGAGAACCTAGGGTGATTTATATATTTTGGACAGGTGTTACGCGTACGCTATTTTGGATATTTCCATTCGATTTTACCGTACTCCACCCTACTCCAAACGAATCCGGACGAAATTGACCATAGATTTAACTGTTGTTTTTATGGTGATCTACCATAACATCTAAGGTAAATTTCGTATGATTTCGTTAAATTTTGGTAGTCGTCTTGTTTCGATTACCGTAACGATTTGGGGTCACATGATGTAGGCGTTTTTGCAATGACTCGGTCGGAGAGGTTGTAGATCCGCTTGAAAACTTTAGCTACTCTTTCAATTTTCCCTTAATTTAGGCTTCTTAACTGTTAACAAACCTTCTCCGAACAGTTTTCTTATGTTCGTAACGGTTGATTTGACCACTTTTTACGATTTTTCCTATTGGATCTTTATTCGGAAAATCATTTTTACAGTCGCGGTGCATTTTGGGAGGAACAGGTTTTTAAATAAACGGAATTAGCCGTACTGGTGCGAGTTAAACCCAAAATTGGTTCAACACTTGCATAACAAAACAAAGCCTTGGGTATAAACGTCTTTAAGACTTGCCCTATCTTTATCGACAGAGTTCACAGCCGGTTATTAGAGTACATGGCAATTACGGGGTAAGTGCAACGGTCTTACTGACTTTAGCAGCACCGTCCAGCCATGTTTAGAACATACGACGGCTGGCTTGTTAGACCAGCTTCGTACCTTGAAGCTTACTGGGCGATTGATTCACCCCGAAAACTAACGATTTGGTGGTCATTGGTCCATACTTCTTTAAAAATGAAGAAAGTAGTACGATTACGATTAATAATGACAATCCCAAGCAACAATCTGAATTTTATTGTACTCTCATGGTGGTCTTCAAGACCCATCTTTGTCTTAAATACCATCATACGAGTATAATAAAACCCAAATTGTTACTTGGGAATAGCACGCCATCGCGTTAACCAAATTTTTGTTTCAAAAATTTGATGATATTTATGGCGATGACTTTTTTGCAGCAAGGTGGTACAACATGCCACATTGCGTCCATTACAATGGGTATATATATATATATATATATGTTACTCTTGTTGACTTTTTCGGTGAGAAATAAGAACTAAAATGTTTTCAGCGGACGTTTCGACTTACTATGCTTCAGTCATAGTATTGATTGATTGATTGAACTATTGATAATAGTTATAAAGAACGAGGCAGTGAGAATAGATGTTCAACGCGTAGTAAATGACTGAAGCATAGTAAGTCGAAACGTCCGCTGAAAACATTTTAGTTCTTATTTCTCACCGAAAAAGTCAACAAGAGTAACATATAGAATTTTACGGTGACAAACCCCAACAATAACATTACAATGGGTTTTGTGCGTGGAATATTCGGTGAATCGATAAATTCCCGAAACGGATCTTTCTGTTTACCACCAATGTAATAAGATTTAACACCGTTAGACTATTTTCTGTTGGAGTCAAATTAGATCGAAAACCAGAACCGTAAATCAATAAACCAGCTGCAATTCAAGACCTTGGACAGAGCATTCGGACCACTTTAGCGGCCGAAAAACTGAACATAGTAAGTGAAAATTGAACCAAAAACTGTATAAAGTCGTGGCGGCGATTTTAAAAATATCATATTTAAATTTTAAATGGGATAAAATATTTCAATTTTGAAGTTAGGTTAACCCTTTTGAATACCATTTTAAACGAACGGGAAAAAATGTTCCCAAATCTAACAGTGTTTAAGCTGTCGCTGCCTGAAAATTCATCGAATGTGTGAAATACAAACTAATTGTACTTTTATGGTTCAACTAGAGTCATTATTTGCGAACAGCTATACAGTATTGTTTATAGGCTTGCGTGAAAATTCAAACAAATGCTGCTGCATATTTGTACAACAAATATCGATCGTGTTCCTTCCGTTCTACTCTATTTTAAGTGAACAATTCCGCAGAGTTAACACAAACACCGTGATTTCATTGCAACACCAGACCAGTTTATCCTACCATTACTCAAAATTAATTATACAGATAATAACACGACCAGTCTGAATAATTCAATTACTAATTAAAACAATTTCGCAAATGAGATTTAGACAAATGGTACATCGGAGAGCAGTTTCCGCATTTGCATTTGAAGGTACACACACACCCACACTCGCCCGTACACTGCACTACTGGTGAAGATAGTCACTTTTCCAGCAGCGAAGCCATGGCCATTATTTACAATTCTTGCTGGCCTAAACCGGAGCCGCAAGACCAGTAAGTGTAGTGCGGCAGAGGTGGCGGAATGCATAAAGGCAGCTAGCCAGATAGAGCGCGGTATGACAAAGTTTACCACGGACGTCCGTACCCGACTTCACCCGTCAGTGGGTGGCTTGCTTTCACGACGACGACGCTGCTGCGCTGATATGAAGTGATACGTGTGTGATTTGTTTCCCCCGCCGGTTGCTGGCGGATGTCCATGAAAACGGAGTCGCACTTCACAACGGCCAAGATCCGGTCTGGTCGGTCGGAAGCGTAGCTGGGATTAATGGGGACCGACTGGTCCCATGAAGAGTGGTCTACTTCGAATGTTGTAACAGCCTTCTGGTTCGAAATGTTGAGTTTTGTGATTCTCCACGCCTACACTAGTGACGTGACCGTGCCTAAATGTTGTATGCTAATTATTTAGATTAACAATTTGGCCATTTATCTCTATTACGGTGGCCCTGTCTCGGGGGAAAATGTTTATACCTGCTCTTACCTACCGGCGATGTCAGACGCATTTATTGCGTTAGAGTTACGACCAGCTACCGGGATTTATCATTCGAAATAGTAAATCAAAATAGAATGCGACACGGTACCGTGAAAATGCCCGTTTAATATTTAATTACTGCAGTTTATAATGCAACATAAACTCCGAACCGAAAGCTGCATCCACAACTGCTGATGCACATCTATTTCATTAGAATAATGACCACTATTTTTCTTTGATCAATTTCAGGCTTCTTTTACTCGATAGAGACCGCCAATCTGGAAGAATGCGCAGTACGGCTTCACCTCCGCCAACATATCGGTCTAACGTCGGGAGTCTCCTTAGGTAAGTGACCAGTCCCGGACCATTCGGCATCGTAGTTTTCTAGCAAAGAGGATTTTTGGTTTTCACGGCAGGCCTAGACTCTAGTTACACTTTTCGCCACTTTCAGTAACAGGATAAATAACCGGATCGAATCAACCATTAATGCGACGACAATTACGTGCAACCGCGGTGCCTTTTGATTGGATGACTTGTAATTAACAAACATTAATAAATGAATGCAATTTGCACGTTGTCATTCGATTATTCGCTTGAATAATTGATTTTATATTTTATATGAAATGGAACGGTGATTAATTATGTGGTAAAATATTTTTCAACGGCACTGATTACGGGAGTGGTTACAATGGTAATCTCTGTTGCTTCGAATTGATTTTCGACAACAGTTAATGTAGGACAAATATTAAACTGTTGGCTTTGCGTTTGTAGTTATTTATTTGTTTAGGAAATGGAGTTGTATGTGACCCACATTTCATGACACAGGGAAAGGCAACGGTAGACATTTGTGGCGCTAAGTGACGGAGCAGCTCAATTTAAAATGTGTGAAATAGGTGAAAATTTTAGCTCACAACACAGGGAGAACTAGCAGAAGCAAGCAAAATAAACTTAAAGACTTTATAGCACTCCAAGAACAGACAGTCCAACAAACATTTTTGTTTAAGAGTAGCTTATTCAACCATTGTATAGCTAAAACCAATGGAACAAGTGCTTGAGAAGCTGCTATACAATTAAAATGTTTCTTGGTAGAGGCTTAGAGAACTAGTCCATCTTGTGGGAAGTTTGTAAAGCAGAAAAAATCAATGTTTAGTTTCATATAAATATACAAAACCATACCGTACTGCAGCACTATACTAACAAGCATCATCCTTCGTTTCATCCCGTCCACAGAATCCCGCTCACCTCACGGTACAACAGCAGTGGCTCGAACAATAACGCAAACGGTGCCGGAATAACAGCCGCAGGTGGGGGCGCTAGCAGCAGCAGCACCGCCACCAGCATATTCGGTGGCATAAGTGGCATCATAAGCGGTGCCATGGGCAGCAGTACAAACAGCGTTAACGTGGCAACTCAATCATCGCAACCGTCGGCCGGTAACCCACCGGACATCGCAGTGGATCCGGATCCGAGCGGTCAACCCCCGCCGACTTATCGCACCATTGACCGCAGGAATTCATCAACGTCGGTGAAGTCGGTGCAACCGGCGCCAGGCACGGCGACATCTGCTGGGACGACGACATCGGCTGGCGAATCCTGTGGCGGCAGTGGTGGTGGTTCGGCTCTAATAAATGACGATAATATTGCTTCTACGACGGGTCAACCGGTGGCTGCCGGCCGTACGCCTTCGATTATTAAAGTTGACAATGGTAAATCAGTACCGGCCGCCACCGCCGCCGGTTTGGCGAAAACGCAACCCACGTCGGTACCGCACGGTACAGACCCGGTGTCACATAAACAACGAAACTCAATTACACGCGAAATAATTGAGAATGATAGTAACGCGGGGAGCGAAAATGTTGCAAACAAGGACTTAGTTACGATTGTTACCATTTCCGGCACGGTCGAACAGCCGAAATTGAATAAATCTGCGCCGGGCGTCGATGCGACCGACACCAGTGGTGTCAGTGTCGGGAAGGCAGCCGCCCTGGCAAAGCCGGTCCAATTGCCCGAGAACGGAACAGTGGCACATCTGTAGCCGGACCGTTCCGTGGTCGTTCGCGACGGCACCGGTGCCACCAATGCGCTCATCGCTCATCGATGCTAGTTTTTTTGTATGTGTTCAGTCATGGGAACGTACAACTAAACCTACATTGACGAGGGGATGCGTGCAGGAAACCAATAAAACGCCATGGAAGTCTAGTTTTGCTACGCATGTTTTCTGTTGTTTTTTTTTTGTTCGAGGGTGGTTTCGGTTCGACATGGCTGTGCAGTGATGAAGCATTATTTCTCGTGATCGGGTTTTCGTGCACAAAAGAACCTTTAGGAGGCTGCTGGACCCTCGGTAACCTGTTATTTTCACAATTAGCATGATCAGTGGATGGTTGATGTAAAACTAAATGTTTGTTAGGTTGGGATTGAACAGGAAGAATTTAAGAAATATCCTGTTAGATGGTTGGTGCTGATACTAAATTAGCGATCGCAATAGAGTTTGATGGTTGAGTATAAATTCAATAATTGTTTCGTTTTTCGTAGAAGAAAAGTACCCCTCTTGCGGCGTAATCTTTACTATTTCCTGGAATTTGCAGTTAAAAACGACGCCGAATCTAATACCAGACTTGTTTTATGTAATTCAGAGCTGGTTCTGATTCGATTTTAATACATTTTTAATCTCACAAAGTTCTAAATTAAGTAATGTCTGCATGTCTCCTTTGACAAGCCGTTGGTTAGTATCTTAGTAGAATCATTCCATTCTATTTCAAGTGGCTTTAGCATAGGTTTATTCTCAGGTCTTTCATTACCTTTGCCTTCGTGCTAGTTTCTAATATTACCCCGACGAAGCCTTTTGCCAGTGGAAAAGACACTCTTATGGCTAAGTTTACGGGTCAGAGCAATGAGTCCTCATCACGGACGACTATAATTGGACATAGTATACATGCGGTGCGGAACAAGTGGGTAAAGTAGAGCAAGCATTGAAGGAAGGATAAACCCCATTACATCATGAGCACGCATAAAATTTATAATAAGCATATCGCTCACTCGAGCAATATCACAATAGATCAACGGTACTGATCGTAGTGATGAATCCACATGGAAATAAAAGTATTGAAATATACTATTTGAAATAACAATATTGGCTTTGTTACACACTCAAAACGATCTCTTTAATGACTCTATAAACCCAAAATTACTCATAAAAACCACAATAAGGTCGCTATAAAAGGGAAATAAAAGTGAATGCTTGAATTTGGCGTAAAACGTACGATTTGTTGTATGTAGGCTAAAATAACAAAAAAAAGGAAGCTCTAATTTAACTCATTTTTGCGTACCTTTTTATGCCAGCTCCGCAAAAAGTATTGCTTTGTTCGAATTGGTTCATCAATTTTGTGTAAATTTGGTCTTTGTCGACTATCCAGAAATGGCAATTTGAGTTTAACTGCACTTCTATTGTGCGGTTTTATAGGCCATTGTGGTCGCTAAAATCGTTCTAAGAATGTAATAATTCCAATGCAATTATTTAGGTACTTTACGTACTGTTTTTGATTGAATTTTCTAAACGGTTTCTATATTGCATACACAGGGGTTAGACGAAATAATTTTGACGAAATTTTATTTATTTTTATTTTTAGCCATTTTCAGATGAAACCAAGTGTATTTGATGGGTTTTTTTTAGTTTTTCTAATAAATTTCAAGATTCGCAGTACCCAGTGGACACCGGAGACATTCCGGGTTGTCGGGAGGTATGTCAAAAACTGATGTATTTTTCATCGCTTGTATCTTTTTCTGTCATGGGAATTAAATAATATTCACATTTTATCTGAAAACTAGGCTTCATTTACAGTCGATTAGTGGAAAAAGACCGGAAATCCGTTGAGAAACAACCTAGTTACCTAGTAATATCTATTAGTCTGACCATTTTAGAACAGTTACACTCTCAAGTCCGTACACTGATAAAAATAGACATGGCGATACCAAGGGAACTGACACATGGATTTAATGTGCAATTATAGTTAACTAGCTGACCCGACAAACTTCGTATTGCCACAAATTAACCTGTGTTGTACATAAATCATGAATCTCGGATGATCTTTGTCACAATCTCGAGTTGGGCGGCGCTTCCGACGGCGGGTCACCGGCAACACTCGCGACCGTCTCGTCCTGAATGAACTAGTGTTACTATAGATAGTTTTTGTGGTCTTGTATTGACTAATGTTTTATGGAAGAGTCTCGAATTTCTCGAGCTCGATTAGTTTTTGAGTTTCGCAAAAATTTCTGTTTTATTTGTATGAGAGTCCATATTCCCCTACCACAGGGGTCAGAGGTCTCTAACTATCGTAAAATAAATTCAAGACTCCAAAATCTCCCACATGCCAAATTTGGTTCCATTTGCTTGATTAGTTCTCAAGTTATAAGGAAATTTGAATTTCATTTGTATGGGAGCTCCCCTCTTAAAAGGGGAAGGGGTCGTAATTCACCATAGAAAAAATTTCTGCCATCTAAAACACCCACATGATAAATTTGGTTCCATTTGCTTGATTAGTTCTAGAGTTATGAGGAAATTTGTATTTCGTTTGTATGAGAGCCCCCCCTCTTAAAAAGGTAAGGGGTCCTAATTCATCATAGAAAAAATGGTTGCCTCCAAAAACACCCACATGCCAAATTTGGTTCCATTTACTTGATTAGTTCTCGAATTATGAGGAAATTTGTATTTCATTTGTGTAGAAGCACCCCCTCTTAAAGTTGGGAGGGGTCCTAATTCACCATAGAAAATATTTTTGCCTCCAAAAACCTCCACATGCCAAATTTGGTTCTATTTGCTTGATTAGTTCTCGAGTTATGAGGAAATTTGCATTTCATTTGTATAGGAGCCCCCCTTCCTAAAGTGGGGAGGGGTCCCAATTCATCATAGAAAAAAATTTTGTCTCCAAAAACACCCACGTGCCAAATTTTGTTCCATTTGCTTGATTAGTTCTCGAGTTATGAGGAAATTTGTATTTCGTTTGTATAGGAGCCCCCCCTCTTAAAGTGGGGAGGGGTCTTTATTTACCATAGAAAATATTTTTGCCCTCGAAAACTTTCACATGCCAAATTTTGTTCCATTTGCTTGATTAGTTCTCGAGTTATGAGGAAATTTGTATGGAAACCCCCCTTTTAAAGAGGAGAGGAGTTATAATTCCCCTTATAAAGAGGGGAGGGGTCTCAATTTACCATAGAATAAATTCTTGTCACCGAAAACACCCACATGCCAAATTTTGTTCTATTTGCTTGATTAGTTGTCGAGTTATGCAGAAATTTGCGTTTCATTTGCATGGGAGCCCCCCCTCTTAGTGGGGGGAGGGGTTTCTAACCATCACTAAAACCTTTCCTGGCCCCAATAAACCTCTACATGTATATTTCCATGCCGATTGGTTCAGTAGTTTTCGATTCTATAAGGAACATACGGACAGACAGACAGACAGACAGAAATCCTTCTTTATAGGTATAGATTTTGTTTCATATGCCAATCATTCGGGTATCAAAAGTTGTTCCCTTCAATTTAACGTGAAATATTTTATAAGCAAAACATATTAAATGGTCATGTTTTTCCAGCAAACTTGAGTCAGCTTGGCAATCAATGTTTCTGCACTGCAATCTGCAAATCTACGTGTTTTACCATTAGTACATATCCTATTGCAATCCACATATAATTGTGTGAGTTTGTATTAATATTTCAAGAATTTTACACGTTTGATCAAAGAGTTTTACTTATGAAAAGTGTTTCACATGTCGTTCCACTTGAAACTAACGTGACTCTCACGAAGAGTTGATATGAATATCAGATCATCTCAAAATATTTTATCATTAAACCATGATTCATGTGTTATTCCAATGTAACGGTAATGATTATCGCCAGGAGAAAATCTATGTGTTTTTCATTTTGATCGAGCGTGTGTATTTTTTCGGTGTTGAGAACTACCGGTTTGATTAACGTAATACTCCTTGATCGAATTATTGTCAGTGAGTGGTGATCAGAAATCCCAAATATATGAACTCATAAACCACTCCCAGTTCTGCGCCGTCAATGGTCATTGTCCGTGGAAGGCAAACGTTGTTTTCACTGGAGTCTCTTCCTTCCTCTTCCTATATTTGGTTTTGGACGCATTGCTTTGTAACCCAATCCTCCTAGCATCCGCCTTTTAGTCTGGCGTAGATTGTCTCCGCCGTACCAAGGTTTCTAGTAATGATGTCGTGGTCGTCTGAAAAGGCTAGGAGCTGGTTTTATTTGCTGAAGATCGTTCTCTCATTCCGATGCCCGCTCACTGAATCATATTTTTAATAGCGATGTTGAATAACATACAGGACTGGCCATCCCCTTTCCACAATCTTCTCCACGTTTTAAAGAGCCCCAAGAGCGCCCCCGAAACATGCAGCACGTAGCACATCATTCGCTCCAGGGTTGCTTTGATCAGCCGCGTCAGTTTGTCTGGAAACCCGTATTCGTGCATTATCTACCATAGCTGTTCGCGTTCGACTGTATCGTATGCAGCTCTGAAACTCATGAAAATATGATGCGTGGGCACGTTGTATTTTCGACATTTCTG
Source organism: Sabethes cyaneus (assembly GCF_943734655.1). Classification (NCBI taxonomy): domain Eukaryota; kingdom Metazoa; phylum Arthropoda; class Insecta; order Diptera; family Culicidae; genus Sabethes; species Sabethes cyaneus. The sequence continues at coordinate 166,694,801 of NC_071354.1, read as the reverse complement.
GAGGATTTATCGAAGAGTAAAAATTTGATCCGTAGTAGCACAGGCCTCCACAAAGCCTGCCTGAAACTGCCTTATGAATTCTCTTGCTATTGGCGGTAAACGACGTAACAAAATCTAGGAGACCGCCCTGTAGGCGGCGTTGACCAACTTAATTCCGCGGTAATTACAGCAATCTAGCCGATCGCTCTTTTTGTAGATGGGACGGACTACACCTTACATTCACTACTCCAGTAGTTTCTCCTCCACCCAGTGCCAGTGCTTCGGTGCCCTTTATGTAGAGTTCTGCCGGGAGTCGGTTCTATCCGGCGGCTCAATTATTCTTCAGCTGACTCAGCTTCTCGTAAACATAAAACTTGACCCGAAATAGTTGCTCCAGCTATTCAAAATTTCTGTTTTCATTCTGATGCTTTTTCCTCGTCAGAATCTTGGAAAACTTATTTCACACTCGTCAATACTTGGGCCTAATTCTCCCTCGAGGCAATGCTTAGTTAGGTTTTCCAAGCACTTCTTCCTCTCCGTCGCTTGTTGACATTCTCCGTCAAACCAATCATTTCGTGCACACGGGGTTTCTCCACCTAGCACAGTGGGTGCGGCCTCATTGACGGCCGAGCATATCCTGATCCATCCGGTTTCGAGAGTTAAAGCCAGAGGAAGGTAGAGCTTCATCCAATTCTCGGCAACTCGCGGGTTGCCTGATTTCCGAATGTTTAACCAAGGAGAGAGGTTTTGTCTCGAGGTGTATACCGTTGATAGCTTTGAGCGCACCTGTACTGCACCTAGATAATGACCTGAGTCTATAGGCACATCGCTTAGGAAGTGTATGTTGGTGATTTTAGTGAAAAGCTAACCATCGATGAGAATTTAGTTGATTAGGTTCAATGTCCGTTGATCAGGTGCTTTCCAGGTGACTTTGTGGATATCTTCACCATTTCTCGGGAAGCTGCAGACAACGTGGCCCGGTCTATACATTGCCTCCCTGCAGGCTTGTTATTTCCTCACTCATTGTGCAAAAAGTGCAACTTTTTTTCCAACACAATGAGCAGAACCGCTGTCAGAAATGAGCAATAAATCCACACAAGGAGAAACAGACTAAGCATAAAGAGAAAAACTGACGCGCAGAAAAACTTCTTATTGCGCTCTTTAAATGAGCAACTTTCGGTTTTGCTCCCGGTCCTCTCGGTAGCTACAGCAGTAAACGTGAAAACAAAACAACCGGTGCGCCTACAGAAACTACAGACTCAGAGGCGTCAAGGCAATCAAAAGTCTTTAAATTTTGAATCTTAGCGGAGAATTATCTTTGTTCATAATAAGACTTTCCTGTAGGTGTGCGTCAAGAAGCAAATGCATAGGAATTCCGATGTTGCCATACCTAAATAACATTTTTCGCACTGTTGCCGTTGTGGCATGCCTGACCATATGGATGCAGTTGCGTCCACAGGCAGCCAAACTCAACTGAATATACTAAATGTAAGAATCATGATTCAACTGCATTAACGGATTAATATTTTTCTGATGGCATAGACTGCTATTTACAATCGTCGTTTTTTCTCAACGCACTACCCATGTTAAAACTTCCCGTAGTTGTCATACGTCAGCGCATCGCATCAACGTATTCAAAGTGTATTAACATTCTCCTCAATGAGTAGCACAATGTGCGGTTGCTCATACAACTGCGTTCAGTAAGAAAGAGAAAAGTTAAAATGAAACGGAGAAGAATAAATTGCGTTGAAGACTGAGCACAGTTTGAATTTTTCTCTTTTCTTTTTTTTCTTCTGAGGAGGAATCATCCCTGCCTCCCTGCCAATCTGGGCGTTTATATCTCCGATAATAATCTCGACGTCCCGTGGTGCACAGCTCTCGTACGTTACCTCGGGTCTACCCTCGTGAGGACATGGCGTGGTATGATGTGCGCCAGTCATGGTGTAGTTGAAGAAACGACATTTTATCCTAAACATACACATCCTCGTTGATCGTTTTCCAATTCATAACGCGATCCTTCATTCTGCCCATCACTACGAACGCCGTTCCCAGCTCGTTGATCACTCCATCGTGCTTGTAAAATTGGACTTTGCCGGCACGGATCCTTGGATTGATCGCATTGACACTGAGTGAATCGTGTTAGTAAGCTTAGTTAAATCGAGCAAAAGTGACTGAATATAATAGAAAATTGAGACGTACCAAACGAAAAGACTAAAGACGGGTCTGTGAAGAGATTAATAACGCTCCAACAACTGCAAAGCTGCACAAAGTTTTTTCAAAAGACCATTCTAATGATCTTGGCAAACCTAAAAGAAAAGAGAATGGCAGTTTGACTGTCGATTCCTCTGAAACATTGGAAGTAATGATAGTAGTTCTCACTTCTCAAGGTCAATACCTGTATCTGTTGAAGCGCAAGACATTTAGATGAGGCAAAATAAACTATATCTTAAAGCTTGTACATTCTTCACGCGTTCTAGGTTTGAACTGAGGTTCAACCTTTCAAACTTGCAAGGCACGATGAAATTATTCCGGTATTGCTCCAACAGGGAGAAGAAGTTCTTACTCCCATGTTGTCTGAACTTTATATAGCCAGGATTACTTTGAGTTACATACCAAAGGTTTGGAAAAAGGTTAGAGAGACAAAATGACTGCTAATGGCTTCAAACCCACCATTCTTTCCTCTGTTCTATTACAGACAACAGAAAAAAATGGTAGACGACTTTGGTACCTCACGGTTACTCGCGCTGTTGTATTTTATAGAACACCCACGTTAACTTTAACTCGGTATATCTCGGGACGCTGGCACTAAGGAAAAGTATTGTTTTCAGCGAAGTTGATCCGCCGACCAAGATCTTTCAATCGGTGGACAAAGTTTCATCAAAGTTCTTACCAATCAGGTAACTCTTCAATAAGGACGTAGACCCCATTATGAACAAGACTGCCAGTCTCTGTTATTTTTCCAGATAAACGTCCTGCGCCACCATCAGCGGTGCTTCTTTTGGCGAAGGTGGAAAATTTTGCATGAGTGTTAGTAAAGCTCTTTAAAATTCTGTATTGATGTTTGTTCGACTATGTTGGCATGACGGTATGAATATTAGCACTCACTCACACAGATGCCAGGGACCACCTTGGCCGGCAGAGCGAGCTGCCATGAGTGTCTCCCGAATATTGGCAGAGGTGCCAGTCTTTTTGTTACTTTTGAAAAAAGTTGTCCGCAGATGATGAGCGAAGATCAGCAGTAGCAGTCGAAAGGTCCGGACCAACTGGTATTTAAATGTTTATAATTATTTCATCGTAAAACGTCGATAAAATTGAACGAAAATTGAGGTGGCGGCGATTATCTGAAAACAACATTGATTCTTGGTTACGCAGACGATTTAAGCATTATAATCCGTGGGAAGTTTGATAACACGATGTCTAATCGATTACAAACTATAGTTACTATATATATAGTTCGGCGGATAGAAAATCGGGAACCAACTAAACGTCAAAAGCGGAGCCAAAAGCTTTTCAAAATCCAAAATGCAGGAGTAATGTTAAAAAAATACACTTTATTTTCATAGAACTAGTCATTTTCAACACCCGCCAGTGATTATTTTTCGTAAAAACCTGCACATTTCACCATAATATCAAATTTAATTTCATAAATCAGGGATGCCAATTCGCCTGGTTTTCTATCCGCCGAACTATATATATAGTAACTATATTACAAACCGCTTTCAACATAACTTTAAAATGGTGGTTCTAAAACTGTTGTAGTACATTTTCCTAAAAGGTTCAATCTAAATTTAACGCAAACTAATCCAAATTCAGTTTACAGAATAAGTTAAATACCTTGGTGTTACTTAAGAAAAACTGAATCGGACCAACCTCGTGTTTCTTGTCTTGACCTTTGAGATGAGGTCAAGCATTTAATTAATTTTTTATAACGGCAGGTTTTTACAATCGACGGAGGAAATGGTAGAAGAAAGTAATGAAATAAAGGTGCAGACAAGGGAGACAAGGTGTGAAGGACAAAGGGCGGAAAATTAGCTAAGGGATTCCCCAGCTTGGATAAAGATGAACGTTATACAAACTGTAATAAGCGTTACTTCAATGACACATCCTTACCTGATTTTCCGATCTTTCCCCTTCAGGCCTTGTCTCCCTTAACATACTATCAACGCTTTTGTTTTGTTACTTTCTTCTACCGTTCCTTCTTTTAATTGTAACTGCCGTTATAAATAAACTCATTAGTTGCTTTGGATGCCCTTCTCAACATAGTACCTCTCTAATCTATTTATATAAGAGGCTTATGTCTGTACCGAAAACCAGGTCTCTGACAGGACGTCATAAGAGGCTTATCAGTAACTAAAACAGGTCCCTGATAGGACGTCATGCTTTCGTAGCAATGGTTGTATTCTCAGTCACTTCACTGGTCGACTGCTGGACTGCTCGAGTGCTCAACTGGTTGACTAGACTGCTCGACTGGACTGGTCGATTAGACTGCTCGATTTGATTGCTCGACTGGATTGCTTAACTGAACTGCTCGACTGAACTGTTCGATTCGTCTGATCGACTCAACTGTTTGATTGGACAGATCGACTTGACTGCTTGACTGAACAGCTCGATTTATCTGCTTGAATGGACTACTCGACTTAACTACTCGATTCGACTGCTTGACACATTTGCTTAACTTACTACACGACCTGACTGCTCGACTTAACTGCACGATTGAACTGCTCGACTGGATTGTTCGATTCGACTGCTCGACTGGACTGCTAGACTGGACAGCATGATTCATCTGCTCAACTCGATTGCTTGTCGCGATATCATATGGTCGGTGTTAAATCAGACCGGACCAAGTCGCAAAATTTTAAAAAAATGGGTTAATGATAGCAAATGATCAAGAATTTTCTAAGCAACATTTTACTCTAATCAGACTACATAAATGTTGCAAACAGTCAGAAGTTTTTATTCAGTTAAATAAAATCCCATACGACCATAAAAACTATTTGTTTTAGTTTCCGGTTGACTCTTTTATGTACAACATCTCTGAGCTATATTATGCAATATCAGAACTCAACGAACTAATACCAAGATTAAACTTCTTCGCAAACACTGGCCAGTGGAATGTACCCGCAGTTTTCTGAATTCTGAACAGACATCTATATTTTCCGGATCGTAAGATTCGGGCTCAACTAGTATTACCATATTACTCAACGTATATGTGAATACGTTCCCTTAAAAGTGGGCCAAATTTGCGTCCATGTTCTATTGTGTTCTATACCAATAGTGAGTGAAAATACTTGTGCTGGGATTTTTAACTAACGCTGCAGCTATGACAATGGGACACATTTCAACGGTATTTCAAGCAGAAATTTTCGATATTATTGAATATGCGAATATTGGTTTAAAGAGGACGTATAGATTTGCAAAGATTTGCATTTCCAGCTAGCCAAGCAGCCATGCAGTTGCACTTTGATGCAATGGACTTTTTTTTCAGTATATGGTATTGCAAGAAACGAATAAGCCGACACAATTCCTCTCCATTGTACTCGGTCCTGCGCTACTCGTCGCCAATTCGTTGCGCGTTTCGACACACGCAAGTCGGCTTCAACCTGGTCGAGCCATCGTGCACGTTGAGCCCCTCTATTTCTGGTGCCGGTGGGGTTTTTGAAGAGAACGGATTTCACAATACAGTCGTCCGGCATCCTTGCGACGTGGCCGGCCCACCATAGTCTCCCAACTTTCGCCAGGTGTACGATGGGAATCTCTCCAAGTAGTGCCTGTAGCTCGTGATTCATACGTCTCCTCCACTCTCCGCTTTCCGTTTGCACTCCGCCAAAAATAGTCCGCAACACCTTTCGTTCAAAAACGGCAAGTGCACGTATGTCTTCCGTAAGCAAAGTTACCGTTTCAAGTCCGTAGAGGACTACCGGTCTTTTTAGCGTCCGGGACCGTGTACTATGTCAACTATTACCCATCACACCTTAATTGTGACAGGATAATTGACTACAGAAAAGGAAAAAAAATAGTGACCTGAGTGTTTTGCAGAACGCTAAACTGAGATTTAATTTATCTGAAAATAATTATTTCTCAGGAATTTCCAAGTTTTAAAGTTGCTGCTGGTGAACTGCAATTTGGTTTTGTTTTTCATGCAAACGTGCGGATCAAACATGTGCAAAGAGGATTTGTTCGACTGGTTTTACCGTATCTTTCTTGGCGTCATCTCGATGGCGAACCAACCACTGGTTGAAAGCCCCAATAAAAAAGTTAATAAATAAATAAATTTCGATGGATTATTACCTTACCCAAACCTATGTATGTCGTTTATTTGACCTTGGCGCACTCGAATATAGATGCAGAATGTGTCAATTGATTATTGATGACTTAACTGCATTTCATCGGACTGCATTTGGAAATAAGTAATGAACCAAACACGGGATGTATCCGGACTTTCTCAAAAGTGAACTGTTAAAGTTCGAGGAACTTCTGTTTGAATTCGGGTACACATTTTTGCACAAAAATTGGAAAGATTTAACTTGTTAAATAAGAATTTATCTATGTTGACAAATTGTAAATTAGATGAATTATCTGAATAAATGTAAATCGCTCAACGTATAAACCATTATACCTTTTCAATTAAAGTCTGCTCTTAATTTGGGGAGCTGTTTAATTTGTTTCCGAATAAAATACTAAGCACTGCAGAAGCGTGTAAACAGTTATACCGAACGCAAAGTAATTCTTGACAACGGCAAACTTTGAATCCCATGGGCTTTAATTTATCAAAGTCTGGATTTTAATTTCAATTGAAGGATGAAAGTTTTCAACAGTACCCATGCTACTTTGGGAGACTGTCACCGGAGAGTAATGAGAATAAAAGTACAGCAAAATTGAATTGACTTGCTTGTAAACGTTCTATCTAATTTGGCCGGTTTGTTGGTTTCATTGCTCGATAAAAAAAAACAAAGAAATATAATTTTGAAGCAATAAGATATTTGCGATGTTGATGTCCGTTAGGCTCAACAATTTGTACTTTTTCAGTCATATTAAATAATTGATTCGTTCAATTAAACAATTAATTTTGAAATTAAAATATTAAACTTTTTTGACATTTATCATAAGCTTGTATAAGTTTTTTAAAAAAAGTTTTTAGAAACGCCTGCAAACATTAAAATAGAAGACCTAATAATTTAGTCCTAACATTCAATACATTTAGCGAACGAATTGGTAGTTTACAAACTGAAACAGTTACCTACTAAACCGTGTCTCCATTTATTTCGAAGAAAAAGGAAAGTGCATGGGAACATTTTCCTGGACAAAATTAAAAGCTTTTTAGTAGAAATCTTCTTTCCCATAAAATTGCAATATAATACTATAACGATGTTTTGTTAATACTTACAACTCGGAATGATGCGTGACAGCCGCGGTCTCGGTTGCAAATTATAAGGCACAGTCCGGTAACAGTTTGAGTTTTATCGCCCTCTTATTACGGGTTTTACGACCAATTTTGGTCGCTCGATCCATTATACATAAGTGTGTAATAAAACCCATACTAAAACGTAGGAATGGTTTCAAAATTAACTTAAAATTAACTTAAATCAATCTATGAAGTCAATCAAATCAATTTCATTGCGTAACTACTGCGGGCACTGTTGCACCATAAACATACAAAACGCTTCATTTGTTTCGGTTAACTGTCGACTCTGCACGGTGCGTACACTATGTGTCATTGACTGACGCCGGTACCACATCAATGAAACGAACTTGATTGAAAAACAGGCTGGTGATGCTGGTTTATATAAAAACGATGCATCTGCACAAGTTTTGTACACACAGTTTTCACAAACTCGAAAAACGAAATTAGAAAAATCAGCAGTTTTTCAGATACACCACAAGGTTTTGGAAAACGACATGTCTTAAAAAGTATGAATTCCTTAAGGATTTTAAGCATTGATGTCTTAGCAAAGTTGTTCGAAATAATATAATTTCTTCCCCTAACCATTAATTCCGGTCTGATTTTTGAATAGGTCCTATCTGCAAACATAAACTAACCGAGCGAGAGTTTTTTTTTTCATTGTCGACATCTGTAGGGTATCGCAGCGTAGGGAGGTAACTTGGGACCATTTTTGTTTTCGCTATTCAAGAATTTTCTTGTGTTTTGTGCCGATTGTTTCAAATTTTGCAACGCATTCGCTCTGTTTCTCAAAAAGGAATGACAATTTATTCATGAAACTGGAACCTACATTTGTGGTAAATAGGCTCGATGCGAGTAATTCAGGTCTACTAAAATTATATGTGAGGGTTCATGACGCATCTATCTATCTATCTATCTATCAATACGACATATGGGAAATGACTAAAAGGGAGGGAACACGAAGGATGGATATTTTGTACCAGTTTCTGTGCAGGCTGGGCAGTACCTGTTAGAAAGCTATGAAGAAAGTTAAGTTAGTCGCTGACAAGTAGCTCGAAAATAAACTTTATTGCCATTCGTACGTTTTTAAGTTTGAGGCAGACACACCTTCTGTAAAATAATAAGTTTCAAACATGGCAAACAACAACCTACCAGTTTTTGTTCACTTTCCGACAAGAGTGTGTAAATAAAACAAAATAAAATTTCATCATTGCACAGGCAAGCCCAGAAACCGTTCGAACAAAACTTGAAAGAAAACCGAATAAAAGAAAAAAAGCTAATATAAGTTGTTCGCATTTTAGTCGTAAGATAAACGTAAATGTGGATTTCTGTAGACTTGTATAGAGACTTAGATTGTAAGAACCAGCACTACCAACACCGCAACCACAACCACCACCACCACCGTCGCTACCATCCCAACCGTCAGCGCTTTCGCCTCACTAACTATCCACTAACTTCAAAGAAAACAAAAAAGTGAATGAATGCAAACAGGAACCTGAAGATCCTCCCGTAGATAGAACGATAACACTGGCGAAATCCTTACAAAATTGCAGCAATTCTTCGCGAATTCAATTCAATGCACAGAAATTATGTATAGACCGGTGTAATCAAACACTGATGAACAAAAAAAAATATCAATAAATTGCAGTGTTGCATTGTGCACTATAAATCCGCGTATTTCGCGTAAATTTGGTTTCCTCGCTACCGGCGAATCGGCTGAAAGTTTTTAGTCATGCGTGCAAAATAAGTGCGATTGTGTTTACGCGTGTGTGTGTGTAAATGAGAGCAAGAATCGAAAGTCCACTGAAAGAGCCGAAAACGAAAATAAATTAAGTTTTAATTTAATATGTGCCTGAAATTTTCAAATTATGATAAAATTGGAAGAAGACAAAAAAAAAACAAAAATAAATCACGAATAAAAAGCGACCGGTACGACGAAACAGAAGCTCGCAGGCATGCAGAATATGAGAAGAATCAGTAACCAGTGCAAGCGCTAAAGTTTGGATTGTTGGATTTTTATACATTTTTAATGTCCTCTATATATACCCCTCCGGTGAGCCCCCGGGAACCGGGAAGACCGGGAAAAGTTTATTCGACGGCATCGCTTAAAGTTGTATTGTATTGTATCGTACCTACTGTTCGTCACCAATCTCCGGCACCGTTCACCACGAGAGAGAGAGAGAGCCCCCAGAGGAGTTCACACCCGTAGCAAAGCAAATGGGCAATGTTAATTTGATTAATGTTTCATTTTGCCGCCGTTCGATTCGGCTGCGAAAAAGTCAAACTTGCTCATGTTCCCCTCCTCCCATCATCGTCGCGGTGCGTGGGTCAGCTTCTTTCGCTGTAGTGTCCGGCAGAAAAAAAGAGAAACAAAAAACCAGAAACGAAACTAATAACGAAATAGAGTAGCAAGTTCAATATGCGCGAAAAATGTTTTTTTTCTTTCCTATCAAATATATTCTAGGATATTGACAAAATCGAAAAAGTTTTAGAAGCGATTAGAAGAATACAATAAGTTGAACTAAAGTACAGTGGTCTATCGAATAATATTCAGTAAGTACATTGGAAGTGTAAGGAAAACAAAAATAAATACAAAAAAAACTATAGCAAAGTGACATATGGAAAGAATAGATAAAGCATGTTTTGCAAATGGGTTAAGAGAATCTGTATTATAAATGTTTTATTTTTATTTAACCAAAGAATGAGAGAGGAAAAATAAAAACGAGCAGAGTATTATCATATCGAATGTTCTGAAAAGTGAAAGGTGTTTGTTTGCTTTTCTACAGCTGTAGTTGTTGATGACAGCCCTAAAATCCGAAAGTTATCTGTTAATATTTCAAAAATGGTAAGTAAATCTCGTCGTAAAACTCGTTTGAAGAGATAATTCGTATCACGGGAATGACACTTCCTATACCAACCTGTACAAAAAAACGTAGCCAACATAGAGCGAGCCCAAGTTGACAACTTCATAGAGCGGGATCAAACTGACAACTGAGTCGGATGTGTAAATTGTTAAATTTTGTTAGTTTTAGTTTGATTTTAGCCGAGGTTGTAGCGTCACATAGCCAATGCCAGGCAGGCAATTGATGCGAAATACCTGAAACTGTGAAAATGGTAAGTTAAATTCGTTTTGTGAAATCGCTTTGCGTTTGCCGCCTTTTTCATGTGAGCAATGAAAATATGACGTTATATCAGCCCCCTGATTCGTATCGCTCGTCGATATCTTACTTCGACTTCGATTTTTTTGTAGAGTTGGTGAAACAGGCCCAAAAACTATCTACGTAACAGCGAGTTTCGTATTTGGGAAGATATTGTCTAACGCGCAGAATATTCTCGACTGGTTTGAAGAATCTGCCCTTCTAGCACGGTTGTTACAGATATGTTGTGGTAACCGAATTTTGATTTTTAGGTGGAACAACAACCAACATAAATCGCTTAGTCTCGACAAAGACAGGGTGTACGAACGCGTCCTAGGAGTGTTCTGGGTGCTAACAAAAGAACACTTTACCTTCGACGGATCAGCCCTCAAGGAAGTTCTGGGCAACATTGAGATGGTTCTAATAATACAATAATACGTTATGTTTTATGTATGGCAATGAAGCTCTAAGACCCGCTAGCACATTTCGTAGTGTAAACGCAAAATCCTGGTGCAGGAAATCTGGTGGACCTCAAAATTAGAGCAATTTAAAAGCTAATTCACAGCTTGTCTAAGAAATCGTGCGTTATGGCATTTAGAAGATTCGGAATGAGACGAGATACCATTAGTACCATTAGTAGTTTTCTCCGATAACGGTACCTATTTCGTAGAAACGACTCGCACCTTGTCGGATGAATTGCACCAAGTCGAAGAAATAAATCAGCATTGTGCCGCCTTTACCCTTCCTTCACGCTGAATTCTATATTTACCCTCTGAAGCCTCTTGACAGTGCAAATGTCCCTCCTATAGTTAGTGTACTGGTCAGAGGTACGAATGAGTCCTCGCCAGGGACGGCTATAATATGGGATAGTGCTGGCAGCACTGGGTAAAGTAGATCAAGCTTTGAAGGTAGGGTAAACTCCAATACACATAAGCACGCATAAAATTTAATAAGCATATCGCTCACTCAATAGCGATTATACCAAAAAGAAATGCAGTGCAGTTCATACGGGGGACTCCGCATGCCCAAACTTGTCCAGATACTGTCTAAAACAACCATGCCCTGACAGAATATGTGTCAGGTAGAAGTTGACTTCTCCATGGCGTCTGTTGACCCACCGGGAGGCCGATCTTATGGTACTCCGTATGCCTCTAGTTCCACGTTGGTTGAAGCACTCTACGTCCTCGCTGATGATGATACCAATAGGCATCATACCCGCTAAGACGCAGATTGCTTCATGCGAAACTGTGCGGTACGCACTCACCACTCTTTTTTTTGTATTGTTTATGCAGGGAGAAAATCTTCATAGACAGCACCTTCACGGTGCCGAATAGGATTCACATGGTGCCAACATGCGCCTACCAACTAAAAACTATCCTGCTGCCCATTCCTGAACCCCTCCCGGAACTACCGTTAGGTTTTACTTCAGGAGGGAGGACGTGCCGAAGCACTCCGACTTGTCCGTTGCGTGTGTGGGTTCACACAACACCCTTGCCCTTGCATACCGCCACTACCCTTCACATAGGGCCTGGGCTGCCCAATCAGCCCATTACTGACCCTAGCAAGCTATGTCAGGCCCTGTCGTTGCAACCGTTCTAGCCGTTGCAACTCCGTTATCACCGCCGTTGCCGCCCTATCGACGGCACCCCATGCGCGCTGCTCAGCGCACATTCTCTGCACAATGTTGTCGGCGTTGGTGTCTTCCCCAACGACCGCAAGCATCACCCGCCGAGTGGACGTAAACCGCGAGCAGTTAAAAATCACATGCTCCGCCGTTTCCTCGGCTACCGTGCAAACGGGGCAAAAGGGTGAATCTACCCGCCAGCGTGTATGTAGATACTTCTTGAAGCATCCATGACCCGACAGAAACTGGGTAAGGAAAAAGTTTACCTCACCATGACCTCTGCCGATCCAGGACGATATGTTCTGGATCAGCCTATGGGTCCACCTACCATGGTCGGTGCGATCCCATTCCGCCTGCCAACGCCTAATAGAGTCCAGCCTAACTCTGTCCCTAGCGCCCCTGACGTTCCTCTGCCTATGGCACTCGATATCCTCACCTAGGAGTATGCATATTGGAATCATGGCTGCAATAACCCCAATCGCATCCAACGATATGGTACGGTAGCCGCACGCAACGCGCAATGCTAACAGCCTGAACACCTTGTTCAGACATGCCTGATTGCGCTTACTCTCCAAAGCCGGGGCCCACGCCGGTGCACCGTATCGTAGCACCGACATGGCAACGCTGGCCATCAGGCGTCTCTTACTGCTGCTAGGACCGTAGCCGTTCGGCATGAACTACAGCGCAGACTACAACTTAGACAGCGCAGTGACCGCCGTTGACGCTTTACCACAAGCATAATCCACATGGCTGGTGAAGTTCAGCCTGTTGTCTGTCATGACACCCAGGTACTTCACACTTCGTTTGGAGACAATCACCTGTCCCCCAACGATTATTTTTGCCTCTAGGGCCGACTTGCGCACTCACCACTCTCAAGCACATGAGACGATAGGCACTTTCCAGCTTGCCTAGGTAGCTTTTGGTTCCTAACGCCGCTGACCGCACGTTGGCAAATAGCTTTCGCTTGCTGCTATATACCGCAGAGCTATTAGACATCATACGAGACAATGCCGAAATAGCTGTGGAAGCCTTCTTGCAGGCATAGTCGACGTGGCTCCCGAACTTGAGCTTGTCGTCGACCATGACTCCCAGGAGTTTTAAGGACCGCGTTGACGAAATAGTGCAGTCCCCGATGCTGATATTTGCTTGCTGCACCGACTTGCGGTTGTTCACCACGATAACCTCCGTTTTATGATGCGCTAGGTCCAGTTTCCTGGATCGCATCCAATCTTCAACAATGCTTATAGAGTGGGCAGCCGTCAACTCAACCTCTCTGATAGATTCACCGTAGACTTCTAAGGTGATGTCGTCCGCAAAGCCGACAATCACCACCCTACCGGGAACTTTAACTTCAACACCTCGTCATACATGACGTTCCACTACACCGGGCCCAATATGGAACCTTGCGAAACCCCTGCGGTGATTGGAACGCACTTCTGACCCTCCTCTAATTTTCCAGAATCCTGTACAGCGACACCGGCACTTAGACGTTCCGAAGTAAGTTGGCTATGGAGTCCCAGCTAGCGCTGTTAAACGCATTTCTCACGTCGAGCGTGATAACTGTGCAATAGCGGATACCTGTGCTCTTACGCTGGATTGCCACCTCGGCTGTCTTAGTGACCGACAAGATGGCATCCACCGCAGATTTGCCTTTTCGGAAGCCGAATTGGTTCCTTGACAGACCGTTTGTATCCTCAGTGTACTGTACGAGTCTGTTAAGGATAACCCTCTCCAACACCTTGCCGGCAGTATCGAGCAAACAGATCGGCCTATATGACGAGGGGACACCCGGAGGCTTTCCCGGCTTCGGCAATAGGACCAGGTTCTGTCGCTTCCATCTGTCCGGGAAGTGGCCAGCTTCCAGGCATCTACTCATTACTGCCCCGAATAATTAGGAAGTTTCTAGAATAGCCGCTTTAATGACCATATTCGGGATTCCGTCTGGCCTCGGTGCCTTGCTCACCTTTAGGGATTTAGCGATCTCAATGAGTTCCTCGTTCGTAACCGTCACTTCCTCCCCGACCTCTAAACAGCCGTCGCCCACGTTACTTTGAATGGGCGGCTGGGGGGGCCGACCATCCTACGCTATGGTCTGAGATACTGGAACGTCGGCCGTGGGACAACTCAGCGGCCTGAGTCCAGAGCCTTGGCTCGTGGCGCGGAAAGAGGCCCTTGATGATCCGCTCCAGCATCTCTGGCGATTGTAGTAGTTTGGTATGATAAGCTTGCCTTACTAAGGCCACGTTACCGTGTCTCGTGATGAGTCTGTCTTTTTAACTTTAGTCCCGAGGCATACCGTTTCTTAATTTAGCCACCCGCTGTCTTGAGCCGCTCCTAACCTGTGCTTGGTTGTGGAATCGTTAAGCCATCGGGAGCTGCCCCTAACATAGGAACAGACACTCGAGGCTTGTCAGTCTTATTCTTCGTTATTCTTCGTTACTACACTAAGCGTTCGCAAGGATGTCTCCTCCCTCTGTCGGTATACGACCTTAGTTTCCATCGGAGTTGGTAATCCGATCTCCCCCAAAATTGCCCTTATTCCGACTGTATCACAAGGAGGTAGGGATGGTAGCTGCAGGATAAGAGGCTAAGGATATTACCAAGCCGTAACTCCTAGATTTTTAAAATTTCTTTTTTCAATACTTTGCACATTTTCTCTTTTTTGTTGTTGTTGCAGTGTTGCTAATAGACTATTAAGAAGAGAATGTTATATATAACATGTGAAATCTAATTTCAACAAGAGGAGCCTAAGTACTGTAATAAATGCCGCCCCTGGCGTGCATTTTAGCATGCATGTTTACTGGGTTAATTCCTATTGTGCCTACCATTTTGAATTTCAATTTCAACTGCATTTTCAAGCGCTATTGAGGTCCATGTCTAATTTAATGTCCCATTTAACCTCCAATTGAGGTTCAATTGAATAAAAGTTCTATTTAAAATCAAATTTAAAAGTCCAACTTCAAATCTGTTTTAGCTACGATTTCAAGTCGAATTTCATATGTAATTTAATGTCCCATTTTGAGTCCATATACCTTTTTTTGTCGAAATATCAGGCAGTATTAAAA
The DNA here is from genome assembly GCF_943734655.1 of Sabethes cyaneus. Classification (NCBI taxonomy): domain Eukaryota; kingdom Metazoa; phylum Arthropoda; class Insecta; order Diptera; family Culicidae; genus Sabethes; species Sabethes cyaneus. The sequence goes on along the minus strand of NC_071354.1, from coordinate 166,679,597 downwards.
ATCCGTTTTCGATAGTTAACTGACTGTACAGCCGAAAATTCCCAATAAAATACATCCCATTTAACTCTCATTTCACCTCCAATTTCAAATATAATTTAGGTCCAATTTCGGATTTAGTATAATGCCCCATTTTAAGTCCAATTACATGTCTAATTTAATTCCAACTTCACCTCCAATCCGAGGTTTAATTTGAAGTTCAATTACCTGACGAATTTTAAGTAAAATTTAAATTTAAGTCCAAATTCAAGTATTTCTGCCTGGTTTCATATCCAATTTTAAGTATAATTTTAGTCCGCTATCACTTGCCAATTACTTACTTTACTTTACTTTACTTTACTTTACTTTAGTGGGAACGGTCCGTTACCGATCCTGCGCCGAACGAATTATGGTCCTCCAGTACCGTCGGTCCTGGGCTGCCGTTTTCCAATCCCCACGAACACCAACTGAACGTGCCTCGTCTTCGACAGCACACACCCACCGGGTGCGGGGTCTGCCTTGGAGTCTACGGCCTCTTCCTGGTTCTCTACTGAAAATAGTTTTGGCTACTCTTTCATCGGGCATTCTGGCCACGTGTCCAGCCCACCGCAGCCTGCCACATTGCACTACCTTCACTATATCAGCATATTTGTATACTTGGTACAGCTCGTGATTCATGCGTCTGCGCCACACTCAATTTTTCATTATGCCACCAAGTATAGATCGCAGAATTTTACGCTCAAAAACCCCAAGCACTCGCCGATCAGCTTCCTTTAGCGTCCATGATTCGTGTCCGTAAAGGGCCACCGGGAGGATTAGTGTTCTATAGAGCGCCAGTTTTGTGCGAATTTGCAAACTACGGGACTTCAGCTGGCTACGTAATCCGTAGAAAGCCCGATTCGCGGCTTACATAGTTGTCACATGTCACGAGTGCACCAAGGTATATAAATTCCTCCACTATTTCATATCGTTCCCCATCTAACTCCACCTCGGCACCAACACCACTAGAGCTCCCACGTTCCCTACCAGCAACCATGTACTTCGTTTTGGCGGTATTAATGGTAAGTCCCAATCTCGCAGCTTCCCTTTTAAAGGGCCTGAAGGCCTCTTCCACTGCTCTACGGTTGATTCCGATGATATCGACAGCCGTAAAACAAAGAAGCAAGTGAGATTTTGTGATGATAGTTCCATTCCTTTCCACGTTTGCCCTTCGTAATGCACCTTCCCAGGCAATGTTGTATAGCAGGTTAGAGAGTGCATCCCCTTGCTTCAGTCCATCCAACGTCACGAAAGCAGCTGAGGTCTAACCTGCTATTCTAACGCATGATTTGGAACCGTCCAGCGTCGCACGAATCAGCGTAACTAGTTTCGTCGGAAAACCATGTTCTAGCATTATCTGCCACAGCTCATTTCGTTTAACTGAATCGTACGCCGCTTTAAAGTCCACAAACAGATGGTGTGTCTGCAAGTTGTACTCCCGGAACTTGTCTAGCAACTGGCGCAGGGTAAACATCTGATCCGTCGTGGAGCGACCCTCACGAAAACCAGCTTGGTACTCGCCGACGAAGGACTCCGCTAACGGTCTCAGTCTGCAGAACAGGATACGGGAAAGCACCTTGTAAGCAGAATTGCGCAATGTAATTCCTCGATAGTTTTTACACTCCATTCGATGTCCCTTTTTGAAAATTAGGCAAATGAGGTCATCCAACCACTCCTCCGGCATTTGTTCTTCCTCCCAGATCCTGACAATGATCCGGTGGATTGCTTCGTACAGTCGCTCGCTCCCCGCTTTTAGAAGTTCAGCCGGGATACCGTCCTTCCCAGCAGCCTTACCATTTTTCAGCTCACTGATTGCCTTCTTAACCTCCTCCTGTGTTGGTGGCTCCACAGCTTGACCATCGCTTACAATTTCTATCCTGTCCCTGCTGATCTCCGGATTTACCTCTCCATTCAATAGTGTCTGAAAGTGCTTTTTTCACCTGGCTGCTACCGCCGTTTTGTCGGTAAGCAGGTTGCCATCACTATCATTGCACATCACAGGCATGGCAAAATTCCTGCATCTCACCGTTTTATAGAAACTCCGTGTGTCGTTGCTGGGGTATGGCTCCTCTGCACCGGCGAGCACGTGCTCCTCGTACTCGCGTTTCTTTAGACGATGGATTCTTTTTTCCGCAGCTCTAGTCTCTCTGTATCTCTCTCTGTCTTGACGCGTTGCCGCAGTGAGCATGCGACTCCTGCCCTGGTTCTTTTCGTCTGTCACTCTCTGGCATTCGGCATCAAACCAGCTGTTACGCTGTCTTCCACTGCTGTCTTCGCTGCTGTTTGGATGGCACCATGGATGTTCCTCCACAGCCCATTTATATCTTCTTCTTCTACCTGCTGTTCTGCGATTCGCTGGTCAAGCTTCCTGGCGTACTCCACTGCTACGCCGTCTGCCGTTAAGCGCTGGATGTTGAAACGCAGCGTCCTTTCAGTGCGACGATAGTGGTCAGAGTCGATATTTGGTCCACGAAAAGACCGTAGATCGATAATATCCGAAAAGTGTCGACCGTCAATCAAGACATGATTGATCTGAGAGCTAGAGTCTCCATTTGGATGCCTCCAGGTGTGTTTCCGAATATTCAAACGTAGAAAGTAGGTGCTACAGATGGCCATCCCTCTGGCCGCGGCAAAATTTATGAGCCTCAGACCGTTATCATTGGTCGACAGATGCAGGCTATGTCTTCCAATAACTGGACGGAAGAATTCCTCCCTTCCGATCTGCGCGTTTGCATCTCCGATGATGATTTTCACGTCGTGTTTTGGACACTCTCCATATGTCCTCTCAAGCTTGTCGTAAAACTCGTCTTTAGCATCATCGGATTTATCATTTGTCGGTGCGTATAAGTTGATTAGGCTATAGTTGAAGAATTTGCCCTTAATCCTCAATACGCATATACGATCATCTACGGGCCTCCACCGGATAACTCGTTGCTTTTGTTTTCCCAACACTACGAAACCGACTCCATGTTCTGCTTTCTTACCGCCACTGTAGTAGATGTGGTACTTGAAAGAAGTGCCTGCAATAGGGTTTACTGCACGGAACTCCCTTTCTCCGAAATTTGGCCATTTGGGAAATTTGGGTCATTTTGAGACCGATTTCAGATCTAATATAATGTCTACTTTAATTCCTATTCCACCTCCTAATTTCAAGTCCAATTTCAAGTGCATTTTCAAACCCAATTCAGGTTCAATTTCAAGTTCAATTTAATACGCCAAAGTCAAATTTGAAAGTTGAAATCAGTCATCAAGCTTAAATTATAGTTAAATTCAATCCGATTTCAAGTCTAATGTAAATCCCCATTTAAGCAAAATATCATGCCTAATTTCTTGTCCGATTTTAAGTCTATCTTTTAGTCTAATTAAATTTTAATTCAAATCCGACTTGTAGTCCAATTTCAAAGCTAATTAAATTTCAATTTCAAGGTTACGTCTAATTTCAAGTCCCCAAGCCCAAGTTTAAGCCCGAATACGAAGTAAATTCAAGTCAAATTTAATTTCAAATGTAATTTGAACTTCACGACTCAGCTCTGACTATGCACAATTGCTGGTTTTCCCATGAAATTTAACGTAAAACAAGTCATCATGGTGGAATTCGGATGTCCGGAGTTTTGGCCTATTTGCCGGTTTTTGTGTGGTGGATAGATTAATTACCGTTCTCCGATTATTATTTAATAATTATTAGGTCAAAACGTAATTTTGAAAGGTCGGTGTCCCGCCTTCTGTTTGTTATGTTTGCGTGCGCCGCAATTTTAGACAAATTCAAAATGAAGTGATCATTAGCTGTTTCGTATATGCACACATAAGGATATTGCGGCCTATATAATTTCCGTCCATGTTTGCTGTGGTGGGGTAAGCAATGGGTAGGCAATCATATAGAAAATATATGCAGAAGCTCAATCCTTTAAATTCTATCAATTTTTATTAACTGGCTATCAAACCCCTTTATAGGAAAGTCGACTAAGTGGAAAAATTCCCTACCATGGATCACCTTTGGGATGCGAAATAAAACCAAGTACATACAACGTAATAGTTTATTATCGTAACTCGCCTTTCCGCGCGTTCAATTATACATCAGCTGTTCTTACGATTTTGCTTCCAAATTTTATCGTAAGATATTAATCTGAATTGTAAAAATAAAGCGTCCTACTCTCAACGATGTCAGCAATGCGGTCCCTAGAATAGCTCCTCTCTTTGTTTTTGCGATTTTTCTCCAGTCAAATAATAAAATCTTCTATTACTATTCTTCTTTTACTACTGCAGTAATATGTTTAAATAAAAATAAAATAAAAACGATTTTTTTACAATTTATCACACACAAAACTTTTGGACATAAGTTCATTTTTTAACTTTCTTCTTATCGGTTTTACCAAGAAGTAGAAACGAGACTAATGAAGTAGACTTTTTTTTCATAGTAAATTTCATCGACTAAATGTAAATATTTTTCCTCTCTTAATGGTTCATCTAACTCTACTAACTTTCCGTGCTGAAGTGGATCTGTTTTTGTGTTGCCTTTGCTCTGGTCTAATGGCAACCGCATTAACCTAAATAACAGTAATATGACATTCATATTTCCACATAACTTTTAGGATGATGAAATGTGAACATTTTTCGTTGCCTTTACAGAGGTTCTCAAACTGCAAAAAATTCTCTTCCAATGACTGAAGAAAACTATAGCCGTTATTAACCGGTGAAACATTTCATCCCATGTGGGATGAAATGTTTCACTCGTTTACTTTCTTAAAGCTGTGGATCGTCTCTCAGCTGCTTGCAGCGCCGAGGCACTTGCGCGGTGAATGCAGACAAACACATAAAGCTTTCATGCGAAAACCTGAACTTGAAGAGTTTCTATAGAACTGTGGATGAGCTTTGTCTCCCATCCCACCTTTTTCGCATACGTTACGAACGAACGGTTTAGTTTAGGATGATGATGTTTGCTTTTAATGCTGTTCTTAACTGATGAATGAATGATTTTCGTTTGTTCGGGATGACCTCCAGTTGTATCAAAGGTATGTGTATGGATGTTGCTTGTGTATGAGTGTTCTGTTTATTTTTTGATTGATAAATTTTTGGTTTCGAACGTGTTACTGATAAGTACTCTCCACTTATCGGGCTCTGTTAAAAAACTACGATTGTTTAGTGTTTTTAAAATATGAAGAAGTTATGTGCAACAGTTAAAAAAAACTTAAAACAGACGATTCTTTCTATACTCTTTTTCTTCCTCTACACCAACAAAAGCCCTGCGTGCTGTTTTTAACGGGCGTGATTTTTACAGAACGGGCGACCACCCTTCGCGAAAAAGCTTTGTCCTTCGAGGTTCTTTTTGCAGCTCTGGAATAGAAATTGATGGTTTTAGTTCCGCGTTGGGTTAGTTACAACGAACGGTAACAAATGAACTTACGGTGCAGTTGAAGCACTGACTGTGATAGTTGTTGTTCAAAGCTTCCACCCATTTGTCGCCGGCTTCGACGGGGAATCCACAGGCGAAGCACTTGGTGGTGAAAAGTTCATTCCAATCGTTCTCGCAGTAGGGATCGCCTTCCTCCAGGAAGAATGGGCTATTGCCGAACAGTTTACCGCAGTAGGTGCACTTGAAGCATTCCGGGTGGAATTGCTTGCCGATTGCGTTCAGGCAATCACCCTGGAAGGATGAGAGTATTAAATCAATGGCACACGGCGTTGAGTCTTGTTAAGTTGCAAACCTTCACTCTGTTGTTACACTTGCTGCACACCGGAGCCAGGAACTCTTCGAAACAGTATTCGCAATACAGGTCTCCTTTCTCCTCGACGAATCCGATCTCGGCGAGCGGACGCTTGCAGTTGGCGTTATGACAGATGAAGTGGTCGGGGCACCAGATTCGGCCGAGTGCGGTGATGAAGGGTCCTCTGAATGGGGCGAAACAATTGCAATTCAATGATGGCTACTAGAAATGTGGGATAATTTGTTGGCTGCCCTGTGGGCAGCAACGTTTACCATTTTCAGTTGAAGGATATCGCACGCGTTAATACAAACACGCATGTAGTAATTCAAAAAGCAAAACGAAAAAGCAATGCTGATATCTAATTGCGTAGCGTCTTAGCTTATATGTGAGTTTTACCCTCTTTTGCTTAAGTTGCTTCTCTTCCAAAGATCAGAAAATTAAACCAATTCATGATACAATTTGGATTGCATTATATTTGGTAAGGAACAGCTAAACAACGGCGTCTGTCTCGAGGCGAGTGACTGAAAATGAAATGCTGTATCCCATAAGCTATACCTAAGATGGCAGAACCATCAACGAGATGTAGGTATTGCGATTTCGGGAAGGTAATATACCGAAACTCTCATTTACCATGAACATATAAGATGGAAATACGGAACGGATCAACCTCGTTGTATGTGAAATCGTTGTGTGTAAATTTCGCGTGTTTCGCGTTGTGTGTAAAGCTCGCGGGGAAAGCTCGCACTTAGATGACGCAACGTTTGAACATCCAATTGTTGACGGCAGATGGCGTGGTAACGGAATATACCAAAAAGCTTGATCAACGAATCGCAGTCATAAGTGGGTTGTTTTCCTTGTGTGGACTCATCACTGCTACCATTATAGTTGATCTATTGTAATACCACCCGGGTGTTTGCTGTATGACCCGCACTGCATTTCTTTTTGCTATAATCGCTATTGAATGAGCAATCTACTTATTAAATTTCATGCGTGCTTGCGTGTATTGAGGTCCACCCTTCCTTTAAAGCTTGATCTACTTTACCCACTTATTCCTAGCTACTAGTACTATCCCATATTATAGTCGTCCCAGGCGAGGACTCATTCGTATCTCTGACCAGTACACTTAACTATAGCAGGGACATTTGCACTGTCAAGAGGCTTCAGAGGGTAAATATAGAATTCAGCATGAAGGAAGGGTAACTATAGGAGGGGCCTGAGAATAAACCCATGCTAAAGTCACTTGACATCGAATGGTTTGATTCTACTAAGATTCGAACCCACGACTACTCGCTTGTCAAAGCAGACTCGATAACCTTGTGGCTACGGAGCCCCCTATAAGTCGGTTAGGTACGACGCGTGGAAGACAGCGTTTCATGTCGGCAAGCCATAGAGTGGCAGATGAGAAGAACCAGGCCACGAGTCGTGAGCTCACTTTGATTCCACGTCAGAACAAAGAGGCTAGAGCTGAGGGAAAAGAACCAACCTTCTAAAAAACGCGAGTGCAAGGAGTACGTGCTCTCCAGCGCAAAGAAGAAATACACCAGCAACGACACACGAAATTTCTACAAAGCGGTGAAGTGGAGGAATTTTGGCATGTCTGTGATGTGCAATGCTTAATGATAAAACAGTGTTAGCAGCCAGGTGAAAGGAGCACTTTCAGACGCTGCTGTTGAATGGCGAGGTAAACACGAAAATCAGCAGAAACAGGATAAGAATTGTGGGCGATGTCCAATCTCACACTTGGCCTCGAGATACGAAGCTGGTCTAACAAGCCAGTAGTCGTATGATTGAATCTCGGTTAGGAGAGGCTGTTAGAGTCCATAGGATCGTAGCACTAGCCCTGCAATTGTCATGTACTCTAACAGCTGGCTGCGAAGTCTATCGTAATAAAAAACAGAACATCGCCTCGATTGCAAAAACAATCGAGGCATTACACTGTTAAATTCTTCCTATGAGGCGTTCTCCCGTTTCCTGTTCTGCAGACTGAGACCGTTAGAGGAGTCCTTCATTAGTGTGTACCAAGCTGGTTTTCATGAGCTTGTTGCTCCACGACGAAACAGATGTTTACCTTACGTAAGTTATAAGATAAGTTCGGGTGTACAACTTGCAGACTGTTTTTGGACTTTAAAGCGGCGTGCGATTCAGTCAAACGAAATGAGTTGTGGCAGATAATGCTAGAACAAGGTCTTCCGACGAAATTAGTTACTTCGGGAGAAGTCAGCTATCCATCCTAAGAAGAACCCGAAAGATAAGAAATCACGTGAGGACATCGGAAAGACCTATTATGCTTTGCATACGGGAAATGACTCCAGTGGTGTAAAATGCGAAATCGGTGCTTATTGATTCAAGTTTTGATGTAAATTTGGTAACAGATGCTGCATGGGAACTTTTCTAATAGAAAGACCAAGCAATACATCAATCCGTCAAACGAAGCCCAAGAATACCAAGAGGATAGGCAAGTAAAATTCCATTAACAATACTAGGGACATTTATCGCGGGTGTATAGATTAATGGCAAATCGGTTCGAGCAGAATTTTAATGCCAAAGATATTCGTTGGGAGACCAAACATTCAAGAGCTTGGGAGTACTTGAAGTTGGACTGGACATTCATCTAATCGGAACTAATCCAAAACTTTTCTTTAAAATCAAAGATGTGTAAGTTTATATTCAGATGGATTCAGGAGTAAGGTCAATTTTCCATTAAGATGGTAGCCCCATCAGCGGGATAAGGACCTTAGGTTAACAGCCTACTGTACCAGAACATAAAAAAGAAGAAATCTATCTGGATTATTGGCAACGACCTTTAGCAGGAAAACACGGACACGAATCGGAACATGGAATATACTGACCCTTGCCCAGCAGGGCAAGCTGGCTCAACTTACAAGGGAAGCTAGTGGCGAACACAGGACATCATCCGGGCAAGTCTTGCTCTACTCTGGCATACGAGGTGAAAATGCTACTCGAGAAAGAGGAGTTGGATTCCTACTGAGCCCAGGGGCATATGCGGCCCTGATGAAGTCGGAACCAATAAATGAGCGAATAATCGTTGCCAGATTCAGAACACGAGTTAGGAACCTTACGGCAATCCAGTGCTATGCGCCAACAGATGCTGCCGACCTGCAGGAGAAAGAGAGTTTTTACAGCCAGCTGAACAGCGTGGTTGAGAAAATCCCGAAGGGGAACATCCAAATTCACATGGGCGACTTCAACGCGAAGATTGGCTCAAACAACGCGGACCTTGAACGCGTCATGGGACGCCATGGCCTAGGAGAGATGAGCGAAAACGGGGAGCTGTTTACAGAATTCTGTGATAATAACGACATGGTCATTGGTGGATCGTCTTCCCCCATAGACCAGTACATAAAGTCACGTGGGTTTCCCGCGACGGCCGAACAGAAAACCAAATCGACCACATCTGCATCATGCAGTGGAGAAGGAGCCATCTTGATGTACGCAACAAACGCAGCGCTGATATTGCATCCGACCATCATCTTGTTATCGCTGAGATACGTCTGCACGTCGCACGTGTCCAACAACGGGAGGAGAAAGTTGGGTGCCGCTACGACGTCCGCCGATTGGAGAATCCTGAGGTGAAAAGAGCCTTTGTTGAACAACTTGAATCTCGAGCCTCGTAGTTGCCACCTGGTGGAACCGTCGAAGAGCAATGGACCGGCATCAAGAACGCCTTCATCACGACCAGTGATGAAACCCTCGGAAAAGCGCGCAGTGGGCGGAGGGAGTGGATTTCGGATGAAACTTGGAGGAAGATCGACGAGCGGAGAGAGGCGAAAGCCGGCATTGAGCGAGCGCGGACCAGATCGGCTAAGACAGCTGCCCGTCAACGATACGCCGAACTGGAGAGGGCTGTTAAACGTGCTTGTAGGCGGGACAAGAGAGCCTGGACTAACTCCCTAGCCGAACAAGGAGAAACCGCCGCCGCCAATGATGATATCCGTTTGTTGTACGATATTTCTCGCCGCCTTAGTGGTGTCAGGATGAATACAAAGATGCCGCTAAAGGACAGAGCTAGTCAGCTATTGACTGACCGTACAGAACAGCTTAAGCGATGCACTGCACATTTTAAACAACTCTTCCGAGTTTCAAATGTCAGAGACCAACAAAACCAGCAGTGTATGATGCCTACAGTTCGTCGAATAGATCGCGCGAACTCGGAGGCGCCATCGCTGGATGAAATTGTAGCAGCCATCAAGAGTATGAAATCCACTAGAGCGCCAGGGATAGATCGTATTTCAGCCGAAATGCTCAAAGCTGACCCATCTTTGTCAGCCCAGATGATGCATCAGCTTTTCAGCAATATTTGGGAAACCGCAACTTTTCCGGTGGACTGGATGCAGGGCATATTGGTCAAAGTCCCTAAGAAAGGAGACCTAACTGAATGGGGTAACTGGCGTGGAATCACGTTGCTCTGTATTACTCTCAAAGTACTCTGTAAGGTAATCCTCAACCGGATCCAGGAGAAGATCGACGCTACTCTCCGGCGGCAGCAAGCTGGATTCCGTGCTGACCGATCATGTGTAGACCATATCGCAATCAGGACTCCAGGACTCTTTTCTGCTGGTGTTCGTTGACTTCGAAAAGGCGTTCGACCGACTCAATCACGAAAACATCTGGGGCGCACTTAGGCGTAGAGGAGTTCCAGATAAGCTAGTCCATCTCATCGAGGCTCAGTACGAGGCGTTCTCGTGCAAGGTTTTGCACTACGGCCTCTTGTCCGACCCCATAAGGGTTACTGCTGGCGCGAGACAGGGCTGCATTTTATCACCGCTTCTGTTTCTCATCGTTATGGATGAGATATTAGTTGGAGCAATTGACAGTAGACCAAATCGAGGATTGCCTTGGAATCCTCTAACGATGGAGCAGCTCAATGACCTCGATCTAGCCGACGACATTGTTTTGCTCGCACAACGCCGAAACGATATGCAGAGCAAGTTAGATGACCTCTCCGAGAGCTCCCAGGCAGCAGGTCCCACAGTCAATGTATCGGAAACTAAGTCTATGGTAGTGAACACTGACAATTCCTCCAACTTCACAGTAGCGGGACAACAAGTTGAGCAGGTAGACGCCTTTCAATATCTTGGTAGCCAAACAACGCCCGATGGTGGTACCAAGACAGATATAGCCACACGGATCAGGAAGGCCAGGGGTGCCTTTGCAGGTCTGCGAATCATTTGACGCTCAAACCAGATCACGCTACGTACGAAAACCCAAATCTTTAATTCAAACGGTAAATCCGTATTGCTATATGCCTGCGAAACGTGGCGCGTCTCAGCGGAGACAACGCAAAAACTGCAGGTATTCATTAACCGGTGCCTGCGATACATTATTCGTGCTTGGTGGCCTGATAATTGGATATCCAATGAGGAACTCCATCGTCGGTGTCATCAATGGCCGATAGCCACAGAAATTTGTGAGTGTAGGTGGAAGTGGATCGGACACACCTTGAGGAAAGGAGCGAACGAGGTTTGCAGAGAAGCACTCGACTGGAATCCACAAGGACAGCGTAGAAGATGCAGACCCAGAGGCTCATGGCGACGGAGCTTAGCCAACGACATCCGGGCTGTAGACGAGAACCTGTCCTGGCGACAGGTAAAAGCCATGGCGGGTAACCGTCAAAAGTGGAGATCTCTGATTTCATCCCTTTGTTCTGCCGGACCGGCGGATATGGACACATAAGTAAAAGTAAGTAAGTAAAAGTGGCCGAACACAATGCGCAGGGTTTGTTGCAAGAATGTCTGACAGCTACTCTGCAAAAGTGGTGTTTGCTTCAAATCCAGTAGGAACCAGATGAGCAAGCGTAGCAAGCAACATATCTACATCAGTTGGATCGACGTCTGGCGGAGAGTACACGGTGTCCAAGGAACCGGGTGAATAGGAGAAATTTTGTTCATCAGGTTATGTCTTAGGATGGCAAGTCAATTAAATGAGTTAGTATAGGTGAAAAGAACTTAACTGATGTCTTCTCTCAATTAACTACATTAAAGGCGGTACCATTTGATCATTCTGAAGAACTGCTGATTAAGCATATTGCTATGTCAGCTGCAACAACAACTGCGGTTAAGTGGGAAGAAATAGCTGAGAAGTCGAAGATAGACCCTGAGATTCAGCAAGTTTTGAAATGTCTCAACATCTCACTTCTGTTCCGGGTAGTAGCCAACGAACGCTGCCAATTCGGCATATACCCTTGCGAATTGATAGAATAGTCATAAGGAACCTTCAAAATTCGATGACTGTCTAGTAAACTGACGTCACTCTAGCCGTCTAGCCGGTCCTGATTGACAACGACTGATCAGGATAGATGTGAGCTAAGCGGTTGGTCGAATATTTGAAGAAAATATAGTATTTTTGTAAAATTAATTCACACTACATTTTATACCGCCGAGCAGGTAGACAGATAAAACACTCAACCGGAGATTGGGAATTCCATGTTTGAATATTTATTAGAATTAACCAGCTTCTAATATAGTCGAAACTGTGGAATCTAACTGATTATTTTCAACAAACCTAACCGAGATGAATACTTAAGCAAAAGAGTTCTAAACCATCACATCAATATGTAGTCGAATTGTTTGTATAAAAAAAACCAAAGCACAACCCAATACTTACGTGACGATTTTACTGTTGCACTTGTTACAGACCGGTACCTTGTCGGCCAGCGACAAGGCAGCTCCGGTGGAGTTCTCCTTCGGGGACCCCTTGTCCCCTGCTGCCAGAATGGTCTGTCCAATACCGGCAGTGTTGTAGTTGTAGTTGCTATTGCTATTGTTGTTATTGTTGTTGCTGTTGTTGTTATTGTTTTTCTCCACATAGGAACGTCTATCACGCGCATGCGAGGTTAGTTCGGAACTTACTTTCCTGCGGTTGACCTGACCGAGCCCGAGCTCGTCCGGTGTGCCCGTGTTGCTGTGGTTGTTGTTTTTCGGTCGCAAAACAACGCTGTTGACAGTTATCGGTGTCGTGCCAGGGGTGAGCGGTTTGAGATCTTTCGGTTGGGATTGTACGAAGGGAGCGGTTGTCGATTTTGGGAATGGAGGTGGAGCAGGGATGGTTGCGGAATCACAAATGTCTATGATTTTTGACATCGGATGCGCGGGATTCAGGAGTCGTTTGGGTGCTGTGTCTACTCCGTTATTCAGAAGGTTTTCTTTATTTTTCAACCGATTGTCCTGAACGGACGGGAGAGGTTTCTGAACTGCTTCGTGCTTCTTCAGTCTGGCTTCCAGCATTTCCTTAAGCACGTTGGAAGCTTGCTTACGGTAGTCATTATTGCCGTTTATGGAAGCAAGTTTGCTTACCGAATTGTCCAGAAGAGTTGTGGCCGTGCCGGGCTCATAGTGCGATTGTTTAAGCGGAGATTTCTTGCGGCTGGTGGTTTCTGCAGAGGTAAAGTTAGTTAGCACACAAATAGGGTTAGCAAAAGTTAAAGCCATGCACTTGGATAAAAAATTGATAAAAGACAACACTCAAAAACCATTCGAACAACGAAACAACAACAAGGTATGATAGAGTAAGGTGGACCTCACACCTGATTTGCTGGTTGCAGCAGCCACACAGTGGAACTCGGCCACCAGGGGCGACAGCTTTGTTCAAAACACCGCGTCCACGGGTGGGAGCAGTGGTGGAACAGGCAGCCCGTCCCTTGTTCAATGCGCCGGAACCTGCGCTAGCATCAGATCGATCAGTATTATTGGTTTGACTGTTTCCACGGTTATTACTACTGAAGCCAATGCTGCTGTTGTTAATGGAAGGCCAGTGGCCATTTAATGCTGCCGGAGCCGTTGGTGCGGATGCTGAAGGCAGCGGTGGCTTCATAGAGGACGGTGCTCCGACGGTTGGGTTAGTGTTAGACAGATAGGATGGTAGTTGCGGTGGCCACGACTGAATTAGATCTTTAGTATTGTCCTCTCGTTGTAACGGTAGCGGAGGCAGCCCACCTTCGCCAACGATGAACTCATTGAATTGAGCTTTGAATCCGGAAGTCGGTGTTGGTGAACGAGATGGTATTTTAGGCAATAGTATGCTCGCTTTGCGCGCGCTTCTGCTGGGGAATCTGTCTACAATAGGCTCAGAGAAAAGGGATGTGGACGGGAAGCTGGCAGGTGCCGATGGAAAGGCAGGAGGTGGGAACGACTGTACGGGCTGTGGTTGGGGTGGAAGTTGGGATTGCTGTTGCGCCAATTGCTGTACCGGTTGTTCTGTCATCTGTGGTGGTTGTTCCTGCAGTTGTGGTGGAACATTCAACGCGTCATCTTGGCCGGAGAATCGTCTAGTCTGCTGTGCTACAAACCCTTTCGGAGGTGCTTCGTCCTCCTTAATTTTAGTTGAAAATTTAGCGGTTTCAATTGTTTTGGCTGCCTGCATATGCTCATGTTCTTCTACTATTCTAGTGCGCTTTTGGATTAAAGCATTCCCTACCTGACTAGCGCTGGCGATGGTTCTTTCCGACGACGTTTGCTCTCTCAATGCACTTTCCTGTGAGCGGGTCTGAACGGTCATGTCGTTACGCTGTTCCGTACGGACGGTCATCGGTTTCTCCTGATAGCTGACGGCCCGATGCTGCCGAGTGGCATCGTACCCTCCACCCAGGCCATGTTGTTGCACTTGCATCTTCTGTTGGATATCTGCCGGAATATGATCTTTATTGGTGTACCAAGGAACACCGTGCAGCTTACCCATTGACAAATACAGTCCCGATTCGACGGGGATGCCCTCACGTGACGGCGGAACATGTGCCTTTAACGGATTAGGAGGTGGCCCAAAGGCCGGCGACCTGCGAACCGGCTGCGGAGTACGTCGACCGTCGAACTCTTTCGACTCCGCAAAGTATTCTTCGAAGCCTAACTGATGCTGATAGTAAGGTATCGCGGTCGGATGCTTCGTTAGAATCAGAGACGGAGTGAACGACTGACCGCGGTCGATTACTCCCTTGGCTTGAAGCCGCAGATGGGCATTGTTGTACTGTGCCAACTCGGCATCGTCTTCCAGGGGCGTCTGTATGACTGGGATTGTACGGTTTTGAATGGTTGTGAACGGTTGCGTTTTCTTTAGCCTTACTTGATCTTTAATATTTACAGGCTGCGCGATGGGCTTTGCTAGGTGAGATTTAGAATGAGTATCTACAAATGCCAATGGGACGTTTTGGCGAAGTTCCTCCGGCTCCGGAGTGTGCGGTGGATTTTGCGTCGGCAAGTTGTACCACTTACGTTGATAGGATGGAATTTCAGCCGGATGATTCAGTGGTGACTTAGATTCTCGACGTGGAGCGAGAGAGTAATGGTCCGAACCGGCATCTTTCCTCGGATAGGGTGGTGCCTTCCCCCTGGGTATTTCCTGTTTCTTCTCGACAACTGGTTCCGGTTCTGGTTCGGGCTCTTGCGTTCGCTCAGGTTCTGGTTCTGGTTCCGGTTCTTTAATCGACTCACGTCGTATTTCCGGCATGATCGGTTTGAACGGAACAGGCGATCGATTACCGCCTACACTGGCAAACGCAGAAAAGTTGCTATCCGGATCGACTTGGATCGAAGGCTGTTCCTTCAGTAGCTTCTGATACATATCGGATCGTTCGAATTTGACCTCAGTGAACGGTGTATAGGGCCGTTGTGGGGCCGTAGCCAGTGCATCGGTCATCGATATTCGACCAGACGGCACCGGCATATTTTCCATCTGTGAAGGTATTTCGTGACCAAATTTCTGAAACGGAGTATAAGGAGCTGTAGTCAATGCTTCCAAGAAGGGTGAGGCGCGCATGGATGAAATTTTTTCGCTTCGAATCGGTTCCATCGTGTGAGGAGGCGGGAAGTACGGAGCGGAATCTGGGGGAAGTGGAACCACTGGTGCGGGAAGATATTTGGGGAATCGCTCCGATTTGGTGGTTGAATTGGCAAGAATCTTTGCCATTACCGAACCTTTCCGCGGGATCTCCAGAAGAGGATACGGAATAGGTTCCGGTTCGGGTTCTTTGGTTTTCTTTGCCAAGCGGCGTTCCAGGGCGTCTACTTGTCTCTTGAGAGCCTCCAGTTGCCGCATTTTATTTTCCTCTTGTTCCCGTACATATGCTTCGTTGCGAGATTTCATGAAGTTGGCTTCCTCGATTTGTTCGTCCGTCAGGTGGATCGGTTCGTTCGGAGCGGTGCACAGGGCCTGCACCAGTTTGCTTTGCCACTGCTTGGGAACGGGATTTGGAACAATTTTTTTAGGCATATTAGCCCCAGGATGAGGTGATTTGATTAATGGAAGTTCGTAATGCGGAATTATGAACTCTTCGACGACTTCTTCATTATCTACCTGATTTTGCCGCTCAGCCGCCTGTTTGGCATCCTCTTCGGCTTTGAGGAAACGCGCCAGTTCTTTGCTGTAATCGAGAAACTCAACACGTTTTTGTTGCTTCGTTTCACGACTAACGGGAGACTTGGCTCGTTCTACGAGCAGTTCTGGAGCTACGGACGGTTCTATGGATGGTTCGACCGATTCCGGCAGAGGAGTATCACGAAAAACAAAATGAGTGTACGAGGCGTCCGACATGACTCCGGTACTGGCTTGAGCACTGCGTTGGCCGGACGAAAAAGGATACTCCATTTCGATAATCGGTGTGTCGTAGTACGTCACGATCGGTTGTGACGTCTGCGTCGAATACATTCGATACTCTTCGGAGGAAGCCGAAGTCGAAGTGGTGGTCGCGGTGTATGTTTCGTAGCTTTCTTCCTCCAGCGGCTGGCAATGGGTATCACTTTTTCTTCTGCTCAGTTCCGGAGCCGATTTGCTTTGTACACTCTTCGTCGCCGTTTTATCATCCTGTTCGACCACTTTTTCTGGTGGAGATTTACTTTTCTCCTTTGCCTTCGGTGGTGGAGGCACCATTATCGGTTGTTTAGCGACTGCTTTCTGGGTTTCTGGTGGCGGAACATAGATGGGGGTGGCTGTGGGGATGGTTTCATCCTCGATGCGCTTCGGAGGCCAGATAAAGGTTGGGGCGGGAGATTCGGCTGGTTTTTGTACCTGTTCTATGTCGTCGTAATCCGGTTGTTCTGCATCCGGCGGTTGCTCTGTTGGCAAGTCGGCACGGCGCAGGAGTTTGATTTGGTTTGGTTCACGGTAGGAAGGATACGCGCCATCACGAGAATGTGTCGTTGTTAGTGAGCAAGAAAGCGTAGAAGCAAAAGAAATAGGCAAAGAAAAAGAAAGCAAGCGATAGAAGCATGAATAAAAGCGTTAATCCAGGTGCTGTTATAAGATGTGTGACTTGCGGCAGCTGAGCTCAAACAATGTGATGACGGCGAAAGCTAGTCTACGTTTAGGTGACATTTAGCATCTAGCTCGTTTGTACAGCACAGCTAAATATCGTACCTCTAAAATTAAACTTGGGTGGATGGACTGGCTTTTTATTGAAAAAGTAGTTTTTTCCTGTGTATGGGTGGTTGATTGGTTTTATAGTACAGTTGCCGTTTTTTGGTTTTGCGATGAAATTAAATCGATTCAATGGCGTTTTGTTGTTGTCGTTGATGGGGTAAAAATATATCGAGAACCATTTGAGAAAAGTGGAAACAAAGTGTCATTGAGAAAATGAAAAATGAGCTTAACTACAAACGGAACGAAAAAAGTAAATTTTTGAGTGTTGTTGTGGTTTGAAGTGAGGTCAGAACAAAATCAGACTCGACTGCTTAATAGGAGTCGATGGCAAATGAGTAACAACCTTGAGTTGCCCCGGCTGGAGGAGCCGCCACGGGGGCCGGTGCGGGAGCGGCCACCGGTGGATACGAAGCTGCCGGTGGCGGGGCTGCGAAGGTCGGTACCGGTGCTGGGGCTGGTGCTGGTGCTTGACCGGTGATGGCGGCAGCGAACGGTGTCGGTACACTTCCGGCTACCGGCGGGTAGGATGCCGGTGGCTGGACCTGAGCCAGCGAACTTACCGGCAGCGGGGCACCGAATGGTTTCGGTGTAATGTTGTTCTGATTCTAAAGAGACAAAACGGAGGGAAGAAGAAACAAAAAGACAATTAGTGTGGATGCTGTGCAACGGAACGCCGAGCTGTTTAAAAACTAATTTGTCGAGTATCGATCGTTTGCAGCCGTCATCGGTTGACGTCACACACACATGCTGTTTTATCTTCGACTGTACTGTGATTTTGCGCCCGAAATAGGTCGCTCTGATAAAACTGACAGTTCATGGCTTTAGTTCAAGGCAGTTAGTTGCGTTCACGCCTTCGTTAGAAATTTGTTTCACAGCAGGGTTGCATTTTGCTCTTCAACAAACTTACCTTTCGATTAAAAGTCACCCGTCTAATACCCAAACTAAACAAGCTGATTGAAAAAAAAAGAAATTGTTTTTGATGATCTGTATATGAATCATTTATTTGGGAAACCCACCAGTACATTCGACACAATTATTGGATAACAACAAAAAACTGGTTTTCTCAAAATTTGGTATACAAATATGAAAAATATACTGTGTCGACCTTTGACCAAAAAAATGATTCAAGTTGAAATTACCATAATTTAAAGTAAATGGATTTTTATATGTATGTATCTCCACAACTACTCAACAACAAAATATATTATCATAACATCACAACGCATCCTTCCTTCTGTGTAACATCAGAACGTCGGTGGTTTGCTAAAACTGCTCGGCTGCGCTTAATATTATCTAAACAGAACGAAAAAATGAATCTTACATTCGACGTAAACAAAAATCAGACACATGTTATTAAAAATCAGACATATTTTTCCAGCAAATAAAACGTAAATTGTCTAACCCGTTTTTGAAGATATATTTTTACATCAAGCCAAATGTAATAAATAGGTGAAATAACACGTAATTTTATACGACTTGCGATGCTCCATTTATGTGGGCAGATCCAACTTGGCTATTCTGCTTGTGCCTCTGACATGTTGAATGGATATGGAGTGCGATAATCGAATTTCTAAACGACTCAGTTGATCAGATAAAGAGTGTCTTACATACATTTGCACCCCGGTAATAAACGCTCTAGAAAATTGCTCATTGGGTATTTTCTCTTAAAAAATTAGCTAGAAGTAGTTTAGAGTGTACAGTACACTGTATTTTTATCGCTATCATTTTATCGAAAATTGGACAAAATGGCGTCATCCGAAAAGCAATGTCGCGAATTGATATTACGCAAGCACCTGGAAAATCCCCAACTCTCCCATCGAGACATCGGAAAACAACTCTGAATCGTGCAGGGGAACGGTGAGTCGTGTGATTAAACGTCACGTGTGTGATTCACGACCACAAGCGTATCATGGAAGCTTTTAAGCGTAATCCAATTGCTTCGGTCAGGGATGTGGCCAAAAAGTTGAATCTGTTCAAGTCTTTCGTTCAGAGAGCCAAGGACCCTTTAAAACGGGTTTAACCCTAATTTATTCTGGTCAACTTGTACGTGCTTATAATTGCTTCCGAACTACATTCCAATTGTTTTGTAAGCATGACTTAGATGGATTATCAAAACAACTATAACTTTTGAGGATATAATCAGATACAGACAATCGATACAGGTTTTTTGTTGTAATTTTATGTAGTAGTTGTTTGATCTGCTACCATTTGCCACCTTGAGAAATATTTGAGCTCAAAGAAGTGCTATTTTTTACCAAAAAAGCTCAATTTCTCGGAAAATTCAGAAAATAACGTACAATAATATTCTAAAAAAGCGTTGGTTTTAGCAAGGTAAACTACTTTCTAGAACATTATAAGCACGTAAAAGTTGATCAGAATAAGTTAAAACGTTAAAACCCCGTTTTAAAGGGATTATCCACCAAAAACGCTTTGCAGATAATGTCCATGAAAAGATACAAGTATGGTGTCTTTGAAAAAAGTTATTTGTATTGATATTTACCATCATTTATAACCTTGCACAAAATATAGAACCTGCATCTCGAATATGCAAGAAATTTTCGTATCTCCCTTCTGGGGGAGTTAATCACCCAAAGGTTCCTGTCGCAAATAGGGGCTTTTTATACCAAGAAATATTCCCAAAGGCACTATATGCGAAAAATCTCCTGTTTACCGCCGACAATAATACGAGTAAGGAGATCCAACAACGCATTCAAGCTGGAAATCGAACCTACTTTTCCCTCCGCAAGACGTTTCGATCTAGGAGCACAAAGCTGACGATGTACAAAACGCTAATAAGACCGGTAGTCCTCTAAGGACTTGAAACAGTAACTTTACTTACAGAAGACATACGTGCACTTGCCGTTTTTGAACGGAAGGTGTTGCGGATTATTTTTGACGGAGTACAAACGGATAGCAGAGAGTGGCGGAGACATATGAATCACGAGCTACAGGCACTGCTTGGAGAGATTCCCATCGTACATCTGGCGACAGCTGGGAGACTACGGTGGGCCTCGTCACAAGGATGCCGGACGACTGTATAGTGAAATCCGTTTTCTTCAAGAACGCCACCGGTACCAAGAATAGAGGGGCTCAACGTGCACGATGGCTCGACCAGGTTGCAGCCAACTTGCCACCCCGGCTCTCGGCTGAATAAGTAAAAGTAAGTAATCTCATCATTTCTCGCGACTATAACTTAAATTTGAAAGCGTTTTATTAATACCAAAAAGGCATTCGTTTCGAATAAATAGAGTTTCGACATAATTCATGAATATTGTTGAGGTTACCGCTTAATAAGCTGAAAACCCCCTCACATACCCTAATGTCTGCTGTAGCTTGCAGCGTCTTTCGAGCGTATTTAGTTCAAATAAATGGTAACGATCCGAAAAAGGAGAGGAGGGGTCCGAAAAGAATCTTGGTAAATAAATCCCTCGAAACTTGACGAATCAGTATTCTATGCAGGTGGTCTATCCACAAGTTCTATTCTAGCTGGTGCGGAGTCGAAACTATGCAGGGACATACAAGAAAGCAGAACAATGTTTTTTTTAAATAATAATGATGCTTGAATTCTCGTTCCATTTTAGCGATAGCCCCAAGTTATCTACTTGCTTTAGACACGATCGCCATACGGTGCTTGTCAAATGGCAGCTTTTGGTTGAGTATAACGCCAAAATCGTTAACGTGGTCGACCTTGTTTACCGCTTTCTCGGTGTGACGTATGGTGTATATTCGATGTATACTCGACTCGAAGAGTATTGGCGTTTGGGTTCGGTAAAATTATATCATTTCGCATTTAAGTGTACCAAAAGTAAAAGAATTCAGTTGACACCACGTGACAAATCAACCCAATGCTTGATGCCTCGAATCACTAAGAAGATTTTAGAGTCATCGGTTTAACTGAGTCTGCAACCATTCGTTATAGCATTCATCTTTAGCTGCGTCATTAAAAAAGAAAATGAAAAAAATGTGGCCAAGAATTCTACCCTGCTGTGCAGCAGCGTTGTTTTCGAATGCAGATAACAACTCAGATCCAGACTTGTAAAATCTTGTCATATAAGGATGAGTTCAGCCACGTAACAAAACGTCGCGAAGCACCCAAGTATAAACACTACGACTATGCGACGACTAGTAAATACTGGTGATACCGTTATATTCATTATAACGGGATTATAGGTTAAGCAGGTGGAAGCAGTGCCATTGCTCCGAAGTTTTAAATAATTTCCTTCAGCCAGGTTTTGGTTGATTTTTAAAAGCAGGCAGTTTAAAAAAAACAAAACTTTGAGATCTAGAATATCGGTCAAGAGCGAGAAAATTGACTGACAGGTTAGTCGAGCAGCTTCATTCAGCACTGCAATTCATGAATGAATTGTTTTGAAGAGTAGAAAACTGAGAAAGACAAATACTGTCAGCAGTTTAGTCGTCATGTCCATGGGTTGACAGATAAAAGAATACTAGCAGGGGTAAAACTGTATGTGTTTATAAATGCGTTTTATATGAATGCATTTGATATTCGCCTTCAGGAAGGCCGTCAATTTTGTTAGAGCACTGGCAGACGATAACAAACTTCTTTGCTGCCAATCGCTAGGTTGATTCTAAAGCTATGGCTAGCCTAGCCTATTACTATCGTCCATAGCTTGAGCTGCGTTGTTGAAAAATACAGTAAAATGAAGTGGGATAATAATGCTACCCTGGGGTAACCTGTTTTGTTTGTAAATGTAAGTGATTAATATGATTCAAGCTTAGTTTGTAAGATTTATATCAGGTGATAACACGCTAACTAGCTTCCAACCACAAAATTTGGTTAAGCAGTGTATAAATGGTTGTTAATAAATGGTCATTTCGCGTAATAAATTATGTCAACTTATTCTTTACTTTTAATTTAGATTAGTGGGGCTCAAGGCTTTAGTCCCAAGCATAGGCATGGTGCAGGTCAAACCAGATCGCCCATGAATGCCGCGGGCCGCAATAATCTCTGGCCATTTCTGTGCATAACAAAATGTAAAATATGCGACAACAAAAACCTCTTTCTATGAATCACCATAAGATTTAAACCGGAAAGCATTCAGAATCACAACATGCACGAGGCATTACGACTAAACTTAGTACGAGTTCCTCAGTTCTCATAAAAAAAAAATCTCATAAGTCCACCATCTTTCAAATCAGTCCGCGGGCCGCATGAAACATCTCGAAGGGCCACATGTGGCTTGCGGGCCACAGTTTGGCCATCACTGACTTAGATGATAAGCTAGTCCATCTCATCGATGCTCAGTATGAAGTATTCTTGTGGGATGTTTCACAACGGCGATTTATCCGAATCTATTAAGATCACTTCGGAGACAGGGCTATTTTATCACCACTGCTGTTTTTCATCATTACGGATAAGACATTATGTAGTTGGAGCTATTCACATTATCGTCTTGTGTGGCAGAAACTTACGGCGGCACTACTTAGCTAATGACAGCTAATTAATGACTGTTGGTGAAAACCTTTCCTGGAGACCGCTAAATGCCTTGGTGGGTGATTGTCGGCAGTGGACATTTAATAACAGATTTAATCTCTTTGCTCTGCCGAACCAGGGGACATGGACCAATACATAAGTTAGTCAGTGTCCAACCCAAGACATCCCAAGTCATCATGTTGAATTCCGTGCAGTCTACAACATTTGACATATAATATTGTGTACTGCAAGGTAATGTACTTGGTTCTTTTATATTTATAACATATGTATGTTAATAACTTGTTTGAGCTGCTCTCGTTTTTTTTTGGTGATTTGAAAACGGGTGTCGTCTGAATACTACCTAGTCCTACGGATTTGACCAAACTCGTGTTTTTAGTCTTTGACCTTGAAATGCGGTCAGGCATTAGTATTACCATTTTTTTTTTGAAACGGATTGTTTTTCTTTATAAAGAGACATTATCCGTCTACTAGCAATGGTATGTTATGTTAACAGTGAAAGTGAAGACTAATATCCTATAGTTAGTACAACAATGTTGCTCTCCATCGACGTAATATGGGTTCAAACTATCTAGCTCGCTCCTAATGTTTAACCTTTAGGTTCCCCGTGTTAAAACAGGAACCTTACTATAGAACCACAGACTAACATACGTTATACTTCGAACAAATTTATTACAAAACATCAATTTAATGATATGCTAAATCCGTAAAAAAGCACTAGCATCTCCTGGTGTAGTCTTCACGCTATGCAAAACGACATGTTATTAATTTGACTGACAGTAGCGTCAGAGTAAGTGTTCTCTCCACAATGACAAACAAGATAAGTTAATTCAGAACTATTCAGCCACCGTCACAGATGTTCTGCCGATAATATCCATGTCATCGGCAAAGCAGACGAATTGACAGTACACTGAACAGTACACCAGACCAAAAACGAAGCAGAAAAGATTGGGTTAAAGGTAAATACGTCTAAAACAAAGTACATGCTGGCCAGCGGAACCGAGGCCGTACGACACCGCTTGGGCAGTAGTATATTGATCGACGGCGATGAGTTTGAGGTAGTCGATGAATTTGTCTACCTTGGCTCACTGGTACGGCGGACAATGATACCAGCCGTGAGATTCGGAGGCGTATTATCAGCGGAAGTCGTGTTTACTATGGGCTCCACAAGCAATTGCTGTCGAGCAGACTAATTCCCCGTACAAAGTGCACCCTGTACAAGACGCTTATTAGACCGGTTGTTCTCTACGGGCATGAAACATGGACAATGCTCGAGGAGGACCTGCGAGTGCTCGGAGTTTTCGAACGACGAGTGCTAAGAACGATCTTCGGCGGCGTACAGGAGAACGGAGTATGGAGGCGGAAGATGAACCATGAACTCGCACAGCTCTATGGCGAACCCAGTATCCAGAAGGTGGCCAAATCTGGACGGAAACGATGGGCAGGGCATGTTGCAAGAATGCCGGACAACTACCCTGCAAAGATGGTGTTCGCCACAAATCCGGTAGGAACAAGACTACCAGGAGCGCAGCGAGCAAGATGGTTAGACCAGGTGGAGCGAGATCTGGCGGAGAGTACTCGGTGTCCGAGGAATTGGAGAGCGGTAGCCCTCAACCGAGTTACATGGAGAAACTTTGTTCAACAAGCTATGTCTTAGGATGGCAAGCCACCTAAGTAAGTAAGTAAGTAACTTCAGAACTCTAGTACATTTTTTATAAAAATACACCATGAATAATAATCATGGTATCACAAATTTCCTGCGATATTCCTAATTAACAATTCATGATATTATGTTACCATATATGTCGTTTTTAGTTATGATTTCAAGGCGTTTCAAACTGTATGAATCCATAATTTTATTCGTGGAATCGCAATCGGCTTTATTTACCTATCTATTCTCGACACATTCGGTAAACAGCTACCCGAAAAGCACCACGGATGTTTTCAGTAATATCATTTACGTACCGTATAAATTGACTTAGTTTTTATTCTTCTCCTCATGAAGATCTGTAGATCGAGTACTCGGAACTAATCATTTTGGCTTTTTGGAGCACCCAGAATAAAACTCATTGACTTGCTGTATGCATGTCATTTAATGCATTACAAGTCACAAGTACTTTTAATTGAAATTTTTATCATAACCAGCAAGACCGGAAAATAGTCTAAACATTCCGTTGACTGGAAATTCTAACGTTTTCTTTATGACCAGTTTAAATGACCCAAAGTAAGTATTTCTTCTTGAACTATTACCGGAGTTACCGATTTCTCTTTAGATATTCGGACGGATTTAATGCTTCCATTTCACTTTTTCGTGTATGAACGTGCCATCGCTTTTTCTCATAGTTTTAAAAAATATGGATATATTAAAAATCTAATCGATCTAATTCAAAATTTTGGATCTACCGTGAAAGATTAGTTGCGTACGGTTAATAGAAAACGTTCTTACTGACATTTTCAATCGAAAAACGCCAATCAATATATTTTTCTTTTGTTTTATACGTGATCAAAGAATTAGTGCACACATGTAGATGAAAAATTTAGATACTGTTTGAAGTACAATTGAGTCCAATTGTAATATGTTTATAAAAATTAGAAAGTTCAGTTACAAGAGATCTAATCAGATGTTGTTCATTACATTAAACATTCTAGGTTTCATAATGTACACTTTATATTAGATCATGATCATGATCTGGAAATGTAACGTGGTTTTTGAAACGTTACACTTTGGATCACAATAATATCTCTTATATATTGTTTTTACCTCGCGGAAAAAGCAACCGCAAATAATTTAACCACCGAGTGACTATTTATAGAAGCAACCCGATCGGTATGTTCTCAATGCAATCTCAACTGTCAATGTAAATTAATCACAAGCAAGGCACGTTCCCGAAGGAAATCACGTGTCCCTGCTGCCAGCTGGCGTGGTGTATCGTTTGATCAAAAATAGTAATTTGAACCGCTCGGTGTCACGTGGCTCTAGTGTTCAATACTACCGCATGGCGATGAAACGGTTACCTTCGGTGAAAGTTGTCATCACCCAACCAACATAGAACTCTCAATCTGCCACTTAGCGAACAATCAAATTCTATCCTCAACAATAAAACCAATTATATTTTTATGTACCCACTCGATTGACCCACTGCCATAAGTATTTCACTTCGATAGCCCAAATAACACACACATTCGGCTCCGAGTCGATCCCAATAGTTTCGGTCGACAACTTGTCAACTTGTCACTTAGTCGACAACGACTGTCGCCATCGTTCAGACGGAATCGACTCAACCGAGCGCCGTCGTAATCGGCGACCGAAGGACATTGCCGGTAGTATGGGAAGTACGCATTTCCCGTACCACCCACCGGCGGTGCGGTGTCCCCATCGAACCGAAAATTCAACCCTGACAGCCAGTAGTAGTCGATAAGAAAAACAATAATGTCTGTGGATGTGTCTCGCGAGTGACCAAAATTCCGCTGGCACTCCGCCAGCCAGGCAGAGCTATTATGTAAACGCGCGGAAGATAATACCATTTCCTCCCGGCTCGAAGGTTCTTTTTTTCAATACTTAAAATACTACGGTATAGAACAAATCATGCAGGTCATGCAAGGGGTCACTTACCTTATACTTTGAGTTACTTCCAGGTGGGAACACACTCCGAATGACTGCTCCCCCGATGGTTTTGTAGAAAAATCCATATTCGTTTTGCGTAACCGCCGTTCCATTTTCGGCAGCATCCGTTGAGTCCGCAGTCGGTTCCGGGGCCACGGCCAGTCCGTTGGGACCGAACGCGCCCGGATCGACTGTCTCAACTGGAGGCTGCTGTTGAAACGATTCCACCGTTTCCGGATTTTCCATGCTGCTATATAACGTAAAAGCTGGAGGTGGCGGCGGCGGTGGAAAACTGATTTCGCACTGCGTTGTGAAGGTGGTGGACTTTGCGGTCCCGTTGGTCGACGGCTCGAGGATCAGTTCGTTCTCACTACTGGTACGCGAGTGCAGTGGGGACACTTTGTTCGACTGGACCGGCGAGAGGGAGTTCGAGTTGCAGTATCCGCTCGACGAAGTCGTACTGCTCGATCGGGAATGCGACGGAGACTGAGCGCTGCTGCTTCCGTTGCTGTTCGTTTGCCCGTGCTAATCGATCGATCGGTCGGTAACGGGTGTTTGATGTCGGGTGTTTGCCGTTCGGGAGATAAGTACATTTACACGCACACATCACACACAAACACACAGGTAGCGAGCGCAGCGGTGGTTAGAAGGCATGCAAGGATTACACACAAACAAGTGAAAAATAGTTGATAAAAAAAGTGATAGTAAAAGTAAAAAAAACGAACAAATGCACTGGTAAGAATGTGGCGCGCAGGTACAGCATTGTTTATCAGGTGGAGCAGCCGCGTGGGTGGAGAGCAAACTGATGACGATATTTCGGGAAAAGTTGCACCAAAGGAGAAGCGCAAAAATAAATCCATTCCTAACTGGCAAATATATCCCTGACACTTGACTTGTGTTCTGGGTGATTTAAACTTCATTCATAATGTAAGAGTTTGTATTTTCAGTTGAAGTGAATTGAAGTGAAGTGTTGTTTTTTGCATGTTAATTGAAATCGGTTTCTAAACGGTTTCTAATCGGTGAGCTAAATTTTAAAACGAGTCATATTACCGACGGTAATCTATCGTTAGTCATTAAAACATGGGCTTTAGTGATCTGTTAATAAACTGTACTGGAGGTTTCAAATGAAAATGCTGGCTCATATTTTTCGTTTCGCCTTTGCCAAAAATATCCATTTCAATCACCATGGAACTCCATTGCATTCTTGTAACTTTATTTCTTTAAAAGAACAATGAGATTTTTTTAATCAGACAAAAAAAAAAGGCGTTTTTGCATTTTTATTTAAAGTTTAATCGTGAAAACCAAATCTATCCATACTTTTCATATATGTACCTTTCTGCGAGTGTCCGTCTCTCCCACAACAAGTGTCCGTCTCTTCCGACCATGCGAACAAAGCCCCTAATTTATAGGGAATTTGCCAGCGCACGTTATGGCTATATAAGATAGAGATCTAAACGGGGTATGAAATGGAGAAGGCAAATGAGGAGCGTCCAATATAGCTCTAGCTATCCCAAGCCCCTACCTAGCGCCTCCACGTGGCCATACCCGGTAATGCTCTATTGAGTAGCCAAGCTAGGAGGTGCGATACTGTGTGGTTCCCGGCTGCCTGATCTCATAATCGAGGTTTTGGGCAGACGGTGGAGCCACACGATCTGGTAAGCATAATATAAGTTATTTTAATTATTTTTTTTCGTTTTAGCTTATGAAGCATTTACTGCTTTATAGTGAAAACTTTGGCCAATACGAGTGTTAATACTGCACATGGATATTGGATACCAGAAGAAAAATTAAATTAATTATTAGAAGCACTTATGGGAACTAAAAGGACGCAACTCTATTCCATTCCAAGGACTGCTGGTGAGATTGTTCTATTTTTACCCATATATACCACATTTCATAAATAAACTAGAATCGGGAAGAGGGAGGGACCATCAGAGCACTTGTTTGAAGCGGTGGGCCTAGGGAGAGTGAAACAGTCAACTTTCTAGGGTTAATCTTGGCCCGATTAACAACACATCGTGGATAATGAGCGGGCTCTTCTCCCCACCTGCTGAAGTCATTCTGCATTAAGACGGTTTATTCAACGATTGACTCAGGTGACTTAGCCCTTGGAAGGAGATTCTCTAAATCCCTGGTACGTGTAAGTGATGTTGCTTATCGACCAATTCCCTTTTGGCCCTTCATACAAGAGTTGGGAAGCATCCCATCAGACCGATCGTTGAATATGTTCAACTCTTTTTGACATGATAGGCTCATTGCTATGAACGGATGTTCTGCTAAGGCAGGTGGTAGTACCATATATTCATATAAGATAGAGATCTAAACGTTCAGTTTGTATGAAAATAGCGATCAAAATAGTTACATTTGATTAGATATTGATTTTTTAACCTTAAGGTGTCCGTCTTTACCGCAATTCCTCTACTATTTTCTATGCAAAAACCTACCAAATACAAGAAAAAATTGAAATAATATTTTTTGTCGATTTACGGAAATTACATTGTTTGAACTTGGACTTCTGTACTAGAAGTGTTAACACTCCATGCATTAATTTTTTGAGTTCTTTGGACCTACAGCCAATTTTGGAGTTATAAAAACTCTGAAAATAATTTGCAATGACCTTATTGCTAAAACATTAAAAATGTTGATTCTGTGTTGTTCTCATACTTTGAGCGGCAAAGAGGCCCCATTTTTTATATTTTTCTTAGCAAAAGTTGTTTTTATAACAAATGTTTAGAGATACAAAAATGTTTGTTTCTGTAAAGAATTAATGTTGCGATAATCAAATGGCGACACACATTGACTTGCTTTTACTAACAAAGAAGTAGATATTTTCGATAAATAGAATCCAGAAATATACATTTCTTTGCCAGAAATATCCGTTTTCTTACTTATGAGAAACAAAACACCGTGCGTCTCCAATACATTCTCGTATCTTTAAAACTGTATCTTAAAACCTAGAGTATAGTTATAGGTTGATAAATTGGATACGTTATGTAAAATTTTGGTTTCTACCAAAAATACAAAAAATTGAGGTCTCTTTGGTCCTCGCACCATAAAACATAGAAAAATAAGCTTCAATCATGTACTTTTCTGGGAGACTAAACCTTTTATGTGATATCAAAATCACTAAAACTAGTTCGTAGTTTAGAAGCTATATTTTTTTTAAAAAGCGGTCTGGCGAAAACATAGCCAAGACCACAAATGCAAAAGAAGACATCCTAGTCTAAAACTCTTCGAAAAGTAATAGGTACACAAGCTTTGAATAACAGCGGACCAATTTTAAGTTTCGATAAAATTTCATACAATTGCTGAATGTCAAAATAACCAAAAAATAAGTAGTCGAAAAATCAAAAAGTTGAAGAACCAAGGACTCAAAAAACCGATAAGTTGGAAAGCTGGAAAATCGTAAAACCAATTTATCGAAAAGGCAAAATAATAAACGTCGAGGAAAGTCGAAAGGTCGAAAAGTTTAAAAACCAAAAAGATAAAAATCGAACAGCCAAAAAGACGAAAAGTTATCAGAGAAGTCGAAAAATCAAAAAAAAAAATCGAAACATCGAAAAGTTGAAAAATCTAAGAGTCGATTGAAAAGTCCAAAAGCCAACAAAGCGATAAGTCGAGAAATCGGTAAGCCAAAAAGTTGATAAGCCGAAAAGTTAAAAAATTGAAAAGTTGAATAGTCAAAAGGCCGGAAGAGTGGAAAAGTCGCAGCATCGGGAAGCTGCAAAGTCGAAAAGCGAAAAATCGAAAGTTGAAAAGTTTAAAAATCGAAAGATTAAAAGTCGACAAGTCGAAAAGCTGACGAATCGAAAAGTTAAAAAGCCGAACAGTCACAAAATCGAAAAGCCATAAAGTCCAATAGTCGAAAGTCGAAAAGTCGAACAGTCGAAAAATTCGAATATTCGAAAGTTAAAAAGTCGAAACGTTGTAGCGTCGGAAATCTGAAAAATCTGAAAGGCGAAAAGTCAAAAAATCGAATAGTCGAATAGTCGAACAGTCGAAAAGTCGAAGAGTGGAAAAGTAGAAGCATCGGAAAGCTGAAAAATCGAAAGGTAAAAAGTCGAAAAGCCGAATAATCGAATCAAAAAGTTGAAAAATCAAAAAGTCGAAAAGTCAAAAAGTCTAAAACACGAAAATTCGAATAGTCGAAAGTCGAAAAGTCAAAGAGTCGAAAAATCGCGAGTCGAGAAGTCAAAAAACCGAAAAATCGAGTAGTCGAAAAACCAAAATGAGTGGAAAAGTAGAAGCATCGGAAAGCTGAAAAATCGAAAGGCGAAAAGTCGAACGTCGAAAAATCGAAAGTCGAAAAGTCGTAAAATCGAGAAGGCGGATAGTCGAATAGTCGAAAGGTCGAAGAGTGGAAAAGTCCGATGCTTCGACTTTTCCACTCTTCGACCTTTCGACTATTCGACTATCCGCCTTCTCGATTTTACGACTTTTCGACTTTCGATTTTTCGACTTTCGACTTTTCGCCTTTCGATTTTTCAGCTTTCCGATGCTTCTACTTTTCCACTCATTTTGGTTTTTAAACTTTTCGACTTTTCGACTTTCCTCGACGTTTCTTATTTTGCCTTTTCGATAAATTGGTTTTTCGATTTTCCAGCTTTTCAACTTGTCGGTTTTTTGAGTCCTTGGTTCTTCAACTTTTTGATTTGAAAGCTAAAAAGTCTAAAAGTCGAATAGTCGAAGAGTGGAAAAATCGAAGCATCGGAAAGCTGAAAAGTTGATAAGTCAAAAGTTCGAAAAGTCGATGAATCGTAAAGCTAATAGGTCGTAAAATGGGATAGTTGAAAAGCCGAAAAATCGAAAAATCAACAACTCGTAAAGGCAAAAGTCGAAAAGTCGAAGAGTGGAAAAGTCGAAGCATCGAAAAGCAAAAAGTCAAAAAGTTGAAAAGGCGAAAAGTACAAAGGTCGAAAAGTCGGTAGGTTGAAAAGTTAAATAGTCGAAAAGTTGAAAAGACAAATAGTCTAAAGTCATCAAGTCGAAAAGTCGACAAGTCGGAAAATCGAAAAGTCGAAAATTCTAGGAGCCGAAAAGTTGAAGAGTGGAACCGCCGAAGCAACGTAAAACTAAACAGTCGAAAAGTTGAAAACTTTTTCGAAAAGTCAGAAGATAAAAAAGTTGAAAGATCAAAAAGTCAAAAAATCGAAGAGTCGAAAAGAAGGAGAGTGGTGAAGTCAAATCAACGAAAAGCTAGAAAAACGAAAAGTCAGAAAGTTAAAAAGTCGAAAAGTCTAAAAGTCGTAAACTCGAATAGTCAAAAGTCGAAAAGTCAAAATAGTCGAAGAGGCGAAAAATCGTAAAGTTGAAAAATCGCATGTCGAAAAGTTGAAAAGTCGAGAAATCGAAAAGTCGAGTAGTCGCAAAGTCGAAGAGTGGAAAAGTCGAAGCATGAGAAAGCTAAAAAGTCGAAAAGTTGAATAGTCGAAAGGTCGAAGAGTGGAAAAATCAAAGCATTGGAAAGCTGAAAAGTCGAAAAGCTAAAAAGTCAAAAGTTCAAAAAGTTGATGAATCGAAAAGTCGGAGAGTTGAATAACCGAAAAATCAAAAAGACGTAAAGTCGAGAAATCGAAAAGCCAAAACGTCGAAAGCCGAAAAGTCGAAGCATCGAAAAACTAAAAATCGAAAAGTTGAAAAGGCGAAAACTATAAAGGTCGAAAAGAGACAAATAGTCTAAAGTCATCAAGTCGACAAGTCTAGAAGCCGAAAAGTCGAAGAGTGGAACCGTCGAAGCAACGGAAAACTAAAAAGTCGAAAAGTTGAAAAGTCGAAAGGTCGAACAGTCAGGAAGTCAGAAGATAAAAAAGTCGGAAGATCAAAAAGTCAAAAAGTAGAAAAATTGAAAAGTCGAAAACGCGTAGAGTCGAAAAGTAGAAGAGTGGTAAAGTCAAATCAATGGAAAGCTAAAAAAACTAAAAGTCGGAAAGTCGAAAAGTTAAAAAGTTGAAAAGATGAAAAGTTAAAAAGTCAAAAAGTCAAAAAGTTGAAAAATCAAAAAATCGAAAAGTCGAAAAACTGAAAGGTTGATGACTCGAAAGCTTAATAACTCGAAAAGTTGAAGAGTCTAAAAAAAAAGATGAAAAGTCGATAAATCGAAAATCAAAAAGTCGAAAAGTTCTAAACTGCAAGTCATTTAATCGAAAGTTCAAAGAGATGTAAATTTGAATAACCGAGAAGTCAGGGAGTAGAAAATTTGAAACATCAAAAAGCTGAAAAATCGGAAAAATCGAAAAGTCGATAAAATGAACTCTTACATAACATTTTAAAATGACCTAAGTAACTTCGAAAAACTCTTCTGGCGTCCCTTGTTTTCGATTATTGCATTATAGCTATTGACACCAGCAACCAATTTTTATAAAGTTGACGGTTCAAAGAGAACAGACCCGAAGAGAGCCTCTCCCCATTACTTAAGTCCTTTTAAAAAATTACGCGAGAACTATCGAAATGTCCAAAAGTTGAAAATTCGACTAGCAGAAAAACTGCAAAATTGAAAAATTGAGCAGAGAGATCAGAAAGTCGAAAAGTCGAGGGATCAAAAGATAAAAATATCTAATTTATTTGAACTAAAAGTGAGACAGTAGCAAAGTTCGCAAAACAGAAAATAAAGGTTAAAAAGTAAAAGGTAAAAAGTAAAAGGTAAAAGATAAAAGGTAGAAGGTAAAAGGTAAAAGGAGGTAAAAGGTAAAAGGTAAAAGGTAAAAGGTAAAAGGTAAAAGGTAAAAGGTAAAAGGTAAAAGGTAAAAGGTAAAAGGTAAAAGGTAAAAGGTAAAAGGTAAAAGGTAAAAGGTAAAAGGTAAAAGGTAAAAGGTAAAAGGTAAAAGGTAAAAGGTAAAAGGTAAAAGGTAAAAGGTAAAAGGTAAAAGGTAAAAGGTAAAAGGTAAAAGGTAAAAGGTAAAAGGTAAAAGGTAAAAGGTAAAAGGTAAAAGGTAAAAGGTAAAAGGTAAAAGGTAAAAGGTAAAAGGTAAAAGGTAAAAGGTAAAAGGTAAAAGGTAAAAGGTAAAAGGTAAAAGGTAAAAGGGAAAAGGTAAAAGGTAAAAAGTAAAAGGTAAAAGGTAAAAGGTAAAAGGTAAAAGGTAAAAGGTAAAAGGTAAAAGGTAAAAGGTAAAAGGTAAAAGGTAAAAGGTAAAAGGTAAAAGGTAAAAGGTAAAAGGTAAAAGGTAAAAGGTAAAAGGTAAAAGGTAAAAGGTAAAAGGTAAAAGGTAAAAGGTAAAAGGTAAAAGGTAAAAGGTAAAAGGTAAAAGGTAAAAGGTAAAAGGTAAAAGGTAAAAGGTAAAAGGTAAAAGGTAAAAGGTAAAAGGTAAAAGGTAAAAGGTAAAAGGTAAAAGGTAAAAGGTAAAAGGTAAAAGGTAAAAGGTAAAAGGTAAAAGGTAAAAGGTAAAAGGTAAAAGGTAAAAGGTAAAAGGTAAAAGGTAAAAGGTAAAAGGTAAAAGGTAAAAGGTAAAAGGTAAAAGGTAAAAGGTAAAAAGTAAAAAGTAAAAAGTAAAAGGTAAAAGGTAAAAGGTAAAAGGTAAAAAGTAAAAAGTAAAAAGTAAAAGGTAAAAGGTAAAAGGTAAAAGGTAAAAGGTAAAAGGTAAAAGGTAAAAGGTAAAAGGTAAAAGGTAAAAGGTAAAAGGTAAAAGGTAAAAGGTAAAAGGTAAAAGGTAAAAGGTAAAAGGTAAAAGGTAAAAGGTAAAAGGTAAAAGGTAAAAGGTAAAAGGTAAAAGGTAAAAGGTAAAAGGTAAAAGGTAAAAGGTAAAAGGTAAAAGGTAAAAGGTAAAAGGTAAAAGGTAAAAGGTAAAAGGTAAAAGGTAAAAGGTAAAAGGTAAAAGGTAAAAGGTAAAAGGTAAAAGGTAAAAGGTAAAAGGTAAAAGGTAAAAGGTAAAAGGTAAAAGGTAAAAGGTAAAAGGTAAAAGGTAAAAGGTAAAAGGTAAAAGGTAAAAGGTAAAAGGTAAAAGGGAAAAGGTAAAAGGTAAAAAGTAAAAGGTAAAAGGTAAAAGGTAAAAGGTAAAAGGTAAAAGGTAAAAGGTAAAAGGTAAAAGGTAAAAGGTAAAAGGTAAAAGGTAAAAGGTAAAAGGTAAAAGGTAAAAGGTAAAAGGTAAAAGGTAAAAGGTAAAAGGTAAAAGGTAAAAGGTAAAAGGTAAAAGGTAAAAGGTAAAAGGTAAAAGGTAAAAGGTAAAATGTAAAAGGTAAAAGGTAAAAGGTAAAAGGTAAAAGGTAAAAGGTAAAAGGTAAAAGGTAAAAGGTAAAAGGTAAAAGGTAAAAGGTAAAAGGTAAAAGGAAAAAGATAAAAGGTAAAAGGTAATAGGTAAACCAGTATAAAGCAACCAGAAAAAAAAAACAGAATTTGAAAAGAAAAAGTAATTAGTAAAATTTAAGCTTTAATTGTTTGAGAAAAGGTAATGGTAACAGCAAGGTAACATTTGGCTTTTGGATTTTTCGTATTTTAAAAATTTGTTGTTCATGTAATTTTGGGTCACGGAAGCAGGATGTCAAATCGCACAAATGCTTGACAGCTCAAAGAAAAATTTCACATCTGATCTTGAGCTCTATATATTTTACATTGAGCAAAGCATAATATTATATGATAATATAGTATGTTCCATATTTTATCTTTCAGTGCAGACAATTTTTTTTTGCTTCCTATCCACCAGACCCTTCCTTTACGTGGTGGAAATCAGTACCACAAAACATTGGCAAATCGATTGCGTCAACAGAAACGACTTAATTTTAGCCGGGTTGTGCTGTGCGCTGTGGTCAGTAGTGGTCATGGGCGCCACGCCAGCACTTAGCACCTCGAAGACCGCTTCTTATCACATGCGAAGCATATGCGCGAGAGCGCTCGACAATTCACAAACCATTTATCTAAAAATCGCGCAATCGACGAGACGACCACAGTAGAGATATGCACACGGATGGATGGGGCGGTTCTGATCGCGAAACATCTGGACCAAATAGAAAAAAAACCGTACGTCCGAAAAACAAGACCAGCATGCAACCTACACACCACATTAACCAGTGGATTCATGTCAATCTTGTGATTTTTCGTTTAAAAATAGTCACACAACAAAACACACGGGAAAAAATAGTGCAGAATTCCGAACGACTGCCTTCGCTTCGTCGCAGGACTGGCAATACTTACGTTATTGGCGTATGGCGACTGGGAGCGACCGTTCAGATTGGCGTGCGCATTGAGAGCAGCTGAGATGGCTTGGACTCCAGACTTCTGTCCACTATTCGAAGAAAAACAAAACAAAACTGCCGTTAGTCATAATGTTTAAAACACTAATTGAAACAATTTAAAAGATAGCAGAAAGAGAAAACACAGCGAAATGAAAACTCAGCACACGGAAAGTTCGCGATAGGACAGTATAGAAAAAAAAAACACACACTCGAAAACAAATTGCACCGATTTATCGACGTCGAAGATGCGATGAGAACGATTCTTTCTGTTAACTTACACAATGTTGCTGTTGCAGTCGAACAAGTAATTGATTTTTATTAGAGAGCGACACCCCGTCCGTACTTAGGTGCTAATTCCGTCACGGACCACGACATACTGAGAATCGATTCCGTATGTATGAATATGGCCGTTTCAGGCTGTAGCTTCCGTGGATGACGCAGCGAAGGTATTCCATACGATGATGATGGTGACTAATCAATCGACTGATTGTGTGATGTTTTATTTCTTTTTCTCAGTAATGCTGTTCGATACGTAGTTAAGCTACTGGTTTGTCTAGACTTTAGATTGGAGTTATTTTTTTTTCAAGAAGTAGTGTTAACGTGTCATTTAACTGTGAAGAATTGCGTTATTAAAAACTTTTTGCGGTGACATAGGGTCTGTGGGCACGGTACGATATTGTTAGTTTATCATTGTTTGCACAACTTGAGTGCAGTGTTTGAGAATTGGCGATAGCTTCAACTTGAGTATGCAGTGACTTACGGTTCATTTGACTTAAAGTGACTTGTACTGTTTGTAAAACAAATACCTTTGTGTCGTGTCAGCTTGCAGGAAACCTACGCGCTAGGATTTTTTTGCTATGACATACAACATTGCACAGTTAAATTACGAGTATTCGTATGCTTACAAACTCAGAAGTATATTCTCCTAAATATTTATACACTTAGCTAACATTTTAAGAAGAAATTATTAGGATGTTACATAGATCGCATATCAGCAAAATTCCAATTCTCGGGTTTTGTTCCCTTTTTAAAGATCATATGTTATAAAAGTCATCTCTATTCACCAAAAAATTTTACTCTAAAATGATGTTTAGTTTCCATGAAAAAGGTAAATGAAATTTGAAGAACATAATTTTAGTGAAGGCCAGGAAGGTGTTGAGACTGAGAAATTTTCGATTTGCGTTGCAACGAAGATGAGGCTTGCTGGCATGTGCCCTGGCGGGTGTTGTGGGTTCGAATCCGGTTATAATCTCAGATTATAGCTTGGTTCGCCCCAACCACCTTCCAGCATTGGACAAAAGGTAGGAGTCACAAAGGCATTTTGTTAAGCGTGGCTACCTATTACACCCCCCCCCCCCCACCTTCCTTT
Organism: Sabethes cyaneus; assembly: GCF_943734655.1. NCBI lineage: Eukaryota > Metazoa > Arthropoda > Insecta > Diptera > Culicidae > Sabethes > Sabethes cyaneus. Next base: position 166,642,929 of record NC_071354.1, on the reverse strand, counting down.
CCATTCTTTCCCCTCCATTCCCAAAAAAACCCTTTTTCATTACTTTCCCTTACCGCCCCTTCATCAATTGTAGAACCATTGTTTCAAAAAAATATTAAAACGTACCGGCCTCCACGTCTTTAAGAACCGGAAGGTACCAAACCGGAACGACAAACAAAACACGGTGGCCAAAAACCTCGCTAGAAGGCCGTATCGTACCGATTTCTGATCAAGGAGCGTCATCTTGAGTGGCACGCCTCTACCACATTAAGTTGAAATAGCTTATTTATGACTTGTATTTGTCATATATTAGTCACCGCAACTGCTTTGCAACATCTATGCTGCTAGTAGTAATGAACGGTGAGGCTTACAGCAAGGCGGACACCAATCAGTTGCCAGAGGCAAATGTTTTACGTTGCCACATCATGGTTGGTCGTTCCTGAAGAGGTATGGAAGAAGAAGGGGAATCATTGCACCAAAAAAATTTCAGTTTGATAGGCCATCCGTGGATGTGGCAAGATGAGTCTGCCGTACATCACGACGACCACCATCAACGGGACAATTTACCGTAACGAGTTCCTCCAGAAACGCTTGCTGCTTTTGCTGCGATCTCACGGAGACGAAACGCTGTTTTGGCTGGATTTAGGATCCTACATTACACGTGGCCAGCGTTAGAATGGCACAGAGATATCAATATTATTTTAACTAAAAGCTCTCAATCCATCGAAGTCATTGGAACTTCGCCCGATTGACAAGTTTTGTGCCTTCATGATGACCAGGTTTCAGTACACACTTTGTTGTTGGAGAACAAGCTGGCTTTGAAGAAACTATAGGTAAAAGTACCGCCATCCGGGGTGAAATTGTGCCACGGGGGCCAAAAACCAAAAATGTTTATTTGTGAAGATTTATTATATCTATAGAAACAGGTGACCTAAATTCAAAATGATGGTGAACATAACATTTTTATTCATAACTTAGAATGGAACACAGATAATATTAGTAAACTATTTAGCCTAAACAGGGTTTCAAAGTTCGCGATCAAAAATACTCGGAAATAACGCTTGTGAAAAATGTCCCCCATAAACCAACCCAAACAAGAAATGGCATCAACTTGCTATTTTGAAGGTATATAAACTAATCATTTACAATGTATTGAAAGGTTATTATGCGTTGGATAAGTTTTGATTACGAAAATAATATTTTTCGAAACTTTGTACTTTTCGAGCTTCACGGGGGTGAGATTGTGCCAAGCCATAATGATCGATGCAATTTGTGGATTTCACATACACAAAAAAAATACATCAGTATACACCAGTACACTCACATTCTTTACTATTTACTAGTACAATATTTTGACAGATTAGACTACATCATCCATTTTGGAGCATAGGTCTGCTAAATAAATTAAACTAATTTTTACTTTTTCTCTGGAAATTTCAGATGCTTTGAATGAACAATCTAATATAAGACGAATATATTATACCGTGTATAAACTGGCAGTATTAAAGAGGGGGAACGGGCCACATGTTCTGCAGCCGCGGATTCTCGAACGAAGTAATGGTTACTTTTGCTAAATGCTCAAATAGGTATGCCCCCTTAGGATACACCCCTTCATATATCTCCCTCTTGTTAACCCTAGAAACGCTACTGACCATATAATTTTTAGTTATTTCAGACCTCCCCGGGTTATTACTTTTTGTATGACCTACCCCGTTCATACTTTTTGTATGATGCGTTGTTTTTGGCCGACCCCCTGCCCCCAATAGTCCGCTTAGTTCATGGACGGCCCCATATGAATTACTTCATACTGATATTTAAATGTATTGTTTATAAACATGCTAACGTTCACTGTTTAGGTTTTTAGCCTAACTTTAAGTTTTTGGCACAATGTCACCCCCTAGAAGGGGTGAGATTGTGCCAAAGTTCATGCACTTCCAGTAAAATTAGGTTTCATTGTAACTAACCCATCTCTACGGTAGTTGTTAATTGAACAATTTAGTACATATTGACAGGTTTGAAATCAACTTAGCTCCTAAATTGTGTGTATACTGAGCTAAAAACAAAAACATATGCTTTTATGGCACAATCTCGCCCCGGATGACGGTATCAAACGAGATTTGTAACACCATTGCTAAAAAAAACTTATGAGTTGAGTCAAGGGCATGCTATGAGCATTATGGTACGGTAGTTTATTTCTTGAAAGTTTGCGGAAAATTATGTATAGTGAAATCCATCGAACCATATGGAGAATATAGTCCAAGAGGGAAGCAATTTTGGAAAGTCCGCACTCGTGTGGTCTAATTTTCTCACACACGCGTACTTGTTCTAACGAACAAACCAGCATAAGCATCCCTTTCGGACTCTCGCTCTTATTTATTCATGCACTGTGTCGACCTTCACGAATTTTAACCTAATTTCGCCAGATTGTTCGTTTTCGGCCAGAAAGCAAAAATCGAAAGTTTGGTGCCGATCGAACATTCCGTCGATTAATGGGAGCACCTCCATTTTTAAAGAAAATACCCGATTTTGTCAAAACCTCTTATTTTCTTTTGGTTATATCTCCGGAAGTATTGGGTTTAGAAAAACACTATTTTCACATTTTTAATGGAAATTACCCAAGGAATTCGAAAAAAAATATTATTTTTAAGCACCAGTGCTGTCAAATATTTTTAAACTCAATTTGAAAACCAAATTTTCATTTTGTCTCAATGAAGACAATTTGCTTTCAAAAATTACAACTTCTTCGTGTTCCGCAGATTTTTTTACATAAAAATCACTCATTGCCCCGAGGTATTCTTTGCCGATCACGAGATACAGCGTTTCAAAGCAAGCGAAACCCCATTTTTTATGTAAAATTATAAGCAAAACAATTTTTTTAAGCAGTGATTCTCTACGCAATGTAACTTTATCATATCGGGAAAGCATTTATACAATATATAGCAAAGTTTTTCTTAACAGTGTTGTCAGTTTTTCAGTTTTTCGTTTGATTTATAACACCATATGAGGAAACGTTACTTTAAAAAGGCGTCAAATATACGTTAGTTGTTTGATCATAGCATTGTAAACTGTTTTTCATCTCGCTAATAGACATGAGCTCTTACCTTCCTTGTTTATTGCGTTAATTGTTGCTAGGAGACTAATATTCCCTTAATTAATGTAACTAATCATGCGGGAAACTGAAAAGTTGGCAACACTGTTAAGTAAACCCTTTTTATATACTGTATAAATGCTTTTCCGCTATGCCAAAGTATTTTTACATTGTGTAGAATCACTGCTTCAAAAAAAAAGCTATTTTACTCCTAGTTTTACATTAAAAATGGGGAATTGCTTGTTTTAAAACGCTGTATCTCGAGATCGGCAAAGAATACCTCGAGGCAATGAGTGATTCTTATGTAAAAAAGTCTGCGGAACACGATGAAGTTGAAGTTTTTGAGATAAATTTGTCTTCATTGAGAGAAAAATGTAAATTTAGTTTTCTAATTGACTTGTTTGGCAGCACTGGTGCTCAAAAATAATATCTCTTTCGAATTCCTTGGATGATTGCCTTTGAAAATGTGAAAATAGTATCTTTCTAAGCTTAATATTTCCGGACATATAAGCAAAAGAAAATAAGAGGTTTTGACAAAATCGGGTATTTTCCTTAAAAATGGAGCGCTCCCATTAATCGACGGAATGTTCGATGCGTACCAAATTTTGGATTTTTACTTTCTAACCGAAAACGAACAATCTGGCGAAATTTGGTTCAAATCGGCGAAGGTCGATTACACGTTTGAACTTTTTCTCGATCACTTGGCATGGAATGACCCGTATTGTTTGCTTCTCGCTCGATTTGCAATATTGGAGGAAAGTATCTACGGTCTGGTCATAACATATGTTATATGGTAAATAAACACGAGTGCAGCAATTCCTGGGGTATAACGTCACTCAATTTCGTATACAAAATCCTCTTCTGCATGCTGTTTTAGACTAGCGCTATTGAAGGAAATATTTCTTGATGAATAGCAATGTAATAAATTTCGAGGCGGCGTATGATTCAATTAGCCGAAACGGGTCATTATAGCATACACCAACTCGTATATTAATGTACGAAAATTAACGTTACTGACTAATAATGAATTCAGGATCATATATATGGCTTAATAAAATGCACATAAGTTTATATTCTGTCATACAGAACTGTATAGTATTATAAATCTAATCGCTTTGAGTCAAACCTTATCGCATACGAAGACTTATAAAGTTGAATTGTTAACATATATTTTTTAGTACGTATATGGCCTACAAATAAGTACGCTTATGCTAGTTTTGTGCATCAGGTACGATTTTTCAGGATATATATGGGTGCATATAACTAATACGTTGCTCTGATATGCAAATGAAAATGTTTGCTGGGTAGCCCGAGCAGAAGCGAAGAGCAAAATAATATAAAATGTGTTATAATGCTATATTTTGTTATTGAATAGATATGGAGATACAATGATAACACATTTTGTTATTGAGTAGATATTTTAAACAGTGGTTGTAAGATGAGTTTAATAGCTGATTTTGTTATTATATCTTATTTTGACCTTAAAATGACATTCGATATATTTCATAAAAAAAATTTTATTGATTAAAAAGATTTTAGATTACAAATATTTTATAAAATGATTTTATGATTTTTAATGAATACCTCATATGGTACTGCATTTGTTATTCAATACCTTAATAATACTAAAATATGTTATTCTAAACTCTGAATACAGTCATGTTTTTGCTTTGTTATTCAAATAACAAAAGTAGTTATTCTTTTGGTCTTAAAGGAGCAAAATTTTGATATTATTTTTTGTTATTTTACCAACTATGTCAGTCAAAACAAGACCAAATTTTGATACGAGTTATTCGATTTCCATAACACATTTTGATAACATTTTGCTCTTCGCTTCTGCTCGGGAGTGACCAACGCAACGTGGCAAATAATATTCGCGAAAAAAGGCTCCTTCGAAGCTCTCATAGCTTATAAACTTGCTTAAAACTTGCAATAAGCATAACTAATGCTATTCGATTGCAAGCCAATAAGCATTTATGTAACCTTGAATGCTACTTAAGAACTCTTTTGGAAAATTATACGACTACGTTGCTGCTAACCTTCTTATAATGCTGACAATGCTTATTTGCTGGTAATTATTGACCAAAAAATTTTGAATAGAGTTTTGGATGCCAAGTTACAATAGATATACAGTACAAAAGCTAATATACAGCAACGTGCAGTAAAATATGCCAAAAATGCCAATAAACAGTTGATTTACTGCTTATGTTAATGCTTATTGGTTACTCGGGTGGAGCATTGCGTAGGAACACCAATTTTGAGATTTAGTACTTATACAAGTATACTGGTAATGCCATGTTGATAAAACGTAGTCGACTGTATATGCAGAAAGAATGTCGACTGTCGAGGATAAGCGACTAGCAATATTGATATTTGGCAGAAAACCGGACAAAGGCCAGAAAAAAATTAGATTTAGATACCGTCATGATCAATTATATTTGTATCACTAAATACGTATCTCACCTTAATTTTTGAATGGATCCCGTTTTTAAAAGTGTAAATAAGTGGAGTGGAAGTTAGTTTTCCTCCCCCTGCCCAAAGGCAATAATTTTCCCTCAGATTTTTTACATTATGGAACCTTTGGAACTTATCCAAAATTATATCTTTCAAAAGTAATTAGTGATAACAAATAATTGTGCAAAAATGTACCATGAGACATGTAGTGATAATTTGCTATCGGTGCATACAGCTAAACAGAGAGTATAGTTTTATGAAGTCAACTTACGGTGCTTTATAATCCTTTTAGTTCGTCTACCGGAAAGCTCAAGAATTATTTACAGCAAGGAAGTACTAAACTCTAACATCACTTTCACAATAATACTTTTTGGATGAGTAATTTAACACTACTTTGGGGTTCTAGAATCGTTTTCATCGCATTATGTCTTCTCTGGATGCTTAAAAATTAAATCACTAAATAGTAACTTCTCCCATCTGGCGGATCAGTTTCGTCGTTTGGTACTGTCTATTGGGGGTATTTTAAAGCATATTTTTGTAAGCACTATCTACACTCATTAAGAAGATTCAGTATTTCCGCTTTCTAGAACGGTTTCGCTAGGTATGCTGAGTAGGAAAGGAAGAAAAGAAACGAAAGAAAAGAAAACAAAAAAAAACAAAACAGGAAACAATAGAAGCAGTAGAAAGATATAGAGCAAAGATAGAGTAAGATGTACAACGGGAGCAGAGTGCCTGATTTGGTGATGTGCCGTTCCTAGGGAAGTAGATGGCAAAATACGTACGGTTTGATGATAGCGATCGGAACCATTCCGTTGGTACCGGGCGGCGGGCTTTGGAGGGCCGCCAGCCGGGCGTGGATGTCGCAGTACAGTTTATTGTTCAGATTGAAATATCCCTGGTTTTTGAGCGACGTTCCACAGGTGGCGCACTTGAAGCAATCAGCGTGTAGGTTCTTGTCCTTGATGCGCACGAACACGCCACTGTGGTGATCGCAACAGGTGGTGGTAGATGTGGGTGGTTGGTGTTGGTGTGCGTGATCGATGTTTTGTCGGAGGAAGTGTGTGTTCGTTCGTTTCCGGCGAGGGGTAGTTTTATGTTCGACACAGATAAAAATTCAAATTCAACACAGCAAATGAAAATTGAACCAGAAAAATAAAAAACAAAACATTAACGTCATCATGCAGTTGTTCCGGTTTGGCGGTAACTGGCCTGGAAGTAACCATCAAAATTTGAACAAATTTTGACTCACTCATTCAATTAACACTTGCACTCGCATGCAGAAAAAAAATCTGACGGTCAGTCGTCGGAACGAAAACCGAAAAGGAGGGGGGCAATTTACAAAGTTGGGAGCACTTTGCACTCTCTTAGCGGTCGGAGGGCTTGAAGACAAACGAGCCTAGAAAACCTGTGAACGCGTTGGTTGCTGGTTGGAACCTTACTCTGGATGGATCCTTGGTGGAATGCCCGCTCGCGGGATGGTCTGTGGAGCTGGTCGCTGAACCTGTGGTACGGCCGGGGCGGGAGCCGAGACGGGAGCGTGTGCCGGAGCGGCCACCGGTTTCGGTAGCTGGGCCTGGTGCTGCGGAAGTCCCTGCTGCATCTGGGGTGGAATCGGCGACCGCGGTTTGCCGACCATCGGATGAACCGGAAGGCGACCGGCTGTGGCGTAGCCACCGATCGCGTGACTTTGCGTCGCGTAGAAATGCGAGGATGCTGATTCCAGTTTGTGAATTGAATAATTAGTTTTGTTTGAGTAGACACTCTCGGCTGATTGACGTAAAAAGAGGTAGTCACGAAGCAAAGTTCAGTTTTGTTTTTTTTTTGTTTTTTGGCAAAAAAGTTTATATTTACACAGAACAGCAATACCGACCGGCAACGGCAACAGAGAAGAGAAAGAAATAATGAACTCGATTAGGACTCTATGTGGGGCCGAATTATTTACAACTGCGCTGTAATAGAAGAAATTCTCATCTTAAATTTGCGGACGATTCTCCCAGAGGCTGCAATCCGGATGAATCTGTAGTTTGAGGATCGTTTGAGTCTGTGTGTTGTAGCTAAGTAAACTCACTCATTCTAACTCATTCATAGCGTCAAAATTTTGGTGGTCAACATGACTATCTGGGACCATCGGATTCACACTTACACAATGAGACGATCACACGAATTGCAAATGTTCTGACCCGCCGGAAGGCCATTGGCGGCGGGCGCCAGCGGTTTATCAACCGGAGCCATGACGTGTCTGGTGACGGTCGAGGTATTGTTTTGCTGTTGAAATTGTTGCTGCTGCTGCTGCTGCTGGTGATGCTGACTCTGTTGCTGCTTTTGTTGCTGTTGGACTGTGGGCGATGTTGGCGTGGCGGGTTGATCGACTGGAGAGATTAGTATGTTGTGTTGGCGGGAATCGGAGTTCCGCGATTAGTAAAGCGATTTGTCTAATTGACAGCCTGCGGCTAAGGTTAGTAGGGATGCTACGGACGGAGAGGGCTTTTAGGAACTTTTCTGAGGCATCTATTACTTTTAGTCAAAATTTTTAAAATTAATTTCATAAACCATTGATAAAAATTAAAACATCAGACTACTCAATGGTTTTGGTCACACGTGATTTAGAAACAATTAATAAAGTAAAAATTTAACCGGAGCCAAATCCACGAAAGAGTCCATGAGGGCGCTACTTTTGAATGTTAGCCAAAAAATCTACATATTTTTGCTTGAGTCGCACCAAGGGGGCGGAGGAATGCTAACTTGAAGGACGCTAACATTCACTTTGCAGTCAGCCATCCCTCGGGTAAAACACTAGCGGCGGGGCGTGTTAAGGAGAAGGAGGAAGAGGAGGATGCCGATTAGTAACTTGATCAAAAGCCAAGCAAATTTCTCATTCACACTCGAGCAAGATTGGTAAGATTGAGTGCATGTTGCGAGTTTCGAAATCGGACAACTAAATAGTGATGAACGAATTTGTCGAATGGAGGAGGTGACACAAGATGATCGTCATGATATTATTAAACACACATTATAAATGCGATCGAAAAGTGTGCGAAAAGTGGGACGAGAAAGGGAAACAGTGGTCCGCCTTCTACTGACGGTGACATGTTTGATAAAACGATGATAATATGTGCGAAATGCTAGTCTACTAGTCTAATCTAATCGATCATTTGATCAGCCATAAAAATATTTCCGCCACCATTTAGTAGCTTTAACATACAAGCCAGTGCATAGTAGTGCGACATTAGATCCTCATCATTACCTGGTTCCGGTTCGTTGCCTTGCTCGTGCAGCAATTTGTAGACTTCGGAATTGGCTGGAGAGTAGACACGCTCATTTTTCTTGAAGTTGACACTAAAATAGGATTTAATTTTTATTATAATCGATCTGATTTTAATTGCACTGTTTTACATACCCTAGAACACCTCCAGCAAGAACCTCAGCCTGCGAAGACAGGGTTTCAGCAATGGTCTCGTCACTGTACATGGCAACCGGAGTGTTATATTGCTTGTTGACGATGCTCTTAATGGGACCTTCACTGCCGTTGACTTGCGGCTGCTGTTGCTGCTGCTGCTGGAATTGAAAACCCATTCATTAATTAGCACTCATTTGGAGATCTAATGAATCACTTGACTTACCGGGGCTGCAGCCGCGGGGAACGGTTTAGCAGCTTGATTGTGTCCGCTGCCAATGTGCTGAACAGGTTGCGGGGTAGCAGCCAGCGAAGTTTTCGTGACCGGAGTAATGTTTCCGGGAAGCGACGGCGACGGCGATGGAATCGAACCGGTTGGTGTCACTGAAGGTCTCCAGACTTGTCCTCTGAAATTTAAGACGTAATATTTGAAACATGCTTAAGAGGAGTTCCGCAGCAAACTAACCTGGAAACTGTGAGTTCGAAGGAATTTCCTGCCGCAACAATAACGTCCTGAGCTTCCTTGTGTCGGAGATTGAATACCTCGGTGTTGTTGACCTTAACCAGTGCATCGCCCGGCATCAAGCCAACTTGATCTGATACACTTCCGACGTTCACCTGTTGAAGAATGGTAAAACTTTAATAAACCTTGAAGTACTCTCAAATTAACAGTAGATCAATTAACAAAAGCGGAACCGGTAAAAAGCAATTCTCCATTAAGTGTGACTACCGATGTTGCAGCAGTCATTAATGAGGATTTTTGTTTTCATATTATTCTACTTTCTACAATCGATTCTGTCATCATTCGATTTAATTGAAATTGGCCCGCAGCAGCAGCAGCAGCGATATGCTTGCCGGGAGCAAACTTTCAATTTATTACATTTCCATTTTTGGCCTCCCATCGCATCAGCCCGCGCGATATGGTTTCTGGCTCATAAGGACTATGTCGTGCACGATGTCAGAACCAGACCAGAGTAAAAAACCTCACCGCGTCGTCCGTGGACGCCGCGAAGCGACGCGACGCGACGGTCGTGCTCGAATAAATCATTTATCACTAACAGGTTCTAGTGGCGGCGTCGCCGAACCGAGTGGCACGGCTGGAGAAGTGAAGCTGTCGGAAAATTTCACTTTCGTTACGGAGGTTAGCGATATGCTATAATAACAGTAAATTTACACGGGAAAAAATCGCAATTTAGTGCTTTCCTCTCTGTCGCATGGAATTTCTAAGTTTGGGGTTCAAAGAGAACCACTAACATAAATTACAATCTTAAAAATTGATGAGGACAATTCATAGTTATAAAATCAATTTCATCTTCCAGCAGCAGCCAGGTAAGTTTCGAAATTACCTTCCTACTCATCGACCAATCTTGGGGGGGGGGCGGGGGGCACGTTTTCATCCGAATAATTCCCGTTGTTTCGAGTCGCGTCGTTTATTTCCTTTTCCTATGCTTAGTACCCCGGGCGATTTTCATTGCTAATGAAGCTATTAGCGACGACGACGTGACATTACCTGATTCGTGTGCCGTTTTTACTTTCAGCTCTTGTACCTCAGTTCTGTACGATACCGTTTTACAGTCGAGTGGCAGAAAATCGTGTCGATGATATTCTGCAATTATATCGGATTGGATGGTTTTTCCGGGTGCTTTTAATTAGCTAGAAAAATCGTTCACATATTTCACCGATAATGGCGCTTGTGTGCGACTCTGCGACACGGTACCGATAGTCGATTGAATGATTCATTGTTTTGGTAATTTGCTTCAAAGGTATCTTGCGTTGTACCCAGTCAATGGAAGGGTAAAAAATACGCAGAAATATATCTAGCGTTATTCGGTCTGTAAAGAAAATAGCAGATCCACGGTGGCAACTAGCAGATGGACTGCAGTTCCAGCTATTTGGCGTTAGATGCAACTTAAAAAAGCAACTTCGTGGGCTCAAACCGTCATTAGACATTGCCCTTCTTTATCGGCAGACTTCGCAGCCGGCTGTTTAGAGTACAGGAAAATTACGGGGCCAGTGTAACGATCCTACTGACTCTATCAAGCAAGCACCGCCTAGCCGAGATTCGAACATGCGACGACTGGCTTGTTAGACCAGCATCGTACCTCGAAGCTAAGTGGGCGGTAGATGCATTTAGTGTGTACAATTTCAGTAAATACTTGAATAGAATCGAATTATCAAAGCTTGTAATTATATCTACCATAGAGCGCAGGAACAAACGTGGCAAGTTCCCATGAGTTCCAAGGCGGTAGGAACGGTTAACTTCCCATCGTTTGCAAGTTCCGCACACTAATGCGATCATAATATTTTTGAAATTAAACAGAACTTTAGGTTTCGCAGAAATGATTATGAACCGGTTAAAACGTTTTTAACTAAAATAAGCTGTCCTTTTTATTTGTTTACTTTGTGAGCTGTTTGTTTAAAAAAGATTAGCCTGTAATCCTGGTTTTGTTCCAAACTTTTAGACCAAACCGGAGTATGTTTCCACACCGATTTTGTAAATTTGGTTTTACACTGCATCAAAGATGTAAGTTTTCTGCAATCCGTATAACTTTTGGCCTACTTGTGCCTCAATTTGGAACAGCGCTTTTATAAAAATATTCAGTTTCAGTTTGACAGATAAAAACAACAACAAAAAACACTTGAGTTTATAAAGCTATCGCTGTTTTCTTAAACAGAATTATTGATTTACCATTTTGAAATTACTTCACTGGAATAACCTTGTCAACTCAATCCATTTTGAACAAAAATTGCATGAGAAAATTGATTTTATCGTATGCATTTCATATGGCATCAACAGACCAAAGGGTGAAATCGAACAATTCAAAGGTTTGTTTCAAGGGTTTTCCAACGAGAACTATTACAACGCACCGCCTGAAAAGGAGGACAGAGATCGGTGAAGAATTAGAACAGTTATTCTGAGCTAGTGGCACGCGCAAGTTTTTTGAGAAGGTGGACCAAATTCGTAAGGGCTCAAACCGAAAACTAACACGTGTAGGGACGAGGGAGGGAATCTAATCACAACCGTACACGAGGTGGTTGACGGGTGGAAGCAATTCTTCGATGAGAATGTCAAATGGTGTTACAATAAAAGGAGACGCAACGGTAGTTAACTTAGGAGCGCCCATGGAAGATAGTTTCCCCGCACCTGATCTTCTAGAAATCAAACGAGAATTTGGGTTGCTAAAGACACCTACCGGCAAAGCTTTATAAGCATGACCAAGAAACGCCAAAAGCGGTTTTACACTGAGTTATTTTCCACATTTGGGATAAACTCCCGGAGGAATGGATGGAAGGAGTGGTTTGTCCCGTCTACTAAAAGAGTAATTAGCTCGACTGCTCCAACTATCGCGGCATAACGCTGGTAAACGATCTTCAAGGTACTCCCCCAGATCATGTTACGCCGGCTGTCACCGATAACACAGACTTTCGTAGGGAATTACTAAGCGGGTTTCATGGGGGCTCGCGCAACTGCGGACCAGAATTTTACCATCGGACAGATTTTGTAGAAATGTCGTGAGTACAATGATACCCACGCATCACATCTTTATTGATTTCAAAGCAGCATACGATACAGTCGATCGATACCTGCTATGGCAGATAATGCATGAACACGATTTTCTGGATAAACTGATGCGACTGATCGAAGCTACATTACATCCTACGAGCGGGCATCGACGCGAGATTTTCACCAAGGATAACCAATTTCTAGGCTTTGCAGATGACTTTGATATCATTACCAGAGGCTGTGCGATGGCTTTAGTAGCAACAAGTATTGGACTAACATTCCTTCCCATCCCACCAAGACCCGCATTCGGACGTGTCCGACGTCGGTATTGATCAGCATGCAGGGATCTGATAAAGTTACACATTGAGGAATAGCGTGCTGTCCCAAGTATGCTTTTTCCAGCCATCATTTTGCAATTTTCATCGGTCCTGGTCAATAACGGACTAGCAGCACACGGGCGGTATCCTATAGGTAGAGGAGTTCGTGAATTTGGGATCGCTGGTGACCGCGGAGAACAACACTAATAAGGAGTTTCAGCGGCGCATTCAAGCGGGAAATCGGGCTTACTTTGCCCTTCTCAAAGCGATCAAGAGGCATACGCCGCCGTACGAAGCTGACAATGTACAAATCCCTTACTAGACCGTGACGCTGGTCAAGGAGGACATATGCACCCTTAATGCGGAAAGTGCTGCAAACGATATTTCGTGGAGTACAAACTGAAAGCGAAGAGCGGCAGAGGGTTGTACTTGGAGATATTCCCATCGTACGATCTGGCGAAAATCGGTAGGCTACGGAGGGCTGGTCACGTCGTAAGAATTCCGGCCGACAATGCGACGAACATAGTTTTCTTCAACAATTTCACTGGCACCAGGACGAAAGTGATTTCCCACTTCTGAGGAAACTGGAAAATAAACGACGAGTGGCCCAAGATCGAGTTGAATGGAGACGACTGCTTGGAACTGCACGAGCCACTCTAGCTCTATGCTTCTGACGACAACGACGACGAATTCACTAATAAAAGGTGTGCATTTGAACAGAAGCTGGAACAATCTCATTTCTTTTTCATCGACGCGATGACTCGGCAATATAAAATAAATAAAATGTTGTTGATCGGTATTTTCATACATAGTGATAATTTTATGGAAGGTACCCCCTATGCCCACCCAGGGAAATTTTCTAGCTTCGCCAATGAATGTAAAACGGTGATGGATGAGAAGAATGCTTTGCTGGTGGCCAAGACGCGCAGTGCCACACGTCAGAATATGGAAAGGCACAGACATAAGAAAATGCAACAAACACAACTCTTTCGGGAGAAAAGCGCTGTCTGCTCAGGAAACACGAAATTCCACCAGAAACTGAACAGATGCCGCAAAGGCTTTGAACCGCGAACCGAAATATGTCGAGATAAAAATGGTTCTGAAATAGTTTACGTCATGACCGCGCAAGTAACTAAAAAGTAACTAAAAAGAAAAAGTAACGAGACTTGCCAGAGTGGCTGTCGGCAACGCATTGCTTGTTTCTATCGCACTGACCGAGTAGATAACAGTCTGTCTTCTCGGCGGTAGAAACAAAGAGCAGTGATAGAACAATAACATCGTCGCATAGACGGAACGATAGAGTTGGAAGAATGAAGCAAAACTAGAGATTAGACTGCCTAATATGATGGGCGGCAGTAGTTTAGTGAGTAAATCATTTAGCTACCAACCAAAAGAGCGTGGGTGTGAGGCCTACCTGCCATTGCAATATATATTTTTGGTCTATATCGAAATTTTTTAATTCATCCTATTGATCTCTCTTCGCATGAGACACTTCCTCTCTTTCCAAAATAAAAATGGCAGTATTTTGACGGACGATCGTGAGGTGATCGTAAGCTGGAAGTAGCACTTCGATGAACACCTAAATGGCATCCAGGCGGAAAACCATGGCGACGGGGAAAGTAATTTTGTTGGTGCGATAAACAGAGAAGAGGTGCCAGCCCCAACGATAGACAAAGCCAAGGAGGCCATCATGCAGGTAAAAAAACAATAAATCGACTGCGAAAGATGGCATTGGCGTGGATTTTATGAAAATGGGACCCGACAAGCTGGCCACTTGTCTGCATCGGCTGATTGTTAGAATTTGGGATACAGAACAACAACCTAAGACGTGATGGAGCTATGCATCTGATCTATAAGGAGGGCGATAAGTTGGACTATGAGAACTATCGTGAAATCACCGTTAATGCCGCCTATAAAGTGCCATCCTAAATCATTTTTCACCGACTATCACCAACCATGAACATATTTGTAAGAATTTGTCAAACCGGCTTCGTCAAGGCCGGTCAACAACTTACCAAATATTTATACTGCGAAGATCCACCAAAAAGTCTATGAATACAGAATTCCCACGCACCATTTAGTCGTTGACTCAAAAGTCGCATATGATACCACCGACCGGAAAGGGCGCTGGAAAATCATGGACGAGAACGGCTTCCCCAAGAAGCTGATCACACTGATTCAATGTACGATGGATAGTGCACAGTGCTGTGCTCGGATTTAGGGTGGATTGAGTTCATTCGATTCACATAGAGTTCAAGTTGATTGTCTCTCATGCCTACTGTTCAACATAACGATACACATTGTTATGAACCCAGTGAATGTCAACTCGAGGAAGTCGAGCTTACTATGGGTTTCACAAGCAATTGCGGTTGTACATACTAAACCTCCGTACAAGGTGTACCCTGTGCAAGATGTTTATTAGACCGTTTGCTCTATACGGGAATGAAACGAGTACAATGGCCCCGAAGGACCCTCGAGTGCTCGGAGTTTTCGAAAGACGTGTGCTTAAAACGATGTGGGGGAGCGTTCATGAGAACGAAGTATGGAGGCGGAGGTTGAGCCATGAATTCGCACAACTCTATGTCGAATCCAGCATTCAAAAGGGACGGATACGTTGGGCAGTGCATGTAGCTAGAATGCCGGACAACTTCCCTGCAAAAATGATATTTACTTTAATAACGGTAGGCCCAAGACGACCAGAGGCGCAGCGAGTAAGATAGTTAGACCAAATGGAGCGTAATTTGGTGGAGAGTAAACGGTGTCCAAGAAATTGGAGACCGATAGCTCACTACCGAGTGAATTGGAGAAATGTTGGTCATCAGGCTGTTTCCATTAAGTAAGTAAGTAAGTAAGCCAATTAAGTAAGTAAGTAAGTAATAGACTAGTTGATTGACCTTCAAGATTTGGCAATTTAACTGCGTCGGACAATTTTACTATCTTTTCTAGTACTATGTGAAATATCCATTTCGAACTAGTTGGAGATTATTCGATGACGGCCTGATTTAAGTTGCAAGGGCGCAGTTAATATTTTACATCCATTAACATATTGTTAAAATCCCACAACAAAGGTCGCAAACTGTTATTCCATTGGTGTACTAACGAGAAAATCATATGGAAATCTATTCCACTGGGTGCTCCTCACTTTGGTGGGCTGTGGGAGTCGGCAGTAAAATCGGCGAACACTTAGCTTCTCATATGAATGGAAAACACTGTTGCCACCCAAGTAGAAATGTAAAAACTCGTCAACCAGGTCGAAATAGGTTTGGATTTCCTGCCGCTTATCGAATTAGGGGCCCCTACTCCCGGTCATTTTTTCAACTGGGTCAAATCTGCAAGTGATTTTTAAACCAATTTTGATCCGCTTCCAGACAACAGGCTCACCCGTTGCTAGTTGATGTAGGAAAGGTTCCAAGTCATTTGCTTGCGCTGGTATACCGAATACTGGCAGCAGTTACTCACTTGGTCTTCAAGAGGACTTAAACCCTCCGCAGATATCCAGATAGGCAGATTAGTCATCATAAAGGCTGATTATCTTCATCCAGCCCGATGTTGGACTGTATCACGAAACTTCATCCTAGCCCAGACGGCATTATACGTGTCTTATCACCGGTAATTGCAGGACTCAAAGGGACCATTCGTCTGGTGGTCAAGATAGCGCTGCTACCGATACCATCCTTCTCTGGACTGGAGTTCAGATACTGCATTTAGTTGATATTTTGGATGTAAAATACAATTTTGTGCCATGAAATGAAATTCAGTGTGGTTGCATTTTCTTGTCGAAGTTACACATTAATGATGTTTAGATTGGACTATTATTTTTAATATGTTTCTTAGAAATTCGTGACTTGTCTCATTATCTTTCAATTTTTGCACTTTGTAGTAGTAAAGAAGTCGTGATCATTGGCGTAGCTAGGAACTTTCCCTGGAGGGGGCCTAGGGGGTGCCTTCCAAAAATTTGAATTTTTATTATGATCTTGTTACTCTGGCTGTCACCGATAGCACCAGGTTTTGTAGGAAAATACCAGGCGGACTTGATGAGGATCCGCGCAATTACCAGATATGTCGTGAGAACAACCTGTCCGCGCATCACATCTTTATTGATTTCAAAGCAAGATACGATACAGTCGGTTGAGACCAGCTATGGCAGATAATGCACGAAAATGGTTTTCTGAATAAACTGACGCAACTGAGCAGAGCTACATTGGAGAGAATGTTGTGTTTCGTGTGCATCTCGGGGATACTTTCGAGTTACTTTGAGACGCGACGAAAGTTGGGACAAGGTGACGGCTTATTTTGCATGCTATTCAACATTGCACTTGAAGGGGTGATTCGACGAAATCGGAATCTAGGACAAGTGTTCTAAACGTAAATGTGGCCAAGACGAAATACTCAAAGGAAACAAATGCGTGCCTCTCGCGGACGGTAACTTTTGATGGCGACGAAGTAGAAGTGGCAGACGGGTTCGTGTATTTGGTATTGCTGGTGCACACGGACAACAACACTAGTAAGATGATCTAGTTGCGCATTCAAGCGGGAAATTAGGCTTCCTTAGCCCTCCGCAAAACGCTAGCCATACGTGATTTTCGAGCGGAAGATACTGCGGACGATATTTGGCGGAGTATAAACTGAAAGCGAAGAGTGACGGAGACGTATGAATCATGAGCTACAAGCACTGTTTGGAGAGATTGCCATCGTCATCTGGCGAAAGTCAATAGGTTACAATGCAACGAAAATAGTTCTCTTTAACAACTGCACCAGAACCAGGAACAGGAAGGCTTAACGTGATGACTCGACCAGGTCGAAAGTGATTTGCGACTTCTGCGAGTGGGAAATTTGCAACGAGTGGCCCAAGATGTAGTTGAATGGAGACGAACGCTTAAACAGCATGAACCGGGGTGGCTACTAAGCTACTGACGACGACGACAACTACGCTTTTGCGATGCCCAGTGAAAAAGAAAATGTCTACACAGCGGGAACATATACACTGAGTTTTTTCCCGGTTTCCAATTCCAATGAGGAAAATTTCTGGAGGGGGCCTGCAGAATTCTGGAGGGGGCCTGGTACCCCAGGCACCCCCTCTAGCTACGCCAATGGTCGTGATATATGTAACGCTAACTAAAGCCAAGTCCCAGGAGATGCATTATGGAAGCATTTTAAACTATTCTATACTAAGTCGTGTTGCTTGAGATAGATGCGATACTGATCATGGGTCTTTAAAATATTATATCTGCACGCGTGTACACAGTAGACATTTAAACATGAAAAAAAAAACAAATTACAAACAATACATTTCTTTTGTGGCCAAGAAATCAACATAATCATGTCTTCATGCATGATGTTTTAAATAACCGAGTTTGTTCTTCATGCTTTGTATAGTCTCAATGATGAATTGCTATTTAGCTTTCCTTGTTAAATTAAAAAAAAGGCACAAGAGTCTCTCGCTGTTTTACTAGCAACCTCAACATTTGTTATTTTCTAGTGCACAAAAGTAACAACATTATAGCCACCCAGCTGACCATCGAACCGAGTCACTACTTTTTGCTCGCTTTTCAAAAGCTGCATATGCAACATTTCCATTTCTGGTGAAACAATACTCACAGGAGCTCTCAAGCAAATTAATCTACATATTCATTCGAACCTTACTCTAGCATCGCACAGCTCGACTCTCGATTGCAACCCTTCCGTGCTGTGCTAATATCCCAAAAACACACCGAGCCTCGTTACCGGGTAGGTCCAATACATTTGTCCTGTCCCAACAAATTGGCCTGTCAAACAGTCCCCGCCGCCGCGCCGTAGAACCGCAGGCCACGGTAGCTGCTGCAACTAATTTGCGAACCGCTTGCTAAATTTATGACTTTTTTCGGAGTCTATCGCGGCTGCTATAGGGTGCACTCCACGAGGGGGGAGTTGATGAAAACCTAGCAGCCCCCTAACTGGTTCGGAAAAATTCTTCAATCGACAGAATCCCTCCCAAATGTGGAGCTATCGCTAGATCGCTACAAGCCGTGAGTCATTCTTCAGCTGAAAACCACGGCTCTGCAATAAGAAGTGCACTTTCGACCCAACAATCCATCTTAACCCAGAAAAAACTCTCAAACTAGAATGTTCTGAGAAAATAAATGTGCAACGTGACCGGTTGTTGATCCTAAGTACACTAGCTCTCGAAGTGTTGTTGCAGCTGAAAAGTTGTTTTGGACAGTTTGTCGACGTCAGTCGGTCGACGGGAGTGCGCGATTCATATAGACGAGCAATGTGACATAATAACAAGTCCTATTGGATTTCGATTGCTTTTTCACTTTCGATGCAGTGATTGTCACTCATTGATCCGGATTGACCAACAGCGCAGCGACGGGGACGACGGGGTAAAGGCCCTTTGCTTGCTTCTTAGAAAACAATCAACACATCAAATGACAGAATGCAAACTATAAATCCGCTGTCTAACACACCTTACCACTTTTGTCCGTATGAACGCACGGCAGGCTATTGGTTGAACAATAATTTCATTACAAGTTGCATTGCTTGGAGACATATATACTGCAGCAGTGCACGCGCGGTACGCGGGCGGTTCTGGGTTAGTGTGGCACTTGCATGCGAAGCCGGTGGTGTGATTTGTTGAAAGTGTTTCACCCATGCATGCCTCGATTCTGGGCACGAGCATGGCACTGCGTTTTCCAGGCAGGGTCCCGATAGGTGAAGGAAACCCCGTAGAAATGATCTGTTGGAATAATTGACGACCACATTGAGTGAAGTTTGATAGATTTATTGGTGCTTTCAATTGAGCGGTATTGTTTTTCCTCTGTCTGCTCGGTCAACGAGAGAGAAAAAATCTGAGGTGTGTCTGAATCTGAGCTGAATGTGATTTGGGGAAGGAATCTGGTTTGTTATTCGAAACAGGTATTGCAGTAGTTATTCGATGACAGGAAAATAGTTTATCGTAATTTGTTTCCTGGATGAAGAGTGGATGAAACATCTCTGTGTGAGCAACTTTCCTTTCTGTAAAGCTGCTCGTTTTGAATATTGTATTGTACGAATGCTTTTGCAATGCCATTATAAATTTAATTTATTTTTAGTGAGTTTTAGAAAAAAAAACACTTGGTAAGAACAAGGCTTGAATTAGATCAAGCGGAATAATTAGAAAAAAAGCGATCATTCTATTTATAAGGCAGGTTTATTATAATAGAGTGGCCATTTTAATTTTCTATTTAACACTGAATCGTATTACAGACGGAATAGAAATTGATCAATACTAACTAGACACTAGCGTACCCAGCCATAAACAAAAGGTGGTGCAACCAACCTTTCATAAGAATGTTTTGGCCTGAAAAAACGGAATAATCTTAGGATGGCGTATGAGTTGTTACTGTAAAGCAACGCTAAGCCTAGATGCTACATTCCATTATCGAAACTTGACCTTTCGTTATTATACGACAGACTTCGCAGCCAGCTGTTAGAATACATGACAATTGCAGGGCTAGTTGCTACGATCCTATTGATTCCAACAGCCTCTCCAAGCCGAGAATCGAACATACAACGACTGGCTTATTGGGCCAGAATCATACCTCGAGGGCAACTGAGAGGCAGTTGTTGTTACTGGAGTTGTTACTGTATAGCATACAAATACCAGCGGAGTTCAAAACTCCTGGACTTTGGGGCGCAACTGATTGGTGGTTAAAGAGAATTCGACTAGGAACACTGGGCATGGGCAAAGGTGACGCAATAAGGATATGGAATGGATGCTTGGCACCTGGAACTACAGATCGCTAAGAAACGCACAGAGGGTTGCGACAATGTGGTGGACTGTCCTGTATGTTGTTCAACATCGCTATTGAAGGTGCAATCTGGCAAGCGGGCATCGAAACGAGAGGAACGATCTTTAGCAAGAGTACCTAACTCCTAGCCGCCGCAGACTAGCTCGATATCATTACTAAAAACCTAGAGACAGCAGAGTCAATCTACGCCAGGCTAAAAACGAAGGCTAGAAGGATTGGGTTACAAATCAGTGCATAGAAAATCAAATAGAGTAGGGCGGGGCATAAGTGCGATGTTTGAAGTTGTCATCAATTTTCGTGAGATATAAAGAAGGACAACAACATAATATATTATATAGTGATGCAGTAACTCAATGTCTTCACATTCAACTATAAATCATCTGCGGTAATAGTGTTTTGCAAAATAAATTCTTTTTTCTTCTGATCAAGTGCAGATTCGCACTTTTACCCCACTAGCGGGGCAAAAGTGCGAATACCGCGGGGCAAAAGTTCGAAGCTAGAATCCATGAAATTAGCCCAGCAGTAGCTATCAAAACCATATTATCTTCAATCTGCGTTATGTTTCGGTAAGGAATATTCTCAATTCGCACCTTTTCTATTTTGCGCTGATGTATTGCAGCCTCCGTTAGATCGAAACTTTTCCAAACGTTTGTTTTTTGTTTCATCAGCGGAAGCATATTGTTTTTCTTCGGCCAATATCTGAAGAGCACACAGTTTTCTGCAGATCTTTCATTTCTAGTATCTGTGACATATTGCCTAAAGCTGTAAATAATTAGCTATACATTTTTGCCTCGTCCATAAATCGCACTTTTGCCCCGTCCGTGAATCGAACTTTTACCCCGCTAGGCGCTTGACGGGGTTAGATTAAATTACGGAAAAGCGAAATATATTTTGTAAATTGTTTTCGCCGTATTTTCAAAACAGATATGTGAGTGATGTAAAACGCTGCTACAAAATTTCAACAATTAATATCCTCCTGTTGATATCGTATTTGCCGAATAACGAAAAATTACATCAAAACCGTCCTAAAATAACATTTGCATATAACTCAGCAACTATGCTTCGTAAGCAACCAAAGTTTACGTTAGATTCAAGTTGTCAAAGTAGTCACCCATCCATGCCAACGTAGAAAATTTACTCGAAATCTACACCGATAAATCATTGAATCGCACTTTTACCTGCATCGCACTTTTACCCCTCCTTACTCTACATGGTAGGAAGAGGCTCTAGAGAAAACAACATTTGCCTCCCACAAACAGTGACTATTGAAGGTGATGAACTGGAAGTGGTTAATGAGTTCATATATTTGGGGTCTCTGGTCACCGCCGACAACAATGAATCTATACGCAACCTATACGCTATCAAGCTGGAAGTCGATCCTATTTTTGCTACCGCAAGACGCTTAGTTCAAGGAGCAAACACCGCCGAACAAAGCTGACATTGTACAAAATGTAAATTTGACCGGTAGTTCTCTACGGATTTGAGACAGTAGCCTTGCTTGCGGAAGACATACGTGCTCTAGCCGTATCTGAATGAAAGGTGTAGCGGATTATTTTTGGTAGAAACGGATAGCGGAGAGTGGCGTAGGCGTATGAACCACAAGTTGCAGGCACTACTTGGAGAGATTCTCATCGTACACCTGACGAAAGTTGGGCGACTACGGTGGGCCGGCTACCTCGCAACGATGGTGAACGACTTTGCGGTGAAACCCGTCCTGTTCAAGAACCCCATCGACACAAGCAATAGAGGGGAACAACGTGCTTGAAGGTTCGCCCAGGTTGAAGCTGACTTCCGTGTGTCGAGACGCTCAATGAATTGACGACGAGTGACCCAGGACCGAGTTCGCTCCCAGTCTGCCTCAGGGTATGATGCTGGCCTAATAAGCCAGTCGTCGTGTGTTCGAATCTCGGCTCGAAGAAGCTGTTAGAGTCAATAGGATCGTAGGATCTGGTCCTGTCTGTCGTATAAAAACAGAAGGACAAGTTTCGTTAACGGAATGTAACACCTAGGCTTTGCTTTGCTTTTTTTGTCCAGGACCGAGTACAGTGGAGAGGAATTCTTGATACGTCAAGAGCCACCCCGGGTCTATCCTGGTAGAAGAAGTGTTTTGTTTTGTCTTTTCTGTTTTCTAGTCCCATTTTTCCACTTTTTGTTCCATTTATTTCCATTCTTATACCGTTTTCTTGGCTTATGCACTCACTTTCCATCCGTTAATTCCTCTTTTTCCTCTTTTTCCACGTTTTCCTTTCTTTCTGTCCCGTGTTTTCTGTTTAATTCTCGTTTCCGTTTTTTTCGTTTGCTGTTCCTGTTTTTCTTATTTGCAGTCCTCGTTTTCATCAATGGTTTTTCAATATTTTTTGAAACGATGGTTCTACAATTGATGAAGGGACGGTAGGGGAAAGAAATGAAAATTTTCGGTTATGAGTGCATGAGTCGAACCAAGCTATAATCTGAGATTATATCGACTCATGCACCTTCCAGCATTGGACAAAAGGTAGGAGTCAAAATGACTACTTGTCAAGCGTAGCTACCAATATCCCCCCCCCTCCTTTTCGCTCTTCCCCTCCTTCACCAAAAATTTTCATTTCTTTCCCCTACCGTTCCTTCATCAATTGTAGAACCATCGTTTCAAAAATTATTAATATATATGTATGACCGCATTTCAAGGTCAAGACTAAAAACTTGAGATTAGTCTAATGGTTTTTCGTCATTTTCATTCTTAGTTTTAGTTTTTTTCTCTTCTCTCTTGTTTTTCGTTTACAGATTTCGTAGTTTTCCAATTTTTTATCTCATCTCCTTCTCGTGTTTAGTCTTCGTCTGTGACATTTTCCTCTTTTTGATGTGTGTGGTGAATGACCAAATGGTTAAAACAACATTAAAAAAAAAAGAAAATCTCTTTGATGTCTGTTTTTTTTTCGTTTTTTTTCCTGTCGTTTCATTCTGTTTTTCGCGCCATTTTGTCTCTTTTCTCTACGGTTCTCTTTTTTATCTCCCGTGTTTCATCTTTTTCTCTATCGTTTTACCTTTTTCTTTAGTACATCATTCCTATTTTTCTTTTCTTCTGTTAGTGTCTCATTATCTCGTTTTTGGTTGCACCTCTCTTGTTTTATATTCCGTTTGATATCTTTTTCCCGTTTTCCTTGTTTCCTCTACCGGTTTTCTGTTTTTCTCTCCCGCTATTTTTCTTTTCCCTTCTGATTTTTTTGTTTTCTGTTCGGTTTTCTCATTTTTATCGCGTTTTCTCTTTTTTTTCCTTTTTTTTATTTTTTACCAGCTGTTTCGTCTTTCTCTGTTATTTTTCTCTTCTTTTCCTGTCCCATTTTTCACTCTTCACTGTCAGTCCCAAATTTCCTCTTTTCCTGTCTTGTTCCTTGCTTTTTTTATTTTCCAGGTCCAGGTTTTCGTCTTTGTTCGCTTCGTTTTTTGTTCTGCAGCATTTGTGGTTCTAGCAGCCTGTCATGTGAAAGGATTGTACCCCGTTTTTCGTTGGTTCGTCATTCGTTTTATTGTTCGTCTGTTCCGTTTTCCTCCTTTTCTGTCACGTTCTGTTCTGCCTTTCTGGTTTATCCCTTTTATTTTCTGTTCTCAATTTTTTTCTCTCCATTTTATTTTCTTTCCGCCTCGTTTGTTCTCTTTGTTTTGTTCTTCTTTCTCCATTCTTCAGCCCCCCATTTTCTCGCTTTATTTTCTTCCTTTTCTCTCTCATCTTTTTCCTTTTTTGTCTCGTTTTTTGACTTTTTCTGCCCAGTGCATGCTCATTTTCTTCCTCTTTTCCTTAGGATTTTTCTCTCTTATTTTCTTGTTCTTTTCTCTCGTTTTTTCCCTCCCGTTATTAATGTTTATGTCCAATCAACTCGTTTTTTGCCTTGATTTCCCTCTTTCGTTTTCTTCTTTTCTTTTTTTTTTGTTTTCATGTTTCGTTTTCCCTCCCATTCTGTCACGTTTTTTCTTTTTTTGCCGTTTTTTTCTTTATATTTGTGTCTTGCATATTTTTCCTCTTTTTATGAATCATATTTGACCCATTTTTCTACGGGCTCTGTTTCTTTTGACGTAGGACTACGTCTTACGGCAAGGTTTGGGATAGGATGTCATTCCAAAAAATCGATAAATGAAAGATTTTGACCGCTAATAGCTTAGCGGTTTCCAGACCGATTTTAAATATTTTTACGCCAATCGATCGGAAAATCTTCTGCGCGTGCACACCAATAATGAATCCTGTTGATTTCGAAGTATGTACTCTTGAAATATTGAAAATAACGGAGCATTGTCCGACTGGAATGGGAAATTTGACCTTGGAAGTTAATTTTCATTAGTTAGCGATTAAAAAACAATCTTTTCTTAGGATGGGAACTATCATTAAAAATCGTTACTGATAACTATCAGTAGTTGCCAGTACATTACTGACAGCAATCAGTAAATATCAGTAATTTTACCTATCATGGCATTGAAGCAAAAACATAGGAAATTGTAATATTGAAACTGCATTATTCATTGTAAGTTTACTTTATACTTTACCAAGCGGGCTTCACCATCCCCACCACCCGGCAGAAGTGTTGAGAGTACAACGTACACACACACATCACATCTTTATTGAATTCAAAGCAGCATACGATACAGTTGATCTAGACCACCTATGGCACATAACGCAGGAACACGGTTTCCCAGATTATCTGACACGACTGATCAGAGCTACATTGGATCGAGTGATGTATTTCGTGCGCAACTCGGGAACACATTTGAGTCCCTTCGAGACACGGCGAGGGTCGAGATGAGGTGACTATCATAGCCAGGAACCTTGCAACGGCGAAGACAATCTACACCAGATTGAAAGTGGAGTCTAGGACGATCACGTTAAAAATAAATGCGTTGAAAACCAAATACATGAAAGAGAGAGGCTCAAAGGAAGCAAATGCGTCCCTCTCACGGATGGTAACTATTGACAGCGATGAACTAGAAGTGGTGGACGAGTTCGTGTATTTGGGATCGCTAGGATCGCGGGAACAACACTAGAAAGGAGATCTAGCAGCGTATTCAAGTGGGAAATTAGGTTTAATTTGCCCTTTGGAAAATGCAAGGATCAAGAAGCATACGCCATCGTACGAAGCTGATAATGTAACAAAACTCTTATTAGGTCAGTAGTTCTTTACAGATTTGAAGCCGCGAGGCTGCCCACGGAGGAAATACGCGTTCTTGCCGTCTTTGAGTGGAAGGTACTGCGGACGATATTCGGCGGAGTGCAACCCGAAAGTGAAGAGTGGCGGAGGTGTATGAGTCACGAGCTACAGGCATTGCTTGGAGAGATTCCCATGGTATATCTAGCGAATGCCGGTAGGCTACGGTGGGCCGGACGTAAAGATGCCGGACGACAGTGCGTTCGAAAACAGTTCTCTTCGATAAACCCACCGGTACCAGAAACAGGGAGGCTCAACGTGAAAGATGGCTCGACCATGACTTCTGAGACAACTGGGAAATCTGGCATCAAGTGACCGAAGTTCGAGTTAAATGGAGACGGCTGCTTAAAACAGCACGAACCTCCCTGGGGCTCTAGGCTGCTGATGATGACGACGATATATTGTGTCATGCTCTTCTATCGTACGCAACTAGCGAGTTTAACCTAAAAGATTTTTCTAACGAGACGACGTAAATGTATCAGTAAATATCAATAACAGTGAAACCTTACTGATACTTAGTGATATTATTGCTTACTGATAACTATCAGTAGTTAATGATAGTTTTCCCATCCCTAATCTTTTCTATGAAACAACGCAATTGATGCATTTCTTATGAATCGAACGGTTTAATGCGAATCATTAAAATCCGTTCTGAATCGGAACGGATAATAACGTTCAAAATCTTTTATTCATTCGTGACACTAGCCTGAAACTAAACTTTGGTTTGACTGCCTGCGGTAAGACGTAGTTCTACGTCAAAAATATTTTAAAGAAGGTGACATTCATGTGTGAAAACATAATTTTTTAACTTTTCTCTCCATCATTTAAATTAAAATTGGGTTTGAAACCCGAATTAAATAGGTTTTAAATCAGAGTTGAACTTATACTGACTTCAAGTCGAAGTTGAAATTACACTTGAAAATGGACATGAAATTAAACTTAAAGTAGGAATTTAAGTTTAATATAAACTGGACTTAATTTGTACTTGAAACAATGTTGCTATTCATCGATAAAAGTACTGATTCGGTTCGAAACACACTCAAAGATGATTCCATAACGTCAAATTCTCTGGCAATGCTTTTCTAGCTGAAAATTATTTAATGAGAGTGAGAGAAAAGCGAATTACCACTCACTCTTTTTCATGCAATGATTTGATCGCTAGTGATGCCAATCAAAAACGAATACCTCGCATTTTGACTCATCGCGATGAGTAGCGATGATTTATCAATTTTGGAAAACAGGCAAAAGCGCTATCGGATATTGAATTATACCGTCAAAAAAACTTGTACCTAACACTTATGTTGGTTTTTAAATTCGACTATTAGCACCGGAGAAACTTGGAATATACATTTTTGCGACATAATACATAACATCGTGACAATGACAAGTACCAGGATCAAATTTTGAACAGTAGCCGACGATATTTTTATTGTCAGCCTTCATCGTTAGTCACACAAGAAGAAGACGTATTATTTTTCATAGCTTCGAACCTTCGAGACAGCAATCAATAATAATAATAATGCACCAGGTTTGCATTTCATTGAAACCATTTTGTTTGTCCGTGTGCCACTTGAAGTTACTGGTTGTGTATGGCGTCGCAAGTATATGTTGACGTTTGACAAGTTCATAAATATTATATGTGATAACGTTTTACATTTGAACGAGCAATATTTTTTTTATAATTTGCCAAAAACTATGCTTGTTTACGTTTCATCGCAAAATACATTCTCGGTTGGATGACAGCGATTAACGATGATTAGCGATGAGTGTGAGACAGAGATACCGAGCGAGTATTTTCGAGCGTAATCAATTCATATTTTGCTCACCAGTTTTTGCGTCGGCGATTCATCGCGAGCAATCAGGATACGATAGAGTTTCCAGTTGATAAGATTTAAATCGCTGATGAGCAGGTGAAGAGCCTTCATCGTGATGAAAATTTGCAACATTGTTGAAACTGTGTTTGCAATTGTACTTGAAACTTGAAATCTTTGAAATGAACTTAAAAGCGGTGTTAAAATTAGGCACAAAATTAGAATTGAAATTGAACTTGAAATTGTTCTAGTTCTAGTTGGTCAAAGGCCAGGTACAGCAAATGTCAATTTCCACACGAACTGATGTTTCATTTGACGATTCAGATCCGTACTAAATCAAGATAAGTATCGCAAAAATAGTGGCCGATTAAATTAAAACTGCGGACTCCTTGGTTACAGAAATCATTTTGTTTTACAATTAATTTTACAGAAGAAGTTGGGCACCTATTCTAATGTGAACCAGCCGTGACACGACAGTGTGGAAGTCTACGTGAAGAAAAGTCACCTCTTCTAAAAATCTGCGAATGTTCCACCCACTCAATTTTATTTTATTTTGAGTTATTTTAAGATACCTACAAGATTGCTTGTACTCATAGTTGAACAAAATTCGCAGGGAGTGTGTTGGGTCAAGGTGAGCAGTGCGATCGATTCAAATCATTACGAGAAACGTGACAGCATAGGCTAAAAATAACTTTGAAAAAAAAAAAAGTTAAATATGATCATCGCAAAACGGCGATGCGCCAGCACAGACAAAAAAAAGCATTGATATGTTCCGGTTCCTGAGACTGGAGACATCCCGATAATGACAGCCCTTCCCCGGAATGCGTCTATTTGCAAGTTTGATT
Source organism: Sabethes cyaneus (assembly GCF_943734655.1). Lineage (NCBI taxonomy): Eukaryota > Metazoa > Arthropoda > Insecta > Diptera > Culicidae > Sabethes > Sabethes cyaneus. Next base: position 166,614,596 of record NC_071354.1, on the reverse strand, counting down.
TATGTTCCGTTTCGTTGCAGCTGATTGTCTGAAATTTCATTTATCTTGCTTATGATTTTTTTTCTTCCTTCACGTTCGTTTTGTTTCGCTGCACTACCTTCCGATCATGTTTTTATGAGTCGAACCGCCCGACTGTACCGGCGACCAACGGACGGTGTCCAGAACCAGCAGAACGCAACAACTTGTGGCCGAGTTATGGCCGTCGGCGAACCAACTATTCCTGCTACGGTCTGACAGTACTACAGGTAACAAATAATACACAATTGCAGGTAGGCTGGTTGAATCGTTTCTGGTTGCTACAAGTGCCTGCCTATATCCTCCATCTCAATCGTCTATTGTTATTCCACAGTAAGTACGGTAAGTACACGGGGGACGGGACTTGAAACTGCTGAATGCGTGTTTTATCGCGCTATTTTATTCTAGGTCATAAATTACTGCGTGCTGCTTCTTTGCAAACTTTTGCATTCGATATAAGTTTTTATGTCTTCCTGCGGTCGATTCGCTTAGTTGAGTCGGAATATACACTAATAGCAATGATAATTAAATCTGTGGGATACACATTTGTTTGCACCATCGCGGTATTTTAGTGCGATTTAGTATAAAGAACAGTAATTCGCTGTATTTCATGAAAATGTGTGACTGAACAAGTTTTGAATTATTTTTTTTTCTTTGGGTGTCACAGATAGTGGTTATTGGAAGTATAAATAATTGTGTGGTTCTACCGTGCCTATGTATCCTTTTATCAAGCGTATTTTAATAGCAAGTTTTAATGAGAAAGTAACCCTCTATTGCATAATTATCAGCCATATGCCAGGTTTAATGTATTTCAAGGTCCCGATAAATTTACACATTTTATAAAATGAAGTCCAAATAATTTTTATGATAATTACCAACCTTTTTCGATTCAAGCTCCGCTTGAGACCATCCCACATCTGCTTCAGTTTTTTATGGTGCCACACATTCCTGAGGCTTCCCCCATCTGCTGCTGCTGCTGCTGCTGTTGCTGACCAAAGAGCATCAACATGATATGAATCACCGCGTAAACACGCGTGGCCCATTCAACCAAATCCGATCCGACTGTTCGCCAGATTTTCTTATACCCATATTTCGTCAGTCTGTCAGACATTGTACAAATGGAATTCACGCTTCTGATACAGGCAAAGCCGGCAGACATACATATGTAAACGACGGTGGGACCCACTATCATGCCATACCATACGTCATCGGACTACGAGCATGCCAACTGGAGCGGAGAGCATTTGGCCTTTTCCAACCAATATTCCAGCTCGCGTCACTCGGGCGGGATTTTGTTTTTGTCTCGGCTCCATCTACGGTTTAGTATTAGAGGTGATGATTGGTCAAATTAGTGGTAAATTATCAGTTTGTTTCTGGAAAGCGGTTTATCTGTAAGATGTTTTGCTCTTAAGTGAAGATTATCATTCATCGTTCAAGCTTCACCTCGTTCACCGAAAATGGAGTTGGGACTTAAAACGATACCGGACATCAAATGTTACTTTCGGTGAGTCGCTCGTCAATCATCTTTCGGAAAAAAATTTTAGTCCAAAATCTGCTTATCAATTAACCGCTCGGGATCGGGGTTTGAGGATAAATTTTTATGTTCAACATAAAATGTTACGACCGGAATCGTAACATTAAGTCAGCGACAAGCAAAACCCCTTTTTGCTGGGAAGATCGTTTTTTTTCGCTTCGATTGTGGAAGGAATGCCAATCGCTACCTAGCGCGTCGAAAGGCGTCAGCATTTACAACCTTGAGGTGTGCAATCAGCAATCAACCTGTGTAGAATGTGAAGGTGGAAAAAAACCGCCAGTAAATTGACTTCTTTTCCTGCGATGTCCATTTCGATTACCGACGAGGGGATCGTGTAAGTTTGTATGGGCAAAAGGAGAACTAAGCTCCTACCACAGTGCCACTAAAATGAATTGTACATGTTTATTGCTTTGTCTAGCGGAAATGTTCCGAATGTTGATTGCATGTATACAATTTAACTATCTCAGCATAAATTATTATTAATAAAGTGTTATAAAGTTGTTGTACAATTATTGAAATCCCAGATCTGTTTCATACAATGAAGTCTAATACTAGTTTTTTCCGAGATTCAACAGAGTACAAAAATCGGTTGAATCGACGTCTTTGAACTTCTTCAAATGTAATAATCCTGAACAAGCCAAACATGTAATACACGAAATGCTATACAGATTCCGTTGTATATTTTACTAGCGAATATTTATTCAAAGGGAAAATTCTGAAATTTTTCAATCATTCATCTTTCATCTTTCATCTTTCATCTTTCATCTTTCATCTTTCATCTTTCATCTTTCATCTTTCATCTTTCATCTTTCATCTTTCATCTTTCATCTTTCATCTTTCATCTTTCATCTTTCATCTTTCATCTTTCATCTTTCATATTTCTGTTTTCGTATTTCTGCTTTATTACTTCTTCTTTGATAGTTCTTCTTTCGTATGTCTCCTTTCGTATTTCTCCTTCCATTTTTCACATCTCTCGTCGTTCACTTTGAGTCCTAGTCGAACCTCTTAGATTACGATCCTTAGCCTGATGTCGAAAATCAAAGGTCGAAAGCTAGAAATCTGAAATCTCTTGGCGTTTTTCCGTTTCGCTTTTGCCTGTTTTTTGCCTTTTGCGTTTCACTTTTTGTCTTGCGCTTGTTGATTTACTTTTACCTGTGTGCCTTTCAATTTCTGCGTTCTAGGTTTTGTCGCTGTATTTTACCTTTGTCTATTACGTTATGCCATTGGTGTCTTGAATTTTGTCTTGTGCTTTTGTGTTTTTGCTTTTCGCCATTTGACTTCCGTTTCCCTTGCCTTTTGCTTCTTGCTCTTGCCACTTGCTTTTAATTTCGTATATTTTAGTTTTTCCTTTTGTCTGCTGATCTTTGTGTTTTGCTTAATACCTTTTACTTTTTTCCTTCTGTCATTTACGTTTTGTCCTGTGCTTTTTCCTTTTGCCTGTTGTCTTTTGCCCTTTACTTTTCGCCATTGTATTTTGTCTGTCGCTTTTGTTATTTGCGAAGTGACATTCCGCAATATCCTTTTATCCTGCATTATTACTTTTACCATTTGTCTTATAGTTTTAAGCGTTTTTTTGGCTCTCACATTTGGTATTTGGCAGGGCTGTCATTCGCTCACACTATGCGCCCAATGTTCCAATATTATGCCTTGTCGCACAGAGCGATTCGGCAACACACCTCTACAGCTAATATGCACACAGTGTACGAGCGAAAGCGGAGTGGGAGCGAACAACAGCACTCGGTGAAAATCGCCCAGTGAGTGACAAACAGCACTTGGTGCTGCCCTTTGCCACACTCCGTGAGGAATTGCGCAAAAAAATTGTTTTGTATTTACAAATTTTCTGCCCTTTTAAAAGTGAAAATACACGCTGCACTGAACAACTAATATGGTCTATGTTAAGTTAGTACGGATCAGGCACCGCAACAGTAAAAATGCTTTTTTTAATCACACCACTTCAACTGACCCAGCGCAGGGTGTACAATCCAGTCGCGCAGAGTGCGGCTCTTGGTGTGGTAAAGCACGCAGCAAATTTATCACTCTGCGTTTGCGGCTGCCTTTTCTTGGTGCGCGTAAAACACGAAAGAGCGTGTTTAGCAAAAGAGACACTGAAGGGAATTTGTGGGCGAACACACACCGCATGGCGAGTGTTGTGTTGTTTAAGAATGTGTGTCTTTTGGTCTGCGCTGCGGTTTATGTCACCTCTGGTATTTGGTATCCGCCATTTGCTTTTGGACTTGTCCCATTTGCCTTATGTTTTGTGTCTTTTAGCCTTTTCTTTTGCCCTTAATTTTTGCGTTGTCTTGTTCCTACAGACTTTCTCCGTTTGCTTTTTTCCTTTTATCTTTTAGCCTTTTCATTTCTACTTTTTACTTTTTAGGCAAAGGCGAAAAGGCCCTTGTCTTTCGCTCTTGTCATCTGCTTTTTGCCTGTTGCCATTGCTTTTTGTTTTCCACTCTTACCAATTGCATTTTGATTTTGCCAGTCGACTTTTGCCTTGTACTTTTTAGCCTTTCGCGTTTGCTTTAGTCTTTTGTCTTTTACTCTTGCCGTTCGCATCACTCTTACAACTTGCGATTTGATTTTTGCCATTTGCCTTTTGTCTTGTGCTGCTTAGTCTTTCCCTTTTGGGATTTACCTTTTGCCACTCGCCTTTCGTCTTCCGCTCTTGCCATTTGAGTTTTGAGTTTGGACATTTGCCTTTTGTTTTGTGCCTATTGGGCTTTTCTTTTGCCTGCTGACATTTGTATTTAGCTTTCTACCGTTTGCCTTCTACTCTTTGCCTTTTGTCCTTACTTTTTGCTTTTTGTCTTGTACCTTTTAGCCTGTCTCTTTTGCTTCATCATTTTGCCCTTTGCTGTAAACCCTTACCTTTTGGTCTTGCGATGCGCGTTTTCACTTATTCCATTTGCGTTATGTCTGTGCATTTTAGTCTTTACCGTTTGCCTTTCGTCAATGTTTTTAGTTCTTGTCATTTGTGTTTTGACTTTTGCAATTTGCCTTTTGATTTGTGCTTTTCTTTTTGCCTACTGACATTTACGTTTTGTTTTTTATCTTTTGTCCTTGTTTTTTATCTTTTATTTTTTATCTTTTGCCTGTCCCTTCGCTTTTGGCCTTGCCTGTCGATCTTGCCATGTGCATTTTATTTTTACTTTTTAATCTTTCTCTTTCACTTTTTAGCTTTTGCATTTGCCGTTTGCCTTTCACTCTGACCATTTACGCCATTTGACATTAGCCATTTGCCTTTTGTCCTGTGCATTTTAACTTTTCTTTTTTACCTTTCGTCTCTTGCCTTTTGCTTTTCGCCTTTAACTCTATTGCGTTTTGGCTTTCGCCTTTTTTCTTTTGTCATGTACTTTTTAGTTTTTTCCGCTTAGTGTTTGCTTTTGCCTTTTTCTTTTACCGTTGTTTTTCGCTTTTACCATTTTCGTTTTGACTTTTACCATTTACTGTTTGTTTTGTGCTTCTTAGTCTTTCCTTTTAGCTTATTGTTTTTTTTCTTTTGTCATTGAAATGCAACTCTTGTCATTGGACATTTGATTGTTGGCATTTGCTTTTTGTTTTGTGCGTTTTATCCTTTTCTTTTGCCTGTTGAAATTGACGTTTTACTTTGTAACTTTCGCCTTTCGCCGCCTTTCGCATTTTGACTTTTGCCATTTGCCTTTTGTCTTGTACTTTTCAGCTTTTTCCACTTACTTTTGGCTTTTACTCTTTGCCTTTCACTCTTGCCTTTTACTTATCGCAATCACCACTTTCGTTTTGACTTTTGCCATTCGCCTTTTGTTTTTTGCGTTTTGTTTTTTACCTTTTGCCCTTTGCCTTTTGTCTTTGCTTTTTGTCTTGTAACTTCAACCTGTCCTTTTTGCTTCTAACTTTTTGACTTTCTTTGACTTTGTTCTTTGCCCCTTGCCCTATGCTTTTCAACTTTGCCTTTCGGTCTTGCCGTATGTGTTTTGACTTTTGCCAGGTACTTTTAAGTCTTTCCCGTTTGCTTCTGCCTTTTGCCTTTTACTCTTACTTTTTGTTTAACGCTCATACCATTTGCAATTAGACTTTTACCATCTACTTTTGTTTTGTGCTATTTAGTCTTTCCCTTTTGGCATTTTGCTTTTGCTATTTGCGTTTTGACCTATGACATTAACTTTTTGTTTTGTGCCTTTTAGCCTGCTGATATTTACATCTTATTTTTTACCTTTTGCCCTTTACCTGTCGTCTTTGCTCTTTGCCTTTTGTCGAGTACCTTTATCCTGCCCCTTTTGCTTTTTACTTTTTGACTTTTGTCCTTTACTTATCGCCTTGGTTTTTGGTTTTAGCGTTTGACGTTTTGACTTTTGCCATTTGCCTATAATCCTATGCTTTTGAACTTTTTCTTTTCACATTTGGGCTTTCGCATTTGTCATTTGCCTTTCGCTTTTGCCAACTGCGTTTTGGCTTTTACTATTTATCAACCATCATGTACTTCTTAGTCTTTTCCGTTTGCCTTTGGCTTTTGCCTTTTGTCCTTGCTTTTCGCTTTTCACTCATACCATTTGCGCTTTGACTTTTACCGTTAGTTTTTTGTTGTATGCTTTTCAGTCTATCCCTTTTGCCTTTTGGTTTTTACCGTTTACCATTTGCTTTTCGCCTTTCGCTCTTGTCATTTGCGTTTTGACTTTTGCCCGTTTGTTTTCGCTGTTACCATTTGCGTTTTCACTTTTGACATTTGTTTTTTTTTGTGACTTAGTTTATTATTTGCCTGTCATCATTTACGTTTTGCTATATAACTTCGGCCCTTTCATCCTTGCTTTTTGTCTTTTGTCTTTTAGCTTGTACCTTTTATCCTGTACCTTTTTTTCCCTTTTGTATTTTGCCTTTTGCCTATAGTCCTATGCTTTTTAACATTTTCGTCGTTTAGCTTTAGCATTTGTCATGTACCTATCACTCTTGCCATTTACATTTTGCGCATTTCAACTTTTTCCTTTTGCCTTTAGTTTTTTATCTTTTACTATTTGCCATTGTCTGTCCCCTTTTGCTTTTGCCAATTGCGTTTTGGCTTTTGCCATTTGCGTTTTGGCTTTTGCCATTTGCCATTTATCTTGTACTTTTTAGCTTTTCCCGTTTGCTTGTGGCATTTGCCCTTTGGCTTTTACCTTTGCCGGTCGCTTATCGCAAATACCACACGCGTTTTGATTTTTGCCATTTGCCTTATGTCTTTCACGTCTTGTTTTTCACCTATTGCCCTTTGCCTTTCGTCCTTGTTTTTTGGCTTTTGTCTTTTACCTCTAGCCTGTCCTTTTTGCTTCTAGCTTATTGACTTTTGCCTTTCGGTCTTGCCATGTGCGTTTTTCCATTTAGCTATAATCCGTTTTTAACCTTTCCTTTTCAACTTTTGGTTTTTGCATTTATCATTTGTATTTTGTTGTTATCAATTACGTCTTGACTTCTGCAATTTGCCATTTGTCCTGTGCATCTTAAACTTTCCCTTTTGGTTCTTACCTTTTGCCATTCGCCATTTGCTCTTGCTATTTGCATTTTGAATTTTGATTTTTAGCTTGTTTAGTATTTTTTGTATTTTTCCTTTCGCCCTTGACGTTTGATTTATGCCTTCTAGCTTTTTCCTTTTGCTGCTTTTTGTCCAAATACGTTGCCTTTTATCTCTCGCTTTCGCATTTTACTTTTTGTCCCCTGCCTTTCACCCTTGCTTTTTGCCTTTAGTTTTGTTTTTACTTTTGCTTCCAGATTTTTGCATTTTGTTTTGCATCTTTTGCTTTTTGCTTTTGCTTTTGCTTTTCTATAAAACGAAAAGCTAGAAATTTTCTCCTCTAACTATTTATAATAAAAATAAAATAAATAATAAGCATTCAAATCAGAAAAGGTTCCTAATTTTCTCTATTTTTAAATTCTACTGAGAAACGCAACAAAGGAACTTTTTACAAAAACTTCAGTGTCAAAGGAACTTTTGCCTACAGTCTTTAGTCTTTAGTCTTTAGTCTTTAGTCTTTAGTCTTTAGTCTTTAGTCTTTAGTCTTTAGTCTTTAGTCTTTAGTCTTTAGTCTTTAGTCTTTAGTCTTTAGTCTTTAGTCTTTAGTCTTTAGTCTTTAGTCTTTAGTCTTTAGTCTTTAGTCTTTAGTCTTTAGTCTTTAGTCTTTAGTCTTTAGTCTTTAGTCTTTAGTCTTTAGTCTTTAGTCTTTAGTCTTTAGTCTTTAGTCTTTAGTCTTTAGTCTTTAGTCTTTAGACTTTAGTCTTTAGTCTTTAGTCTTTAGTCTTTAGTCTTTAGTCTTTAGTCTTTAGTCTTTAGTCTTTAGTCTTTAGTCTTTAGTCTTTAGTCTTTAGTCTTTAGTCTTTAGTCTTTAGTCTTTAGTCTTTAGTCTTTAGTCTTTAGTCTTTAGTCTTTAGTCTTTAGTCTTTAGTCTTTAGTCTTTAGTCTTTAGTCTTTAGTCTTTAGTCTTTAGTCTTTACTTTAGTCTTTAGTCTTTAGTCTTTAGTCTTTAGTCTTTAGTCTTTAGTCTTTAGTCTTTAGTCTTTAGTCTTTAGTCTTTAGTCTTTAGTCTTTAGTCTTTAGTCTTTAGACTTTAGTCTTTAGTCTTTAGTCTTTAGTCTTTAGTCTTTAGTCTTTAGTCTTTAGTCTTTAGTCTTTAGTCTTTAGTCTTTAGTCTTTAGTCTTTAGTCTTTAGTCTTTAGTCTTTAGTCTTTAGTCTTTAGTCTTTAGTCTTTAGTCTTTAGTCTTTAGTCTTTAGTCTTTAGTCTTTAGTCTTTAGTCTTTAGTCTTTAGTCTTTAGTCTTTAGTCTTTAGTCTTTAGTCTTTAGTCTTTAGTCTTTAGTCTTTAGTCTTTAGTCTTTAGTCTTTAGTCTTTAGTCTTTAGTCTTTAGTCTTTAGTCTTTAGTCTTTAGTCTTTAGTCTTTAGTCTTTAGTCTTTAGTCTTTAGTCTTTAGTCTTTAGTCTTTAGTCTTTAGTCTTTAGTCTTTAGTCTTTAGTCTTTAGTCTTTAGTCTTTAGTCTTTAGTCTTTAGTCTTTAGTCTTTAGTCTTTAGTCTTTAGTCTTTAGTCTTTAGTCTTTAGTCTTTAGTCTTTAGTCTTTAGTCTTTAGTCTTTAGTCTTTAGTCTTTAGTCTTTAGTCTTTAGTCTTTAGTCTTTAGTCTTTAGTCTTTAGTCTTTAGTCTTTAGTCTTTAGTCTTTAGTCTTTAGTCTTTAGTCTTTAGTCTTTAGTCTTTAGTCTTTAGTCTTTAGTCTTTAGTCTTTAGTCTTTAGTCTTTAGTCTTTAGTCTTTAGTCTTTAGTCTTTATTCTTTAGTCTTTAGTCTTGTCTTTAGTTGAGATTTGAGTTAAGAAAACAACTTTTTGAACAAAACTGAAAAATAAAACGTCGCTGTTAGCATAGGCATAGGTGGCTAGTGCTGTTTCAAGCAGTCATCTCCATTTAATTTGGGCCACTCATCGCCAGTTTTTTAGTTGGGTCGGAAGTCGTTTCTTGCTTTAGACCTGGTCAAGCAATCTCGGACGTTCGGACCTTCCGTTCCTGGTGGCGGTGGGGCTGTTAAAAAGAACCATTTTCGCCTCACTATCGTCCGGTATCCTTGCTACGCATTCGGCATACAGTAACCTAACGGCGTTCGCTAGGTCGTATGCCCGATTACCCAAAGTTGTATTGATTAGTTGCGTCTATTTGTCCGGAAGCTCGTGTTCGTGCATTATATGCCAGAATTAGTCTCGATCGACAGTATCGTACGCTGCATTTAAATCAATAAATATATGATGCGTGGATACATTATATTTTCGACTGCAAGATTTGTCGGATAGTGAAAATTTGTTCCGTAGTGGTGCGAGCCGTCATGAAATCCGCTTGATAATTCTCTGCGAAACCATGTGCTATCGGCGACAGTCGACGTAACAGAATCAGGGATTGGCGGCGTTTATCAACGCAATACTTTGAGCAGTCAAGTTGATCAGCCTTTTGGTAGATGAGACAAACAACACATACCATCCATGCCTCCAGTACCTTCACCTCCTTCCAACTCCTCCTTGTAAATAACCTAGTGTAGAGCCATTGCCAGCTTTCTTGAGCATTCCTAGGTTAACTGCATTCTCGCCACATTTTGCAACTTCGCATTCATCGAACATCGAATATGAAACCGCATTCATTTTTAGTCATTTACTGCCACCTTTATGTCCTATTATATTATCATGCAAAGAACAAATCATTTATGATTAGCATGCAATGAAATCAACCCTCTAAAAGCAAGAATTTATTATTCACTCGCTTGGTCACTGGGCTCCCTCAGTCGCAAAAAGGAACACAAACCTGAAACTAATCGAACCAGTAAAAAGCCAATCATAAATGGGAAACGTGCAATCATAGGAACGAGCATTCTTGCAATATTTTACAACGACGAAGAATCTCGCCACTTAAATAGCTGTCGCCACTGGGGTTGTCCATTAACTCTTCCCGTGGCACCCAAACGCATGTCCGGATCGTAAAACGACAGTATTCTAGAAACTGTTTCTTTTTTTTTGCGCAGTGAGCGTAACATCCTCCTCTCTTTATGCAACAAGGATAAGCCGTCAAATGGACAGTAAAACTCGCGGATCCTGGCCGTGGTAGCGACGGCTGAGGGCTACGGCAGCGGCTAAACCACAAAGGCTTGACCACAGCGCGGTGCGCTTGAGCATTAGATCGAGCGGCAAAAAATATCCAGCAGATAAGATAAAGTCACTTTCTTCGGTGCATGTGACAAGGACTAAGCGAGCGAACCGATCGACCAGGATCCAGGAGAGGAGCAGGCGGTGGAAAGGAGGAGGTACAGGCGAACCATATCGCTATTAAAAATGACATCGCTTTGGGTTGCATTGCAGGGGATGTTCCTGCCGGAGCAACCGGTAGATTATTTATGACTGGTCGGAATCTGTTTGATACGGACGAACGGACGGAGAGTCATTTGAGACTTGTGTCGCTGCTGGCTGGCGGCTTGCTGTGTACTGGCCTGGCTGCTGATCACGTTTGTGCAGAACCCCTCGCCCCAGGTGGTAAATAGGCTTTGAAATGGGAGAAGTCCTTTCGGAGGAGTGCGTATTTGATTCACATCTAATCTATCACCGCGCGTGCGTATGTAGAAATAGAAGGGTAAACCTGCTAGGGCACATTCCGTTGAGTAGTGCTGATTTTCAAGTGAAAAACAGGCTAAAACTGCAACTGAGCATTAGACGTCAGAACAATAATGATTCATGAAATCGAATTCAGATTCTTTTATCCTTGAAAATAAGGAAGTCAGCAAGGTTCTGCATTTACTGTGCAAATCAATGATAATTGATCAATGTAAGATTTCTCACCCGGATGAGGTTAAGCCTTTACCAATGTCGTGCATGTAAGGCTTTCGATCGGTAGAGTGCACGGTCGGTGACAGTGATCAAAACAGATAGTGACTTTGTTTAAGCACCTTTCAGACGTTAACGCACAAAACTATTTTCAATGAAGGTTGTAATTGTTTTTATGTAAAAACCATGCTCTATTGCTCTATTTCATGCCCTTGATAAAATATGTAAAAAATAGTTGCTGAAATTATTTCCTCGTAACAGAGCCCAATAGCCTCGTGTGTCGACGACTTTAACCTTCCAACCGTGCCGGCCGATTGCAAAAGGATGTTTTGAATGGTGCGCCTCACCGATCGGCTAGATTGTTATCGGATGAATGCCTTTCCAGTTGATTGTCTCGACCCACCGGTGGATTATGGTTTCATTGTTTAAAATCGACTCGGCACTTCTGCATAACTGAACGATTTGATAGGAATCGTGCCGCACACTTCTTGGTCGCGGCGCGCAGCGGCAGGAGGACTGTTGCGGCAGCAATCACTTGTTAGATCGTGGCGGTGCCGCCCTGTAAATCATACACCCGGGCAACCACAACAGTCAGTGCCGCGTGCATTCGTCGGGTACTTTGCCGATTCAATCAAGGCTCTATTTGCACTGTTTGGTCTAAGCTCAGGTTCACGGTCAGCTCGGCCGAGACCAGACTGGAAGGTCGTTTCTTGGAAATTACACATCTTTCTAAACATTTGCGATGACACAGAGGGTATAAACGGCGAGTGTGCCGTTGTGTGGCTTTGTTTATGTTTGCAGAAACTGTGCAGTTTTGCATTATTAAGTGAAATAAAAAAGGCAGTGAAATAAAAAAAATGATGTCAGTGATGTACTATATAGATTAAAACAATACAAAAATAGGAAAACAAGTGTAACAGCTTTGTTAACGCACTAATGTTAAAACTAGTTTTACTTTTTTTCCTTTAAGTGGGGTCCAAAGGGTATAACGGAAAAAATTACTGTGAAAATTGGAAAAAAACAGAACTTTGTAAAATAAATCTCATGCACCAAACAAGAAATATTACATTTCAAAAACAGTTTCTTTGGCAAAGTTTGACCAAAGTGTAATCTTTATATGCATCCAATTGAGCTTAGGATGCTAGCGGGGATCAGTCTATTCAAGAACCCAACTTTTGAAGCGCCTCATACGTTCTCCAAGGTATCAATATCGGGTCGTTAATATTTACTTTGCTTTTCAGTAACCTCGTAGATTGTTTATTTGTTTCTCAAATTATCAATATTACAACATGGACTGACTGTATTGAGCTACTGATAGATTGTTTCTATCATTTTATCTTAAACTATGATCTCTAGGTCCTACCAATTACTTTTAAATGTGGTATTCAGATTTATGATGTCACGACCAGTGCTTAAAATTATCAGTTGAGACTCACAAAATAGAATATCAACTCGCTTCCAATGTAGCTGATATTTATCAACATGAAAATCAATTTCAATATTGAGTCATTGTCATTGAGTTATTATTAGTATTGCTATTAGTATTCATTAAAACCTCACTGTGTCCAATGAATTTTTAAATAAATGACAAATGATATTAATGGAACAGATAATCATTATATCATCTCTAAAACTGAATATCAGCTATCAGTATCAACGAGTTCGAAAAGAAAAATGATACTCAAAACCAAAAATGTCAGTTACATCTCAAGGTGCTGATATTTTTACTATACGTTGTTTTTACCAATTATTTCAATTTTAAAATAAATTGTCATCACAAAGCCCTCTGCAATCTGTTGCGTTCCAATCCACAAGAATATAAATAATCAGTGCAAGGCTCTGAAACTGATATTCATATTCACTGCCACGGAACTGAAAATGATATTCAGCTCTGGCTTCTGTGTAATGCATTATGAATTTTTCGAAACGAATACACAACAATATCGAAACTCAGCGGTTTGGTTTATCAATGGTTGGGGGTTTCCAGCACTGGTCAGGACTACGTAGGACAAAAGAATTTCAAATAAATGATCAAAACAAAAAATCCAAACAGCTCATCATCAAGCGTGCGTTTATCTGCATCGACAATGATCAAAAAGCAAGCTAATCGTTTTGATATTAATGAATCATATTCCGTCCGATCGCCTATGCCGCCAACGATCAAACAGCAATTTCGTCATTCTGATACTGTTCAATTCAGTTCCGTTCTGTCCGTACCCTCAGTTACAAACGTCATGATATCGTGTCGAGACGGTAATAACGATAGCTTTCCTGTTTTGTTTTCTTATCAATCGAAACATTGAAAATAACTCCTTAAAGAAAACTACAAATAACGCGTAAAGCGCATAAAACTTCAGAAAAATTTGAATGGAATTTGAGCTTCTACTTTTTTGTTTGGCAGTCTCCACTGTAAGTGCACAGGACGATTGCGGGGCCATAGCTGCGAGATTTCGAGGGTCCGACCACGGAAGATATTTCAGCGTGTATGTGACGAATCTGCGTTGCACAGCTTCGACTCTGGCTGCCCAAATATTTGTCAACGGACACCAGACCACAGAAAGCATTTTACGAATCGATCGCACGAGCGAAAAGTATAAGGCTCTCAAGCAATATGGATCACGAAAATTGTTGGCTATGTGCATTATAAAACCTAAATTGCGATTCTCTTCACAAATGATGTTGAGTGGTGGTTTTGAAAGATCATTCTAGAGTCCATTTCAACCCCTAGAGCTTTAACAACACAGACACGTTCAAGGTGGTACCCTTCGATCTCGTAAGCGTACACGATTGGAATCTTCCTTCGACTACCGTTGATGGTTGAGCATTTCGACACACTGATGGTAAGATTATTCAAGCGGCACCACTCAGTACCCTGTACCACACTGGACCTCGCAGTTGGCCTCTAGGTATGATGCTGGCCTAATAAGCCAGTCCTCGTATGTTCGAATCTCTGCTGGGAGAGGCTGTTTTAGAGTCAATAGGATCGTAGCAACTGGCCCTGTAATTGTCCTGTACTATAACAGCTGGCTGTGAAGTCTGTCGTATGAAAACAAAAGGTCAAGTTTCGATAACGAAATGTAGCACCCAGGCTTTGCTTTACCACTCTGTAAAATGAGTGGATTTCTGCTCTGCTGTAAGGAACATTTTTAAATTATCGGCATACAACTGCGTGCAGCTACGAGGTATATTCTCTCTAAAGTAATACCGATAAGGTGATGCCAGGGAGGATTGAGGCTGGAGACTCGAGTAGGGTTTAGTGGGTCGGGATCCTCACGCCCCATTAGGGGGGTCGGGATACCCAACCCCACACCCTGAGTTGTCTTCTCAGGTGTCTGATAGTACCGTATCTTCTCAGGTGCTTAGTAGATTTCCCTACTCGTAAAAAAGCCACGAGGTGTCACAAAGCAAACATCGTTAAAGATTATAAGTAAAGATTAGTAACGGTCCTAAGTTACTTCCGTGTGGTACTCCTGATCGATTACAAAGACTGTACGATTCAGTAGAGTATAACTTTACTGAAAGTTTTAGAATTGTTAGGTAACTCTTAAGCCAGCAGACAAAGCCATCAGAAGCTGCTAGGCGATTTAGTTTTCGAAGCAAAATTTAATCAGTAAGCAATACGGTTAAAAACAGCTTTAAGATCCGCGTAAATGGCATCAACCATTGTTGCGAAGCCGGCACTCGTGTGGTCTAATTTTTTCACACACGCGTACTCATTCTAACGAACACGCCGGCATAAGCATCCCTTTAAAACTCCTGCTCTTATTTCTTCATGTACTGCAACGGGTTTTTGCGAGTGTGTGTTTAGCTGACAGCTACAGTCGTCGTTTGTCGCTTGTCGCGATCTGCTGATACCGATTACTCACGACGGCTCGTACTCCCGCCCGTGAGAAGAATCGAGAGTGAAGATAAAAAAGAAGAAGAAGAAGAAAATGTAATGCAAAATTTGTATCCCAGCGCACCACCAGCCTAACGGGCAGCTGATTTCCCACGAATTTTGTGACTCGGGAATAAGCTATGCAGGAAGACGATGTGAGGACGTGCGTGCGCGAGTGTGTGGGTAGCAGAATGTCTGCACACAGCACTGGCGGCTGTTTCTTTTACGCCAGCGTATGCGGCGTATGCATTGAATGCTATGTTTCTCATACTCTTTCGCGTGTGAGTAGGCATGGTTGACTTCTCGCTCGTTTCGCAACATTGGCAGCAACTGGAGCAGCGTCTTCAATCTGACGAAGAAACAATGGTGTTGATTGAGCGTTTGGGGAAAAAGCCATGTTGTTCTATAAAGATATAAGATTTCACCGAAGACCGTAACAAAAAGACTGGCAGCTCTGCCAACATTCGGGAGACGCTGATGGTAGCTCACTCTGTTGGCCAAGGTGGTCCCTAGACGCGTCCCTAGATGAGTGTTAATATTCATACCGCAATGTCAATATAGTCGAACAAACACCAAAACAGAATTTTGGAAAGGTTACTAACGTTCATGCAAAATTTACTACCTTCGTTAAAAGAAGCGTCGCTGAAGGTGACGCATGACGTTTATATGGAAAAATAATAGAGATGCCAGTCTTGTTAATAATGGCGTCTTCGATTTCATTTTGCTAAATGGAAGCTTTCCAACAGAATCTCCAACAGTTTCGACCCGGGACATAAAGAGGTGATATCTCGGTAGGTTGTTATATCACGTTCATCTCATTTCTTATAGATTGGAAAAACATGGGACCTTTTTCAACACTTCGGAAACCGGTTCTCTTCTAGTGATATATTACAAATCTTTTGCAACAGTTTACGTAAAGCTCCAGCACATCTCTTAAGTACCGGTGACGCGATTCCATCAGGACCCACGGAAAAATACGTTTTCAATTTCGAAAAGCCAGTTTCAATACCAGCTACAGCAAACAGAAGAGAGCCAAGGTCAAAAATGTTATCGAGGATGTTGCGCATCGCTGCATCAATTTGAGAGCATAAGGCTAAGGTTGACTAGCAAACGCATGTGGTTTGGATATTGTACGTAGCATGGATACAGATATCGGTTATAAGCCCTATATTCGTTACTTATTTGGGGAAAAGCGTTCTTCGTCACAAGATTTCACCTATTACGGCACATTTTCAAAGCGGCAAATTTTTGGCGCAATCGAATCGAATTTTAAATGGTCGCATTATGAATGAGCACTTATTTGCGGCTAGTTCCTCTTAATCGGAAGATTTGCGTCTTACTTTATGGTAGAGTTAGCAGCGATGTAGTGAAATTCTGCCTGTGAAGCTAAACTCCTTCTTTTTTACATTTTACAACAAAATCCAGGTGTTCCTCAAGGTGTAATTTGGGACCTTTGCTATTTAGATTCGTTTTTAAACCTTGTCAATTGGCAATATCTAATCATAAAACCATTGTTGATTGGCGTTGCTTGTCAGAGTTACTGGTAAAATTCATAAGGTAGTGTTAAATGGGTTCCCCTTTAGTATCGCGAAATGCCACAGTAAGAGCTTACACCGTGCACATTCTCTTACTACAACCATTGACAATCAGAAACTCATGCGTTTATATCATATAAGGTACTCTGGTGTCTGGTTGAATGGTTTATTTCAATTTGTTTGGCATTTCTGCTTGCAGCAACTTATTTATGATCGAAATTAGTTATTAATCGGTTACCTCAACTGGTTTGTAACAACAGTGCCAGTCAATTTTCATTTCTTGACATTGGACAGTTCAGAAATAAGGAAGTATGTAGCACAGAACACGTTTGGACGGAACAGAAGAAGATTGGATAACATCAAAACACCGAGCTTACTCGTTGTACACATTTTATACCTCTAGCTAAAAAATATATACCCTTTTTTTGAAGATAAATGAATTCAGTTGACGGAAAATATCACATTAAATGTTTGAGCTTCGCATATTGATGCAATAGCATCTCCAAATTGAAAATTGAACTGATTATACGGGGCAATTCTGGGTTGATGCAAATTTATTATAACTTTTGTAAAGCTTAATTTGGCTTTTATTATTGCCACTAATTTATTTTAGTATTCAAATTTATTCTTCTTATACCTATTTTTAAAGCAATTAAAAACAGTAAATACAGTGGGAGCAGTGATTTCTATTTTGGCGCGTCCCGACTTTTGCACTGACAAAACTACAGTAAATGCGTATAATTTTTAGTACACGTTTTCGCAAAGATAATAGTTTTGCCTTTTAAGGTCGTGGCCTTCGGCTCCTAACAGATTTTAATACTGATGTCGGGTCAGTAGGTCAAATCTCGTTTTACGTCCATTATTGAGGGGACGTAAAAAAATCGGCCGTAAAAAAAGAGGACGTTAATTCAAATTTTGAACATAAAACGAGAGGACGTTGATTCAAATTTTCAAAAAAAAAGTGGACGTAAAACGAAATCACGTAGAATAAATGGACATAAAAAGAGATTCTAGTGTATTTTGCGAACTTGTTTTTTTTTCAATTCTTCGTTCCAACAAGAATGAAACACAGCCAGTGTGAAACAGCGCTTCAATCGACTGCACTTACACATATACAAACTAACGCACTTTTCTTGGTAAACCGTACTGTATTGTTCAACCTAAAACACTACAATCTGACACCATTTGAGTTGGAAATCACGATATTTGACCATCAATGGACAACAATGACACTCTATTCGTGGTTACATCTGTATCTACACAGCACTGCACTGAATTTGACTGATTAGAACGTGATTTAATTCAGAGCACTCGCGACTACAACCGCACTTTCTACCTCCATACAACCGCAAATCTACCTTTGAAACCCACGCTAAAATGTAAACGATGTGGAAAACAAAGCAATTTCTTCAAAAGTTGGTAGTAATCAATAGACCGAGTGTAACATGATACTGGTCAATTGATAATCATCGGATCAGGATATTCTTGTTTCTGGTGCTAGTGTATATGAACGATTTAATGTACACTAGCGCCAGAAGCAAGCTGTTGTCACTGCAAAACTTCAGTTATCTTCAATGAGCCGGTATGTAGGCAAAACCGACATGTTTTCCATCTGACTCTCTTTTGCTCTGCTTTTGAAGGACAGTAATCCACCGAATAGGCCCCTGCGTAGTGCTATTTGCTCATTGTAATTTCTCAGGCTTCTTTAAATAGATATAGCTGGTTTGTGGCAGACGATAAGCCTTGAGTGTTAATTGCGCAACTAAGAAATTATGGTGGGCGCACTCGCAGTGCCTCCACCTATTGAGTTGTTCGGTGGATTGCTGTATAACTGTTATGGTTTGTACCATAGAGGCTTTTTCGTCCTGCCGGATATTTAAACAACACAGACACCACTATAAAAACGGGCCACCGTAGCAACTTCATCATTTCTTGCGGCTATAATTTGAATTCAGCACCGTTTCATGCACCAAAATGCACTCCGATATTCCGTAAATGTTATTCTATCAATTGGTATAAAAATCTTGTCTCAAATAAATATAGTTTCAACGTAATTCCTGAATATTGTTAAGGCTACCGCTTAATGGGACGAAAATACCCACGTGAACCCTATGTATATAAAAATATGTATTTTCTCAAAAGACTTTTTAACGCTACTAAGAAATTCCCTTCGGCCTCATGCTCGAAATATGGTTATTTTGATATGAATTCCGTCTTAAATTAAATAAAACTCGAACATTCGTCCTCAGTTCGCTAATAAGATCAGTACGACTCATCACGCCAAAATTACGAGTGGATGAATGCAAATTATAGGCAAATATTGACGTATCGGTTTGGACAAAGCACAAACGATGACTAAAACTTTCCATATATTACCACACAATTCGGGTTCACCTTTTTCGAATTTCCAATGATTCAGATCTGCTTTATCTGCTGTATTGATTCACCGCAGTCAATCGTAGAAGTAAGTTGGTGTGGTGCGGCATGGTCAGTTACGATCCCACGAATATCCTTCCACTGTGCTGTGCGGTCAGGATGATGTAATTTTGCATTTCACGTCGCAGTGCTGTGTAGGGTAATGACTGACTGACTGACTGACTATAAAAGAGTTGAGGTGGAAAAATAGGCGCGCGAAAAAAAAACGCGAGGTCAGGTCGGCTCCGCGGCTGAGGTGTCAGCCGTTTATTGCCATCAAGCCTATTAAGTGAATGTTTGATTGCCTTAAGCCAATTATCGTCGGCATCGACCGACCCTGCGTTCATCTTTTGTGTTTGCATACGATCGAGCCGATATGAATGGCAGTCGAGTGCCTGCGGTGAATATCATCCGGAAAACTCTCGAAATCTTTCGCGCATAAGCCTCGACTGCAAGGAGATTCTCCTATACGCGATTGTTGACGCGTCGATAGTAATTTGTAACACACCGACATTCCTTCGTAGCAAGGCTTTGGCATCGATGACGCTGGAATGTGAGCGAGAATGGAAGCATGAAGACATAATGATTGATAAAAATGAGGCTATAAAAGAAAGGGAAAAGAATTCGATCAATGAATCATGTTGCATTCTTCGGTTGCATACCGGTGCATGTTGTGGGTGCGACGAGGGGCTCAAGGAACTTGGCTTGCGCACACCGGAATACTGGAGTGATCGACAGCGAAATTGTGCTACTCAGAAAGACTGTATAGGTTTTTATGTGCAGCGGATATGACTGAAACCGATTCCTGTTTCGCCAAATGACTCAACCGGATTGCATAGCTCAATTTGTTTTCGGTTTCGTCACGCACTTTGCTTGGTCATCGAAAAACTGCAAACTTTTTTTTACTTTCCGTTGTTATACAATGTTATACATCTTACTCAAACGGTTGGTTGCAGGGAAATGCTGTCGCTTGGACATGTAACTTGTTATGAGATTTGCCAATTGGTGACGTGATTCAAGTGGGACTCCAATGCAACGATGAAATGCAACAAACTTTAATGATGTTCAACAGGAAAAGGTACGTCTTTATATCATTTCAACCACTTATCTTATATTAGTGAATGTGCTGTCAAAACAGCAGCATTGTTTGCACTTCGCACATGGCTGATGTTTACCATAAATTAGTCGAATATTTATGTTTCATTACGCTTACACCTGACCCGGTGACCGCGCCGCTTAACCAGAGTCAGTCAAACAAAGAAAAATAATTGTGCAAGTTAACACGTGTAGGTCCGTCCGAAGTTCACCTATCCAAACACGATATTTCTTTTCCTTGGCTACCCTGGCTGGCCTCGACTCGGCAGAACGGCACCGTAACTCGCAGCTCATCAGTAGAGCTCGTTTCGCTGCTACCACCGCCACCGACGCCACCGCCGACGACGACAACGACAACGACAACGGAGACGACGCCTTGCGCACCGGGCAAGTGGACCTGCTGAGATGGAAGGAATGCTATTTTTTAGCGGACCAGGTATACCTCCCGTGGCGGTCGGTCGAATGAGTTGCCACAACAGTGGGAAAGGTCTGCGGTGGTGGTGATAAAGGAAAAAAACACAAAACATACCCATAGACACGAAATGGAAAATAAACAACACAAAACCATTTTATGGTGCGGTTAGGGTCTTTTATTGCACCATTATCGTTTGTCGCTCAACAACGGCAGCACCACGAACGGCGCAACGCAAGACGCGCCAGCCAGACGAAATGGAAATTTTAAATCGGTGGTGGTCCCGTTTTCCGGTCGGAAGTGGCCTTTTTTAAAGGTAATAAATAGCTTAAATTGCAGTGAAATTGTAAGCTAAGGTCATCTCCTTAAATTACTTATGTTTTCGATGAAGCTTTTGGAGAAGAGAATGTCAAAATTTCTACGAATAGTTCGCAATACTTCTGGATTCTACATTGATGAGAGTTTTATCATTTAGTTTGTACAATATTTTTCGTCAAACTGAATCCATTTGCCTTCAAAAAAAAAAAAATAAAACTACCTAAATGATGAGAACATCAATTTGTTTTCAGTTTTCATTCACTAGAAATACAAGGCTTTGCTTAAGGGGGTTATGAAATGGGGAAGGCAACTAGGAAAAAGCACCCAAAATTGCTTTAGCCATCCCAAGCCTGGAAATAAATCAAATTGTAGGGAATTGAGTAGCCAAGCTAAGAGGTGTGGGGTCGTGTGGTTTTCTGTTCCTAATCTTGTAATTGTAGTTTTAGGCAACCATTGAACCACACAACTTTATTTCCAGGTGCTACATCATTTTAAAATAATATTTTTGGTAGACTAATCTATTTTCAGAAAGCGAAATAAGGTGCAATATCATTGTCCAATTGCAGCCAAACTTCTGGTCTAAATGCCATTAGTTCATCCCCGAGAGTTCGGAGTTTCACTTAACCTTTATTAGCAAAGATACATCCAACGTCTGCAAATAAATCATTATTTATATGGAAAGCGTTTGGTACGGGAGGTCCACGCTTTCTTCCTTCCCATTGATTTCAAGGAGTTTAATGGAATTAGGTTTTATTTCTGGTTCCGCTTGATTTCTTGGAATTCTCTCTGCGGTGCATGCTGCGCAGATGGCCTGGCCGTTGACAAGAAAAATGATTGATTCAGGATTCTCTAGGAGCCTGAGATAAGTATTTTATTATTCATTCGTGTATTATGTCATGCTGTATTAAGGGAAAGTGATGAGCAGTCATAGATTTTTCGTTGGAAAGTCCAATTTCGGAAGCAGTTTTTGGGCTCAGAACAGGGGTTCTGTTTTTAAAGGTGTATTCACCGCATTCTTCTCACCAATCAGAACACAAAGAATAAATTTTCATGAACAGAACTTTTGTTTCAAACAACAAAACTGCTTTTTAAATTTACAGAATCAATGGCGACTAATTTCACCTTAAAGTACCAGTGGCGGTTCGAAACATAGACTAGAAATGGGAAATGCTGCTCAATAGGTCAGTAGGATCGTTGCACTAGTTTCATAATTATCCTGTACTATAATAACCAGCTGCGAAGTCTGACGATAAAGAAGGGACAAGTTCTCAACAGATTGGGTCTAGATAGGGTCAGTAGGATCGTTACACTGGACCCGTAATTTTCCTGTACTCTAACAGCCGGCTGCGAAGTCTATCGATAAAGAAGTAACAATTTGAGTTTTATTACACTGTTATGATGGCATTTGGGTATGAAATGGAGAAAGTTACCTGGAAGGAGCGTCAAACTCTGGCTCTCTCAAGCTCCCACCTGGCGCCTCCACGCAGATCAAAGTCAAATGATGACGGTCGATGGCCTTACCCGGAAATGCTTCATGTACTTACTGAAGCAGCTAAGCTTGGGGATGCGAACAAGAGCGTCTGTTCTCCAGGTGAGGGGTGGCTCACACAGTGTCTGTCTCGTAACAGGCGGCTGAATATGAAATGCTGTATCCCGCAAGCTATACGTAAGATGGCAGACCCATCAGCGGGATGTAGGTATCGCAACCCCGGTGAGGTAGTATACCGAAAACTCAATTAGCACGAACAACGAACAAAGAAATTCAGGACGGCACAATCGGTATAGGACACGGCAAGGGATAATAAGGGAACGATTTAGGGATAACGATTGGAAACTTGGTACCTGGAATGTCCGAACTCTCCATGAACCAGCACGGGCTGGCTTGCTTGCTCGAGAGCAGCATCAACTCGGAGTGGAGATCGCTGCTATTCAGGAAGTTCGGTGGCCAAATTCCGGAGAAAGGGAGTTCCGTGCAGTAGACCCTATTGCAGGCACTTCTTTCAAGTACCACATCTACTACAGTGGCGGTAAGAAAGCAGAACATGGAGTCGGTTTCGTAGTGTTGGGAAAACAAAAGGAACGAGTTATCCGGTGGATGACCGTATATGCGTGTTGAGGATTAAAAGCAAATTCTTCAACTTATATGCACCGACAAATGATAAATCCGATGATGCTAAAGACGAGTTTTACGACAGGTTTGAGAGGACCCATGGAGAGTGCCCAAAACACGACGTGAAAATCATCATCGGAGATGCAAACGCGCAGATCAGGAGGGAGGAATTCTTCCTTCCAGTTATTGGAAGCCATAGCCTGCATCTGTCGACCAATGATAACGGTCTGAGGCTCATAAATTTTGCCGCGGCCAGAGGGATGGCCATCTGTAGCACCTACTTTCCACGTTTGAATATTCGGAAATACACCTGGAGGCATCCAAATGAAGACTCTAGCTCTCAGATCGATCATGTCTTGACGGTCGACACTTTTCGGATGTTATCGATGTACAATCTTTTCGTGGACGAGGACGCTGCGTTTCAATATCCATCGGTTAACGGCAGACGGCGTAGCAGTGGAGTACGCCAGGAAGCTTGACCAGCGAATCGAACCGAACAGCAGGTAGAAGAAGAAGATATAAATGGGCTGTGGAGGAACATCCATGGTGTGATTCAAACAGCAGCGAGAGAGCTGGTAGGCACGACGCGTGGAAGACAGCGTAACAGCTGGTTTGACGCCGAATGCCAGAGAGTGACAGATGAAAAGAACCAGGCCAAAAGTCGCATGCTCACTGCGGCAACGCGTCAAAACAGAGAGAGATACAGAGAGACTAGAGCTGCGGAAAAAAGAATCCATCGTCTAAAGAAACGCGAGTACGAGGAGCACGTGCTCACCGGCGCAGAGGAGCGATACGCCAGCAACGACACACGGTGTTTATAAAAAACGGTGAGATGCAGGAATTTTGCCATGTCTGTGATGTGCAATGATAGTGCTGGCAACCTGCTTACCGACAGAACGGCGGTAGCAGCCAGGTGGAAGGAGCACTTTCAGACACTATTGAATGGAGAGGTAAATGCGGAGATCAGCAGGGACAGGATAGAAATTGTAAGCGATGGTCAAGCTGTGGAGTCACCAACACAGGAGGAGGTTAAGAAGGCAATCAGTGAGCTGAAATACGGTAAGGCTGCTAGGAAGGACGGTATCCCGGCTGAACTTCTAAAAGCGGGGAGTGAGCGGCTGTACGAAGCAATCCACCGGTTAATTGTCAGGATCTGGGAGGAAGAACAAATGCCGGAGGAGTGGTTGGTTGGCCTCATTTGCCCAATTTTCAAAAAGGGACATTGAATAGAGTGTAAAAACTATCGAGGGATTACATTGCTCAAATCTGCCTACAATGTGCTTTCCCGTATCCTGTTCTGCAGACCGAGACCGTTAGCGGAGTCCTTCGGCGGCGAGTACCAAGCTGGTTTTCGTGAGGGTCGCTCCACGACGGATCAGATGTTTACCCTGCGTCAGTTGCTAGACAAGTTCCGGGAGTACAACTTGCAGACGCACCAGCTGTTTGTGGACTTTAAAGCGGCGTACGATTCAGTCAAACGAAATGAGCTCTGGCAGATAATGCTAGAACATGGTTTTCCGACGAAACTAGTTACGCTGATTCGTGCGACGTTGGACGGATCCAAATCATGCGTTAGAATAGCGGGTGAGACCTCAGCTGCTTTCGTGACGTTGGATGGACTGAAGCAAGGGGATGCACTCTCTAACCTGCTATTCAACATTGCCTTTGAAGGTGCATTACGAAGGGCTTTCCACGTTTGCGGAATTGAGCTATCATCACGAAATCCCACATGCTTCTTAGTTTTGCGGATGACGTCGATATCATCGGAATCAACGGTAGAGCAGTGGAAGAGGCCTTCAGACCCTTTAAAAGGGAAGCTGCTAGATTGGGACTTACCATTAATACCGCCAAAACGAAGTATATGGTTGCTGGTAGGGAACGTGGGAGACCAAGTGGTGTTGGTGCCGAGGTGGAGTTAGATGGGGAACGATATGAAGTACTGGAAGAATTTATATACCGTGGTACACTCGTGACATGTGACAACGATGTAAGCCGCGAAGTAAAACGACGAGTTGCAGCCGCGAATCGGGCTTTCTACGGATTACGTAGCCAGCTGAAGTCCCGTAGTTTGCAAATTCGCACATAACTGGCGCTCTACAGAACACTAATCCTCCCGGTGGCCCTTTACGGACACGAATCATGGACGCTAATGGAAGCTGATCGGCGAGTGCTTGGGGTTTTTGAGCGTAAAATTCTGCGATCTATACTTGGAGGCAAAATGGAAAATGGAGTGTGGTGCAGACGCATGAATCACGAGCTGTACCAAGTATACAAATATGCTGATATAGTGAAGGTAGTGCAATGTGGCAGGCTGCGGTGGTCTGGACACGTGGCCAGAATGCCCGATGAAAGAGTAGCCAAAACTATTTTCAGCAGGGAACCAGGAAGACACCGCACCCGGTGGGTGTGTGCTGTCGAAGACGATGCATGTTCAGCTGGTGTTCGTGGGGATTGGAGAACGGCAGCTCAGGACCGATGGTACTGGAGGACCATAATTCGTTCTGCGCAGGATCGGTAACGGACCGTTGCCACTAAAGTAAGTGTAAGACTAAAAATATATTGGGAGCGCACCCACGCTGTTTCGGTTTCCGGTCGAATGTTTTACCGACTAAACTACTCAAACTTCTGCCACACTCTTATATTGGGTAGTCTAATATCAAGTTTTCCAATTGAATTTGCTGTTCAACATTGCATTCGAAGCTACCCTTCGAAGAAAAGAAGCGTTACAAATACTCACATACTCCTAGGATTCACGAATAACATCGATATGATCGGTCGGTGTTAATCGCAGAGCTGTTAATCGCAGAGCTGTTAGAGAGGCCTATACACATCTTATGAAGGAAGGGGCGAAGATGGGGATTATCATAAACTCTGCCAAAACGACGTATATTGTAGCCAGTAAAGAGCGTGGTAATCTTTCGAGTATTGAAACTGTAATGGTGATAGATGGACATACTTGTAAGTTGTCGATAAATTCATTTACCTTGGTACGTAAGTGATATGTGACAACGATATGAGCCGAGAAGTAAATAGGATGCTATGGATGGCGTAGCCAGCGGAGGTCACGTTACGCCCTTTATAAGACGCAAATTCTCCAGTTGCAGTCCACGGTTATGAAGCGTGGATGTTGAAGGAGATCGACCGACGGGCTCTAGATGTAGTTGAGCGTAAGATCCTGGGATCAATTCTTGGTGGCAAATCAAAAGGAATCTGACGCACGCTCAGGATTCTCGAAATGTGCAAGGTGCCTAAAGATGCGGATTTTATTAAGCGACTAAAATACGGCAAACTATAGTAGGCTGCCCACGTAACGAGAATGCCGAATAAGCAAACAGCAAAAGCAATATTCAACAGAGCACCCGATAGAGCCAACGACTTCGAAGTAGCTTCATATCGATTGGAAGTGCGCTTTCTGAGTGTTTATTTCACGTTTAGCGGTACTTCCTGAGTGCCAAAGGGAAGCTATCTGGGCCCACGTCTGTTCATGTTGTTTTTCAACCGTGTGGTAGCTTTGCTGGTGAATGGGTGGTGGATGGAGGCTCGGTTAGCAGATGACCTTAAACTGTATGTTGCATTTTCCTTGACCTACCATCGTCTTCAAGCTTCGATGGATATCGCAATATACTCATTATAAGTGTTTCAAACTGTGCGGTGAAGACATTCCACCAAACATTGACAATGTTCGTAGAAAAGATCGTGTGCCAGATCTTGGTGTTCTAGACCCCAAGGTGAACTTCAAATCCTTATAACTCTTCGATCATCTTCAAAGCAAATTGACTACTGAGTTTCATTTTTAAAATCGTTCTTGATTTCAAAGACCTGTACTACACTGTCTAAAGTGCTATATTGCTCGTATACCGTCCTATCCTCGAAAATGTGTTATCGTTTGGCCTTCAAAGGCGTTAATTTGGAAATATCGGATTTAGTGTGTCAAGAACAGACAGAGATTAGCACGGTGGAAGGCAGAAGCAAAATACACCGGCTCGTATTCTTAGCGATCCTCGATTACTCGAAGAGGACTACTCCCAGTTACTTGCACAACTTTACTTCCGTGTTGCTCAAAAGACTCGGCAGCAATCAGTTCTACTGCAGCAAAAAGTTTATCGAACCGGGTACTATAATCCAGTGACAGAAATGGTTTGTGAATTCTCTACGGTGGAGTCAGCGTTCGATTTCGGAAATCAATACGGAAGTCAATTAAGAGTGTGAGCGGCTGATTGAAGACATGCAATTCTAATCTGGTATATGCACCCTTGTTTTAGTATTTCTTATGAAGAGAAACACATTATCAAATAACGGGTGGCAACTAAAATTTTGGAATTTTTTTGCGGCCCTTATGCTAAACAACAAATCTCGGGTACTTTTTCATTACGACGTATCTGCAAATGAGAGATTCTCTTCGTGTCTCCTCTCTTCCGCTTTTTACGGCGATACTAATGCATTGAAACGAAAATTTTCAAAACATTTGGCTAGCTGGTGACTCCGGCAACCGATTCATGCAAAGCTGATGTGCCAAAATGCATTAGTATCGCCGTAAACAGCGGAAGAGAGCAGACACGAAGAGAATCTCTCATTTGCAGATACGTCGAAATGAAAAAGTTCCCGAGAAATGAGCTCAGAGAAAAATGAGAGTATGTATGTGTTAGCTCTCTCTCTTCTCTTTTTGTTAATATTTTTTGTTTTGTTTATGTTTGCTCAGTTTTGCTAAAAATGGCGTCGAAACAAGAAGCATTTCGGGAGCGCGTTGTACACTTCTACGAATTGCAACAGAAATCTCGGCAAAAAGTTTACGGTACAACATTTAAAAAGCAAATATGTTGCGCCTTCGACTGTTTACCATATCCTAAGATGCCGAACAACTATTCGCAAGCAAGGTAGTGGTCTTCCACTTCCAAAATTATGGACGCAGAAGGACATCGCTCTCTTTCTCGTTTCTTTAACAACAAGCCCTTTAGTTTAGCTATCAATTAAGATGCACCAGACGAATGTTTGAAGAAAATTTTGATCCTGTTTTTACAAAAATATTATGCAGATGGACAATACGTGTTTTGGTCGAATAGAGCATCATCGCATTACGCCAAAAATACACAACCGTTCCTAAATACCCATTCAATCCCATTTTTACCCGGAAACCACGACCCGAAAAATCTGTCTCAGTGCGCCCAATCGAAGATTTCTTCGGGATTTTGAGTTCCTTGTCGTACAAAAATAACTGGAGAGCCACGGATTGCAAACAGTTAATTGGTAGAATCAAGAGATGCATTTGCAAAGTTGACCTGACGGCCGTACAACGCTCCTGTTTCGACGTCAAACGAAAGCTTCACTGAACAGCCGAATACGGACCGTTTTCAAATGAACACTAATATTTTTCCAACAATGGATAATTTTTCTTTAATTTCGGTAAATCAGATCTTCTTCATGTATCTTTGTCTTTTTTAGGCAGCTTGTTAAAAAAATTCCAAAATTTTAGTTGCCACCCGTTATTTTCTAATACAATATACAATACACATGTATACATTACCAAACAGTCAGCTAGAGTCACTAGAAAATGCTTCAGAGCTCAAAGCTTTTCCCGTTGTCGCTAAGCAGAAGACCGGACGGTTGCTAATGTTTATAATGGATTCCTCCTACTCTCCAGTTTACTACCACTGGAGTGGATTTTCGAGGACCACCCTACTAGCACGGCTGTTACAAAATTTGTTGTGGTAACTGAAATATGACTAATTTTAGTTGTAATTCGGTTGCTTCAACTAAATGGACACTAGGTGTGCTACTTGGGCAGCCTACTTGAAGACGGCAAACACATGCGCAGCAGCATCGAAAGCATATCTCTAAAGTTTTATATGTTTTGTGACGAAAGCCATACACAATATTTTAAGCTCCATTACGAAGATTCATTGTTGGCCGAAGGATAACGGTATAAACCTTGAAGGCGCTAACAACGAGCTTCACACTCAACAACTGCACGTTGAGTATTTGGTCCAGCTAGTCAACGAAATTTGTGTATACAAAGGACTTGGCATATGAGCCCTCCAAAAGCTTCCCCTTTCGGTGAGCTATGGGAGACTGGAGTTTAACGATTGTAAAAAGGTACCTACAGTATGACAACTTGAACATGCAATACTGTCCTTTGAAGATACTACAACCGTGCTAATGAACTCCTGGTTTTCAACGGTATTTAAGGAATACTCCAGTGATCGCTCGGTCCTAACTTCAGCACATCTTCAGATAAGAGAATCACGCTCCGTTTTTCCGTCCTAACTTCAACACTTGTTCAATCAGTCAAGTTCAGTTGAAAAGGAGTCGAAGAAATTTGCCATTAGTAGAAGATTAAATATTTTCAGTAGTTTTAGCAAAAAGACAACGAGTATATTGCGCTAATCTCTTGAGCTTTTCAACCGAGTAGAATGGTAGTAATCGTCGACGGATGCCTTGCTTCTGTGAAATAGTCACAAGAATAGTCAACATGTATCCGATAGGGGATGACGGCGCTCGAATCGATGGTCTATGCACTAGCAAAGCAATTTGAGCAAAGCATAGTTTGAGAGAAGCATTTTTAAGCACGAAACGTAATTCAAAATGATTAACTTTGACAGGAATTATGTAGATAACAGGGGAATGAAATTCTAAAATTTCGGCTGACGGTAATAGCAGTAAATAACCACTTCTAAGTCATCTTAACTCCTAGCAGTTTAGTACAAACAATTAGTGTTGATTTACTGTCCAAGTCGAAAATCTCAGTTCTGTCTGAAATAAGGAAGTCAGTCAGGCAAAATAAAATAATAATACATGTATTGTTTGTATGGCCTAAATATAGTTGGATAGCTTCATCTCAATATATAAACTATGAAGTCCTAGTTGTAGATGCAAAAGAATAGATATACATCTAAAGAGATATATCTCAAGCGTTAAATGAGCATTTAGACACATCTAAAAAGTTTAACATCATAGCTTCTATACCAACAGGTGCTAAAATGTTGCTTTTCTCGCTAACCTGGCGCCTTATGCTCCCGGTACAACAAATCACCTTGCATTAGCGGACAACAACACCATTAAACAGAGCGGCAAAGATCACCGCTTGCCGGCATTCATCAATCATAATTACCGCCAGCCAGCCAGCCTGCCAGTCAGCAAGCCAGCCCGGATCGGTTACGAAGTTAGTTGATTCAGATTCAGTCACCACGCGAGCGAGCAAGCGAGCATTACGCCGCGCCGCGCTGCGCCTGCCAGGTAGCGAATGGCGACAGAGCGGCAAGTTAATCTGCTGTCGGATCTAATTCTCGTCCACTTCACATCTCCTAGGAGGCGCTCTTAAGGAAACCCGAGCGGTGCTGCCCGGCACCGAGTAATATTAAAATACGCTCGGTGTTAGCAATGATGCAATTTCGTGCAAAGCCGGTTACCTCCTAATTGCTGCGATTTGAACTATTTTCGATCTGCACATGCGAGCGACGTCGTCGTCGTCGTCGCCGTCGTCGTCGTGCTGCAACACCACCGCACCGGAGCACACTGATCCTCATAAATTTCAAATTCCACGGCTGTCCAGAATCACCGAACCGGTTGAGGATCCGTTGCAATAAATTAAGTAATCAGTTAAATACTCTCAAATATTTGTCAACACTATTTGATGGCAAAGGATTATTTATTCATCGAGCCGTCACGGATCACCGGCGTTGGTCATTTACCTGTTTCGCCCGCCTGAATGTCACTGTGTCTGTGCCAGTCTGTGTGCGTGTGGGTTGGGAAATTTTGCCCCTTGGATATTAACGTGTGGAGACAAATCGGTATACCACACGCACGCCCGCAAATCAGTGTTTTAATCAAGACTGCAAGCCCTCGATATCTATCGCTAGTTAAGACGGCGGTAGATTTGGAGGGCTTATGGCGAAACCTGAAACGTTTGCATATTGCGTATCAATATTTGAATTGATTTAAAATAGTTTTGCTGAATAAAATAGTGTCCAACATCTCCGAATGCTCAGGAATAATTTAACGTGACAATATAAGAAGTAAATTAAGGGCAATAAATTTTAATTACTAATAAAAGTATCCTGCATTAGTCGTACCGCCAGAACCAATCAAGTGCCCCGTTACGGCCTCTCTACGGGTATGTAAAATTCCACAAACCGCCGAGCGGGTTGATACTTGTATTTATCACCGGTGATAATTAATATTCTTTAACCTCGCCCGTTTTCCTGCTTTCCACCAGGTGATCTTTGACGGCGAGGACCTCCAAGCGTTAGACTACTGCCTGGGCAGCAGGCAGGCAGCTTAGTCAGCCGTTCGGCGTTTGGCGAAAAATCGAAAGCGCGTCCAATCTAGGACTCCCTCGGATCGTTCCATGCGGTGCAGTCCAGCGAGACTTAGCTGCAGTAGCAGCAGCAGCAGCAGCAGCAGCAACTACGTCAGTGCTCAGTATTATATATTCACCAGCACTCAGGTTAGTGGGTCCACGGGTCTCGCCCGTGGACAGCAATTGGCGCTCGTAGACACGGAATATAGTATAGACCGAGTTGCTAATTCTATTTATTGGTTAATAAAGATCACTAACCATTTTGCATGGCAATCGGCCATAATTGCAGATTTTAGTGCTGCTCGGTAAGCGTGAAAGTGTGGCAAAACATTGATTGTACCTTTTTTACGAGCTGAGACATGCAAATGGATGAAACTGACGAAACAACTGTCTGTTTCATAATGTAGCCGTAATAAAGTGAGTACAAATTAATCGAAAAATGTTTTCAGAACTAGAGAAAGAGCGTGATACATTTCGCCGGTTAATAGGTAAAGTCTTATTAAAACGTTTTTTATGGCTCGTCACTTAGATCGATCGGGATTTGTGGTAATCGATGTATGACAACTAGCAGTAATGAAAACATGTTGTTACGTTCATCCCGTAATTAGAAAAATGCAATGAAAGAAATATCGAATTCACTTAAACTATTAATAAGATATTTGATTGGTTGGAATATCGTTTGTCAGTAAAAGGCAGTGACCTAATCAAATTACGTCACGTACATCAACATGACTTAGAATTAAAATAACGTAACCAAGCTTTGAATGCACTATTTTAAGTACTGGCGTACAGTGGGACGCACTAAGTAAAAATAATACATAAGCAATTGAATCTAAACCTTAAGAGATGTCATGATACAGAAAGGTTTCTCCATTTCAAAATCACTTTCTTGTAAAAGTAAAATATTTAAGCATTAGGGGTTCCCTGCGCAGATACAAAAAAAAAATCATTTTCTCAATTTCAAGTTTCGATAACGGAATGTAGCACCTAGGCATTGCTTTTAACTATTTTCTCAAGAATGTAAGTAACCTGCGTTTTTCCCGTTTCGCCCATGTCTTACTTGTTAACCAACTGCAGACGACTGGCTGAGATCAGCAGTTCGGTCGTTGAACGTGGTCGGAAGCTATACAATACCGATGATTGCGGATACGATGATGCACCAAACTGTACATATCGTTTATCGCGACAGTAGGGCAACGTAACACTGCCGAGAAGGTGCATGGCGCGAGACATGTTCTTGTGCTGGGATAAGCAATATGCTACGTGAGGGGCATTCAACCCCCACATCTTTTCTTACAAGATTCAGTTTGATTAAAAATAACTACTTAATATTAAAGCATAAAATTATTATTATAATTGGTGAATGACCCTTTGGGTTAAAACCACTCAAAAAAAAAAAAAAAAAATTATTATTATTCTTTATTTAAGAAGTTTTCAGCCTGCGGCTGGTTCGCCTCTCGATAAAGCTTAAAAAAGATGTCTAACTTTCACGCTTCGAAACAATTTGCCAACGATTGCCATTTGTTATATTAATTTGGGGATAAAAGCTGGCCTTGTCTTACATATAACGGGCTGGTACCGAATGGCCGAAACACAAATGGCCGAATCACGAATGGCTGAGTTCCAACAACAGTCACAGAAGGCCTAATCACGAATGGTCGAATCACGAAAGACCGAACCACGAACGGCTGAATTTTCCCGGAATGTCTAAATCAACAAAAAATTTTATTGCTCATTTTGGAAGACCTTACATATTTTGAATAATTTTTTTTTATCTATTTCTCTCCGCGAAACATCCCCCTGAAAAACCTTTAAAATTTGTCCCTCTATTGCTTTTTGTTCCACTCGCAGCTCTGTGATGATCCGCGTCATTGATAGGTGGAGAAAAAAAAAATTTGGTAAAATTCTGTACCTTAGTTTCAGAAAAACAAGACATACTCTGCGTCTTATTTTTTATTTTGGTAGATAGAGTATAGATGATTGATAGTTTTTCCTCTGCCTAAGCGCGAATGATTTACGTTTATTAAAGGGTGTGAAGCCTATTGATCGTGTTAGTAGTAAATGTTTCCTAGATGATTCAGAGCGAGACGGCCCCAGGCCGCGACTGTGCGCCGGTGACCCACCGTCGAAAGCGCCGGTCACTGCGGGGGAGGGGGCAGCCCCCGCGCAGAAACCACTACTATTGAGGTGCATGCATTTTCTTAGGTTTACTGACTAGTAGGGATTACCCTTAGTTAAGTCCGAACGAGCGATAACGAGTAAGGACAGCATCTACCCAACATTTGTGCAGGCTGAAGGCCGTGATTATTTTCAGCCGAATATGATGTTCGGCCATTCGTGTTTCAGCCTTTTGTGATTCGGTCTTTTGTAATTCAGCCATTTGTGATTCGGCCTTTCGTGTTTCGGTCATTAGATATATTATGCCATTTGTTATTTCGGTTATGTGTGTTTCGGCCATTCGTGATTCGGCCATTTGTGTTTCGGCCATTCGTAGGTAATCGCATACAATTGATACCTCCCGAACGAATGAAATTATGAAGATGGCTCTTCCTGACGAAACTGGGACAGAGTTTCTGGCGGAGGCTAATCCCTGTAACCAATCGCCCAGATGGTACAGCAGTTTAGGGTAATTACCTGCACATGCATTGTTTCAATTCTTAGCAACTGCGAGATTCGTTTTTACTCTCACCACTTCATTTATAAAACCATTTCATTTAGCAATGATTTTACCGATTCATATGAACTATTGTCATACTAAACCATATTCCTTATTTAACAATTATCGCACTGAGTCACTTCACTTATCAATGGTAGCGCCGAACTATTTAATCCATCTATGGTCGTACCGAACCATATGCTTTATTCAACAGTGATTTGGTTTTAGTCAGCGCGCTTTTATGTGAATGTTTTTTTTTTTGATAGATTATAGTCACTTTAACGGGAAATTAGCAATCATTAACTTTTCGTCGGAGAGCCGTTGGAAGCAGATTTTTGGGTCCAAAAGCGGGGTTCTGTTTGTTAAAATGTAAATACTGCCTTCTTCTTGCCAATCTGAACACAGCGAATACATTTTCATGAACAGAATTTTGGTTTCAAACGAAAAAACTGCTTTTGAAATCGGCAGAATCGATGACGACTAATCTCACCTTAACAGCTTGGGTTATTCGTGACTTCTGCGGGGTTTTGATTTGAACCTTCGACGTGAGAGGCGTAAATGCTAAACACTACAACGGGACTGACCCCATATTTATGTGCATGCGTTCAAATTGGTTTCGATTAATGTTCACCAATCGTCACGCAGAAGTCACGAATAGGGTGTTTGCAGAGTGCATATGTATTGTAGATCTGTTGGGCAGGCAAAAGTGACAGCTCCATATAAAACACACGGGCTGGGAAGAGTAAAATTTTTTAAATGATTTATTTTCTTTATTTAAAACAGAAATTACAAATTGCTTCATACATATGGCAAGGTAATATATCTGTTTACTAAATAAAAAAATTATTTTCAACAAATCAGGTAAGACGCGGTAGCAATGATCAAAAATGTAACTATGACCTATGTTAGCGGGATAAAACTAAACAAATATCAATAGCCAGTAGTTGCTTTCGGCTAAGAAAGCAATTTATTATGCTAAAATCAATTTTATATTCCGTTACTTTCAACTTGGCCTATGCCGTATACTGCTTCAAAAATCAGTATATTTGGGACACCGATTTAACGCGAATTCACCGAAACCCTAGTTACCAAAAGTCAGCATATATTTCAGGGAACATTTGTCGGTTATTTTGACTATTAGTTGCTTCAAAATGATGAACAATTTTAGAAAAAATGATAATTTTATCCAGCACGTTTTTGCTGCATCGAATAGGAAAATATGCAATGTGTGCCCAACAGATGTCTTGCATGTGTGTGTAGCAAAAGCCCTATAACCCGATAATGATTTTTTCAAAATTTTTGGTCGTTTATGTCCCCTTAACAGGAATAAAACGATTTCCATTTTACATATTTTCAAAAACAAAATTATAAAACTTACTTTACTTTATGCAATAATAAACGTACTGAAAAATTCAATTTGCCTAAGGTTGAAACGGACCATTCCATTCTATGCCATACAGAATCATTTTATTCGCCAATGGTCGTACCGAACCATTTCATCCATCTATGGTCATACTGAACAATATACTTCATTGTACAATGATCGTACGAAATAATTTCACTTATCAATGATCGTGCCGAACCATTTAATTCACATATGGGTGGACTGAACCATTTTAATTATCTGCCATACAGAACCTGATCGTCGATCAAAAGCATTGAAAAGAGAAGACAGATTGATGCGATATGTATCAACTTCAGCAATGCATTCGACAATGTTCCGCATGCTTACTTACCTACTTACTTACTTATCCTGGCTAGCTGTGTGACCTGCAATAAAATGTTCCACAAGTTAACTCGGTCCATGGTAGTGCGTCTACAATTTCTCTACTGTCCCTCACTTTCAAGGCCATGCTCCACTTGGTCTAACCATCAAGCACGCTGCGCACCTTTGCATCTGGTACCAACCGGATTCGATGCGAAAACCATTTTTGAGGGGTTGTTGTGCGGCATTCTCACAACATGTCCCGCCCATTATACCCTTTCAGCCTTAGGTACTTTCTGAATACTGCGTTCGCCGAAGAGCTGCGCTAGTTCGTGGCTCTTCCTTCTCCTCCATACATCGTTCTCACATATACCGCCAAAGATGGTCCTAAGCACAAGGCGTTCAAAAACAGCAAGTACTTTAAAGTCACCGTCGAGCGTTGTACACGTTTCGTGCTCGTAGAGGACTACTGTTCTTATTACATGGTACATTTGGTACGGAGGAGAAGCTTACCAGACCCTAGGGTCCTGTGGAGTCCGTAGTAAGTACGACTTCCGGTAAGAATACGTCTGCGTATTTCTCTGCTGCAACTGTTATCCGACGTCATCAACGACCCGAGGTATACAAATTCGTCCACCATTCCGAACTCGTCCCCGTCGACTACCACACTATTGCCAATGCGAGCTCGATCGCGCACGGTTCCTCCTGCTAACAGATATTTGGTTTTGAACGTATCCACTACTAACCCAACCTGTACTGCTTCACGTTTCAGTTTGGTATACTGCTCGGCAACCATCTGGAACGTCTTTCAGACAATATCC
This sequence comes from Sabethes cyaneus, assembly GCF_943734655.1. Lineage (NCBI taxonomy): Eukaryota > Metazoa > Arthropoda > Insecta > Diptera > Culicidae > Sabethes > Sabethes cyaneus. The sequence goes on along the minus strand of NC_071354.1, from coordinate 166,578,526 downwards.
ACGTTGTCAACGAAACAGATAAATTGGCTAGATTTGTTGAAGATCGTGCCCCGCATGTTAAAACCCGCACGTTTCATAACACCTTCTAACGCGATGTTGAACAGGGAACATGAAATACCATCGCCTTGTCGAAGTCCCCTACATATTTCAAACGGGTTTGATAACGCGCCCGAAGTCCTCACACAGCACCGAACACCTCAATTAGTCCATAGTTTTCCATAGCTCGTCACGGTTGATAGTATCGTAGGCGGCCTTGAAATCTATGAATAGGTGACATATAGGGACCTGTTATTCGCGACCCTTTTGGAGGATTTGTCGCAGGATAAAGATTTGGTCTGTTGTCGATCGCCTGGATATAAAACCGGCTTGACAACTTCCCACGAATCTACATGCTAGCAGCGATAGACGGCTAAAGATGGTCTGAGAAAGTACTTTATAGGCAGCATTGAGAATGGTAATCACTCGATAGTTCTCACATTCCAACTTATCGCCCTTCTTATATGTTTGGCATATTACTCCCTCCTTCCACTCCTTCAGCGACGCACGTGCTGCATTCTTCTCGTCTAACATCTTTTGGCATTCCTCGTCGAACCAGTCAGTCGCTACGTCGACTCCTCTCAGCGAACCCAACGGCACCATTCGCTGCGCCGTGGATGGCTGGTTAAACGCTATCCTAGCAGTACTCGAGAGGGGCTTCGGTTAGGTCACCCTCACCCGGCAACGTAGTCTTAAGGCGTTGCGCGTACTCAGTAGCGACCTCAGGTAATATTAGTCGTTCCAGATCGTACCGTGGCGGGCGACGGTACCGACTTTTGGTAACAGCGGAAAGCCTTTGGCGCATTTTAACCATCAAAAGGTAGTGGTCAGAATGGATGCCTGTGCCATGATAGGTTTCAACGTCGAAGATATCCGAAAAGTTCCTTGCATCAATCGTGGTCGATTTGTGAGTCCGTCTGTTGTGGTGAACTCCAGTTGTACCGATTTGGGAGGCTGTGCCGGAAGAAGGTACTTCGTATGGGCATATTTTTCGAGGCGGCGAAGCCAATGAGTGAATGGCCGTTTTCGTTCATAAGCAGGCGCGCTGAACTTTCCAATAACCTTGTTTCGGTTTGTTTCGAGACAAGGCAGTCATCGAGGACCCTTGATATTTGTTCTTTTTGGTAACGAGCTATACAGCCGCGCTGTGGGCGTTGCTGTTGATTTTAAAGCCTGGTTTAACGAACACATCTCTACAGTAATAGCTAAGGCTTTCGAAATTCTAGGCTTCTTGAAAAGAAACACCAAAGCATTTCAGGATATACACGCGCTTAAAGCGCTGTACTGTGCGCGTGTTTGTAGCATTCTGGAATACGCTGTTGTGGTATGGATACCATGTCAAGCTGTGTGTATCAATAGAATGGAGGCTATCAAAAAAAAATTGTGAGATACGCTCTGTGTTTTCTGCTTTGGAGCGATCTTCTAAATCTACCAGTCTATGAGGACCGATGCAAACTTAATTGAACAATGATCGTACTGAATCAGTTTCCTATCAATGGTTGTACTGAACCATATACTTTATTCAACAATAAACGTACCGGAACATTGCATGTGTCTATGGTCGATCCGGACCATTCAATTCTGTGCTATACAGAACAATTTTATTTACCAATGATCGTACCGAATCATTTCATGCATCTATGGTCGTACCGAACCATATACTTCATTGGACAATAGTCGTACCGAATCATTTTACTAATCAATGATCATACCGAATTATTTCAGTTTATGACCATACAGAAATATTTTGATTACTAACGGTCGTACTGAACCATTTCTTTTAATTTAGCTATGGTCGCATTAAACCGTTCCACTTATATTCGGAGTTCGGAACACCTGACTTTCAATTTATCAATTTTGTTGGCCATGTGGCCGTTGGCCAAGTAATAAACAAGCATTAAAAAACCATACGCTACAAGTTCAGTCATTCAAGTTCAAGTATGGAGTATTCCATCCATATGAAATCCATGCATGGATAAAATAAGTTTCCTATGACCAAACAAATAACCCTTCGAAACGTGTAATAATATTTTATTGTGTTTGCGACTAATTTTTTTAATAAAATGTGCACATTGTAGATGAAAATGCTCCACATGCGCGCAACTCAAGATAACCATTCAAGGTAAAGCCCTAAACTCTGCAAAGTAAATTGCCTTTTCCCGGCTGGAAGGCAACCTCTGATGAAGGTTATTGAGTTAGTTTCATTCTACTAATAAAGCTATTAGTTAAATTTTGTTTCGTTTCTCCTAGGCCTTAAATGTCTTTCTAACACTTGTCCCTTTTTTATCAAAGGTCGCAGTCGTTTATTACTAGGGATGGTTCGATCCTCTTGATTCGATTTCGATTTATTGTAATTTATATGTAAGTTATATATGGGACATTTGTAGAACTAGTTATTATCTGCAATTTTGCTGCATCTTTTGTATTTACGGTGTCACGCTGCTGATAGGTAAGCTAAAGGTTTCAAGACCTTCCCTCCATAAATTGTCATTTTCGGTTGAAAGTAACACTAAATACTGTAATAAAAAATTGACGACTTTAAACCGTTCAAGGTTCTGCCATGATTACGAATGTTCTGAATCACGATCCCACTCACTTTTGGTTCAATCGAGGCAGCCAAATTGTCCAGTTGGAACCTTTCTTTTCAAGCCGAAGAGTTTTAGCCTTCAAAGTTCACCGATTCCGCTTCTCGTAAACACACCAGACAGAAAGACAAAGTTTGCCGTACTTACCCGTTGCAGCACCAGTGGAGACGAGAAATCCTTGCCACCCTGGAGACGGAATCCCCACGCTTGTCCCTCTCCGCGCTGCAGACGAACTGTGATCAAATTTGCCATATCTCTGCGAAATAGAGGAACGAGGAAAACATGAGAAAATTAATGATAAATGTACACTGGAGAAACCATTAAACGGGAGGGTTCTTAGATGAATGATTCAATAGAGGTGGCTTCCATGGGAAATATTTTTTCTTAAGTGTCGACTGTCGATGGTCTTGAGCTTCGAAGATCATTCGAAACAAAAACACACCGTAGAATTGAAAGGTAAACCCTATGACGGCTCGGTAAAAAGTGAGACTCTTGCGCCCATCCAGACACCTTAACCCCGAGTTCTCCTTACAAACTTCGCAGACATGTTGTCGTAGACGGACGAACCTAACCTTGAACGGGTGGCGTTGAAAACTTTCCGCAATTATTGCTTTCTCGTGCTCGCCAGTCGGTGGACGACGTCGTCGATGCAACACAACACACATTACATTGCCATGAGGGAATATGCAAATTCATCTCCGCAGCGGGACAGGCGCCGGAGGATGGCCCTTGAACAACAACCGCAACGAGTCGCACGTTTTGTTCCTACGCCCATCAGTTCCATTTCTCTTCCTTCCACGGCTACAGCTGCAGTCTCAGTCTCTTCGACACCAACTGCATTGCATTGTGTTCGGCACGCGGTGCAGTCTAAAGTCCGGTAATGAGAGGTGTTTTATTATTTGCAACCGCATCGTTCGGTCCCTTGTACCGATTATTATTTATATATTTATATTTACTTTTCAATTTACTCAATCATGCTTACTCAAGCCGCTACTATTACAATAAATCTGATTAGGGGTTAACCATCGGGGCAGTAAATGAAGGAAGCGTCCTATGTCCAGTACTTTGAAGTGGCCGCAGCTCTGCCCAGCAGGGCGGTCCTGCGGCACAATCGCGCAGCATATCGCGGCAAAGTTTAGCCACGGCAATTGATCACTTTATCAGTTTTGAACTGAGCTGCAATCAATACCGGAATGGCTGGCTTGCCGGCTGCTTTGGAAAATCGATGCGTTCAATGGCCGGCTGACGAGATGACAGTTTTTTTGTCTTGCAGGTTAAACGAGGAGGAGTCGTTTAATTGTGCGCAGAGTATTTCACAATTTTTAATAAAGAAAAAAAAAGATGAAACTTTTTTCGATTAAATTCTACTAGTTTTATTCTGACAGGTACGCATTTCATCTGTAATTTGCTAAATTGTATAGACATTTTTTCAATATTCTCTAAGTTGAAGTTGAAGTTGAGTCTCTTTGTTTTTCTCTGAGCTAGAACTACTTTTTGTGTTCCTTTTTTCTGCAAATTAGAAATATTATAGGTTTGTTACACGAATGACGACCCAGCGAAGTCACTGACAGTACAAATGACAGGAATTTCTCTCCACTGCACACCATTGAACAATGAACATTCCATTGCATTCGATTCGGTAACATTACGGGATGCGTTTCTTTCTGGATCATTAATCAACTGTATTGGCTCCTTGGTGCTTACCCGTCGAAGCATCCTATTCTAAACTTGCTCATTACGATCGCATTTTACTGCCCCTATTGGAGTGTTCCGGCTTTCCAGCTGTGCCAATCAAGCGAGCCGTTTTATCAAACACCGTAGGTTGCAACGCCAAAAGGTGCTGCTTCCTTGTGGAGGGTGGTACTCCCTCCTGATCTTCACCACAAACTCACCAGCCTGGCATCATCATAGTTCACCAGCAACTCCAGCTGAAGCTGGACGAGGTGACAAGGAAGTGTCAACGCTTGGAAAAAACACTTTGTCATATTCATCCCTTTCAACGCCAGCAATCGCCAGTGTCGTCAGTCGTATTAGATAAAGTAGGAGAGAGAAAGATGATGCGAAAGAGTGTGCCTCCGCTGAACGCAACTATTAATTCAATTTAATCGCGATGTGTATCTAAATATTTTGCATGTTCATTGGACTAATGAGCACGCGCAACGTCAGCCGCAGACACAGCCTCTTGAGTCGTTCGTGAGTCACTGGGACGCACTTACTTTCAACACCTTTCGAAGTGTCTCGAGGTCCCAGCGATGAAAGCCGTTGAAAGAAGTCCAGCGCAGCGCCAAGAAGGACCAGCACTGACAGGGAATAATAGCCCGCAGTTTACCGATGGATGGTGGTGTGCCACAACTTGATGGGGGGCTCTATGCAAATTATGCTGCCACGGGGCAGCGCTGAAAGCGGTTCGATTGTATGATTAATGGCGAAAAATTCAATGATGCATGGTTCCGAAGAAGTGTGGTCAACCAGCAATCGGTGTTAGTGTTGAAGAGATTGGTCTGATGATTATTGATGATTGAAAAGTTCAGATAACATCACCGGAGAAGAATGGTTGTTGGACACATTGGCCAAAACTTCCGGATAAAGGTGATGAAAGGTGAAAAAAGGTTCAATATTTTTCTTTGCGGACGAAACATTAGTGATTGTTTAAAGTTTAAAGTTTAAAGTTTAAAGCAAATAATTGATGGGCAATATTTCTATAGACTGAATTAACACTTTTGAATTAAACTGCTGATTTTTAGCAGCGCAGCTGTCAAATTTATAAGCAAAACAAAGAAAAAATACGCATATACGCTAATCAATGTAATTTTGTGTGTGAAGAAAATAGCTAGTAAATCGTTAAAAAATAACATAATCATGCTAAACAGACGACATTCCGTTAGTTTGATCCTTCACTGAATATCCATTGGAAACCTAGTAAATTTTTGAATATTCAGTAAAAAGTTATTGAAGTTTGAAAAAATGGTAACCAAGTCGGGAAAGACGGACACCCAAAGGTAGGGAAAGGCGGATACACAGATTTTGAACCCATTTTGCCCAACAACTATTTAACATTGCAAATACTTACATATTTTATATGTAAAAGTAACTAGAAGTCATATAGCAGTTGGAATAGGCCAACTTTTAGAAACGATTAATTCGTCATCAATTAAAATATTGAAGGGAACCATTTTATTTTCTCGCTCAAAGGGGGGATCAGGAAGGGGGTTTTCCCAAACCAATTCTTTCCTAAATACATGATGAAATATGTTAATCTTTCTTAATACTGATAATTCGACGACGCGTGACACCTTTTTGCGAGTGTCCGTCTTTCCCATATCAAGTGTCCGTCTTTCCCGCCCTTACGCAGAAACTCTGATTTATACATGAGGTTTATAATATTAAAAAGAGCATAAATTTTGTAAGAAATTTTCCAGCGCACGTTGTAACTTTATTAGACAGAGACTTAAAGGTTCAGTTTGTGCGAAAATTGCGATCAATACAGTTATATTTGAGTAGATATTGAGTCAGTACCTTAAGGTGTCCGTCTTTACCGCCCTTCCCCTACTCTAAGTTAGTCTCTAACAGCCGACTGCTAATTCTATCGATAAAGAAGGGTCAAGTCTTAAAGACGTTTACATTGAACAATTTGCGATAGGTTTGCATCGAAGGACCCAGCGATTGTTGAGGTTTCGATATATTGACATGTTTTGAAGTAAACAGCTCGACATTACAAGTGATCGCCCTTGATTCGGTTGAAAAATGAAATGGAGAACGCAGTGATTTTGAAAGCAATTCCCGCAGTGCCAGCACATCAATTTTCAATGTAACGTAGTTCAACTTTATAATAGTGACTCTCAGTGGTAATAGTTTAAAGAATTAAAGTTAACAAGAATATTGGTATAAGGTGAAACAATCAGCGAAACGACCAGGCTGCCTAAAATCGGTTCCTTACCCTACTTGTGGTCAACTTTTCGGCACAAATACTTCTATGTACAGCGGTTGGGATAATTCTTCTGAAACTAAAAACGTTCATTTCAGTGGTAGATCACCCTGGCGGAGGCGGGTAGCGCAGAATGAATGCGAGAACGGACATCCAGATTATGTGCCTATGAAACACGAATATAGCTGTCCACGAGATCCAGCAAACACACTTCAGTTACCGGACGAACTGGCGTCTCCGTTCCTACATAGGCCCCCAGAGTTCTGGAGAACGGTTCTCTGGGTGGACAAATCAAAATTCAAGTTGTTTAACCGAAGCCAGCGGATTGGTGTGTGGCGCAGAATAGGTTAAGAATTACAGAAGCGCTACATTCAAGACATGATGAAGCATGGAGGGGAAAATGTGTTGGTCTGGTAGTGCTTTTGGTAGAGTGGAGTTTGAATAATGACACCAGATTTCTACATTAACATCCTGCAGGAAAATCTGCGGATTCGCTGATCCTAACGGGCGTTGCCCAAGTAATAATTTTAAATAAAATACAGACGTGAGTAGAAAAGTTGGAGTTTTACGATCAGATCATCCTAATCGCTTTGGTTTATAGCAACCATAATAAAATATCTCATAGAGTCTCCGAAGTTGTGCGGCATATGCGGTTTAGATTATATTGTGCGTATTGGTATAATACGTGGATGTAATCAATGCGCCATTAAAATTGTGCAATTTTCGAAAACTAGTTGTTATTACAATAATTATTTTGTATTCAATTCAATATTTGTTTTCAATTAATAAATCTCAATTTCTAGGAAACTCATTTCAGTTGCTTCAAGCTACAAGAAAACCGATTGATGATAACTTTCATTCTCCAACATACTTCGCTTTGACAAATTTTCGTTTGCGAGCTAAAAAATACTAGCATGCGGCAATATGGCCTCGCATAAAAAGTGATTTCGGTGTTGAACTTTAATTTCTTTCATAATAGCAGCAATAAAACTTATTGGCTATGGTGTTACCGTTTTAATAGTTCTATAAAATTAAGAGCTTTATCGCGGTTTTATAAGCAACCGCAATAAGATCGATTTTGTTTGGTGCGCCATATTGTATTGCTTGGCCCGGTGTATGGTCAAATTTTCGTGGATTTCAGAGCAGCATACGATACAGTTCAACGTGAACAGCTATGGCAGATAATGCAAGAGTACAGTTTTCCAGACAAACTGACGCGGCTGATCAAAGTTACTCTGGAGTGAGTGATGTGCTACGTGCGCGTTTCGGGGATAGTCTCGAGACCTTCCCAATCGCGCAGAGGGCTACGGCAAGGGGATGGACTGTCCTGTCTGTTATTCAATATCGTTGTTGAGGGTGTGATCCGGCGAGCGGGCATTGAAACGAGAGCTACGATATTCGTCAAGTGTAGCCAACTCAAAGACTCAACTCAAATTAGACTAAAAACGGAGGTTAGGTGGATAGGGTTACAAATCAATGCATCGACAACCAAATAAAAGGTGGGAAAAGGCTCCAGAGAAAGCAACATTTGCCTCCCACGGACAGTGACTATTGACGGTGATGAACTGGAAGTGGTTGATGATTTCGTATATTTGAGATCCCTGGTCACAGCCGACAATAATACGAGTAAGGAGATGCAACGACGCATTCAAGCTGAAAATCAAGCCTACTTTTCTCTCTGCAAGACGCTTCGATCAAGGAACGTACACCGCCGTACAAAGCTGACGCTGTACAAAACGTTAATCAGATCGGTAGCTCTCTACAGCCTTGAGACAGCAACTTTGCTTACGGAAAACATACATGCACTTGCCGTATTTGAACGAAAGGTGTTACGGACTATTTTTGGCGAAGTACAAACGGAAAGCGAAGAGTGGCGTAGGCGTATGAACCACGAGTTGCAGGTTATACTTGGAGAATTTCTCTTCGTACTCCTAGCGAAAGTTGGGAGACTACGGTGGGCCGGCCACGTCGCAAGGATGCCGGACGACTGTGCAGTGAAATCCGTTCTCTTCAAAAACCCCACCGGAACCAGAACCAGAAATAGAAGGGCCCAACGTACTAGATGGCTCGACCAGGTTGAAGTCGACTTGCGTATGTCGTTACACCCAACGAATTGGCGACGAGTAACCCAGGACCGAGTGCAATGAAAAACAATTCTTGATACGGCAAGAGTTAACCCCACTCTCGGCTGGTAAAGCAGTAAGTAGTAGTATGAGCAACCACAATAAATTTGCTTTATTAACAGTTTTATTGTGGTTTTATAGCTAGCTATAAGCAGCGGCTTTAGAATTGTTACTTGGGTGAAGAACAGCTCTTATTTTAGCAGAACAACGACCCAAAACATGCTGCCAAGAAGACCAAGCGTTTCTTTTCGTCTTGTCGCTTCAAACCGCCTAAGTGACCTCCATACGGTCCAGACTTTAACTCCATCGAGAATTTGTTGGTGATTGTCAATATCAGGGTTGACAAACCAGATATCAGCAAAAAAACTGAAACCCGATAGATAAATTACAAAATATTTAAACAAAATATCGCTAGCCTAGACTAGCTAGACTCATTTGAAGATGGGTATGAAATGAAGAAGGCAAACGAGAAAGCGTCCAACATAACTTTTGCCAGCCCAAGCTTCTACCTAGCGCCTTCACACGGCCATACCCGGTAATACTCTATTGAGTAGCTAAGCTAGGAGGTGCGATTCTGCGTGGTTCCCCTGATCTCGAAACTGAAACGGCTGAGCCACACAGCCTTGGTAGCAGGTAAGCCTAATATGTTATTCTAATGATTTGTTTCGTTTTAGCTCATCAAACACCTCCTACTGTACAATGAAAACTGGTGAGATTGTTCTACTTTTGCCCATATTTACTCCATATATACTATATGGGTCATTCCACGGGAAATTTACAGTCAAAATTTTTTTTCTCTTCGGGACATTTTTTTACGTTCTTTGTGCAAAAAAAATCGACACGTATTTTTGTATTTCGATGTTACTGTTGGAATTCGCAAGATATGATTTTTTAAAGTATTGTAATCCGAAAAAATCACTATTTTTTAAATACTGAAAAACTATGTTTACAAGTTTGTAATATCAAAAAATGACTTTCTACCAGATGTGTTCACTATTCCACAAGCATTCAAAATTGGTATACCATACCTCCTCTCGATTGTTTTTCAATAGTTAAATAGTGCATTTTTATAAACAATTGCAATTTTTTCAAAGTTGGAACTTTTTTTTCTCGATTTTTTTTACCTTAAAATATTTGTTAATCTTTCTCGAAGAAGCATGCAAAATTTGGAAATGGAGAAATGAAAACTCTAGATGCTATGATTTTTTATATCGAAGCGCGCACGTTAATGCAAACGAGTTGACGAACGCGTGTGCTTCAACGACACGTTACACTTAATAGCATCAAAGGCGGCCTCGTTATGAAGCTGCCCGTGGGTTAGAACATCGATTGAGCATCACCGCTCGCTTCACATTAACACACGCGATGAGACATAAAAACTCATAATTTCCAGAGTTTTCATTTCTCCATTTCCAAATTTTGTATGCTTCTTCGAGAAAGATTAACAAATATTTTAAAGTAAAAAAAATCGAGAAAAAAAAGTTCCAACTTTGAAAAAATTGCAATTGTTTATAAAAATGCACTATTTAACTATTGAAAAACAATCGAGAGGAGGTATGGTATACCAATTTTGAAAGCTTGTGGAATAGTGAACACATCTGGTAGAAAGTCATTTTTTGATATTACAAACTATGTTTACAATCAGTATTTAAAAAATAGTGATTTTTTCGGATTACAATACTTTAAAAAATCATATCTTGCGAATTCCAACAGCAACATCGAAATACAAAAATACGTGTCGATTTTTTTTGCACAAAGAACGTAAAAAAATATTCCGAAGAGAAAAAAAATTTTGACTGTAAATTTCCCGTGGAATGACCCATATATACTTTATTACGAAATCAGCATTTTCATATGTATAATTAGATTGCAAATCAGAGTTACGTACTGATTTGTATCCAACAAAATCGTATTCGACGTGCAAAAGCCGCTTATCCGTCCCATTTTGAAGGCGATATACGCACTAAGGAATAATTTTGAGCGATACACTTATTGCAATACGATAAGATCCGATTAAGCGCGACCAGCTTCATACAACTATACAACTTTGTGCTGAAAATCGTATGTTGGTCAGCTACTCGCATTATAAACGATAGAATATCAACTTATGCGCGCTTTATTAAGCTTTATTTACTAGTCCGAATTTGTTAAGAGATGTTTATGACAATTTTCGTACATTGATATACGAGTTGGTGCTGGCTGGGTATTGAATAAAGCTTTCTCATTATTGTTTACTTTGCCCTACTAACACAATATCCTCTGTTTTCATGTAACAACTATGAAGGTAGTATGGGTTCCCTGAACTTTCAAAAGTAGATGCTACACAAATATTTCTACCCAATTCCCCTGCGGTTGTGCGGACGTAGCCAGGTATATAATTCGATTATATAACCATCCACGATGTATGCAACCTCATTTGCTAATGCTAATTCCGTTGACTCATCTGAAGATCGTTTCATCTAGCTCGACGAGATCAGACAATGTTTATGTGTATGTAAATGTGTATGTAAATGAGTATGTAAATGTGTATGTAAATGTGTATGTAAATGTGTATGTATGTGTGCGATGAGAAATACAGGATTCCCCCGAATAAGGCTAGTGCTGCACGTCCACCGCGACCTCTCAGCGTTCCAGTTCCAGTAGTTTACTAGGTAATATAAAATCCCAAGTAACAATTTGGGTTTTATTATACTCTTATGATGGCATTTAAGACCAAAATTGGTCATAAAGACTATCAGAAGAGTACAATAAAACTCACACTGCTGCTTGGGATACTAACAATGTACCAAAAATCAACTGTATCGATTATTAGACAATTAACAAATCGCCGTGGGCATACAGCAGCACCCACCGCCTTATTTGGAGGACTGCTGTAATTTGTATTCCAGGTATTGCGATCCCACTTCGAACTCTTTCTAATTTCATTGAAATCGATTCATAGAATTCGTAGATATAGCTGGAATACACTCCAGGGCCGTAAGAAGAAGTCGTCTATGTCTCCGGCATCCAAGTCCGGACACTAAAGATTTGTCGAAAACAAAGATTGATAAAAATATTCGGAAAGTAAAATAAACAGCCAAATATAACAACTAAGTCTAGAATTTCTTTATATTTGATTCCTAGATTTGAAATAAAATTAGATAAGCAATGTAAAAGGCAGAAAAACTATAGTAAAATTTCTGGATGCCAACCTACCAACGAATCGAGAAAATCGAGTTGCCGCGAGCATTTTCGCAAGTAGCGTAAATTAATCATTAGTGGACCCTGTAGAGCTTGAGTTGTTTTCTTATAATAATTATTTTGAACTGGTAATGCTAAACACTCAACTGTTGATACTTGCAGTAATAGTAACTTTCGATTAAACCTAAAAAATATCAATTTGTGTTGCAAGTCTGTATATTTTACATATTTTCCAAAACTAGTTGGAATGTCCGTTTTCCTTTTATGGACTCTTGTGGTTCACAAAAGGATAACTACCGGGTCCATCTACGAATTCTAGTGTAATTTGCATGGAGAGGGTTCACTAATAGCAACATTTTTTGCATTGATAACCATATAATGAACCCTCACTTGTTGAAATTGTGGATTTTAAAGCATTAATAATAAAATGCCGTCAAAATTTCATAAACTAAAATGTGTGCTATGTGTAGTACTTTTAGTCACAGTCACCTCACTCGCCACACTTCTCTCACCCTATTGTTACAGTCACCCTCACCTCACATTACAGGCCCCATTTGATTTGTACAGTCAACCAGATGAGCGGAGCCACCTAAGTGACACAGTTTTCTCACACACGCGCACTGATTCTAACGAACATGCCGGCATAAGGATCTTTTTTGGCCTCTCGCTCATATTTATTCATGCACTGCGACGAGTTTTTGCGAGTGTCTATTTAGCTAACAGCTACGGTCGTCGTTCTCGTTCGTCGTTGCAGTTCGAGCTGCTGATACCGATTACTCACGAGGGCTCGTACTCCCACCCGTGAATAGAATCTAGATCGCAGATGAAGAAGCAAAGAAAATGCAACACCTGTATCCCAGTGGGCCACCATGCCTCACGGGCAGCTGATTGCTCAGGAGTTATTTAACTCGCAAATTAGCTATGCAGAAAGACGATGTGAGGATGTGCGTGCGCGAGTGTGTAGGTAGCAGAATGTCTGCACACAGCAACGGTGGCTCTTTGTTTCATGCTTGCGTGTTCGGCGTAGGCGTTGAATGCTATGCTTCTCATACTCACTCGCGTGAGAGTGGCTTCTCGCTCGATTTGCAACATTGCTTTCAGAACATAAAATTGGACTAGATTCAATGTTTGTTTAAAGATAAAATCAGTTGAAGGAGAGGAGCAGTTTTACTTTTTATACAAAATTCTTTACTTTTAGGATTTTAAATTGAACTAGGTTAAATGTTCAAATGATAAAATCGGTTCGTTATTTTTGCAGTATCGCTATAGAATGAGCGCGGCTTCTTTCGCACCTCAAGCAAGTACCACCCCTATAACTTGCTCTGACAAAAGGCTTCATTGACAGTAAATTCAGAATTTATTCAGTAGAAAGGATGTGGAGAGGCCTGAGCATAAACCCATGCTAAAGTCACTTAACATCGAATGGCCTGATTCTACTGAAATTCGAACCCACGACCGCTCGCTTGTCAAGGCAAACTCGGTAACATTACGGCTACAGCCCCCACACTAAGTAGATGGTGTGTTTAACTGTCATCCCTGCCTGTGAAACAAGGTAATCACGAAAAAAATGTATGGGAAAATTTGACATTGAAATTTTTCGTCAATTTTCACTATGTAGGGTAGATGCTCTAGTACAGCGGTTCCCAACCTTTTTCGGTTCGCGTACCCCCTGACGGATTTCCCTATACTATTGTGCAGCGAACTAAAGATTTGGCGAACCCCTGAGGGTTCGCGAACCCCCATTTGGGAAACGCTGCTCTAGTAGTTGTGGTAGTACCTGTAGTGGAGTAAACTCGAAATATTCCATTATTTTTGCATATTTATGTACAACTTTGATCAGCATTGAACTAACAGTATCAGTATCATTTGGTAAGTATCAAACTTGTACCAAAATCTGCAACAATAACGTTAATTTTTCGAGTTTCCACAACTACTGGAGCATCTTCCGTAGTGATTGAAAATGAAAATTTTATTAAAAATGTCCCACAGTTGCTACGTCTATTATGAATCAATTGGTATTTAAATCACCATAATCTATTCATAATTGGCAGAGCTATTAGCGTTCAAAATCTTTAATTTTTTTGTGACGATCGCATTTTTTTGTTTTTTTTTTTAATTACTGTACCAGCTATCTTCCTGAGAGACGTAATCCTACGTCAAAACACCTAGAAAAACCTGATATAAAGTATTCAACGGAAAAATCAACTAACAAATCAATGCTAAATATATAGAGTTAAGGTAAACATTGACTCTAGTTGATGAAGTTGACGAATTGATAGTTCGTTTGAACGTCCACGGCGACCACTTTGTACTCTGTACTTTTCAGACACTGAATCATTTGAATTTAAAATTTGTCAATAAAAACCCGAATTAATCCACCTAGCGGCGTGACCTAGCCTTTCTACTGCCACAATAATCATTATTTAATTTCTCAGGAACTTAATTGTAGATGTATAGATGTTATATTAGACTATATTTTTAAATATCCGTTCCGTATTCCTCAAAATCCTTATTTGCCAGTAAAATTCACAACGCATTGTGTAGAATAATTATATTTTCTTTCCTTGGGTGCGTAAATACATGTAAGCGTCATTTATGTTACTTGATGAACACCTTATTTAGTTTTATAATATTTATAGAAAAATAATGTAAACACAAAAGATATTTTTTACAGACTTGAATGAATATATATAGAAAATTAGAAATTAACCCTCTAACGGGTCTACAGACGGCCTTAACTTTCGGGCTTCAGAGCCACATACGAAACTTGTTTTGAATTGACAATATGAAGTATTTGTTCATAGCAGATTTTTTGATATTTTGATATTAATACCATGCATTCAAATGTTAGCATCTTTGAAAAACAAGAGTTCAGAAAAATTATTATTATATTTCGCTTTTGAAGAAAAAGGATATCTACAACAAAATGATTGATCTCAAAATTTTACTATTGGTTTGCTTGGCTTCAATTTTGCAATATATCTGAATTAAAAAAAATTACTGAATAGAGCATTAGATATGAAAACGAGAAATGGAACTATTTCTTAGCTAGCGCTCCTTCAGATAATTATTTTTGCCTGAAAATCAAAACTTAACCTTCTTTTGAATGTACTTTCATGAAAAGATAGTCATTAGCTTGATCGCATCGTTTTTACAATGTTAGAGGGTTAGGAAAACAAAATGAGGTCGAAAAATAGTGCCAAAGCTGCGCCATAAACATGCTTGAGAATGGGAAATACGATCGATATGATTTCCAGTGCTTGTCTTTTTTTGATTTATTTATTAAAACATGACATCTGTCCTTTAAAATATCACTAACGAAAACAAATCTTACCAAATGTCTACCGTGCAACGTTTACTTCCTATTTTTCATATAACATTTCTAAGCTCTAGTATCTATTGATTGAAAAGAGCATCTATTGATGCGCAGAATTTGTTTGAAATTTGTACAAGTTTATTTGGAAAAATCAACTCACTAGTATTTTTGATTCTATACACCCCTATACCTACATGCTTAAATAAACTGCTTTTCTTCGCTTTTTGCTTTTCTTGTACAATTGTGAGTAACAGCAAGTGAAGAAAATGACAATTGAAATCTGAAATCAAAGAAAAGAAAAAACTTTTCGATTGAATCCCACTATTTAATATTTATTTGCAACAGATACGTAGTTCACCTACGACGTGCAGGCTTCATCAGTGTCTTATTTCAAAGCGTATACGTATCTGTCGCGAATAAATATTAAATAGTGGAATTTAGTCGGTGAAAGTTTTTTCTTTTCTTTAATTTCAGAGTTCGTATTCCACTAAGAGGCTTCAAAAACTTCAGACAATTGACATGTTTCTCACTTTTCTTGAATTTCATTGCAAATTGTCATCACATACATACATACATACATACACACATACATACATACATACATGCATACATACATACATACATACATACATACATATATACATACATGCATCACACACATCTCATACATTGAATACAATCAACATTTGATTGATATGTTTTGATTTCAAACGTTTTAACGGTTTAATATACGGTGCTTAAGTGTTAAAGTTTGAATAACTTTTGAATGAAGCGTCCGATTTTAAATAACTTGGTTTCGTTTGATAGATCTCAGCAGTAATTTTCAAATAATCATAAAATGTGTGATGTTTTTCATTAAATTAATGCTTATATGTTACATAAATATGTTTTAAATACTATTTTTTCACATTTCTTTATGTAACTTTCAAACTACAAGTCCAATCGTCATGAAATTTGGAAGTTAAGGGTTTGCAAGGCTCCTCTTTCATATGCAATCAATTTTGTTCAAATCGGTTAAGAGACCTGTGAGATAATGAAGTCCCATATTTTTCGTATTTTTATACATAACTTTTGAACTAAAAGTCCGATCAGTATGAAATTCAATAGCGACCAATGGGACACCTAGACCTTTCATTTGACACTAAGAACATTAAAATCGGTCCAGCCATCTCCGAGAAAAGTGAGTGAGATTAAAAGCGTCACATACACACACACATACACACACACACACACATACACACACACACACACACACACACACACATACATACACACACACAGAAAATGCTCAGTTTTCGAAACTGAGTCGAATGGTATATAACATTCGGCCCGCAGGACCTTCTTTCCATTTCCGGTTTTCCAAGTGATTTCTATACCTTTATACTATATATTTATATAGTAGAAAGGCAAAACAAAAACCGCTTGACGAACGTTTGCAATTTGCAGAAACTAGTCAGGATTTTCAATGTCTAACATCCAGAACTACTTTCCTAATCCATGGAACAGGATTGGTAAAAATTACCTTCAACTAAAACAATGCAATATCACTGCCGGCCGGCCGGCGAACAGCAAAATTTCCAGTCGCGATCTAATGGGCGATCTCTCCGGGACACGGTAAAAAGCGCCGGAGAGCGACGCGCAAGATTGAATGGAGCGATTAAAATGTTCTGCCTGCAATCCGCCGCCGGGCATAGCAACTAACAAAAATAAAAACGAGTGAATGTAATTTCTGCCCGGTGCCCTTCCTGTACCCTGGTACTCTCGCCAGCTCCTCGGACAGGATGTGAAACAATTGTTCAACCCTTTTAGTCTTCGTCTGTAGCCCCGGTGGCCTCGGGCGGCGCGCGGGCAGGTAGGTAGGCACTGCGAGCACACCGATTTCTGTTGTGTTGATTTTGTGTTCGCGGTCT
Source organism: Sabethes cyaneus (assembly GCF_943734655.1). Taxonomy (NCBI): domain Eukaryota; kingdom Metazoa; phylum Arthropoda; class Insecta; order Diptera; family Culicidae; genus Sabethes; species Sabethes cyaneus. Next base: position 166,561,451 of record NC_071354.1, on the reverse strand, counting down.
TGCAAGCAAACGGACTCGGACTCTTTCCACCGGATGGTGTCTATTTTCACGGTTTGGTGCAAATTAAATTGATGTTACCAAGATGAAATTAGCGTCACTTTGCTCCATCCTCGGACAATTGTGCGCAGATTGCCGTGGTGTATACCGCCGTTGTGCACTCTTGTGTATGCGGCTAGAAGCGCCAGGTGGGAATAGATGCCTACATCATGGGAAAACAGATTACGGGCGATAATCAGATGAAAGGTATTTCAGCAATTTAAATTGTCCGGCCACGCCGCCGACTGACTCGCCAGGTTGTTGAACCTTTTCTAGAATTTTGCTGTGATTCCATGCAACAGGTATGTTATCAAGAAAATAAAAATAGTCATTTATAGAATTGTCGATCAACAGCACCCAGCCGCGATCTGAATATTTAAATATAAAAACATTGAACGAAAACGGGCGCACCGTTGAGACCTGTTGGATCATACTCTGGGTTGCTGTTATATAGCTCTGGTACGCTCCCACCTAGCATTGACATTGAGTCTGGCACCCACATCGAGCAATACATCGTTCTGGCATTCGTTTGTCACATTTTACCTATTTGCTTCTTTTTCACTTTCAAACTATCCCTCTCGATTCCCCACGCGACAGCTCAACCTGCATCGCTGCCCGAGTCGGCGGTAATCCGAATCCACCCACTTGCTGCCTGCTGCTTCATCCGCTCCCAAAACATCACACCTCGTATTCCTTTCTGCGAAGTGCTATTTTTAGGCTCCCGTATACGTTTATTTTCGCGTGTTCTCGGAGAGCTTTATGCTTCTTCGAGTACATTAGGTATTTTCACTTCGCTTCCACCTTCAATGGACTGGCTGCTCGGATGCTAATGTGGACGATGCGATGATGATGTTGATCGTCACGGCGAGCGGTGAAGTTGCACAAGATGATCACATATATTTATCTCATTTAGCGTTATAATGAACTATCTAGGCACACGAAACCCTCGAAGTCGTGGATCAAGCACGAGAGGCGGGGGGAACGGGGGGACATTGAACAAGGAGCGAAGCAAGCTCTCCTAGCTGAGTCTCGTTAGTTATTAATGTGGAAAGCACTTCACACGTCCTCGTCCGTCCACCTGCTGCCGTGTTTCCTCTTCATCAGTAGGCCATTTGTTGAGAAAGGTAAGCTCCACTACGCTAGGTATTTGTGTGCATCTTCGCATTTTTCCTACATGTGGGAAAGCAGACCACACGTACGCGAAAATATGCTCGGTGCTATGAAGGATCGGTACATTTTTCGCGCACTGCTCATCATCGCTTATATTAGTGGAAAAATATACCTACTAAAGCACAGCTGTTCTGTACAACGGATGTCGATTTAAATGATTCAATAAAATGAACTGAAATTTCAAATTAGCACGTGCTCCAAATTTTACGGACTGTTTGCTACCACACATAATAATTTTTTACAGTCCAATTTTTCTGACACTTTTTTTTAACATTTGTTGTTATTTTTCATAGCTTATTGGCACAGGCCTGACTTTTAATTTGGTTTTGCCCTAATTAAAGACTCGTCTTTTTTCAATGAACGAATATATTATATTGATGATGCTGTCCGGACTGCTGATCAGTATATTTACGGTCTCTAATGTTTGTTGAACAGTTTGAACTTCACTCGTCCGGTAGTGTATTTCGCGAGCTCCTCAACTTTCACAACCACGGCAAACATAGGCATAACAAAACTATACGGTTTTGTGCCACTCGTAACGATCCACCGCATGTTTCCCGTCCTAATAACCGCAGGATAGCCACCGCAGATTGATGCCATTCAGGCACGCTGCTGCACAATTCTGCATACATTCTTCGAACCCGGTATCTTGCCGTTTTCGTTTCATCCGAGGAGGTGCAAAATCACGGCTTAACGAGGCAAAATTTGCATTCTGCGCACCCTCACATCCCACAACCGGCAGCGGCCGGAGAAGCAAGTTCATTTGAGAGAAAAGCCCGCAAAGTCTCGGTCACAGGTTGGCCGAAGGAACTTGCGCCCGGTATGAGCGGTGTGAGCCGTGATCGACTGTGCCTTGCGGGGGAGAGCCGTCGAGCCGAGCCGAGGAACAGAATCAAATGCCGCGGGTGGAAATGGAAAGTGCCGCCGACCCTTCGAATCCGGTCACCGGTCACCGGGAGTTTATTTCGAATATTCAAATTGATACGCTCGCTGAAAGAGCTTCTTAGCACGAAACCTTTTACAGCTTCGGGACTGGCCAAACCGATGGGGCCAAACGATATTGATGTTCATTTGGCTAGGTAATTGCGCAGCCGGAAAGTGCTGTATGGAATGTGCCAATACGGGGACCCTTCTGTGGTCATAGTTGAATGGCATTTAGGTGAAAATTACTTATTTAAATTTGCGCACAAAAGGCTGTAAGTCGTTTCTGTTTTGCATTTGAATCTTTTTGAGAGGACAACGAACTTATGTAATCGATTGTTTTTTTTTCTTGAATAAAATCGTTTTCGTGGTTGCACCAAGCTGGAGTGGATGTCTTCAGTTAAGCCATTGCTGGTGGCCTCATTCGGATATAACTAACAAACTGTGAACTGCTTAAATAATTACTCAAGATGTGTACTCAACCGAACGTACGTGGATAATGTTGGCAAGGGAAAAGTACTTAAGATAGTGAAGTTGGACGCGAATATATAGCTCTTTTTAAAACACATTAGAGTGTGGATGGTGGAAATTGCAAAACTTGAATTAACTTATGCAAATGTTTTCTAAATGAGTCCTATTGTGCTTTCGATGATCTCCCGGTTCGGAACTTCCTTTCTCCCCCTCCCCCCACTACCAACAGTTAAAAGCAACATTTGATGTCTTTCTTTTTACTACCCATGCGCACTCGCCTGTTTGGATGCACTTTTTCAAATCCACTTTGCGGCAAATTAAACCGATTAAAGAGGCGCTCCTGCAGATACAGACACAGCTCGGCACGATTCGATGGCAGATATTTCCTTTCTTTTGAACGTGTTTTGTGTGAACTTCTGCTTGTGTGAGAATGGTTTACGACTGTGATGGATGAAAACAGCAGCGTTGCTCAACTGAAATGTTGATAGTTTTTCCAATTTTTAAATTGAAAACTTCAAAGTCCTTCGCCGTCTTCCGTTACTGGAACCAATCAGAAGAATAATAACATTTTTTATCAATGACAGGAATTTAACGAAAAATCATAGAACTAAAACTTAAATTATTATTTAACTAGCTGTAGTCCGCGTGCGTCACCATGCGTCTAATTGAGAGTAAATCGAAGGTTACCAAACCTATTGTTTCTTAATTCTTTGTGCGAAAAAACACTTTTTTGATGTGATAATCTGGATTCACTATAACCCTTTAAGCCCGAGCCCACACAATTGTGTAGGTGAGACATGACTACTTTTAAAAAGTTTTCCTGTCCGTTCTAAACGTCGTACTTTTACATATATGGCACCAATCTCTTGTGTAAACATCGTAATTCGTAGAAAAAATAGAAAATAGCTGAAAAGAAGTTTTCTTTTGTGCTTGGATTAATTATTGTCTAGTCTTCAAAATCTTGTGAAAACAGCAAAAAGTTTTATCTGTCGTATTTTCTTATTAGATCCGTATTTCGAAATTGCTTAGATAAAAAAATATTGGTAATAAGTATTTCTAATTGATGTAATTAAAAATTTACGGAAAATAATTTTACCACTGACTTATGCACATTGCTTTTCATACCTACACAATTGTGTAGGTTCGGCCTTATTGTATACCTACTTTTACCTTTACGTTCCCGCCGGGACTTCAAAAATTAGTGTACGTGCCGTTACACTTTTTGCTCTATCTTTACTATTTTTTGACCGATTTTTATACAACTTGTCTTCAAAGAACCACCTTAGATTGACCTTCAATGAAAAAATATATAAGCAAATTTTGGATCCATTTTCCCGGAGATATTACAGATCGCAGTGGGATTATTTTTTCATGTCATAAGTAACAGATGAAATAAAACGAAATCTACTGCTGCCATCTCATTTTGAGTCAGTAAGAATGAATACCTTATACTGTAGAGCACTCGTTCATGCTCCACACTACGGAACTTCCGTTTAGAGTACTACCGGAACCTAAAACTGGTCATTTATAAATTGTAAAGTAATAAACAAGTGTGACAAATGATGTATTCAACTACGGGATTTTCTAAGACAAATTTTTGGAACAACATTTGAATGTTTTTAAGCCAATCTGGACGTTCTGGTATATCTGTTGTATTAAGGTTAGTAAAAACTTAACTTACAAAAAGTTGCGTGTATTTCCATAGCTACGTAACGACCGTTCCGCTGCTTCAGAAGCTGAAGTCTATGAGCCTCGAAGCGATGATCTCGCTCTAAACTAAACGGGGCCAACCCTGTTGAATTCTGTGGACTTCTTTACACAAAATAATTAGGCTTTCATGTTTTGTTTTTTCAAAGCCTGGCTTGGTATAGTCCAAAAAGGGTAAAAAATGTTATAAATAGGGGAAAATGAGCAAAATAGGGCACTTCCCGATGACAAACAGGAAAGCGGTGGACACCATGCGATTCTCCGGAAAATTTTACATAAGATCACCTACATTTTATCAGCCTGCAGGCCATATCTTAATTGCGTCCGTTTTTTCGACTCGTTTTTGCCCATAGTGCAATGGTATTAGATAAGGCTGAACCCACACAATTGTGTAGGTTGCTAAATTTAGCGAACATTTATCGCAGTGTGTAGAATGCACTGGTTTTGGTATCTCGAGAGATAAAAAAAATTTATATTGATCCAAAAACCAAAAATATCGTAAGTAAACCCCTCCATGCTTAAAGGGATAACAGAGCTAATCGGAATTTATGACTTAACCGCCTAAATGTACCTCTAACGCTATGTAACTCTATGGGATGCAACTATCATAACTGATGCTTGTCTTCAATGCAGTCTAATACTAGTACTAATTTGCTACTGTTTACTGTGGCGCTGCGCTGGAGTTTTAGCTAGGATGCTGACATCTGTACATAATTGTATCACGAATATTGTTATGTTTTACCTTTGTTATACTATATTTAACACCGATTTTGGCCACTTTTTCCGGCTCCACAAGAGCGCTTGTGTGGTGCTCGCAACAGCTGTAGTTTACAAGCACATGTATCAGTTTCAGCTTGGTGTAAATATTTAGAGAGCCTTGCCAGGGCACAGTGGTCCAAAACCGCAAAAGAGCGGACATTGGCAACTGAGTAAAAAACAAGTAATTTTTCAAGGGTGGTGTTCTGGAGAAGTTTATTAATAAAATATAGCGCATTTTTCTGCACTATTAAGGTGACCGTGAATCCCCCTATAAGGGTGACTCTAGTTCCCTGATCGATCATATCCTGATTGACGGTCGTCATTTTTCAGATGTCATCGATGTACAGTCTTTTCGAGAACCAAATATCGACTCTTACCGCTATTTCGTCATGTGTGAGATTCGTACAAGGTTGTCGAACTCGGCGCAGGCTCGCCCTGAGATGACTTTACGATTCAACATCCAGCGGTTGACGGCGGATGACGTAGTAGCGGAATACGTCAGATAACTTGATAAACAAATTGTAGAATAGCAGGAAGACTCTTCCGTGCAGGAAAATATAACTGAGCTGTTGAGAAACCTCCATGCCCAAGCAACAATATGGGTTTTATTATACTCTTATGATGGCATTTAAGACCAAAATTGGTCTTGAAGACCACCATAAGAGTACAATAAAACTCACATTGTTGCATGGGTGGTGTTATTGAAACAACTGCGAGAGAGGTGATAAGCACAGCGAGTGGAAAATAATGCAACAGCGTTTGATGCCGAATGCCAGAGAGTGACAGATGAGAAGAACCAGTAGAAGTACACTCAAAAAAAAATGACACGTCGTGACATCCACGTGAAAAATCATGTAAACTTCTGTACAGCAACTTACATGAACTTCATGTACTAGTTAATGGAAAAGCTGATAAAATTTACCGGGACCGCACGTAAACTAGTTAGTATGAGTGCGAGTTGCCAACAATTCACGTGAATGTTACATGAAAAGTGTGATGGATGAGAATTACCTGTGTTTTCACGTAAACTTGACGTGCCGATTTTTTTGAGTGTAGCTAGTGCATGCTCACCAGTAGCTAGTAATTGCATACTCACCGCGGCTACGCGTCAGAACAGAAATAGGCACAGAGAGACTAGAGCTGCGGAAAAAAGAACCCACTGTTTGAGAAACGCGTGTACAAGGAGCAAGTATTCACCGGCGCAGAAGAGCAATATACGGTAGTTATACGGATATACAGAGTTGCTAGAAAGCGGTGAGGTGCAGGAATTTTACCGTACCTGTAACGATAGTGATGGCAATCTGCTTACTGACAAAGCACTTCCAAACGGTTGAATGGAGAGGTAAACACGGAGTACGACAAAACGGTGAAATATTTTCGTCTTTTTTAGGTATCTTTGACTCTGTCCAACATAAACTATTTTTATTAAAGCTGGAGGAGCGCTTGGTGGAAAGAATGGTAGACTGGATGAAACTGCAGAACCTCGATATAAGGCCAAAAATATGTTGCGTAGTTCAATTGCTGAGTGAGCCTCTAACTCACACTCTCTCGGTTTGCGCCCAAGTGTTTAGACAGTTAAACTACTAGTACACGACACCCTATATTGAATAGTCTCACATATAATTTCGATGAAAAAGAAAGTGACAGAAAAACAAAAGAAGGGGAAACTATGGTAAAAGACGTTGAAAAGATGACGATAAAAGACGTTGGCTAAAAGACGCAAAAACTGCAATAAAAACTACGACAAAAGGAACAAGATGCCGCCGAAAAAAGCGACAGAAAATAACAGTCAAAAACAGTGGTCGAAAAACTATGAAACTATGGTAACCAGACCAGGATATGGTTACAGAAATACGACGAAAGACGACGAATACAAAGACAAAAAGAGAACAAAAATAATGACGAAAATGTGATCAAAAAACAACGAAAAAACGATGGACAGATGACGGAAAAGAGATGACAAGTAGGTGAAAACACGCAAGACAACAAAAGTACGTTGAAAAAATGCCAAAAGAAGCAACACAAATGTCAAAAAAGGTGATAAGATAAAACACAGCAAAACAGCAATCAAAATAGACTGCAAATGGCTATAGAAAATAGCCTTTCACGAGCAAGCAAAATGCCACAAAACACGGTAGAAAAACAACTTTTTTGGTTTTGTAACAAAATTATAAGTCTTGCTTCGGCCTCCAAGTTGGCCTCGAGGTATGATGCTGGCCTAATAAGCCAGTCGTCGTATGTCCAAACCTCGACTGGGAGAGGCTGCTAGAGTCAATAGGATCGTAGCAATTGGCCCTGCAATTGTCCTGTACTCTAACAGCTGGCTGCGAAGTATGTCGTATAAAAACAGAAGGTCAAGTTGCGATAACGGAATGTAGTCTCTAGGCTTTGCTTTTTGCTTTGCTTCGGTGATTATAACATGGTAAAACTACGGGTTTTTCTTCGGCAAAATCTGGCACTGGTCTGGCTGGATGGCCTCATTACCTCATTTTTAAAATAGGACACTAACTCGAGTATAGAAACTATTGAGACATTACTCAATTCTGCCTATAAGATGCTCTCCCGTATCCTATTCTGTAGACTAAGACGCTAAGTGTGACTTTACTTCGTCGGCGAGTATCAAGCTGGTTTTCATGAGGGCCGCTTCACGATGGATCAGATGTTCACCATGTGTCAGTTAGTAGACAAGTTACGGGAGTACAACATGCAGAGTCGTCAACTGTTTGTGGACTTTAAGGCGGCGTACGATTCAGTCAAACGAAATGAGCTGTGGCAGAAAATTGTCTTGGTTTTCCGAGTGGCGTCGATATCATCGGATTCAACTGTAGAACATTGGAACAGGCTTTTAAGTCTTTTAAGTTGGAAGCAGCGAGATTGGGGCTTATCATTAACACCGCCAAAACAAAGCACACAGTTACTGAAACGGGCCGTGGAAATCCCAATGGTATTGCTGCCGAGGTGAAGCTGGATGGGGAACGATATGAAGTAGTGGAGGAATTCGTATACTATGGTACGGTCGTAATATGTGTCAACGATGTAAGCTACGAAGTAAAACACATCCTTTTTACGGATTACGTAACCAGCTGACGTGCCGTAGAGTGCGCTAGAGTTGGTGGGGTCTCGGGTTTTCAGACCCGAAACCCGAAAAAATCCGAACTAGTTGGGTTAGGGCTCGGGCGTATCGGTTTTGGATCGGGCTCGGGTTTGGTCGGTTTGTGTAGTGAGAAAATGGTCAAGTTACTTAACCTAACAACCTAACCTACAAGTTATATACCTAACAAATTTTATCTTTTGTGTCGAATTATTGAAAAGCTCATAATTTTCGATGTCACTATAGAGATTTTTAAAAACTGTCTTTTAGTTATTTGATATCGTTATAACTTTATGAAACAAGATCCAAGTTTCGCTTTTTACACGGTTTCATAGAAAACTTGAGACATATTCGCAAGTCAAATAGAAATAGAAGGGTGATAAAAACCTAAAATTTCAGGTTAACTTCAGAGTTTGAACGTTGATAATACGAAAACAAACTGGCAATATTTTGATCGAGGTGTGAGTTTTATGAAAATTCGGATTCGGGACGGGTCCGGGTGTGACAGAAAAAAAACTTGCGGGCCCGGGTCGGGTTCGGGTTTGGAAAATATGAAACCCGACGGCCGAATGTGCGCGGCCGCAGATGATGTACGTTCAGCTGGTGTTCCAGGTAAATTCCAGGAGAACGGCAGCCCGGGATCGACAGTATTGGAGGACCATAAATAATTCGAAGTAAGATCGATAACGGATCATCGCCAATAAAGTTAAATTAGTGAAATTATTTTGACTTTTTCGGCAATAAATTCAAGTTATTTGGAACTGAAAATGAATATTCACAGATTGTTAATGATCGCAAAAAATATTAAAAGCCCTTGAGTTCTTGATCGTAAACTGCGGTCGGGTGTTATTCGGGACGTCGAGGTTGATCCCAATACAACGGACTACGATTTGGTGGAAAAACTTAAACTTAATACAGTAACTTTGGAACTTTTGTTCGTTGGAATATCACCCATAATCTGAGACTGTTAAAAGCTACTCATGGCTTACTAAAAATAACTTTTTTGTGTTGGAAAACACAGACATAGTTTCTTCGGCAAAGTTCTAAAAACTGTAAAGGCAAACAAATTTGCTGAAGTTATGAGTTTTCTATCTCTATCAGGTGTAAAGCTGTTAAGCCTTTTCTTTGGAAATTATTTAACAATTGGGTTTTAATTTATTGCGGTATTGCTCTAAGCAATTATCGAAGCACTCAAAACACACGTTTTTGCAGAAGTAAAATGCGTAAAATGATTCATGATTTCCGGATTCTAACCTATGCTTTATGAAAATACGCCATGAATAATAATCATGATACCACCAACTTCTTGTGGTTCAACAATACATAAGATCACGAATTATTATTCATAATTTTGAGCTGCCTGATATGGTAGTTCAGTCATGATTTCACAGTAATTCAAACTTTATGATTTCATGATTTTATTTTTGGCATCGGAATCAGATTTCTTTCCGTGCATGCACTGTTAAACCGTTTTATAAAACACAAAACGCAAGTGAATTTACAGCTTCCATAAACTTTGTAACTGTAAGCTTTTGAAACGAAAGGAACACCATACGTTTACAGAAAGCTGGATAAACATTGAAGCAATTAAAAATCTATTAAAACATATGCTTTCCGTACCTTAATAAGAATGGATGGGGACAAGGAACTTCTATACAAGTTTATAGTACTTGATCTTACTTTAAAGTTTAGAACTGATTTCATTATACCCTATTGACTCATGCAGTTTACGAAAAATAGAACTTAAATAAGCAATAACTTTGTAAGAAAAGGTCGTAGAGATTTGATTTTCTGTAAATTAAATTAGATTAAATCGTCTATAAAAACATGTGTTTTAAGTGCTCCGTTAATTGTCTAGAGCAATGTGTGCACCCAACAAAAATCAAGTATGAAAAAGTAATTTTTAAAGAACTTTCTAAGAAAATGCTCTATAACTCTGCATCGGATAGAGATAGAAATGTCATTTTATCAGCAAAGCTGTTTGGCTTAATATTTTCTACAACTTTACCGAAGAAACCATGTCTCTATCTACTAATACAAAAATGTCTTCCTCAGACTTGACCTCCTTGGGATGCTTCTGTAGTGCCTGCTTCATAATCGCCTACATAATCGTTTGCCACATGATGCATTTCTTGTATCCTTACTTCCTCCGAAACACCAACTTGTGTTGGGCGGTGAAGTACAGTAGCCCTGGAAGCTGCCGGAAGTCCGCCTTGACATAAGTCTCTTCATTAATTGAGAGTTGAGGATTTTTCAGGTGCTTGCGCAAAATAAATTCGCGAAGGTGCTTTTCGGGTGACGCCATTTTTTCCAATTTTCGAAAAATTGACTTCAATTACGTAATCGTGCTAACGTACTTACCCGAAACCGGTGGGCACGAAGATAATTTTATACTTGTTGTTAGAACAAAAAGTAAAGTGTCCAAAGGTATTTAAGAGTCGAAAAATTGACCGTGATAAAAATAGAGTGTAAACAATACACTCTAAACTACTACCCAATGGGTAATTTTCTACAGCGTTTTTTCCGTGGTGCAATTTGATGTTAGACACCCTACGTGACATAAGCTTCAATGTGAAGCACTGATCTTGTATATACACTTGCCCAATTTTATTTGATAGGTTTGTGAAGCTAAGAAAAAATAAAGCTTAATTCTGCGATAATCTAGCAATTAAATGTCCTACAGATTTGCAATTACAGTAGGGTTTTGAATTTGACAACAAATGCGTGTCACCTATACCGTGGATCCCCGTTCGTTTGACCGCTTTTAATCTGAACACTTTTTAATTTGCACCCCGTTGGTTTGCACAATGTGCAAATTAAAAATGGTTCAAATGTCATTCTCAACATGACATCATTTGCTTATGCAGACAATGCTCATAAACGCAATTTGTTTGTCCTGATCTAGCATGTTTAATCTGTTTCACATTGCGTTTTCCCAATGATTATGATAGAAATTCGATCGGAGAATGAAATATTCGCTGCTTCCAACTTCCAACTGAATCAAACCACCAAAACAATAACAAAGAGTAGGGCGACCAGATCACACAAGTTCCAGCATATGTAGAGTTGTCAGTTGTTCAATTTCAAAACTAACCCCGTTAGTTTGCATGAGGAATCGTTCAAACAAACGGGGGTCCACTGTATTGCCAAAATCGATTTTTTCATTATTTAAAGCGTCATTGAATCATTGCAAGCGGAAACTGACTGATATTTTAGCATATATTTGGAAGTGAAATATTTTGTGTTGCCAAAAACGTATACTTTTGTTGCCAAAATCAAGGAATGCCAAATTCGAAATACCACTGTATCTGCAAAAACGTGTATTTTGAGTGCTTCAATAATTGCCTAGAGCAATGTGGAAGCAGTTCTTCGATGAACACCTCAATGGCGAAGTCGCAGAAGTAGGAGGAACGTAAATTAACCTAGGAGCCCCCATGGAAAATAGTTATGTCATAGCACGTGATCTCCAAGAAGTCAAATGAGAAATCGGGCTGCTGAAGACCACTAAAGCCGCTGGGAAGGACCGCCTACCGACAGAGCTTTATAAACATGGCGGAGAAACGCTAGCAAAGGCTCTACACTGGGTTATTTCGAAGATTTGGGAGGAGGAAAAGCTACCGGAGGAATGGATGGAAGGAGTGGTTTGTCCCATCTATAAAGAGGGTGATCGGCTAGACTGCTGCAACTATCGTGGTATTACGCTGGTAAACGCCGCCTTCAAGGTACTCTCCCAGATCCTGTTACGCCGGTTGTCACCGATAGCACAAGGTTTCGTAGGGAATTATCAGGCGGGTTTCATGGGGTCTCGCGCAACTACGGACCAAATTTTTACTATCCGACACAGAGATGCCAGAAGTGAAGACATGTCTTCATTTTGAAGACATTTTTGTTACAAAAAAGTGAAATGTCTTCACTTGAAGACATGTGAAGACATGTCTTCACCATGCAATTTAAATGGGCGGAAAGCCGAAAGCAGACAAATGAAGACATTTTTCCTTGACTCGTGAAGACTTTTCAAAAAATCACCTGGCATCTCTGATCCGACAGATCTTGCAGAAATGTCGAGAGTACAACGTGCCCACGCATCACGTCTTTATTGATTTCAAAGCAGCATACGATACAGTCGATCGAGACAAGCTATGGCAGATAATGCACAGACACGGTTTTCTGGACAAACCGACGCGACTAATCAGAGCTATATTGGATCGAGTGATGTGTTTCGTACGCATCTCTGGGACACTCTCAAGCCCCTTCGAGACGCGACGAGCGTTGAGACAAGGTGACGGTTTATCCTGCATGCTGTTCAACATCGCTTCAACATCGGGGATCCGACGAGCGGGCATCGAAACTTCTAGGCTTTGCAGATGACTTCGATATCATAGCCAGGAACTTTGCGACGGCAGAGGCAATCTACGACAGATTGAAAGCGGAGTCTAGGAGAATTGGGCTAAAAATAAATGCGTCGAAGACCAAATACATGAAAGGAAGAGGCTCAAGCGGTAGGGGAGTTCGTGTATTTGGGATCGTTGGTGACCGCGGACAACAACACTAGTAAGGAGACCCAGCGGCGCATCCACGCGGGAAATCGGACCTACTTTGCCCTTCGTAAAATGCTACGACCAGGATGCATACGCCGCCGCACAAAACTAATAATGTACAAAACCCTTATTAGACCGGTAGTTCTTTATGGACTGGAAGCCGTGACGCTGCTTACGGAGGACATACGCGCCCTAGCCGTGTTCGAGCGGAAAGTGCTGCGGACGATATTTGGCGGAGTACAAACTGAAAGCGGAGAGTGGCGGAGGCGTATGAATCACCAGCTACAGGCACTGCTTGGGAAGACTCCCGTCGTACATCAAGCGAAAGTTAGCAGGCTACGGTGGGCCGTACACGTCGTAAGGATGCCGGACGAAAATAGTCCTCTTCAACAACCCCATCGGCACCAGGAACAGGGGGCCCAACAACAAGAAGAAAATGTGTTCTTGTAAAATGCAACCAACAAAAGTTAAGAATGAAAGACCAATTTTTAAATTACTTTTTAAGAAAATACTCAATAATTTTGCACCGAATAGAGATAGAATCATTGTTTCTTCAGCAATTTTGCTTGCTTTTACATTTACTACAACTTTACCGAACAAAACATGTCTCTAACTACTAGCACAAAAAGGTTATTTACTTATTTTTATCACAGTAAGCCGTAACTAACTTTTAACTCTTCCAGATTATGGATGGTATTTATACGAACAAAAGTGCTAAAGACCCGAAATGCTAAAATGAAAGCAAAAAACGCTGGGAAAAAAGTTCCACTTTTCACCTTTTTGAACCACTGCGCACTGTACTATGCAACGAATTCGTCTTTGGAAAGGCCACAAGTGTAGAGAACCCAGCCGAAACCTCTAACATCATACAGTGGTTAGATTTCGGTCTCGTAAGCTGTACGAACGGATGCTGACGAAACGCGATGGATGTGTCTTGCTGACGATGAAACTTAGGATGAGAAAGCCGATTTCAATCAAATCCCGGGGATCACATTCTGCAGACTTCTGCTCGTTGTAAGCTTTGTTTTCGCAGATAAGTTCGCGAAAGAAAGTTATGATTGGGCAAGGGATCTGTTGCGCTGGCAAGACAACCAATGTATTTTGTAACGGATAAGATTATGCATTTGAAAGTATACAGAAGTGAGTGTCACAACAAACAGATTTAACCCATAGGATTAAGTCTCATGACGGTCCAGTTACGTTTCGGGCAGATTTAGCCAATTGCCATTACAGTAAGGGTGTGCTACAATGGTACAACGATAATGCAATTCAGTTCATCGCAAAAGAGTTGAGTCTACTAAATTATTCCTAGATCTGTTCAATAAAGAAGTATTGTGTGATAACGAAACGGAAGCTGCGGATGAAGGGAGTAGTCACCAGCAAAATTGGTCGGATGAAGAATTCGAAGAACCGGTTGGTCATGACCGTGACTGAAAAAGTTGTGTACCGCCCGATAAGTGGTATCAACAACAGTAAAGTGAAAGAATTTCTTCGAAATATCGATAAATGGTTTGTTTCAGTTTTAGCATTAACATGATTACCTTTGTTTCATCGTTCGCTTCGATTGAAAGACCGGTTAACAAACAGTACGCATTCGAAACTGCCCCATTATTAAATGATCTAAGCCTTATTACTATTAAATTACTATCACAATGAAACATTATTTGTATTTTTTCCCTAGCAGGGTTTCAACAAATCACGAAATTTGAAACATCGCACTCAAAGCTAATGAAAATGAGCAACGACCGGATTTAAAATGCAGGTGCCGTCACGAAATTATTTTATATTAATCATTTTCTCTCTGTTAACGCTCTAAACATGCTACAAAAAGAAAATAGATCGCGAAAGATTGAAAACCAGTGCAGACTACTAGACAGTGGCGTGCAAAATTATGCTTGCAGTGGGAAAGTATATTGTTGCATTCATTGCAACCAACGATGCAATTCGCTTAGCAAGATTAAACTTAGAATGAAAAGTTCTTGCTCTACCGTGGGTATTCTTTTAAAGCCGCTTGTGGAATTTCTCCAAGAAAAAACAAACAACAATAACAGGGTGTCTAGCCTCGGAAAGGAATGGAGTCAGTTGTAAAAGTATACTTTAAATTAAATGGTTGAGTTTATTTTATTTTCGCTGTTCAACAAACAACATTTTCCCATCTGCATCCGGTGGTGACTGTTATACTTTATACTTCGGATGTTACAAACGTACCGGCCAGCAGCCGGATTACCGAAATAGATTCTCTCGTCGCAGTTAGTCAGTCAGTCTAATAACATGGTGGGAGTTGACATTTCACCAGCACAACAGTTGGTGTTGCAAAAAGAAAAATCATATTACATACCTGGTAGGTACCATTTCGGCTGTTCATTTTAATAACTAAAATTAACAGCAATTTAGATCGCAATTGAATCATATCTCAAAGTTGTTTCTTTCTCAGTGTTGTACTAAGAAAGTAAACAAAGTACATACAGCTGTACGGTGCCGCACCGCCGCCGACATTGCTCCGGTTATGCAAGTTGTTATTCATTCATACGACGACTGTGGGCCTGCTGCGCCACCATTTCACTTTGCCATCAACCTACAAATCGTCCGGACGTGTTCTTTTCATCAGCAACCGGGCCAGCAGCACGTCCGAGCTTTAATCACCAGCACCACCGTGTCGCTCGTTTGGGGTTCCATAAATATACCAGTGGTGGGTAATCAACTTTTTGCACGCATAAACAGTCAGGAGAAATTTTGGACCTCCCTCGGCCGGCTGTGTTGTACAGCATTAAGCAACTGCAGTGCACCTTTTTCTCCACTGACTGTCCCGGCCCGTACGTAATTGAACGTTGGCCAAAGGTCGCCCTTCTCGGTGTGGATCACGGTAATACCTCGCCCGAAGACAAGGCAAGACAAGGAAAGGCATCGAACTGCGCGCCATCAACGTCTTCAATTTCATCCGGGTTGTAAATCATTCTCAGCGAGAAAAATCGGTCCCATAAACAACCGAATGCTCATTTTGCTCCAGTAAGACATGTTTTCCTTTCTTCGAACATAAATGACAAAATACGACGATTCTCACGGTTCAAAAGAAAGCGTCAAATTGGACACCCGCATTTACTAGATTAATTTTCATGCTTTCATAAGCATAAAACGTTCAGGTGCTGGGCACTGCACTACTGGGCAGTTACAGCAGCTCGGATTTTCTTGAATAACTCACTTGCTTATGCGGAGCTCAAATACATTATTATCCAAGTTAGTTAGAACTAGGCTTGGTACCATGGCATGTGGTCATTTTATTTGATTATGAGGTTTCAAACCTTGCGGTAAACCCTTCATTTGATTACGAGGTATGTTTCACTTTCATTTGCCACCGTTGCTTGACTTCTCAGAAATCGTATCGTAATCTGCATCTTCTTCGTTGGCGGCTCTGCTGCTCACCCGAAAATTTCACCGCTGGCGGTGAACGTGTACAATTCGTTATCTTCGACACGCAGTGTGGCAGCCAACATCGTGGCATGTCAAACCCAAATTAAAGTTCCACGGTACTACAACGGTCATGATCACAATCGAAAAACGAAAGAAAAGTGAACTCTACCCATGAGAGAAGCCTGCTGCTGGCTGGTCCCGGACGAAAATTACAACCACGAAACGGAACTATGTAGGTACATACATTTTGGCAAAGCCCGACCTTGCCTGTGTACCTTTTTCGATATCCGGTTCAAGTTAAATATCACGTTCACTTCTGTTTTTAGTTTCGTGTCATTCCCTGCTTTCAGGTCTGTGTTGACCCTAAAACGCACCAGGAGGATAAGGGCCGATCAAGATCGGGTTAACTACCGTCGGTCTCCGCTGCCTACTCGTTCGAAGGCTCGTTCGAAAAGGAACACGCCAAGAACCTGGTGCTAAAATTACTTTGAGACACGTTTGCTGTGCGATTTTTTTTGTTCTTTTCTGAGATCACTCCGTGGGGTGGGTCATGCTGTCACCGGTTGTTAATTATGTGGAACAATGCGTTCGGTACGTGCCGATACGGCCGATCGAATTCCGTGTGGTTGAGCATTTGCTCGGACGTTGGCGTCACGCACAAATGGTCGGCCAGCATGGTGGGAACGAAATCGTTGGAATCGTTACATATCGCTGGTTGGTAACTGATGCTAGCAGAATAAATGCGATTTTAAGCCGGTGATAAGATCGGTTGGTCGGTCTACTGTTTCAAAATATGCACGTTAAGCTTTAAATGGTAATGCAGCATTCGCTGAATGTAGGCTGGTTGGTGATTACCCAATTAAAAAAGCACATTACAAAACTGAGTAAAGTAAAGAAGAATATTAAACTAATTTTGGGACTTTCCACGTCACAATTGAATAAGTTATGCAAATATGGTACACGTATGAGTGCATAGTATCTCGTATGAATACCTTAATACGAGCATAATTGAGCCATTTTAGTATTTATGCATGAAAATTTAATAGCCTTTAATATCACAATACAAGAAGTACAACCGGTAATTTCTTACTTTAGTTTTCAGAAGGTTGCATCAACCCTTTTACATGGCTGATGCCACCATCTGAAAACTAAAGCCAGATTTTTACGTAATATGGGTATGAAATGAGGAGAATCACATGGAAGTAGCGTCTAATATAGCTCTGTCTTTCTCAAGTCCCCACCTAACGTCACCTCTTAAATCTATATCAAACGATAGCGATTGACGGCTATACCTGGAAATGTCTCATGTATACCTACTGGAGCAGCTAAGCTACATAAAAAACATAACATAACAGTACCTGAGCGCCTGTTCTCCGGGTGAGGAGCGGCTCAAACAGCGTCTGTCTCGGAGCGAGCAGCCGAATATGAATATGTTCGGAAAGCAAAAGCAACGAGTTAACCGTTGAAGGCTCGTAAATGACCACCCAAGTAATACGCTTGTACCAACTGTAATTGAAATAACTTATTTATGACTTGTATTAGTCATCTAGCAATCACTTGAACTATTCTATAACAACTGTATTTCTAGGATGTATATGTGTTGAGAATTAAGGGCAAATTGCTCAACTACAGCCTAATCATCGTTTACGTACCGACAAATGATATATATGATGATGCTTAGGACGAATTCCTGTGGACGAGAACCTCTGGAGAGTGCCCAAAACAAGGCATGAAAATCATCATAGGAGAATAAAATGCGTAGATCGAGAGGGAGGAGTTCTTCCATCCTATCATTGCACTGTGGTCCAGAAAGTCAAATTAGGTGGAATAAATTGTTTGCTCAGTAGTCGTAGATTTTAGACTATTCACGTGTTAGCAACAAAATTTTGATTTAAGATGCCCCTTTCTTTGGCATGTGCTATTTTAGGGTCACCCTGAAATTAACCAAGATCCAGAAATTATCTTCAAAACGAAAGATAGAACGTGACTCACTTCATTAATTTTATAGCTTGAAGTATTTTGAGTAATATTGCAGAAGACGAAATCCCTCTATCTCAAACCGTTTCCATATTAGGGTGTTTTTCCTGAATCAAGTTAGGGTGACTGCTATTTTGCGATTTTTTTCTCCATAACTTTTTTGATTTTGCATTTCTCGCAAAACACTTCTTCTGATGACTTTTGAGGCTCAATAAGATGCAACTTTTGGCGAAAAAAGAAACTTACCTATGAACCACAGAGGCGCTGGACAAAACGAGTCTGCATAAGCCCCATTATTAATGTAGTGACATGGGTTGGGCTATTTTTAGACACAAATTGTGCCTCTTCCTACACCTACTGTAGAAACCACCGACCGAGAAGTTTAATCTAACTTTATGTTTACTGGCGGGACGACGACACTATGTAAGACCTTGCGACTTACAAGATACTGCGTGTGAACGCTGCTCGTCTGCCAACGTGTCAGCCGCGGTTCTCAGCGCGGGGTTTCGGGGGAAGGCCCCGTTACTGTGAAAATTTGACCATTTCATAGGTACACGGGTACCAGCGAGTCACATGCTCTGGCGGATGTTGTGGGTTCGAATCCGGTTATAATCTCAGATTATAGCTTAGTTCGACCCATGCACCTTCCAGCATTGGACAAAAGGTAGGAGTCACAACGACAACTTGTTAAGCGTAGTTACCTATTACCTCCCCCCCCCTTCCTTTCCACACCCCACTAGCGGGGCAAAAGTGCGAAGCTAGAATCCACGAAATTAGCCCGGCAGTAGCTAACAAATCTTTCATTTCTAGTATCTGTAGTATAGTGCCTAAAGCTGTATATAATTAGCTATACATTTTTGCCCCGTCCATGAATCGAACTTTTACCCCGCTAGGCGCTTGACGGGGTTAGATTAAATTACGGAAAAGCGAAATATATTTTGTAAATTATTTTCGCCGTATATTCAAAACAGATGTGTGAGTAATGTAAAACGCTGCTACAAATATTCAACAAGTAGAATCCTCCTGTTGATATCGTATTTGTCGTTACGTTACGTAAATTACATCAAAACCACCCTAAAATAACATTTGCACATAACTCAGCCACTATGCTTCATAGGCAACCAAAGTTTACGTTAGATTCAAGCTGTCAAAGTAGCCATCCATCCATGCCAATGTAGAAAATTTATTCGGAATGTGCACCGATAAATCATTGAATCGCACTTTTACCCCTCCTTACGCCTGACCGCATTTCTAGGTCATGACTAAAATCACGAGGTTTGGTCAAACAGTTCTAATTTCCATAATAGACTATAAAGGTCTGAAAAAGCATAGTAAAAATAACGAATCCAACAGTCGACATGGTAAAAAGTTAAACAACTGGTTTTCCCAAATTACAAATTTTCGATGGCGCGTTAATATTATTCAAGTTTTATACTATAATGCACGATAAAATTTAAAGCGCGCATACTGCACAACTGCGGAAACAACTGCACAACTGCTGAAAATTTATTATTTATTTTAGCGAATGTTCTATTATGATGGGAAGGCAGTTTTATAACGGTCATCACAAATCTCTAGTGGAGCTCATAGTGTGATTAACGGTCTTATGAATTTGAAAAGTAAACTAAAATTGCTGCCAGGGTCTCGGCGTGTGTAAGATTTGCGCAAAGCAGTCGAATACGACGCCTCGCCCTGAGAGGACGCTACGTTGCAACATCCAGCGGTTAGCGGTAGATGGCGTGGCAGTGGAATACGCTAGAAAACTCGATCAACGTATCGCAGAACAGCAAGAAAAAAAAATTTGGCAATACTGCTAGAAAGGACGGTATCGCAGCTGAAGTTCTAAAATCGGAAGCGAGCGGCTGTCAAAGCAATCCACCGGATCACTGTCAGAATCTGAAAGGAGGAGCAAATGCCGGAGGAATTGTTGGATGGCCTCATTTGTCCTATTTTTTAAAAAAGTGCATTGACTTGAATGTAAAAACTGTCGAGGCATTACATTGCTAAATTCTGCCTATCCAGCTTTTTACGATCGATAATGGCGGACAGTATAGTCTGTGTTCGTAATATTTGAACAACATGTTTGACATTTATAAATCTTCACGATGTGTGTTGCTGTTTAAAATATTAAGGGGGCATAGTACTTTTTTAATTTAAAAAAATCGAAATTTTTTTATTGATTATTTCGAAAGATTAACGTTTTGACCATATGTGTTTCAAGTCATTTCGATGAATTCCAAAAATTGGCAAAGTTACAGCTATACCGCGCATGTCTGGAGCGATTACACAGCGAATAAAAACTTCAACGTCGTTTTTCTCGAAACCAGGTTTTGAAAGTCGGTACCATAAATATCTCAAGAACGGCTCAAGCAATTCTCATGATTCTTTTTTTGTTTCAAAACCAACAAAATTATCTAGTGTTTGACCCATCCTTTTTTCGATATTACAATTTTTGTATTTTTTAGAAATGTTTAAAGTCAATTTTTTCGACTAAAAACCTTACTTTTATGTTTGAATGTCCGCCATTTTGTTATGTGTTCGAATTTAAAGAAAAGGATGGGTCAAACACGAGATAATTTAATTTACTTTCATGTCGTTTTGGAGTTTTTCAATTCGGATAAGCCCACCAGCGCCAATCCATGGTACCGCAAATCATGTTTTTTTCGAATGATCATGTTCAAGGAGCCGCGGGGGAGAGGGGAAGGTTCACATATGCAAGCAAAATTGTAAATATTAGTATAAAATGCAATGTTTAGAATGTAAAAAACCCGAATCGATTCGCTTTTCGCGTTATCGAGAAAAAAATATTTGAAATTAGGCAAACAATATGGTGATAAAAGTACTATGCCCCCTTAACTTTTTATCCTTTGCTCTACGAACACTAACTGATGTTAAATTTTTCGCACTCGAAGAGCAATCAATTATACGTGTTTTCATAGTGACCCACCAGAACAAGCTGCCCGCTCCTGCATTGAATGTGCAGAAAAGAAATATTCTATACCGCCCTACTCTACCCTACTCCATGGATCGTAAAAAGCTGGGAAAGGTGCTCTCCCGTATCCTATTCTGTAGCCTGAGAGCCATTTCTCAGGCTCCCTCTCCGAAATCGAACCCTGATTCCCCGTTACCCGTTTGAAACCATGGTAGTCCTCTATACTACCATCAATAATTCATAGGGTAGATATTTTAAAGATCTTTCATCGGTGCGAGACCATACGATCAACAAAATTATCCAGATTTCAACTCAACTCATCACGGAGGACGGTTGGTTTGACTAATAATTGAACAGGTTCCGCGAGGTTCCTAGATTTTCCACAGTTATCCAAGTAACTAGTTAAATGATCTTGTAAATTATAGCTGTTATACTGAGCCTTATGCAGTTTCACATTAAATTTGTTTGTACTTAGACATACATGCCTTAACCTTTGAGACAAGCGTATATTACTAGTAGGATCAACCAGAATGCGGCACAAAATATATTCCATTTTGCTTACCTCATATTGTTCCTATAGACTCACCCAGAAGGTTCGATTTGGCAGTAAATCGGCAGTATGTGATGTCCTGCAGTCCATGATCTAACAGAAATTGACTTACTCATCCCATTTACGTGGGAAACTGTCAACTGACACTCTCTGTGCCAGTTACACGCTACCGGCAACTTCCCAAATAATGGGTCATTAACACACATTACGCATTCAAGGCAAATCTTATGCTATAAATACCAGGATGCCATAGTTAGCAAAGTGCTTCGTCGGCGAGTACCAAGCTGGCTTTCGTGAGGGTCGCTTTACGACGGATCAGATGTTTACCCTGCAGTAATCTAATAATCTGTTTGTGGATTTAAGGCGGCGTACGATTCAGTCAAACCACATCAGCTGTGGTAGATAATGCTAGAACATGGTTTTCTGACGAAACTAGTTACGCTGATTCTTGTGAAGCTGGATGGGTCAAAATCATGCGTCAGAATAGCGTGTTAGACCTCAGCCGCTTTCGCGACGTAAGCTGGACTGAAACAAAGGTATACACTCTCTAACCTGATACTCAACATTACATTGAAATGTGCAATACGAAGAGCATACGGGGAAAGAAACGGGACTATCATCGCGAAATCTCACATGCTTCTTGGTTTTGCGGATGTCGTCAGTATCATCGGAATCAACCATTCGGAACAGTGAAAGAGGCCTTTAGACCTTTTAAATGGGAAGCAGGAGGTTAGATACTTACTATTGACGCCGAAACGAAGTATACTTCATTGCTGGCTGGGAGTCCATAGGGTCTTGAATACTTTCCCTTCCTGTGGCGCTTTACAGACTTGAATCATGACTTGAATACTTAGGGGTTTTGAGCGTAAAATTCTGCGTATGGATCGCAGTTGGAGGTGAAATGGAAACTTGAGTGTGACGCAGATTCATGAACCACGTACCACGTACCAAGTATACAAATATGCTGACATAGCGACGGTAGTACAAGGTAGCGGTGGGCTGGGCACGTGGCCAGATTGTCTGACGAAAGAGTAGCCAAAACTATTTTCTGCAGAGAACCAGAAAGAGGTCGTAGACTTCGGGATTGACCCCGCACCCAATGCGCTGTCTTCAACAAGAGCTTGATACCTTTATGGATTGATGCAACTTCAACTGCATTCTTGTAAATCCTAAAAAAATGCTCCATTATTCCTTCGCCCGTTATTCGTCAAGCTGTCATTTTTAGCAAACTACCTGCTACCGTAATCCAAAGTTTTGACCAGGTGAAGAATCTTAGTATTATTTTGAAGTTTGGGATTCATCTTCCGCGTTTTAGTTCAAAACACAGAAGAAGAATTGACTTGCTTTCTCTGTGTCGAATGTTATCTTCTCCGAAAAGCGAAAGGAGTTTTTCTTCTGCACTGCTTATTGCTGCTTTACGCTGCCTCCAAAAGAGCATCAATTTTGGTTCATTTTTTTTTCTGCCGGAGCACTACGGAATGTATGCTCACAAAAAGCACAGAGCAAATCGTGTCAAGCTGTCCGATTTTCTCTTCAGCCTGGGGTGAGTGTAGTCTCTAGGTCTAGGGCATAAATAAAAGATTAGCTCTGATTGTACTCTGGTTGTGCTTTTTTCTGCGCAAGATAAGAAAATCATTCGGGGGTAGAGCAAACGTTTGTGCAGCAAGGAAAAGCACTAAGTCACTGTAAGAAGCAGATTTCTCTGTCTCTTTATAATGAGATGAGCAAAATCTAGCCTCTGAGCGCCTCTGGTTTTTTCCTTGACAACTGGCGCGTAATAAACTCGCTTCTTAGTCAAAAATTAGTGTGGTCAGAATTTGGTAATATTAAAATATATAAAATGAGGCGATCCTAAGGACCACCACGTGCATCACCGTGCTATTTAAAAAAGAATTTAAATGAACAATGTTTGAAATTAACTCACTCTTACGAATGCAATTGCCAATTTAAAAATTCAAGACACCTATAATTTATACCGTAAAATTTCAAAGACTGGTCATGAAAAAGAAGATTGCAAGACGAATAAAAGCACGAAAGAACTGGCGGCAATTATAGGATTTTGCACGTAGGACTGCATAAATTCACCTTTACATTTTTATCCCAATAGATTTTAAAAGATCATTCGTTCTTGAACGTCTTAGTAAAAACAGTGAATAGTATTTGAAACAGACATGCAGCCAGCAAGCTGCAAGCAAAACAAATGTTTGCCAAAATAATAAGACAAACAAAAGAATCAAAACAACAAAAGGTGCATTTTTCTCAACTCTAAAACAACCTTGTGATGTGAACGTGTTTAACGATCAGAAAAATTCAACCTGAAATATTCGATATTGTTTCAGCCCCTGAATCGATACCGATAAAATGTTTACATTACCCGTTAATAGCGCTACTGATGAAATCATTTCTGATTCAACCGAGCGCACATCGAGCTGCTCTGGCCCGTGCGATTATTGGTAGGATGTTTATTGGATTCGAGATTAAAACTGCACCGATTTCCGCATCTCATCAACTGGCGGACCGCGCCAAGGACGGACGTCGAATTTCTAATCGTGCGCTATTAGTTTACCCAACTCGGCAGCATCCAGCCAGCGAGGAACGCTGCTGGTGAAGCTCTCGAACTTGCTTGCCAAACCGTAGGGCAGCCTGCCGTAGAACGACTCACCGCATGCACGGTGGCATTAAAACATAAGCACAGCTTGACCTAGTTAATAATTTACCAGTGCCGGCGCGTCGGACCGGATCGCGTCTCCTAAGTCCACGTGCAGCAGCAACCGATGATTCGTTGGAGTCGTTAATTTTAAGTTTTTGCTCGTTTTGGACGGCCGGTTGATCACTGATCTGCCGGTTTCGATGGGTTGAGGTAGTCTCTTGGCTAATATTTCGCAACTGCTGGAGATAGATATGTGGACAAAAAAGTGGCAATCCGTGTGCTGCGATGGGGTGGAGTGAAGAAACATTTGAATTTACAGCAAATCAATTAGTCTTACTGATAGAAGTGACAGAATTGGTCCAAAAGGATTTGAGGTTCAGATTTCGTCCAAAAGAAAATTCTGTCACTTTGACAGAAACGACAGAAACTAAAATTAACATGCAGAACACTCCGTTCCTGTTCAAGAAATTTGTTAGATCAATTTGTGCAATATAAAAGAATTTTGCGTTTCCGGATCAAAGTTTAGTTTAATTTCGCTGGCTGACCACCCTATTCGTTTGATCAGCAGACGCGATCATCTGCACAATTAAAACTTACATAACATTTCTAAACAAATGCCCAAGTCTAAGCCGATGTTGCAACGCAAATATTTTTCTTTCTGAATCACCTCTTTCCCTGCCACTCCGGAAAACACGGTACAGCAGCAGCAGCAGCAGCACATGGTGCTATACATGGTGGGGCGAAGGATGTAGACGAAGGTGTTCTATTTTCGGCTCATTCAACTCACACTTCACTCACCCAAACCCAACAACGTCGCATCAATGTACGGTACAGTGGCAGTACCCGGCAGGCAGTGTTTTTCGAAATAAAATCTCGCTGCTGGGATTCAGAAAAACAAATCACCCCGCCACACAAAACGATCGTTGAATGAGATTTAGTGTGGGTGAGTGGGAGTCGATAGCGATCACAAAAAAATGTGGCCCAGAGAGAAAATACCAGCTAGCTAGAGGGACCTGCTGCGACCTTCCACGTGAAGTTTGAAGTGTCACCCACCAAGCTGTAAACGTGTGCCATGTGCCAAGTGCACCTTGATGAAACAGATTGAATCACGTTTCGAGCTGGCACCAGGTTGCGGTTTTCCAAGATCAATGTGATCTCGATCAAGGTCATAACCGCCGTACGTCGCCGTCGCCGACCGGGCCAAGGGTTTCAATTGCTAGGAAATTTGTAATTACAATTGAACGACGGAACTTTAACAAAATTCTCCGTAGGTAACAGTCAGTGCAATCCAAAACGCAATGCAACGATCGAGTTTACTATCTGCGGCTTGCGGCTTCGGAACGATGCTAATCCATCCAGCGCCCGTGTTGGCACTTCTGGAATTGAAGGTGCAGCGTAAATTAATACTCGTCATGTGTAGTGAACGATTTTCTTGTTTCACACAGAGCTATCATAGCATATTTGCTACCGATCGCAATTTGACGCACCACGCAAATAGGCCAGTAATCTATGATATCGTCGAATGGTTTTCACAGCCGCCGGCGGCTTAAAAGAGTGGTGTCTTTTTTATATTTGATGATATAATCATGCTGCTAAGAGAAAATTTTACGAGTGTCGAAGCTCTTGCAACAACTGTATTATTTTTAATTTTTATTGGTTTTCTTTTTCTGTCTTCGAGGTCAAGAAAATTTGGTACGAGTGTTTAATATATTCATGAGGTTTTCACCAACTTAATATGACGTCAAAAAATTTGAATTAATCGTCTTCGTCATCGTTTCTGCTATTTTATGAATCTTGATATCGTCATTCGTGACAAGTTTTAAAATAACGCAGTTTTTGCACACGGTGCATATCCCCATGTGAAAAGGTAATGGAAACACAATGTTTATGTTTACCAGCTGAGAGTCGGGGGGAGCTCTTGCCGTAACAAGGATTCCTCTGCATTGTACTAGATCCTAGGCTACTCGGTTAATGGAAACAAATATGCCATTTTACAATGCCAGATGACAAAGTGCATATTTTAATATCAAAATTCCTGGGCTGTGAAAAATCTGTTTTGCAAACTTGGACAATTTTATGTTTGTCATTCAGAACCATTCAAGTCACAGTTGACAAACTTCGCATGAATCAAACTTGAATGTTAAACTATTGACACGTGTTCGCGGAATTCGTTGCTTAAAATTGTAAGGAACGTGCCACTTTAGCCACAAATACTGATGTGTACCATGTACCTCCAGTATTGATGAGCACCGTGAATTCGCGATTCGCCGCTGTTCTTAATGATTGAGATTTTGTTACTCGATCACCCGGAATGCTTTATGCAAGAATTTTGGCTTAAAACCATATAAAATAGAGCCCGTTCAAGAGTTGTAACCACCTCAGCGTCGATTTTTTTACAGATGAAAATGGTTGCCAGGTTATTGTCAATGAATCCAGCTATCGGTTGAAAATTACGGACATAATTGCCCCAAACCACGGGATTTGACTTGGCAGATAAATAGTTTCAACAAGACGGCGCTACATGCCAAACAGCATGCGAAACAATAGAGCACTTGCAGGGAGCTAGGCGAGAAATTAGTCTTTTGTTTTCGACTTGTAAGTTGGCCGCCTAGATTGTAATATTCGACATCTCTGGATCTTTTTGGTTGGGTTACTGACGGCGCTACCAGACTTTGCTGGAGAAAAATCTGCCAGTTTGACCATCTGTACCAAGTTACCAAGTACCAAGTTTGACCAAGCAAGGGTTATACACTCAAGTCACGCAAAGGATGCGTTCCGCGTAAATCAAAACCGCATAAAAAGCCACGTAAACTCCGAAAATCGCATAAAACCCGCATGAATTCCTAAATTCACATGAAAATAGACGCGTAAAAACAAATTGCGTAAAAGAAATCGCGTAAAAAGCGACTTCAGTGTAATTTCATTTCAAAGTTAAGAAGTCTGCGGTGCTCCAATTCCTTAAGGAGGAGTTACCAAAAACCCGACGCAGGAAGAAACCGAGTTACCTGCCTCAGCGTCGATTTTTTTTAACAGATGAAAATGGTCGCCAGGCTATCGTCAATGAATCTTGCTATCGGTTGAAAATTACGGACATATTTGCCCCAAATCAAGGGGTCCTGACTTGGCAAATAAATAGTTTCAACAAGACGGCGCTACATGCCACACAGCATGCGAAACAATAGAGCACTTGAAGGGAGCTTAACGATAAATTGGTCTTCCGTTTTGACTTGTAAATTGGCCGCCTAGTTCGTATAATTTGACATCTCTGGACTATTTTTGGTTGGATTATTGACAGCACTACCGGACGTTGCTAAAGAAAAATCCGCTAGTTTTATCATCTGTATTTTAATGCCCAAAAAAGGGTTATAATCTCATTTCAAAATTAAAAACGAACTGATAAATGCCAAATTAAGTGCATATTTCAAGAGCACGGGACGAATTAGCATTTTGACATGGAGATTAATTCTGCAAAAAGGGTGCTTCGAGAAGCTAATCGTCCAAAATCGTAAAGAAGTATTTAGAGGAGTTACCGAAAACCCGACGCAGGAAGGGATTAGCGGACCGGAAAACGAAGCTTATAACAGTTCACCTTCCAACATCAAATGTTACGTTTTATGTTCGTGATATTGCCAAAAATTCAAGCACCTAAAAGCGCTTCTTTTCGACTTTTCTTTTGACAACTTTTCATCATTTTTGTTCATTCATCATTGTTGTGTTTCCGACGCCTTTTCGTATCTGTTATGTTTTTGTCGTTTTTTGATCTCTGTTTTTAACATTTTCGATTATTTTTTTAGTAGTTTTTACAGCAGCCAATTTTTGCCGTGATTTTGTCGTCTTTCCTTCGTGTTTTTGTTTTTCATCGTACTTTATCATCGTATCGCCGTTTTCTAACGTTTTTTGTCATTTCCTAATCATCCTATTTGTTGTCAAAACCAGGGTTTAAAGAGCGATCGCAAGTTGACTGTGACTTCGTGAATGCGAACGCTTTCTGCTTTCAACGTGAGCTGCCAAAACGATCTTTTGACTGTTTTTTTAAGTAGTCAATCTGCCGCTTACGAGGCTGCAGCCTACAATCCATATGTGGTCTCTCAAGGGAGCCCAACAGTCGTTCTCCTGCTTTGCATTCATATTGAAGATTGTAAGCTGCAAACTGACTCCTGAACATCGTATGCTCCTGATGACGTATTTTTTCGTTTCTTTTTTTGTCTCCAAATCGGCCAAATTTGTCATCCGGAGTCACTCCGACGCAAGCCAAATGTTCGTTTGTGTCGGACGGTGTCCGACCGACTTCTTCCATGCACATGAGTGGTTGTTTTTGTAGTATTGAATCATACGAAAGCGCGGTTGCTTTCCGTTCAGCATCTTTGGCTCGAGCAGCACGTTTCTCACAGTCATGTGGAAGATTTGTGCCTGATTTGTTGCTTTGCGTTAGTGTGGTGACTGCCAATCAATTGACTGTTTGTCAGTCATTTGCTGCTCAAAACGGTAAAGAAAACTTGATCGAAACTAAAATGTAAAAAAGATCAGAACGCATTCGTTATGCTGTACAATCAAAGGTATGACTGAACGAAGTGTGGCGGTACTGTGCATAGCGTACGAACTCTAGCACAAAACAGACGCTATGAAATCGGATGAACGTTGGAGCTGACTACTGTAGAAACAAAGGATCGACAAAAACCCTGGTAAAGACAGCAAAAATGCAAATCCCTGTCACGACAGCTGTCAGCTGAAGCCGCCTCCGATAGTGGGGGTAATAGAGGAAGACAACAAATTTTGAAACAAAATTTAAACGGGACAACGCATGTATTTAATGCTGCGCAGTATGTCGAATGCAGCGTGTTGTTCCCCTCGTAAAAAATAAAACTATCAAATG
This sequence comes from Sabethes cyaneus, assembly GCF_943734655.1. Taxonomy (NCBI): domain Eukaryota; kingdom Metazoa; phylum Arthropoda; class Insecta; order Diptera; family Culicidae; genus Sabethes; species Sabethes cyaneus. The sequence goes on along the minus strand of NC_071354.1, from coordinate 166,532,368 downwards.
TCAGAACTTTTCCCACCTTACGTGACCGATAGCACAAAAAAACGAACATCTTTCACTATCTATATCCTACATACAACAAATTTTCTGAAGCATAAAACCCTATGATATATGAGTCATTTCATCTCAAACGTACACAAAAATCGGAAAAATTTGATCCGACCATCAGCGATTTCAACCAAAGTTGGCATAATTGTTCATTCTGACCCTACAACAAATTTCCCAAAGTTTAATGCCGATTGATCAATTCCCCTAGCAGTGGCGCTACTTTCTTTTTTTCAGATTTTCAAAAAAAAGTCATTTTTCGAGTTCAAATATCTCTGAAACAGTTTGATGTGAAGGCATGGCAATATACTTTTTCTATACAATATACTTTGTAAAAATCAAACATTTTTGTGCAATTTAAAACGAAAAATTCGAATATCTCAAAATACCGCAATTTTATTTTCAAATAAATATGCTCAAAATGTTCACCAGAAAATTCTACATAAAAATCACTTAACGGGAAACTAGCAGCAATTGACTTTTCGTCGGACAGCTCAATTTCGGAAGCAGTTCTTGGGCCCAAAAGCGGGGTTCTGTTTGTAAAAATGTAAATACTGCATTCTTCTTGCAAATATGAACACAGCGAATATATTTTCATGAACAGAATTTTTGTTTCAAACAAAAAAACTGCTTTCGAATTTGGCAGAATCGATGACTAATAATTTCACCTTAACTAAAAAAACAATATTGGTAGTTTGGGAGATATGGCGTTTTGAATATCTGGTGCATGCGTAATTTTAATTGAATTGTTAGCGAAAGTATGTTTAAACACGTCTACCTGAAACTTCCCTACATTTTCAAGGCTAAAGGCTAAATAACGTATTTTAATGAAAAAAATGCATTTTCAACATAGAATCAGCATAATACTATTTGCTGTTCTGGATACTTTTACATATATTTAAAAAAAGTAACAAATCCGTACAAATTTTTATAGTTTTATTATTAAAGTGTGCTAGTTATTTGAGCGATATAATGCATTGTTATGTCGACTAATGTGGTATTTCACTCCCGTAATTATTCGAAAGTTCGAAGTAATTTCGAAACTTGAAAATGGCTTTATTAACACTTTATTGCACTATGGGAAAAACTAGTCTAAAAACGAACGACATTCAGAAATGGTCTACCAACTGATGAAATATAAGTGATCTTATGTAAAATTTTCCGACGAATCGCTTTAGCGGCGAAGACGCTTCATAATCGGTATAGCAATAATGTGGTTATTAATAAAAAATTCTCAACTCACAAACAGGGACGACTTGTAAATACACCATGTGTTTACTGTGATTTGATATCTGTGCTTGGGAAGTACGCCAGAAAAAAATGTTCTCGTCATCTCAAGTCACCAGGTCGAAGATTCTTTACGACGATTTAATCTAGGTCAATTTAATATCTCTGTTGGGCAAGTGTGTTACAGTTGTACTGTTTGGTTGAATTTGAATATGGTTCTTTATGTAAATATCTAGTAGATTTGACCTTGATTTTGTAAAATTGTTTCCAAAAGCTTTTTTTCACCAGCGCAGTACAGAAAAATAATAAAATTCCGATCTCATTGTTGTCCTACAGAAGGTTTGAAAGTATTACGCTTAAAAATTTATGCCGTGACAAATGGCAATCTTCTATATAATCTGTTTATTCTGGATCATACCACGTCAAGTGACCGAGAAAAAGTACAAACTTTAAAATATGACCCTCGAACACTTGACGTCGTGATTGTTATCTTAAATATTTTTCGTCGTGATTTTTTTATTTCATCGTATTTTGTCTCATCCGGTTTGTTGGCAAAATAACAAAAATGTTTGTTTTTACTGCTTTTCGGCGTAATTCCGTTATATTTCCGTCGTCATCTTTTCGTCGCCTTTTTTGCATGTTTTACCGCCTTCTTGGTACATTTAAACGTCTTTTTGTGTTTTTTGTCGCTGTGTTGATGTCGACTTTTCATCACATTTTTACGTTATTTCCATGATATTTTGTCGTCTTCCGTAGTCTACTTTTCATCCTATTTTCAGCAGCTGTCCATCACTTTCACATTGTCCATCACACTCGTGGTCATCCCACTAAAGAAATCATATTAGGAAATGTCAAAACGTGCAAAATAGTTCAAACCAAAACATTTCACCTCTTTTCCATACTTCCAACAAACATATCAGTATTGCTATGAATGTGGATATTACAATCAAAAAGCATATGCCTGAAAGTGAAGAATACCATGCTATCATATAACGGTGAAGAATTCTATCTGACGTCAAAGTTAAAAATACAAGTACGAATTGACAGCATGGAAGCCCTTTTGAATTCACTACTCATTAGAGTGAACTCTCTTTGGCTTTGTTATTCTGTTCTATTCTTACTCCAACTTACTTAGGAGAGAAACTCCAACAGAAGCTTTCATTTCGGCTCTACAGTTACAGTTTACAGATCATGTAGCATATGAATATGTAGCATATGAAATTTAAAGATCACGACTGGACTAGACTAGACTAGTCTAAACTAGACTGAACTAGACCAGACCAGACTAGACATAATATGCAAGACATACAAACGCCAAGCATAACGGATGGAAAGCGAAATACCCCCAGAAAAGGCTTAAATTCAAAACCGGAACGTCGAAAAGACTGAAAAGCCGGACAAAAAATAAAAATTAACATAATAAGTATTGCTTCAATGACGCTCTCTTACTTAATTTTTCGCCCTTTCCCCTTACATTTTGTCCCAATCTGTGTATATACTATAAACACTTTTGTTTCATTACTTTTTTCTACGGTTTCCTCCGTCGATTGTAACAAACTTCCGTTATAAAAAATACTGTTTTCCCTTCTCAATACTCATTTTTAACCACTCACTTCTCACCACTAACTCATAATGACTCACTACTATTACTTACTATTCACTGTTCATTGCTCATATAAATAATGGTGAAGATCAAAAGCGGCTCATCGTCTTACAAGCAAGACCAAATGCTTCATAGATGATTCAGAGGGAGACGGCAGCAAGCCACGTGTGTAACCGACGACCCGCCGCCTTCTGTTGTCGTACTTTACTTTTGGTTCACACTCATGTTTCTTTGGACATGCATACATTCGGCTTCGTGTCCATTCGGTCTTGGATATACTCGGCCTGACGTCCATTCGACCTCGCAACCATTTGGCATTGTGCTAATTCGACCTCACGTCACATGAATTCGGCCTCGCATCTAGACAGCCAACTCTAGTCGAGGCTAGACAACTGTTTACCGTCCATTTGGCTTAGCGTCCATTCGGACTGGTGTCCATTTGACAAGCTTACTGTGTCTAGCGTTTGTATGCCTAACGAAGTCTCATCTTCATATGTAGGGTAATGTCGTTATCGTCGGGCCACTGTTATGGTCGGGCCAGCACGATTTTTTCAGTTTTAGTAACTCGTGATACCTTTGTACAAGCATTGAAAAACTTCTTACTGTGACAGTTAACTTTTCACTATATTGTGAGTTTCAATCGTGTATTCAAAATACCCGTACTGAATTCACTGATTGAAACAATACAAAAAAAATTTTGCAGGTGCAGTTAACTTTTCTTCAAGGAATGATTCATGAAATGCAATTATCGGGATAAATATTGAAAATTTATTAAGTGTGTTGTGCTCTATTCGAAGGCTATTGAAAAATCCCATCCAGTTAGGTGTTTGGGTAGGGTAAGGGGGTAAATGCTACAAAAGCGCTTATTGTAAAGGTCGGGCCACTTCTGTAGCCATGGTTGGGCCACCATAATTTCAAGCACAGAAGCGCAATTTTCGCTAGAGAACGTCAGTCGCGGGAAATGTGATGAAATAAAGCCTAATTAGTACAATAAAAACCTAGATTGTTGTTGATTTTTCATTGCAGTAGTACACATCGGAAAACGCGATTGTAGTAAAATTGATTTTACAAGATTACCAAAAATTTCGCAAAGATGTTATTAAAAATAGGATATTTATACTTATATGGGCCGTTGCTCACGAAATTCATTCTTTTGATGTCTCTACATAGAATTTCAATACGTATTTCTTGGATTAAGAGTGGTGGCCCAACCTGTACAACGTGGCCCGAATATGACAACATTTTTTGTCTTCACGTAAATGCCTATAACTTTATTATTTTTTAAGCAATCAGTTCAAAATTTTCCAGAAGTGTAGCTTATTCGTAGACCTTTCCAACGATCTATTTAGATTTTAAAAATTCTTTTTAAAACGGAAGTTATGGGCGAATATCAAAAAGGCGGCCCAACCACGGCGACATTCCCCTACGGTTAAGCCAGCAATGATAGCGTTCGTGGGAATATTATCTCCGGCAACACAGGTCATTATTGTTGAGATTCTAGCCAAAGTGCCCGAAAAAGTGTGGCAAAACTGAATAATTTGCATAGACCATGCGCGGTCCAAAAAGAAAATGGCAGACACCAATTTATCAGTTCAAATGAAAGTTTCAAACACTTTTTGTAATTTTCGTTTCCTAAATAAAATGGCAGTTCAAGGCAGATTTCATGTAAACATTTCCTTTGCCTATTACTGATAAAATTTCATACAGTGTGGGAGTTCAGTAGGAGTTTTCCTGATCAATACACAATCCAAAAAAAAAAATCAAAAACCCCATATGCCATTCTGAAAATAAACTTCCAATCTACATGGAGCAATTTGTTTAATTTGTGCTCTTGCCATAGTCATAACAATCAATTGTTACTTCCACAGTCCACACCTATTGAGTCAGTAGATTGGAAAAAGTAGCAAGCGAAAAAAAAAACAAGAATACACCACAACACCCATCAGGATGAAGCTACTTCCCATATACTGCCCATGGATGCATAGTTGACGTAAAAACCAAAATGACCAAAATGTACTTTTTCGGTCCTACGCACTCTTAACTATGTTGTTCATATGCCCAATACTCAAACAACATATGTTTGTTCGAAAATATTCGAGAAATTTAGGAAAATTGAGCTACTCTGCTATTGGTTTCACGTAATGCTAATGGTTGACGTAATTCCCTGCATAATCAATCAGCATAGCAACCTATTTGTTTTTGTAGCTTTACGCCAAGTTATGTGAATAATCGTTCAAAAAAACAGTCTGTTTATTTGCATAAACTGGCGTTCGCATTTTTTTAAACACAATAAATGATAAATGAATCATAAAACCCCATGAGTCCTGTTTTGAATAATAAACTCTACTAAATTGACAGATTGTTCGATTGAAAAAGTTTTTAGCAAAGATTATATGGCTTTAAACGTTTTTCACGATAAAAATGCGTTTTCTCAACAATCATGGTGCTGGTCGTTACGTCGACTATGCATCCATGGGCAGTATAGGCCCACACTTTTCGGCCCAAAATGCAAACACAGACAGAAAGGGCAATAAATTTTGTTCGGCAAAATGTTTGCTTTCCTGCCTGCTTGCTTGCCTGCCTGCCTGCTAGGCAGAAAATTATGAATGAATTGAAAAGGTTCGATCACGCCGGGGCCGCGATCGAACAAGGAAATATGGACCATCCGCACACATACACACATACATGGTCACACGAAGGGTATAGATTTGGAGCCGCCGTTTTGAACACCCCCTGGGGACGGAACTCGACCAGCATGAGATCACTACCAGGGTTGCCACATGCACAGATTATTCTGTGTTTAACAGATATTTGAAAGAAATCGCCTGTACAGAATCTGTATGCACAGAATACAGATTTTCGCCAATTACACAGATTAAACAGATTTTTGAGCTTTTACAATAAGAGTGAAAGAGACGCATATAGTCCGCAAAATGACTCTCCGTCTCTTTCACTCTCATTGTTTTGCATTGGGCAGATTTTTGCACAGATATTTTTCCTCGCTGTACAGATGGCCAGATTTTTCCAACAAAAAACACAGAATTATATGTGGCATCCCTGATCACTACACTACTCGAATATGAAGTGGCACGTCATGTTCTGCAAATTATGCGGGGTGATAAAAGTGAAAACAAACGTAATACTGTTGATGAGCAAGACAGCCAACAACAGCAGTCAGAGCAACAATGTTTCTCCTTTAGATCGAATTTAGTGCCAAATCTTTATTGGGATTTTATTTTTATGCCAATTTAACGATGATGATGATGATAATGAAGGTTGAAGCAATGATGACGATTGAAATTTTGCAGATCGTCGAGAACGATCGAGTGATGTCGATGACCAATCAATTTGGCTTCTACAGAGGGGAAGTAATTTAAGGTTACTCGAATCGATAACCGGTTGGGAGCTTACCTGTGTTTGTTTAAATGCTGCTACAATAATGGTACAATGGGGAAGATCTGCAATAAAGAGAACAAAAATAAGAAGCCCGATCAGTTACTTGCTAGCTTATAGTAGTTGAAAACTTTAAATAGTGTTAGTTGAACATTGCTATGTAAGAAATTATTTTTAAACCATCCGCTGCTGTTGCACGTTTCTGGCTTTAGTCACGAAATTCTCAGCCCAAATGATTACTACATAAACAACGAGTCGTGTCACTCATTACGCAAACTGTCCCAGGTATTCTCTAGGTCAACGGCGATGCCATCTGCTGCCACCGTTGCGTATGACCACATGCCGAGACAAACGCACGCCCCATTAGAGGGCGCCTGCCGTATCGAATGAGATCAAGATCAGGTGCTATTTTTATCGTACCGCGACAGTATGTGTGTGCTTCGTGTGTCGTGCCCTCAGAAATATTTTCTTCGGGGCGTGACGAGCATCGGCATGTCAACCCTTTAGCTTATTATTATTCGGCAAGAATCGTACGGAAAACTCCTCATGCGTAGGGTTCGCTGATCGCACTCTGTATGTCTGCTCGATTCAGGACAATAAACCAAACCTTGATTTTCCACAATTCCTCACCGGCGCGGTGACGGCCCTCGTCGAAGTGATCATCGCCATACTGTTCTCTCACAAATATGCAATGTGAACATCGTCGCCAGTGAGGTACTAAATTTAGAGCAAGTGTTTATTTTACGTGTTTTATTTTTAATTGGAATATTTCTCACTAGAAAGCCGCAGTTAGCCGCGTCCTTTCGAAAACTAGGATTTTTGAGTTTGGTTTTATCATTTGCAGCAGACTAGGTACTTAGAACTAACGGCATGTAGCTGGTAATCCCACTTTCAGATCAACCATGTAACACATTCTTAAACTTAAACGCTTAGTACATATGCACGCTCTGCTACTGATCAGCTGATGTTTGATCAAAATCTTCTGCCAAGATTTAACAACCATTAATGTGATTTTGAGTGCTATGACAAAACTATGAGATTCTTTATGAACCAGGCCCAAACGGTACTTGGGAAGAAGAATTACGTTCGCCATTTTATTGTTATTAAGAAGCAGTTGTTTGTCCCATTTACGAATAGAAATATCAACTCAACTGCTGCATATAGTTGCGGTATAATGCTTTCAAATGGCCCTGATAAAATATTCTCCAGATTCTGTTGCGCCGGTTGACACCGATAGTATACAAGGGTTCGTAGGGGATTATCAAGTGGGCTTTATGAGAGCTCGAACCACTACGGATGTAACAAAAATGTCGGAAATAAAGCGCACCCACGCATCACATCTTCATTCATTTCAAAGCAGCATACCATACAATCGATCGAGATTAGCTAAGGGTAGATAATGCACGAACACGGTTTTCCGGATAAACTGACGCGATTGATCAGAACAGCATTAGATCGAGTGATGTGTTGTGAACTAATCAGTAAATGAACAGCGGCCAGGTTTACTTCTGAATGTGGGTATATGTCAAAATACTTTTGTGATTTCAAGTGGGACTCGGGGTAAAAATTTACCAAATGTGATTGTTGCGTTGTTCAGAAAGTGCGTTTATTCCATTTAAGAATAAGGCCAGTACGGAGATCTCTGATAATTAATATATGAATGTTTCTGGGATTCATCCCTATTTATCACAGCTGTCACAAATATTTCCGAAAAAGTCGGATTGATTGAGTCGGTCAGGGGGGTAGTAAGGGGATGTAAGCAGGATACCAGATCCGATTGTATGCCGAAGGACCACTATAATGATTACGGGTAATAATAGAAGTGCTTAGGTAGTAGATGAGAAAATTAGGTCAATTCGTGTCGTGTGTTCGAGTCTCAGCTGGGCGATGCTGCTAGATAGAGTCAGTAGGATTTTTGCACTGGCCCCGTGACCTGGCTCTGATAGCCGCGGGGTCTGTCGATGGGGAGGGGTCGAGTCTTAGAGAGACGTTTAAGCCACAGCTTTACTGCACTAGCTCTTCGGTCTCGAGGGTTGGAAGGCGGGTGCGTCTATATTTGCTCCGAAATTTGTCTTTCCTATTAGTTTATTTGTGGTTGCTAGTGTTGGAAAATTGATGGCGGGCGCGCGGTTGAGGACCGGGGCTGACGAATCTTCCACTTCTTCACTATATTACATTTTGCAACTCAAGTAGTACAAAAACTCCAAAGCACATTTACAAATTCGATCTATTATTTTTCTTCTCATCATCATCATTATATTTAAAATATGACATTCCGGCCTTTGGCAGAGAGATCTTAGAGTCAGTTCGTGGAGTCCACGCAAGGCCGGAACTCCTCCGCCTGCGGGCATAGGCGTGACGGCTATGCTTGGGGCTCTGCCTGTGTTTTAATGGGCGACATTCCCTGTCTCGTCAGGTAGAACTGATGTTTGAGGTCTCCCTGATACTTTGTTGATATCACAAAAGGGCCCAGCGCAGAGTTTTATACGCTATTAAGCGACCAGTTAGATAACCCGAAAAAAAGGAAAAAAAGGAATGATATTTATTTATTTATATTATTATCTTCAACTTTGAGTTGTACAGACAATTTGTTTTAGTCTAATAGTTGTATCCTACGCTTATAAATAGTTTTGCTAATGTCGAAATCGTACACTTCACTAGTATCATTGAAGACACGGCAGCACATGGCCCACGGTTCGTTGTACCCGTAGTTTGTACGATGAGAAGGCTGCCACAGAAGGGAATGATTCCGGAGTTGCCTTCGGGGGACACGGATGTTCACTTGGTTTAAAAGAGAGCTGCAATCAACATCTCCGTTTAGTAGTCCGAAAACAAAAAGTCTTTGCAATAATTTCCGTCTCGCAGCTAACGAATGCAGGTCGATCAGTTTACAGCGTTCCCCATAGGCTGGTAGATTTATAGGATCATCCCAGGGCAGAAAACGCAGAGCGTATCTCAGGAAATTTTTTTGGATAGCCTCTAATCTATTGATATGCACAGCATGGTATGGAGCCCATACAACAACAGCGTATTCCAGAATGCTGCGGACAAGTGCACAGTACAACGATTTAAGTGCGTATATATCCTGGAATGCTTTAGTGTTTCTTTTCACGAAACCTAGAATTGCGAAAGCCTTAGCTGTTATTGTAGAGATGTGATCATTGAACCTGGCTTTACAATCAATAGTAACGCCCAAATCCTTGATAGCCTGTACTCGACGTAAATGGTTTTGCCCGATAGTGTAATCGTTTTGCAGGGGGTCGCGTAGACGGCTAAAAGATATGACGCAACATTTCGTGACGTTAACTTCCATGCCGTTCAGAGTGCACCATCGTGAGAGAGAATTAATATCGCCTTGAAGAGCGCACCCATCAAGTGCGGACTTAAAAATTTAACATCACTTTTAGTGAGGAGGCGATCCGATGAGCGGAAATTGAAACAAGAGATACGGTTTTCTACAAATGTATTTAACTAACTCCGCACTCATTACGCAAACTGTCCCAGGTATTCTCTAGGTCAACGGCGATGCCATCTGCTGCCACCGTTGCGTATGACCACATGCCGAGACAAACGCACGCCCCATTAGAGGGCGCCTGCCGTATCGAATGAGATCAAGATCAGGTGCTATTTTTATCGTACCGCGACAGTATGTGTGTGCTTCGTGTGTCGTGCCCTCAGAAATATTTTCTTCGGGGCGTGACGAGCATCGGCATGTCAACCCTTTAGCTTATTATTATTCGGCAAGAATCGTACGGAAAACTCCTCATGCGTAGGGTTCGCTGATCGCACTCTGTATGTCTGCTCGATTCAGGACAATAAACCAAACCTTGATTTTCCACAATTCCTCACCGGCGCGGTGACGGCCCTCGTCGAAGTGATCATCGCCATACTGTTCTCTCACAAATATGCAATGTGAACATCGTCGCCAGTGAGGTACTAAATTTAGAGCAAGTGTTTATTTTACGTGTTTTATTTTTAATTGGAATATTTCTCACTAGAAAGCCGCAGTTAGCCGCGTCCTTTCGAAAACTAGGATTTTTGAGTTTGGTTTTATCATTTGCAGCAGACTAGGTACTTAGAACTAACGGCATGTAGCTGGTAATCCCACTTTCAGATCAACCATGTAACACATTCTTAAACTTAAACGCTTAGTACATATGCACGCTCTGCTACTGATCAGCTGATGTTTGATCAAAATCTTCTGCCAAGATTTAACAACCATTAATGTGATTTTGAGTGCTATGACAAAACTATGAGATTCTTTATGAACCAGGCCCAAACGGTACTTGGGAAGAAGAATTACGTTCGCCATTTTATTGTTATTAAGAAGCAGTTGTTTGTCCCATTTACGAATAGAAATATCAACTCAACTGCTGCATATAGTTGCGGTATAATGCTTTCAAATGGCCCTGATAAAATATTCTCCAGATTCTGTTGCGCCGGTTGACACCGATAGTATACAAGGGTTCGTAGGGGATTATCAAGTGGGCTTTATGAGAGCTCGAACCACTACGGATGTAACAAAAATGTCGGAAATAAAGCGCACCCACGCATCACATCTTCATTCATTTCAAAGCAGCATACCATACAATCGATCGAGATTAGCTAAGGGTAGATAATGCACGAACACGGTTTTCCGGATAAACTGACGCGATTGATCAGAACAGCATTAGATCGAGTGATGTGTTGTGAACTAATCAGTAAATGAACAGCGGCCAGGTTTACTTCTGAATGTGGGTATATGTCAAAATACTTTTGTGATTTCAAGTGGGACTCGGGGTAAAAATTTACCAAATGTGATTGTTGCGTTGTTCAGAAAGTGCGTTTATTCCATTTAAGAATAAGGCCAGTACGGAGATCTCTGATAATTAATATATGAATGTTTCTGGGATTCATCCCTATTTATCACAGCTGTCACAAATATTTCCGAAAAAGTCGGATTGATTGAGTCGGTCAGGGGGGTAGTAAGGGGATGTAAGCAGGATACCAGATCCGATTGTATGCCGAAGGACCACTATAATGATTACGGGTAATAATAGAAGTGCTTAGGTAGTAGATGAGAAAATTAGGTCAATTCGTGTCGTGTGTTCGAGTCTCAGCTGGGCGATGCTGCTAGATAGAGTCAGTAGGATTTTTGCACTGGCCCCGTGACCTGGCTCTGATAGCCGCGGGGTCTGTCGATGGGGAGGGGTCGAGTCTTAGAGAGACGTTTAAGCCACAGCTTTACTGCACTAGCTCTTCGGTCTCGAGGGTTGGAAGGCGGGTGCGTCTATATTTGCTCCGAAATTTGTCTTTCCTATTAGTTTATTTGTGGTTGCTAGTGTTGGAAAATTGATGGCGGGCGCGCGGTTGAGGACCGGGGCTGACGAATCTTCCACTTCTTCACTATATTACATTTTGCAACTCAAGTAGTACAAAAACTCCAAAGCACATTTACAAATTCGATCTATTATTTTTCTTCTCATCATCATCATTATATTTAAAATATGACATTCCGGCCTTTGGCAGAGAGATCTTAGAGTCAGTTCGTGGAGTCCACGCAAGGCCGGAACTCCTCCGCCTGCGGGCATAGGCGTGACGGCTATGCTTGGGGCTCTGCCTGTGTTTTAATGGGCGACATTCCCTGTCTCGTCAGGTAGAACTGATGTTTGAGGTCTCCCTGATACTTTGTTGATATCACAAAAGGGCCCAGCGCAGAGTTTTATACGCTATTAAGCGACCAGTTAGATAACCCGAAAAAAAGGAAAAAAAGGAATGATATTTATTTATTTATATTATTATCTTCAACTTTGAGTTGTACAGACAATTTGTTTTAGTCTAATAGTTGTATCCTACGCTTATAAATAGTTTTGCTAATGTCGAAATCGTACACTTCACTAGTATCATTGAAGACACGGCAGCACATGGCCCACGGTCAGGGATGCCACATATAATTCTGTGTTTTTTGTTGGAAAAATCTGGCAATCTGTACAGCAAGGAAAAAATATCTGTGCAAAAATCTGTTCAATGCAAAACAATGAGAGTGAAAAAGACGGAGTACCATTTTGCTAACTATTTCCGTCTCTTTCACTCTCGTGTAAAAGCTCAAAAATCTGTTTAATCTGTGTAATTTGGTGAAAATCTGTATTCTATGCATGCAGATTCTGTACAAGCGATTTATTTCAAATATCTGTTAAACACAGAATAATCTGTGCATGTGGCAACCCTGCTTGCAACATGGATCTGCAAGTTTCTCAATTTTCTGGATGGCGCGGAGACGGCATACCAATACGGCGAATGATGATGACATGCCCACCCCACAATAGGTGAAGTGATCGAAGACAAAGATGGCATCACAACGGAGGTTATTAAGATGGACCTATCCCGATTGGCTACCTGTCTGGGAGTAAAATGCCCAATATCAAGAACGACGACAAGTTGGAATATGAGAACTATCGAGCGATCACCATTCTCCACGCCGCCAATTAAGTGCTTTTTCAAATCATCTTTTGGCATCTTAAATTAGTTTTGTGGCGATCGACAAAGGACCAAATCGTTGTGCTGCGACAGATCCAGAAAACTGGCACGAATACCAAGTTCCTATATTCATACATTTCAAGGCCGACAAATGCGCGCCTCCCACGGACGGTAACCGTTGACGGCGACGGACTAGAAGTGGTAGAGGAGTTCGTGTATTTGGGATCGCTGGTGACCGCGGACAACAACACTAGTAAGAAGATCCAGCGGCGCATCCAAGCGGGAAATCGGGCCTACTTTGCCCTTCGTAAAACGCTACGATCAGGAAGCATACGCCGCCGCACGAAGCTAACAATGTACAAAACCATTATTAGACCGGTAGTTCTTTATGGACTTGAAGGTGTGACGCTGCTTTCGAAGGACATACGCGCCCTTGCCGTGTTTGAGCGGAAAGTGCTGCGGACGATATTTGGCGGAGTACAAACTGAAAGCGGAGAGTGGCGGAGGCGTATGAATCACGAGCTACAGACACTGCTTGGGGAGACTCCCATCGTACATCTAGCGAAAGTCTAGCGACACGTCGTAAGGATGCCGGACGACAGTGCGACGAAAATAGTCCTCTTCAACAACCCCACCGGCACCAGGAACAGGGGGCCCAACGTGCACGATGGCTCGACCAGGTCGAAGGCGATTTGCGACTTCTGAGACGATTAGGAAATTGGCGACGAGTGGCCTAAGACCGAGTTGAATGGAGACGAGTGCTTGAAACAGCACGAGCCACCCCGGCTCTATGCTGCTGCAGAAGAAGAAGAAGAAGGGTTTTAACATGCAGGGCACGATCTTCAATAGATCTGGCCAATTTATTTGTTTCGCTGGTGACGTGGGCATTGTCGGAAGAACGTGAATACGTCTAAAACCAAGCATTTGTTAGTAGAAGGCATCGAGCGTGACCGAGCTCGCATAGGCAATAGCGTTGTAGTCGACGGGGACGAGTTCGAGGATTAGTGCTCGAATTTGTATACCATGGGTCGTTGATGACGTCAGATAAAAACTGCAGCAGAGAAATACGAAGATGTATTCTTGCCGGAAGGCGTACTTACTATGGACTCCACAAGACCCTAAGGTGTGGGAAGCTTTACCCACAGACAAACAGATGGGACAGTCGCGTTGAATCCAGTATCCTTTCAAAAATCGCTTTTCTTTTCAAAAAAGCTTGCTTCGCAACACGGCCACACCGCGGCGCTTGAGTTTTGCTTCAAGTATTCAATATAAAACCATGGAAATGTAAAAACCCTACAGTATCGGATCGGGCACCTCAGGGTGTCATTTGTTAAATCGTACTGGTTCAGAGCCCACGTCACTGAATCGTGCTGCGGAAATAAACCTTCTTCGACGTCTCTGTGCTTTTGTGGGCAGGTTTTCTGCGGAGTCGATGCACCCTTCACCTTTTTTATCATCACCTAGTAGGTACTTCTACAGGGGTTTGAATCCGCATCACGGGGTAGCTATTGGAAACGGGATTGGCCCTCGCGACAGTAGCTTCCGTCGATCATTATTGTACCGTATAGCTTGATGGTCGTTATGCGCTCTTGGATACTCTCCAGCCCGTGTTAGCCGACAACGTTGGGCTGCAGTAGGTGATGTTTGATTGTTGTACCGCTCTACAGTAGGCACTAACGCAATCCTTGTTTGCTAGAGTTACGTCCAGCTTGGACAATGCTTCCAGCAAGCTTTGCATCCTAGAGGTAGTATTGCTTCTATCCCACTCGACTGTCCAGGTATTAAAGTCAGCTTCAATAACAACTTTCGGCTTTCGGCCTTCAACCCGTTAATTCGTCAGTAAGCTTATCTAACAACCTGTCAAACTGCTCTAGTGATCACCTGAATGGGGCATAGCAACTGCAGATGTAGACGCTATTGACTACAGCGCTCACGTATTCTTTATGTTCGGTCAATACCACATCTTGAATGAAGTATCTGTCCATGACAGCGATCGCTGCCATTCGACCCTAGTCCGTCACCCAGTTACCGTTGCCCCAAAGGACACGGTTGCCAAAGCAGTTGCTACGCCATATCACAGTGATAGGGTAATCAACGTATTTTGGATCCCTTCCAAATTATGTACAGCTGCTGATGGGGTCCAAAATAGGTTGATTACCCTAGAGGTCAATCTTTATAGCCCTTTTGAAGGCCGAGTACATAAGCCCTCCTCACCACAGCACCTACTCAGCTTAGAGTGATCGGGAAGTTTGCACTTACTCACCCAATTGCCCAAGTAACATTTTTGTTGTATAATAGCTTATTAAGCACTTGTTCTACGGTAATTAGTTGTACAACAGTTTAATAAGCTATTATACAACAAAAATGTTACTTGGGTGCCGAAGCCCATGCACTTAAAACAGTGTTCTATACACTGTTTTCTACAAGTCCCTTGTACTTCAAACTTTGGAGCGTTCGGTCCTTTTTATGCTTGAGAAGCATTTTTCCCACTTGGGTTGTGTGGATTTTTATGACGTAGGCCCGCGCTCTAGTAGCATGGGGTTCGTCTTTACCTTGCAAAGTAGGACAGCGTACGACAGTTTGCCTATCAGATTCATCACGATCGCGTCGCCGTTCTTGTGGGCCTTCTTCAGATTTACAGCCACGGCTTTTATGGACTACTTGGTAGCCGCCTTTTGTTTAACAACCCGTGAATACGACCCGACTACGACTAAAACATGATATCAAGATCGTCATCGGGGATTTCAATGTTCAGGTCGGCCAGAAGCAGTAACATAAACTGGTGATTGGAGGGTTCAGTGCACGCCCGCTGACCAACGAAATGGACCTAAGACTTATCGACTTTGTCGCCTCCAAGAACAGGGCGGTACGTAAAATCTTCTTCCAGCACGGACTCCTACACAAGTACACAAGGAGGTCACCAAATCAGAGAGAATCACAGATCGGTCACGTTTTGATCGACTATCGGTACTTCTCAGACATTATCGACGTCAGATCCTATCGCAGCACTAACGTAGACTCGGACCGCTGCCTAGTGATGGTTATGATGCGCCCAAAACTCTCCGTTGTAAAGAACATACGGTACCGACGCCAGCCTTGGTTAGGTCTCGCGCAGCTGAAAGAACCAGACGTCGCCGCAAATTACGCGCATCCATTCGAAGCTGCGCTACCGGAAGAGGACGAGCTGGACAAAGCCCCTCTCGAAAACTGTAACTGGAACACCAGCAAAACAGCTATCAGCAGTGTATCGGAGAGTTATCTCGGGTATATGGCACGGAATTAGCGGAACGATTGGTTTGACGATGAAGATAGAAGGGTGATGGATGAAAAGAACGCTGAGTGGGCGACCAACATGCGCAGTGCCATATGTCAGAACGTGGAAAGACACAAACAGAAGAAGATGCAACGATATCTTCCGGGAAAAAAGCGCTACCTGGAAGAGTAGGAATATGCTGCATGGACCGGCTGCATCGTTCTCAGGGAACGCAAAACTACTGCAAAAACTGAACAGATCCCGCAAAGACTTTGTGCCGCGAGTAGAAATGTATCGGAATAAGAATGGCACTATTCTGACGGACAATCGTGAGCTGACCGATAGGTGGAAGCAGCACTTCGATGAACACCGCTCAAGCGGAGAACCACGGCGGCGGGAAAACGATTTTGTCGGTGCTACAGGCGTGGAGGAGGTGTCAGCCCCAACCATAGGTGAAGTTAGGGAGGTCATCCTGCAGCTAAAGAACAATAAACCAGCTGGAAAAGAAGGCATCGAAGAGGAGCTTGTTAAAAAGGTAACAAGAAGAGCTGGCCGTTTGTATGCACCTGTTAATTGTTAGAATTTGGGATACGAAACACCTACCGGAAGAGTGAAAAGATGGGGTTATCTGCCCGATCTACAAAAAGGGCTACAAGTTGGACCGTGAGAACTATCGAGCGATCACCGTTCTCAACGTCGCCTACAAAGTGCTGTCCCGAATCATTTTCCTCTGACTATCACCAATTGTGAACAGATTCATGGAAACTTGTCAAGCCGACTTCGTCGAAGATCGGTCAAATGTTTACATTGCGGCAGATCCTCCAAATGGGCCGTGAATACAAAATTCTCACGCACCGTTCGTTGTTCGTTGGCTTCAAAACGGCATATGATACCATCGACCGGAAAGAGCTATGGAAAATCATGGATGAGAACAGCTTGCCCAGGGAGCCCATGAAACTGATTCAATCTACGATGGATGGTACACAGTGCTGTGTTCGGATGTGGGTGGATTGTAAAGTTTATTCGAATCACACAGAGAGATTCATCAAGGTGATGATCTCTCATGCCTGCTGTTCAACATGGCGCTATCTGGTATTATGAACCTAGCGGATATCAACACGCGAGCACGATCTTCAACAAATCTAGTCAATTCATCTGCTTTACCGATGACATGGATATTATCGGCAGAACATCTCTAGCGGTGGCTGAACAGTACACCAATACACAAAAGCGCGAAGCCGAAAAGCAGAATTGTATGTGTTTGTGTTGTCAAATTCTCATATCCACCGCTTCCTGTTCCTTCACTTTCCTTCCAGTTTCCAGCCACAAACGATGATACCTGATATATACGATTCAATTAGGTAATACATTAAGTAAAACATTGCTTTACTCATTACAACTGCAATATTTGATAGGAGTGCCATTTAGTTAACAAGAAAATTAAGAGAAAATTCCATTTAATTCTACTACAACTTGTATTATTATTTCTCGTTGATTCATTGATTCTACTAAGACTCTCGAAAATAATTATTGAGTCAATTACTATAACAGTACTTAGTACAGTGGTTCACAGTGTCCCCAATTTCTCATATTTTGTTTGTATACCACCCAGAACTGATAATAAAATATAGCACAGAGAAACCTATATCACTATGCAATAGTAGATCGCCATAAACAGATAGGTTCCATTGACAGGCATGAATCATATTTCAACCGGCTGGAGATAGGTACATCTACGCCGTAGCAGTTCGCAATGCATTCTGAACGTCAGCAATATTTCCTTGCGTCCTGAAAGCGACAACTGTTTTTCTAGTGACATCGTACCACTCATTTACACAACGATTTTTATTTTTCGCGAGTGCATTACCCACCGCTAAACGCCCGCATCCCTCCTCCAGCAATACCATCGAACACAGGGTCCACGGCTGAGACTGCTTGGTCGGCTTCGGACAACAGCAGCGTGCCAAGTCGAAGATAACAAGCGCAGTGAAAGTGCTAATGGTGTTAATTCGATCGCGGCCATCGGTTAATTCGATTCTACCCGTCTTCCCCGCATGTTTCCTTTCGGTCGACCGACCGACCAACCGACCAGCACCGGCAGGCCGGCAGTGGCAATCACTGTGCAGCAGTTTGATAAACGATCCGAAAAGTGACACACGACCGAGTGGTGGCGGCGGCGGTATATTTGCACATGGAAGGATTATGGGTGTCATTATTTTGCGCTTACGCCCGCTCTGCTTGACTTGCGAGGTTAATGTGAAATGAGCTGGGTGCGAAAAAAAAATCCGATCGCACTCGCTGCACTGCACTGCCGGCCGGGGTGATCTCATTCGAGGAGTGTTGTATCTTTTTCTGCTGGATTAAATTCGTTGCTAAAGTTATTTTATTGTTCATTTGAATTATATTTGGTCTTATAAAATTTCAAAGGGATGGTTATAAATTCTTTTAGCAAAAATATGTTTGTACGGGCAAAAAACAACTCAGCGTTAATAAATTCCTAAGATGGAGTAAACAGTGGCTCGGTGGATGTCGGTCTCACTCAACTAGGACAAAAATGTGATAAGAAAAGTAACGAATGTAAAACGTTGCAGATAAAAACCGACTGGAGCGTGTGATAAAATGATTCTAATGTGCTTTCAATGCTAAGCCCTGGACTCTCACAAATGAACTTGGTTCTGATTTGTCGGTTGGAAATTGTCGGTAAAATAAATATTACAGCAATTAAGCATAAAAGTAACTTTGATTATATTGAATTAATGCAATGTCTAATAACGAGTCCACGTGCTTTTCATGCCATTGCAATGAGTCAGTATTGTAATCAGTGTTATTGATTGGCAGTAAAACATTATACTAATAAACGTAACGACCCCGAACTTTTCTGCGCTAACAACCGTTTTTGCCCTTCATTCCTACGGCGGTGGTACCGTGCGCGAGAGAATTTATATGTCGTATTTGTAACTGGTGTAAAATGAAATAAATACAAGCCTCCTGCAGACCACCATCGTCTGCACATCCCAACGAAAATGAAAATCGACCGCGGTGAAGATGCGGTACAAAACGAGTCCACCACGCTCGGTGGCTGTCAGTTTGGTAGGTTAAAAATAGTTCCGCCTCACGTTCGAACAGATTATCCCATCGCCATCGTCCGTAAGCATGACCCAGCAGAGCAGAGGAATGGGAAAATTTACTAACACAAACGTGCGAGTGTGTTTCGGTGCCGGAAAATCGCAACCGTTCGGTACAAGTAGTTTTCAGCGTCATGTGGGCGAGCAGCGGGCAATATGGAACGATGATCATGAAAAGTGTCAGTGGCCGCCACCTGTCAAACAAATGAAGATCAACCTGTGCCGCAGTACACTGTTCCAGTGATGGGATAGACAACGTAAATAGTTGTGTCTTAGGTCTGACTAATAGGATAATCGAGCGGAACGTTCCAGTTCCGGCGCTTTCAAAACGAAATGGGCTACAAGTCGTGTAAAATCGCAGTGAAGTTTTCGAACGCACACACAGTTACTTTTAAACTATAAATAGTGTTTAGCATCATGAATGTTTACTACAAAGCAACATTAAGAAATGGGTTAAGGTCAATAGACGATTCTGCTTTGGCAATCTGGCCAAAAAAATTTAATATTTGGTAGTCGGCTACAGAAAACTTGTAGCTGCAACAAATCAAGTCGACATTCTTATCTGCAGGAAACACCAAGAAACAGATATTACAGCATTTTATCGATAAATATAATGTTATCAAAATAGATAAAATTTGGTAGAATACGTATATAAATAAGGAGTGTATTGAATAGTAACCTTAAACATTCGATACATGATTACTCATAAATATGTGCACATTGGATGACGTGACTTCACAGATTGTTTTGTTTAAGTAAATGTCAAATATACATTTACATGCTAATTGTTGACTTTCACATAATGGTTTTCAAAATACCGCGAAAAAGAAACAAATAAAATATGTTCTATGAAATATGAAACAAAAGTTGGCCCTTGAATCTATATTGTGGAAATGATGCATTTTTACCCGGCTCAGCACGTTCTACACCTCCATGGTGACAAGGAATTGTACCGCAATTTGCCTTCTGCTTGTCTTGAAATCATTTTCCACAATCCGCAAAATTTGATGGCCAATCGCTGACGCCACTTACTGATGAGACTAAGGCCTCGTTAAATACAACGTTCCTTCTCGGAAGCGACGCATGGTGCGTTGTCCCTGAATTAAAATTATTGTGCAACAAAACGAACACTTCTGGATTTGTGTTCACTTACTCGCATTAGGTAGCCGATGATCAGAAAATCTACAACCATCTACTCCTGCTGGGCTGTCGTATTGCTGCACAATTAGCGAAAGGTGAATGTCCGTGAGTCCTTCCGAAAAATACATTTTAATACTTTCGGAAACATCCCAGAGGCAGTCGAGAAGTCAGTTTCGAAACGGCTTTCCATATGCGTCTAATCATGTCCATCGCACGCGGTGATCAAGTGCGCTATGCGTGATGTATGACTTCGAGCAGTTTTCAGACACTAATTCAACATCCAAAACCTCACGTTCAAAATGAAATTGCAACGAAACTAAAAGCGATAGACGTTTTACGTCAAAGAACGAGTTGTAGAACGGTACTAGAGCTTCTAATTCGTAAATAGCTTTTATCAGTTTAATCACACATTTTTAGGAGAAATTCTATAAAACGTCTTGAGAAACACTTCTTTCAATGCTTCTTGTTTCTAAAAAGTTACTAAATCTCATGAAGTAGTAGGTTTAAAAGCAATTTTTAGTACAAAATTTCAGCTTGCCAATGAAAGCAACAGAATTGAGCTAGCATAGTTTTTGTACCAGAATTAATTTAAGTTAAAACGAACCGAAAACTAAAAATGTTTAATAACTCTGTAACCATTGAGATTTGGCCATATGTGTAGAAGGATTCTTTTTCGTCATTTGTGATACTCTATCACCCCCTGAAATATCTGCACTAAGCTACCTAACATCCTATATAGTGAAGTCAACGTCGAGTAAGCATAACGGTGATTGGACAAGGGATGGAAAATAAGACAGTACATAGAACAAAGATAGCAGTACTGAATTTAAAACAGTAGAGCAGCGAAATAAGAAAATTAATTTGAGCTGCAAAATAAATCAGAAAGAAGGCTATAGTGAAAGCCGAAAATTACAGAGAGTTTTGAATGAAGATAGGATAGGCGTGTAAAGAAACATAAACGACCAGAACGGAGAACGACACGGGATCAAAATTTTCTCCAAACATTCGCCTGGTGCATATTAATTGATAGCCAACCCAGAGGGCTTGTTGTTGAAGAAACGAGAAAGAGAACGATGTCCTTCTGCGTCCATAATTTTGGCTGGTCTTCCACTAACTTGCTTGCGAATAGTTGTTGGGCATCTTAGGATATGGTAAACAGTCGAAGTCGCAACATATTTGCTTTTTAAATGTTGTACCGTATACTTTTTGCCAAGATTTCTGTTGCAGTTCGTTGAAGTGTACAACGCGCTTCCGGAATACTTCTTGTTTCGATGCCGTTTTTAGTAAACAAAACAAAAAATATTAACAAAAAGAGGAGATTGAGAGCTAACACATACGTACTCTCATTTCTCTCTGAGCTCGTTTGCGGCGTCAGAGATGGCGCAATGCATCAAGATAGGCTTGCAATGCGGAACACACGGGTTCAAATCCAGCACCGGTAGGTGTTAGTTAGAATTATTATATGGTCTATCTTAATCGCATGAACCGAGTTTACAGAAGTTATGAGGAGGCGGAAGTAGAAAATAGAAAAGAATAAAAATAGAGACTTTAAGCTATTTTATAAATCTTTTGCAAAGTTTCTTTAGAAGCTGTTTAGCGCTCTATGCAGCGAACTCAAGGTAACTTTGAAGTTCGATTAATCACAGGTAAAACTGCTTAGCAAGCTATAGATCCATAGACATAAAGCTTATTAACCTTCCTTAGAGACCATTATCCGAACTCTTAGTTACTTTTAAGTTGCAGGTTGAATTTTTAAGCTGCGTGTTGAACTTTCATGTTGCTACAGATATTAGGGGACTTTATTGAGGACGAAGTTCGGTTTACAAATGTAGTGTCTGGTTGTTCAGCAAGAAAGTTCTGCGGAACTAATTTTGAACCAACTATGAACTTCCAGGTTCATTCCTTAACACTACATATACCAGCTGTTTAGTCATTCTGACTGCTACCGGTACAAATGTCAATAACATAAAAATATATTTGTTTTTAATCTATATAAAGTAACATTAGGTATATAAAATGTTCTCTCTACTAAAAGCTACCAAAGCCATAACATTATTTCTGAAAGCGAATGTAATATGTTGCAGGAATTTTAAGTTAAAATTGCACGACCAGTCAAAATTACTGGTTTGATATATCTAGTGTTAAGTAAAATTCAAACTTTTGGTTGCTTGGGAAGCGCTAGGACTGGGATCGCGTACTTGCGAAGGCGGAGAATTGCTTCGAATGGCACGATACAAGAAGCTTCTTCAATACGATTAACGGAATCACCGGACCGTGCCAACTCCTGTTATGTGCAACAACAAGGAGAGAACCTGATTACCGAAAGATCAGAGGTGGCTAGGCGTTGAAAACTACATTTCGATGCATTATTGAATGGTGAAGAAGATGGAGCATTTAACAAAAAGAGGATAACGATTGAGGATGATGGACACGCTGTGGATCCACCAACTTTGGACGAAGCTAGAAAAACAGCGAGCGCTGAAAAATAGCAAAGTAGCTGGAAAGGACGGCATCCCCGCCGAACTTTTGAAAATCACGAGCGAACGCGAAAGGGCAATACAGCGCAGTCCATCAGGTTATACTAAAGGCACAGACAAACAGGCATAACTCTTGGAAGAAAAATCAACAAAAATTATCACATTTAGCCTGAACACTAGCACCATCTATGATCGACATTCCCAAATATCAAATAGCAACAGGAGTATCCCTCGAAATAACAAGTATTTTTTATGGGGAATTTCCCTTCTTTCATCAAAAAGCGCCACTTTGACCAAAACGGAGACATTCCCAACGAAGCCCAATTTGAAATGACGGTTTAATCGGTACGAAGAATGGAAAACGAGTGTTATGTCTGTTTGTCTGTGCTAAAGGTATATACTGAGGAGCAACTACCTACGGACTAGTTGGAAAGTTTCATATGCCCTATGTACAAAAACGGTCATCCCGCATCCTGTTTCTGCGACTGAGGTCGTTACAGGTAACCTGTGTTGGCGAATACCAGTGCGGTTTTCGAGAAGGACGTTCCATGACTGACCAAAAGTTCACCTTGCAACAAATCCTTGATAAATTCCGGGAATTAAACTTGCTGACTCACCATTTGTTTATAGACTTCAAGGCGCCGTACGGTTCAGATAAATGCCCAGCTAGCATTTTTATATGTATATAAAAGTTAAAACTCAGCATTACGTACATATATACATGCTAATAAATCGTATTTGAAGCGCAAAATTGGCATATTCGTGATATTTTGGAGGCGATATACGTGATGAGGAATAAACATACGCATTTCACCGATATAAAAAATTATATACGACAATATCCGATTAAACCCGATCCGCTCTGTACTGCTATACGATTTTGTGCTGAATATCGTATGAATGTCAGCAATTATCGTTATATACGACTGAAAATCAACTTGGGAGGACTTTATTAAGCTTTAGTTACGATTCCGAATTTGTTAAGAGTTATTTACGATAATTTTTGGTTATAGATATACGATTTGCTGCTAGCCTCCCAGTTGGCCTCGAGGTAAGACGCTGGTCTAACAAGCCAGTCGTCGTATGTTCGAATCTCGGCTAAGAGAGGCTGTTAGAATCAATAGGATCGGTAGCACTGACCCCGCACTGTCCTGTGTTTCTAACAGCTGGTTGCGAAGTCAATCGTATAAAAACAGAAGGTTAAATTTCGATAACGGAATTGGCACCCCCAGGCTTGGTGCTAGCTGGGTGAAATCAGCTGTGGCAGATTATGCTTGAACATGGTTTTCCAACAAAACTGACTAGGCTGATACGTGCTACCCTTGATGGTTCCAAATCAAGCGTCAGGAAGCGAGTGAGCATTGGACTCGTTGTTAGATGGTTTGAAGCAAGATGACGTACTATCGAATTTGCTGTTCAACAATGCGTTGGAAGGCGCTATTCGAAAGGCAGGCGTGCTAAAAGCGGGTCCATCATCACGAAATGATCCTAGGGTTTACGGACGACATTGATATAATCGGTGGTAACCGTCTGTGGAAGAAGTGTACACACATCTTAAGGAGGAAGCTGCGAGGATTGCGCTTATCATAAATTCTACCAAAACAAAGTATATGGTGGCTGGTAGAGAACATGGTAGCTCCTCGGGTACTGCGGTGGTGACAAATGGTGATACTTTTGAAGTGATCGACAAACTAGTTTACCTTGGTACGTTAGGGACATGTGATAAGGATGTGAGCCGTGAAGTAAAAAGGCGGATAGTGGCTGCCAACACGGCCTTCTACGGATTACGTAGCCAGCTGAGGTCCCGTAGCCAGTAACTCTGTTCAAAACTCGCGCTCTATAAGACACTAACTCTCCTGATGTTACTCTACGGCCACGAAGCATGGACGTTGAAAGAGAGCACTTTTGAGCGCAAGATCCTGCGATCACTTCTTGGCAACATATTAGATGAAGGTGTGTGGCACAGGCGCATGAATCATGAAATATACCAAGTAGGTATACAAAGATGCGACTAAAACACAAGCAAGGATGCCGGATGAGAGACCAGCGAAAACAATATTCAGTAGAGAACCCGACAGACGCCGCCGACTTCGAGGCAGACCCGTACCCGTTAGATGAGCGCTGTTGACGTGGATGATAGAGTAGCGGGTATTAGGGGCGGCTGGAGAGCGGCAGCCCAAAACCGAGAAATGTGGAGACGGTTTCTGAATTCAGCATAACTTCGATAAGCGGGTTGTTGCCGAAGAAGTAAAGTAAGATATAACCTCGCAGCGTTAGCCACCGAAGTCGATATACTCACCCAACGTATAAATGTCTTCCATAATCTGAAGGTATCAAAGGTTAGTGACTTACTATCAGTCTTGGCATATCACTGAGCTGCAACACCAATATGTAAGTGTATTTCTTACACTGCGGAGATCGATACAGTCGCACCGGCGCGCAAAAAACGAACGCTTGCTTAAAGGGATTAGCAAACAAAGTGTATAGCTGTGTATGCGTGAAACAACAGCGGTGCAATTTAGAATCACACACCCAACAAATACGCCACTCAAGAGCCCGTATGTTCTCTCACCACAAATCGCACTGGCGTGCACTACTCTGCAGAGCTTTCACTGGCGCTTCGTTTTCGATGCAGCGGAGCATTCACATTCTGTCTCTGCAGAAAAAAATCAGGTTGTCTGTATGGTGTGCGGTCAATTTGACCGCAAAATTCAAATTGCCATA
The DNA here is from genome assembly GCF_943734655.1 of Sabethes cyaneus. Lineage (NCBI taxonomy): Eukaryota > Metazoa > Arthropoda > Insecta > Diptera > Culicidae > Sabethes > Sabethes cyaneus. The sequence continues at coordinate 166,506,928 of NC_071354.1, read as the reverse complement.
TCTCAGTTAAAACTTACAAAGGTATTTTAATAGACTGTTTGCATATTTTTTGTACCCAGGAGCCACGACCGCGATAACGATTTCTTTATAAACAATTAATTAAGGACGATAAAAAACTTACAACCCGTTAATATTTTGCTAGATTTTTATTCTAATTCAGGGCGTGAATCAAATTGTATCGTCGATAGAAGCATGACGTTATGCTGATTTTTGTAAGTTTAAAGTTTTCTCGCGCGCCTATAAAATACAGTGGAATTTCGATTTTGGCACGGACCGATTTTGGCAACAAAAGTATTCGTTTTTGGCAACAAGACGTATTTCGCTTCCAAAGATATGCTTAAATATCAATCAATTTCCGCATGCATGTTCAAAATGACCCACAATGATGACATCAGTAAATGCATGAAAAAACAATTGTAGTTGTGGAATGTTTTGAAAGGTAATATTCTTATGGACGTAGGACTACGTCTTACCGCAGGGTGTCAAAAACTTGCTTGCGTCGGCTTGATAGCTTTCGTCGGATTTTTTTAGTATAAAATGGTTGCAATCGTAAAAAATCATTTATGTATTAACTAGTTTTGACCCACTTTTATTAAATTTTTCAATAGGTTTGCACTTCCAAAAAGATGCTGAAATATTTATCAGTTTTCGCATACATGTTCGAAATAACGAAAAAATGATGCCCTAAGTATATTCTTGAAAACATTTTGTGGTTATAGAGTGTCTCAAATAATATTTTTATTGCCGTAGGACTACGTCTTACTCTTAGCTCTCGAATAGTTACAATCGTAGAAAAATCGTTGATTATTCATATTTAGTCAATTTCTAACGCATTTATATTCAATTTTTTCATATCAAAAATGGATGTCAACTTTGGCATAGGCATAGGTGACACGCATTTGTTGTCAAATTCTAAATCCCACTGTATTGTCGTACAAAGTTATTGAATATGTACGGAGCCCACCAAAAGGCGGTGGGGAACACCAGATAGAGAGTTAAAGAAACACGAAGACTCTGATTTAATCCATCTAATGTAAGAATTTTTATTATGCCACGAATTTCATAAATAATAGTTATAGAAATAGTTTCAATTTAAATCTTATAATTAAATAAGAACAACTCACAAATCATTCAATCTTCTACGCATACTTGATATGATGATATATAGGTACAAGTCGTACAAGAATGACAACAAGCCAGTCGTCGTTTTTTCGAACCATAGCTAGAGGAGACTGTTACAAAGTAATTTTTGGAGCTTTGAGATCTCGTAGTCTCAACACTAAGCCCAATGGAATCGGTATGGTATCTCGATCAATTGAATTATTGTTTGTAGGGTGCTAAAATGATTCAAGTTTGAATAAAAATTTCTGTACTAACTTCTGAACGAAACTTGTCGTTCGAAAGGCATGTAATAACCTATAATAACCAGAAAGCTAAGCCATCTGTAAAAAAAGATTTGGCACTCTTAAAATAATCAATTTTTTTTAATTAAAAAAAACTATACTTTTAGATAACTATTAATAATAAAAACTTGAGTCATTTTTATTCACAGAATTGTTATAAAATCCCATGCATTAATATGCATTTGATTTAATTTTGCAGTACTTTCAGTTGCAGTTGGCAGTACTTTCTTTCCAAAATATCATAAAAGTATTTTTATTACATTTAAGGAATAACTTGCACCGATACTTACATAACTGATATTTTTAACAGTTATAACAGTGTATAGTGAAATAAATTACAAATTGCATAAACTGTTAGTTAGGACTCGGTTATTCGGGTGAAAAAAAAATTTAAATGGGTTTTTTGAAATGTGTTTACGTTCAGAACGTGACTAACATTATAAAAAAAAATTCATCCGAATAATCGAGTCCGTCCCGTAATAATCAAATTAAAGTAATGAAATAAATGATGCAACAATTATTTCTAACTTTGAGAACTATAACTGAGATATTCGTTTGTATATTTTTCTCAGCTGAAACATTGGAATGATTTGCTTGTACAGTGGACTCTCGGAAAAGTTAACTCTCTAAAAAGTTAATTGTTCAGAAAAGTTAAGCGAATATTAGCTCGCATGCAACACTCTAAACAGTTAATTTTTGGCTTAACTTTTCTGAGAGTTTGAATTTATTGGTTGTCTAAAGCGTTTATTCATACAGGAATGTTACGGGCACATAGTTGCTTCGGGATTTTTGATAACATATTGGAAAAGCGCAAACTCAAATTGAATTTTAAATGCAAAATAAATGAACAGCAGGGAACAAAAAATAAGAGCAAACATTGGCAAAACGTTGTCGTAGACTACAAAAAATCAAAAGTAAACTAGTATAACCGACGATTTTAAATTTACTGAAAGGAACTAAGTATTATTTCATAATATCTTGCTCTCTTTACATTACAACTTTCAGATACTTAAAAATGTGTATCCGAGAATATATTTTTCGCTTTTGTATTTATCATTTTCAAAGACTCTTAGTTGTGGACTACTCAGAAAAGTTAATATTTCGGAAAAGTTAATCGACCCATTCCCCAATCGATTGACTTTTCTGAGAGTCCACTGTATAACCTTTATGCATGCATTGTTAAATTTGATGTGTAGGCTATTCATTTTATAAATCCATAGTTTGTTTCAAATTTGGCTTTCTGCGTATTTAAAATTGTCAAATGTTGCTACAAAACACGACTAATTACTAAATGCATCAATAAGGTATATCATTCAACAACGCTTAGAGGACTATCAAATTGCAGTTTTTGCTTGCTTGCTTATTTCGCAGAAGTGCTCACTGCGGTGCGATCACAGCAGAGTTATTCTCTCTCGTTATTCCGCACACTGGTGATTCAAAGCAAGGGTGTGTGTTGAAAGTAGGCAATCCAAACTTCAGTGCACATGCGGGACGTTAGACAGTGGTGTATACGCCATCGCACGCTCTGCTGTCGCTAGGAATGGACGTGTGTGGTGATTTTTGCGCGCGCCTCTTGCATACACTGAGGGGAATGCCAAGACTGCTTACTATGATAAAAATCGAAAAATCTAACTCTTTCGTGTTTGGCGATAGACATATAGTTTCTTCAGCAAAGTTCTATAGAAAATGTAAAAGCAAGCAACTTTGTTGAAGAAATAAAATTTCTATCTCCACCGGGTACAGAGTTGCAGAGCATTCTCATTAGATGTTTTTTTGAAATGAAGTTTTTATACTTAACTTTTGTTAGTTGCCTTTTACAAGAATGCATCGTTCTAAGTAATTATTGAAAAAGTCAAGAATCATGTTTTCGTAGAAAACAGCAAATCTCTAGAACCTTTCCCCACAAAGTTATCGCATATTTAAGCTTAATTCAGAACAAACAATTTTTTAGATATTTATGTAAACAATAAAATCACTTGTTTTTGTTGTTTTTATCCACTGGTTACACCATAAAAGCACGAAAAAACAATTGATTTCATTTTGCAAGTATAAAAACTACAGAGCTTCTCTCTTGATATGTATAGGAACGAGGAGGAGAATTTGGTCACACACGAGCGCGAGGTGGTCGACAAATGGTAGCAGTTCTTCGAGCAGCATCTCAATAGCGATATAAGAAAAGGAGACGGAACGAAAGTTAACCTAGAAGTGTGTATACGATTCAATATGTATACGATAACAGTATATACCGGCTCCAGATCCAGAAAAGATCTGGCGAGAAATCGGGCAGCTGAAGAATAACAAAGTCGCCGAAAAGGATCGACTCCCGGCAGAACTCTATCAAAATGGCAAAGGACCACTAGCAACGTCACCTTACTGGATAATTTCATGGATTTGGAAGAAGGAGGAGAAACTACCGGAGTAATGGATGAAATGGATGGTTTGTCCTAAAAAGGGCGATCGACACGATTGCTGTAATTACCGCGCCTTCACAGTGATCAATGCCACCTACAAGGTGCTCTCCCTGTTCTTGTTACATCATCTAAACCTAACAGCAAGATAATACGTAGGGCAGTATCAGGCAGACTTTATAGGGGCCCATGCTACTACGGATCAAATTTTCACTCTCCGATAAGTTCTCCAGAAATGACCAGAATACAACTTGCCCGCGCCTTAATTTTTTGTGGATTTCAAGGCAGCATGCGATACACTTGAGCGCGAACAGCTATGACCGATAATGCAAGAGAACGGATTTTCTGACAAACTGACGCAGCTGAACAAAGCTACGCTGGAGAGAGTGATTGGCTACGCGCGTATTTCGGAGGCACTCTCGAGTCCCTTCGAATCGCGTAGAGGATAGCGGTAAGGAACTAGACTCTCCTGTAGGTTATTCAACATCGCTACAGAAGGTGTGATCCGACAAGATGGCATCGAAACAAGATAAACGATCTTCAGCAAAAGTACCCAACTCCCAGCCTTCGCAGACGACCTTGATATTATACTAGAAATCTTGGAACGGCAGAGGCGATCTACGCTTGACTGAAAACGGGGGCTAGGAGGATTGGATTACAAATCAGTTCATCTAAAACCAAATATATGGTAGGGAGAGGCTCCAGAGAAAACAACGCCGTGCATCTCCCCCTGAATTGGAAGTGGTTGATGAGTTCATATATTTAGAATCTCTGGTCACCGCCGACAATAATACGAGTAAGGAAATTCAACGGCACATTCAAGGTAGAAGTCGGGCCTACTTTTCCCTTCGCAAGATGCTTCGATCATAGCGCATATGCCGCCGTACAAAGCTGAGGATGTGCACGCTAATCAAACCGGTAATCCTGTACGGTCTAGAGACGGTAACTTTGCTTACGGAACATATACGTGCACTTGCCGTATCTTGCCGTACACTTAGTGAGAGTTGGTAGACCACGGTGGGCCAATCACGTCACAAGTATGCCGGTCGTCTATGCAGCGAAATCTGTTCTATTCAAGAACCTCGCGGATGCCAGGAATAGAGGGCTCTAACGTGATAGGTGGCTCGATCATGTTGAAACCGACATGCGTGTGTCTAGAAGCTCAACAAATTAGCGACAAGCAGCCCAGGACCGAGTACAGTGAAGAGGAATTCTTGAAACGCCAAGAGCCAATCCGGCTCTATGCTGATAGAAGTAAGTAAATGAACTTCATCCCAATATTTTTCATGAAATTTCCATTAAAATACCTTTCATTTGCTACCAAAGTCATTCAAAACGCTTCAGTGCTTCAAAAGTTATAAATTTTCAAGAGATGATTTAAAGAAAACATGAGAAAAATGATGGTAGTTGGTACCTCCCTGATTTAAAAGGGGCACTCTCAGAATAAAAAAAATATGCGTCTAAAAATTTTCGGAAAATCAGTAAACAAGTGTTGAACAAGATTTCCATTTTCCATTTTCAGGCTAACTTTAGTTTATCAAACTGCTGATAATCACTTCAAATCAGATCCACTGAACGAGCAGTAACATTAAGACAACTAACAATGCAAGAAAGTAAAAGTTAATCTATAAAAAATGAATTTAGAAACTGAAGAAGCCATAACTAGTATCAATAAATCAAAAATCAGAAATCAGAAACCAGAAATCAGAAATCTACTAGTATAGCTGATACAGACCAGTTGTGTTAACTGATATATGACTAATTTTAGTCACAAAAAATTTACTGCAATGTGAAGTACTTGGGAGATAAATAAGTAAAATAAATATAAGTAGAATTGAAATCTATTACGAGTTTATTATTATTGATAGTCATCCCAATCGTACACCTCAACATATGTAAGAATGTGGACGTCCTAAGCCTACAATTCTAGGGGTATCCTAAACAGAAGCAAACAGAGACTAGAAACCGTCGAAAGTAATTTACAAAACATTTCAAGCCAATCGCAGTAATAAAATGCTTAATTCAATATAATCTATTCGAACATTTTGGCTCTTATCTGCTAGTTTCTAGGAAGCTGATACCATATCTCAAGCAGCAGGAGGAGGAGAAGGAGGAAAAAGGAACTGGCTTCTGCGGCCAAACGGTCGTGGTCGTGGTCGTAAACGAATTTATCTTTAGTCAGTTTATCACTCATCATTTCGCCCCGCACAGCCGTTATCGCTTGGGGAATGCAAAACGCGTAGTACCTATACGTACCTGGCCGGGGTCGTTGTTTGCACAGTTGTTTCAAGTTCGTTTAGTCAATTTACACCCAAAGGTGATTCTCTAGCCACTGGTCTGAGCGGCTGACTGTCTCATTGCTCGGGGCATTCGACTGCAGTGACCGTCGCCGTCGTCGACGGCCGGCGATGCATTCGCCGTAGCGTCGTTATCGCTATATAGCGAGAATAGAACCGTTCTCACTTTCATAGTTGCGCCTCCCGATTTCGATTTCTATGTTGCGGTTCTTCTTGTTGTTGCTGCTGTTGTTGTTTGTTGCTCCAACGGCAAGGCTCCCCCTCGTCTAATCATGTCCTTTCCACACTGTTGTCCAGTAAAAAACTGGTCGTTTGGGGGAATAAAAACGAGTTTTAGCTCATTTCGCAGTTGCTTTTGCCCCTGCCTTTGGCTCGTATTTGCGTCGGAGCAAAAGCAAAAGATAGCCCCGGCAGACACCTCCGCGAAAGGAAGAAGTTTTGTTTTGCACAGAACGGAATTTAATTTTGATTTGCGCGCTACGGCTATAGCCAGCACAGGGGTGACTTTCAAAGTTGAAAGATCTTCTGTTTTGTGTTACTGGTATTGGGAAAACCAGGTAAAAATTTGTGTACCATTTTCCTTGTCTTCCACTGATGCAAATTAATTTTAAAATGTATCTTTCCAATCGTGACCATAATTTCTTTGTCAACTCCGTCATTGATTCTATTTAAAACTATTTAAATATATATATTTTAGATAATGCACATAACATCGATTAAGACACTTGACATCTGCGTTTCGTTAAATATTTTTGCTGACATTTTTCTCTGTTTGTTTGGTTCAAAAAATTTAGTTTTACCGCAATTATAGTGTTCAATGGTAGTATTGATGTAGTAGAAGTTGCACGATGGGAATGCCATGCTACTCGCAAGCACCATTAATTTGGTCCTTTGTGCAATTTTAATGGTTTGGTCAATCACAGAGTGCAACTACGGACAGTCTACCTAGGCCAAGCTGAGCTAATTATAGTGTTTAATAAATAATTATTTCTGACACTTAGACGGGCACAGCAGATCAAAGTGTTGAAACGAAATAAAAATTAAACGTTCTTTTTTGTGTAAAACTGAAATGACGAACTCCTTCTTATAACCTAAATTTAGTTTCTGTATGAAACTCCATGTAGTGTAGTTTTTTACTTGTGACTTTGCCTTTCAATAAATACTAATTCATTTTTTATTTTGCTGATTTCGAAATTTGACACGAAAATAAATACAAACACTAAGAATTAAGCTGATCGAACAAAACGAATTGTTTTGAGAAGAATAAAGGGATTTGATAAAGTTCTTTGTCGAAAAGGGACTATAATAACTAGTAATGATTTACTGGTCTGGTAAAAACCATTCTTACAAGATGGCGACCATAATCAAAGAGCGCGCAATGCTCGGATACGAAATGTGAAGACAGTATAGTGCGAAAAAAAACATTCTTTAATCGCGAGTGCAAGTGATAAAATGTAAAGTCAAAAATTACCGTGCAGTGTGAATCCTTATAACTACACCAAACCGAGCTACATCAGTTACAGTGGCCAAAAACAAAATGAACAACGAAGAAACAGTACAGGGCAAACCAAATAAACAATCAGAACAATAAGAAGTAGACTGGAAAACTGTAAAGTGCGTAGTGTCTGAATACCTGACGCTTTCCGAAAGAGTTTAGAAAATGTACAATCTCAATGTACAATCAATTCAGTCTGAAGAAACCCACATGTCGATGCTATCTGATAACAGCATAAATCTAAACATTATAGTAATCGTGACGTTTGCACCTGTGTAAGAAATCACCTAAAAGCTGAAGCACTTAAAGTAGCAAGATCTCTAGCAAACCTGAAGCATGTAACCCTCGTCCATATGAGAAACAACAAGAAAAGGACTTGACAAGTGAAGAAAAAACTCAACACGATGACCTGAAAAAAATAATGATTCAATGTGAAATTCGTCGATTGGAATCCTGCAGCCTGTCACGGTCGCCATGTTGTAAGATTGGTTTTTGCCAGAGCCGTAAATGATTACTAATTTTTAGAGTTTTTTCTTTGAATTCTCGTTGAAATTATTGAAATATTTCAATAGCTTCCACCACTACTGGTACTACTATAACTTCTGGAGCATCTACCTTAGCTGTTGAATCTTGGCATCCAAAATTCTATTCAAATTCTTCTTGTCAGTCGTCATCGCGAACGTTGACTCGGACCACTACCTAGTGATGATTAAGATGCATTCAAGACTCTCCGTTGTGAACAACATTCGGTACCGACGCCAGCCTCGGTTAGATCTCGCGCGGCTGAAGCAGCTAGACGTCGCCGCAAACTACGCGCATTCACTCGAAGTTACGCTACCGGAAGAGGACGAAGCCCCTCTCGAGAACTATTGCAACACTATCAAAACAGTCATCAGCAGTGTAGCGGAGAGCTCGATCGGGCATGTGGCCCGGAATCGGCGGAACGATTGGTTTGACGATGAATGTAGGAGGGTGATGGATGAGGAGAACGCTGCGCGGGCGGCTAAAATGCGCAGTGCCACACGACAGAACGTGAAAAGACACAAACAAAAGAAGATGCAGCGAAACCAAATCTTTCGGGAGAAAAAGCGCTTCCTGGAAGAGCAGGAATATGCAGAGTTGGAGCAGCTGCATCGTTCTCAGGAAACGCGAAAGTTCTACCAGAAACTGAACGGATCCTGCAAAGGCTTTGTGCCGCGAGCCGAAATGTGTCGGGATAAGACTGGCAGTATTCTGACGGACGATCGTGAGGTGACCGATAGGTGGAAGCAGCACTTCGACAGCACTTCAGGTGAATGGAGCCCAGGCGGAGAACCATGGCGGCGGGGAAAGCGATTTCGACGGTGCAATAAACGGGGAAGAAGTGCCAGCCCCAACGAAAGGCGAAGTTAAGGAGGCCATCGTGCAGCTAAAGAACAACAAGTCAGTTGGAAAAGATGGCATCGGAGTGGAACTTATTAAAATGGGACCAGAAAAGCTGGCCGTTTGTCTACACCGACTAATTGTTAGAATTTGGGATTCGAAACAGCTACCGGAGGAGTGGAAAGATGGGGTTATCTGCCCAATCTATAAAAAGGGCGACAAGTTGGACTGTGAGAACTATCGAGCGATGCCGCCTATACAGTGCTGTCCCAAATCCTTTTCCGCCGACTATCACCAATTGCGAACAGGTTTGTGAGAACTTATCAAGCCGGCTTCGTCGAAGGTCGATCTACAACGGATCAAATATTTACACTGCGGCAAATCCTTCAAAAGGGTCGTGAATACAGAGTTCCCTCGCATCATTTATTCGTTGACTTCAAAGCCGCATATGATACCATCGACCGGAAAGAGCTATGGAAAATCATGGACGTGAACAGCTTTCCCAGGAAGCTCATCAAACTGATTAAATCTACGATGGATGGTACACAGTGCTGTGTTCGGATTTCGGGTGGATTGTCAAGTTCATTCACAGAGGGCTTCGTCAAGGTGATGGTCTTTCATGCCTACTGTTCAACATAGCGCTACAAGGTGTTATGAACCGAGCGGATATCAACACGTGGGGCACGATATTCAACAAATCTAGTCAATTCGTCTGCTTTGCCGATGACATGGATATTATCGGCAGAACATCTGTAGCGGTGACTGAACAGTACACCAGACTAAAGCGCGAAGCAGAAAAGATTGGGTTAAAGGTAAATACGTCTAAAACATAGTACATGCTGGCCAGCAGAACCGAGGCCGAACGACATCGCTTTGGCAGTAGTATATTGATCGACGGTTATGAGTTTGAGGTAGTCGATGAATTTGTCTACCTTGGCTCATTGGTAACGGCGGACAATGATACCAGTCGTGAGAGTCGGAGGCGTATTATCAGCGGAAGTCGTGCTTACTATGGGCTCCACAAGCAATTACGGTCGAGCAGACTAAGTCCCCGTACAAAGTGCACCCTGTACAAAACGCTTATTAGACCGGTTGTTCTCTACGGGCATGAAATATGGACAATGCTCGAGGAGGACCTGCGAGTGCTCGGAGTTTTGGAACGACGAGTGCTAAAAACGATCTTCGGCGGTGTACAAGAGAACGGAGTATGGAGGCGGAGGATGAACCATGAACTCGCACAGCTTTATGGCGAACCCAGTATCCAGAAGGTGGCTAAAGCTGGACGGATACGATGGGCAGGACATGTTGCAAGAATGCCGGACAACTACTCTGCAAATATGGTGTTCGCTTCAAATCCGGTCGGAACAAGACGACCAGGAGCGCAGCGAGCAAGATGGTTAGACCAGGTGGAGCGAGATCTGGCGGAGAGTACTCGGTGTCCGAGGAATTGGAGAGCGATAGCCCTCAACCGAGTTACATGGAGAAACTTTGTTCAACAAGCTTTATCTTAGGACGGCAAGCCACCTAAGTAAGTAAGTAAGTAAATAAGTAAGTAAGTCAGTCGTCAGCTATAAATAAGCATTGTCAGCACTACACCGAGATTTAAACAACTATAGAGTAATCACACGTTATTGAGTAATCACGTTATTGAGAAGAAAATATTTAAAATGAGCCAAACAAAATGATAATAATACACCTGTGTCACCTGAATAACACAAGAAGGCCAGATCATGGATTTAATTGTATTTAAAGCTAACGCCGAATTTTTGGTGACCTTTTAGCGTTTAAAGGCATAAAAAACATGGCGTAAGTATCTATTGTTACTTTTTAGCAGCGCAGAAATAGGAACAAACTTGCGCTAAGTTAGGAACATGCACAATAAAATGCGTAAAATTAGATACCGTGGATATGTGTTAGCCTCCCAGTTGGCTTCGAGGTATTACGCTGGCCTAATAAGCCAGTCGTCGTATGTTCGAATCTCGGCTGGGAGAGGATGTTAGAGTCAATAGGATCATAGCAACTGGCCCTGCAATTGTCCTGTACTCTAACAGCTGGCTGCGAAGTCTGTCGTATAAAAACAGAAGGTCAAGTTTCGATAACGGAATGTTGCATCTAGGCTTTGGATATGTGTACAAAGCGAAAAATAAACTCAGTTGTTGGTTGACTTTCCATACCCATACTTTTTACCAGATACAGTGGGATTTCGAATTTGGCACGGTTCGATTTTGGCAACAAAAGTATCCGTTTTTGGCAACACAAAATATTTCATTGCCAAAAATATGCTCAAATATCTGTCAGTTTCCGCATACATGCATTAAATGACGAAAAAATTATGCCTTAAGTGTGTTTATGAAAAAATGTTTGCGGTTATAGAATGTTTCGATCAATAATATTTTTATTGCCGTACGACTACGTGTTACCACAGATTACCAAAAACTTATTTGCACCGGACGGATAGTTCTTGGCGGACTTTTAAAACGTAAAATTGTTGAAATCGTTGATTAATAATATCTGGTTAATTTCTAACGCATTTGCATTCAATTTGTTCATATCAAAAAAGGGTCTCGATTTTGGCACGGTTTCGATTTTGGCAATATAGGTGACACGCATTTGTTGCCAAATTAAATACTGTGCCAATTCAAATACTGTAGGCCGTAGCTCTACACGTTGCTGCTATCAATGCTGTTAATACAAATCTAGAATACTTATTATAGCGGGAGAATCATAAAAATGCCTTAACTGCGCAAAATATGCACCATTCACGGTATATGTCAAAAACTATTATATTTAATTTTTTTTTACCTCGATTTCAGATTCAGCTTACCAGCATGCTGACGATCTAAAATTAACAGCGTTAACAGCGTACCGTTAACGTTGTTAATTTTAGATCGTCAGCATGCTGGTAAACTTAGAGAGAAGCAGGAGTTAAGTTGTTGCAGAAGTTGTAGCTGAGCCATTTAGTGACTTTGTGAAGTGAAGTGAGTGAAAAACTTTTTTCTTTCTTTTCGTCACGCAACTGATAACAAAGGTAAGATAAGAAGGGATAAGAGAAACAGAGAGAGAGAGATAGTGAGAGAAAAAATAGAGAGAAAAACAGAGAGATAGATTGAGAGAGAAACAGAGAGGTAGAAAAAAACAGATTGTAGACAGATAGGGAGGTGTGGAGATAGAGAGAGCCCGGGAGAGAGAAGCAGAAAGTGAGATGGAGAGAGAGGGAGCACGTGAGAGAGAGGCAGTACTATAGATAGAGGAAACACTAGGGAGAGCGATAAAAGTACCGCCATCCGGGGTGAGATTGTGCCACGGGGGTGAGATTGGGCCAAAAACCAAAAATGTTTATTTGCGAAAATTTATTATATCTATAGAAACTGGTGACCTAAATTCAAAATGATGATGAACATAACATATTTATTCATAACTTAGAATGGAACACATATAATATTAGCAAACTATTTAGCCTAAACAGGGTTACAAAGTTCGAGATCAAAAATACTCGGAAATAAGGCTTGTAAAAAATGTCCCCCATTAACCAAACCAAACAAGAAATCGCATCAACTTGCTATTTTGAAGGTATATAAACTAATCATTTACAATGTATTGAAAGATTATTATACGTTGGATAAATTTTGATTACGGAAATAATATTTGTCGAAACTTTGTACTTTTAGAGCTTCACGGGGGTGAGATTGTGCCAAGTCATAATGATCGATCCAATTTGTGGATTTCACATACACAACAAAAATACGTCAGTATACACCAGTACACTCACATTCTTTACTATTGAGCACACTATTTTGACAGTTTAGATTGCATCATCCATTTTGGAGCATAGGTCTGCTAAATAATTTAAACTAATTTTTACCTTTGCTCTGGAAATTTCAGATGCTTTGAATAAACACTCTAATATAAGACGAATATATTATACCGTGTATAAACTGTCAGTTTTAAGGACGGGGGAGGGGGGTGGGATGGGCTACATGTTCTGCGGCCGCGGGTTCTCGAACGAAGTAATGGTTACTTTTGTTAAATGATCAAATAGGTATGCCCCCTTAGGATACCATCCTTCATACATCTCCGCCTTGTTAACCCTAAAAACGCTACTGGCTATATAAAGGCTGTCCATTGACTACGAACTCATTTTTAGTTATTTCAGACCTCCCCGGGTTATTTTCCTTCATACTTTTTGTATGATGCCTTGTTTTTGGTCGACCCCCTGCCCCCGATAGTCCACTCAGTGCATGGACGGCCCCATATGAACTACTTTATACTGATATTTATGTGTATTGTTGATGAACATGCTAACATTCACTGTTTAGGTTTTTAGCTTAACTTTAAGTTTTTGGCACAATGTCACCCCCTAGAAGGGGTGAGATTGTGCCAAAGTTCATGCACTTCTAGTAAAATTAGGTTTCATTGTAACTAAATCATCTCTACGGTAGTTGTTAATTGAACAATTTAGAGCATATTGACAGGTTTGAAATCAACTTAGTTCCTAATTTGTGTGTATACTGAGCTAAAGAACAAAAACATATGCTTTTTGGCACAATCTCGCCCCGGACGACGGTATTTATTGGCAAACGAGAATTTAAATCCGAAGTACTTGGATACCTGATATTTTAAAACAATAAACACTAAAAATAGGGTATATTACCACAAAAATCTACAGATCTGGCATGGCTGTTGCCGAAAAGGGGCCAATTTGATAATACAGTCTCCGCAACGAAGACAAGCATCAACTACATCTTTACTGCCCAAATCTCATTCTACTGATTCTACATTAGACACATTCCAGCGTTACGGGACACAATCAGCACACATTGTTACTGTGTGAATCGCATCCTGTTTCACCAATTTTTTGGCAAATACTTTATTAAGTAGTTGCTTAAAGAGTACTTTATCTTCTACTAAAATACCAGGGATTTGATGAAACAGGAACCGATCTACATCGTAGGGATAATGTCCCGTAACGCTGGAATGTGTCATTAGTGTTCGATATCGGAACGAAAATTGAAGTTCTGGTTCCGATCCGATCCGGTCCGGTTAAAAATCGGCACTAACTTTTTTAGTCCGATCTCATTCCGGTCCGATTTAGCTCTGTTCCCTTTTTGTACGGTTCCGGAACCGGAATAGAGCGAAATCGGGCTGGGATTAGATCGGACTAAATTTTCTTTTTACTGGACCGGACCGGACCGGAACCCGGACTTCATTTTTCGTTCCGATGTCGAACACTATTCTACATACAAACTACATGCACGGGGAGAAATAAAATATCCAAAATGATTTTGCACATTGACTAGGGATTTCAGGTTTCTAGCTTAGGTTTTATGAAAATACGCCACGAATAACAATCATGATATCACGACTTTATGATTTCCATGATTTTATTCATGGTATCAGAATCGGATTTTTTTTCCGTGTACACCAGAATCTATAGGGAATCGTTCAAAACGGTATGACCGGCTGCAAGATCCTGTAGACAAATAAAAACCGTAGGCAATATTGACGCGAAAGTATAATGCAATTATCAGTTTATGTCGAAACCATGACAAGGTCCAAATGCATAAACGTAACTGTTTCTTTATTCTCACTTGTTGTTTGGTTGCTCAGTAAATTCAATAGTAACCTGCGTATTTTCATCTCTGAAAGAGGGCTGATACAAGTTTATCCTCTCACATAGTGAGAGTAGTATTAATTCATATTCAAATAGTCACGAAAATTAAAAAAATAAACAAATCAATATCGCGTCTCCCGTAGAGTAGACAACACCTTAGGCAGCCTACGCTTACGAACAGCACTAAATGCATACACAGTAATTTCCTTTCTCTTTTATTCAGCTGTTATTCGAGGTAGGATGATCCATCTATTTTCGACACTTCATTAGCGTAGTTTCGTGTATATTAGCATGGCTCCAAATCAGTAATTTGTTGATTTTAAAAATAAGCCAAACAAAATTCTTGATTGAAAGACTAATTGAACATTTTTTGTTAGTATTCAAAAAAGACTGTGTTAAATTCGAGCAAATTCACTATTTTAAAACGAGTTTGACTCTTGTTAAAGCAACAGAAGAAATTTACTTGGACATAAATCTAATCGATGCATAAAGCATTTACACAGCAGTTCGTAATTCATTTGCCCATCGAAGTGTACACAATTCCTAATAAATTGTGACTTTCGTTTCTAGGAATCATCTCAAATTTACGACGTGAGATGATTATTAACAACGACAATCTACAGTAGCGTTTTAACGATACTTAATTAAACTAAAAAATAAATAGAAATTACGTCAGCTTCAGTCAACATCGAACACATTAATTCCAGGTTGCAACCCATTTCGAATATTTCCCCACCTTTTTGAATAAACCCATTAATTTTAGCATATAAATATTACCAAGGTCAAACAAAAAAATGTTACATCTTCACTAGTGGACGACAACCCTGGCGATTATTTTTTTTACGACCACAGACCATTAAACTGGTTCTGGATCCCAATTCTTAAATCGTCTTCTCGTATTCTCTGTTTCCGCCCAATCCGCCTGTCTGCCTACCACAGCCGCCTGCCAACCTTTGGCACGGCAAACCACGTGCGCCTTTATAATGAGGTACCCCTTTTGCAGCTGCCCGTCCAGTATCCAATTTCGCGAGCAAAAGGAACAAGATTCTTTTCGCTGCATGTAGCAGTGCTAACACACATTTCCATTTGTGGTTTTTTGGGTTGAATGCATTTGTAAATCATTACACGTTAGTGGCTTGTAACGCTAAAGCGTCAAATGAAAGCTCAGAATGATAGTAAATTAGTTCGCTAGTTGTTCAGTATCTGGTTTCAAAACGTTATTATGCAACAAAAACGTGGAGAATGCTACCATGCAGCAGCATCGTTCCAAAGTCCAGTAACGGGGTATCGAAAGGGTCCTGAATATGCAACCAAGCGCGACGTAGGGTTTCGGTTGAAGATTTTGCGCGAATAAAAGGTTATTCACCCGTGCATCGCAGGCTACGCAGCCCGGCAGAAGTTATTGGATCGCGAGGCTCACGATTTTATGCTCCGTACAGTTTGAATCCGCAGCATGTGGACAAAGAACAACATTCCTCCCGCCCCGAGCAGTTCACCAGCAGTAGCCTCCTCTCACCATCGACCCGGTTGCCCTGAAGCTCAGTTCAAACCGTACCAAGAGACCAGGCTTAGGTGGTGCAGAGGCGACGGCCAAAATTTGCATGCATAACTTTGATTCTCACCTTGAAAACAGAGCTTCGTGCTCCGCGACGAACGTCGGTTGGGTTGGTTACTTCGGAACGGAGCTGAGTGTGCTAATTTATGTCTCGGATTCGTTTCAGTCGCGCTGCTCCTCTACACACAGAGCATTTAATTCGAACTGCGTCCAGAACTGGATTTCTCGCACTGGCTTTGCAAGAGTCACAAGATTACACTTAAGGAATTTTTATCCCTTATTTTCGGAACGACCAGAGGAAAACACACTTCAATTCCAGACTACAGGATCAACACTTAAAACTTAACACAAACGGTATTTAAAAACGACACTGCTGCTAAGAAAGGAGGAATAGAGAGAAATAATATCACTGGTAATCCATGACCGAAAAATATTCAAATAATTCAAGAAAATTGTAGAATTTTCGCGCTTTTCACCGCACTTGATCGCTGCCCGACATCGATAAAGGAACGGCGAAAAAAGTCGAATATATTTGCTAATTTTTATTTTTAGCAAACCGAAAACCACGAAACCTGAGCTAAGCTCCGTGCTTGTCCGCTTGTTCCTGTGCGCTCGGTTTCGCGGCTGCGTGACGTAACTTTGCGCGCTTCACTTTGCGATCACTCGGCACGGTCACAAACACGTTACAAAGTGACTTTTTGCTGCTCTGTTTGCCCGAACGCTCACGGCCAACGGTCGAACTAACTAACTAACCAACTAAGTCGTCGTCGTCGTTCACCGG